>NW_023503493.1:22012179-22648333 GCF_014529535.1 Bradysia coprophila | reverse complement strand
ATGCTTAAACGATGGACTCTTGTATTCGAGTTAACATTTCCCACCGAAGAACAACATTTTCCGAAGAAGATTTTGGGCTGTCAGTTGCTATGCTTTTTGTCGTTTCAGGTTATGTTTCACTGCTCTGATTTCGATTGCGATAAATTTAATTAAATTTAGCACGTATGCGCGAAACTCCATAAGCTCGAGAAACTCCAATCGCTAATTGATATTTTCCAATAAAAATATTCAGTTGAGACACGTTTTTATTGTACTTTTTTACAATTTTACACAGCAACAAAAACAAGAATAGACCGGCTGAAGCCTGGTGAGGTCTTTTTTCATTTTTTTTTAAATTTCTGTTTACTACTAGCTTGGTACTCATTCAAGTACCACTTTGGTATTCAACTACCAAATTTTGGAATTATAAATAGGCAAGCGAGCCGATTAATTTCATCAGTCGGTGTGCAGCTCTCAAACAGTAAACATATCTACAACATCCGTATTAGTCAACTACCAAATACTCGATTTTTAAATAGACCAGCAGGCAGAATAATTTCGTCAGTCGGTGTGCGTCTCTCGAGTAAGAAACATCTTTGCTGCTATATAGTTTGGGGGTCTAACTACCAACAACTACCAAACTTTCAAATTGCAATGTCTGCTATGAGCGATCGGTTACCAGATAACAAATAATAATTGATTTGCCTGGTGTTGGTTTGCTCATAGTAGCATTGCAATTTACCACTGTGGTAGTCAACTACCAAATATTTGAGTTATAAATAGGCAAGCAGGCAGAGTAATTTCGTCAGTCGGTGTGCGTCTCTTGAGTAAGAAACATCTTTGCTGCTAAATATTTTGGGGGTCCAACTACCAACAACTACCAAACTTTCAAATTGCAATGTCTGCTATGAGCGATCGGTTACCAGATAACAAATAACAATTGATTTGCCTGGTGTTGGTTTGCTCATAGTAGCATTGCAATTCTAACTTTTATCAATCACATTTGATTTGTGACACAGACGGACGGACGGACGGACAGACGGACGGACGGACAGACAGATGAAGTGCCCACAATAGGTCCATAGGAAAAAAAGACCTAAAAACTTTGACAGTCGGAAATTCACGTAATGTGTGGTAGCACTCATGTAGCAAAGATAGATGACCAACGGTTGCGGTTTGATGCATATCTCAACGGCCAAAAATTCGCTGTTTGTATCGTTGTCTACTATATCACAGAACACTATCAGCTTGCTTGTAAACTCATGGTGGACCAAGATCGCAACTCCACCTGCACGCCTTGCAGTTTGTATTCTTATATCGCTGCGATACACCTCGAACATACTGGGCACACTACTGGAAATGTCCTTATCAAACATTGTTTCGGTAAAACAGAGGGCTTTGTACGGCGAATTGTAAAATCAAAATTCAAAATTCACAAAATTTTAATTTCAATTCTAAAAGATTCATTGCGAATTTTACGTCACCATCTATACAACTGATGAAGTGATTGAAAAACCAAAAACATCAATCGGAATATTTTCAATAAGTTTTGAATGATACAGTATTCTGTGCAAATCATGGCCCTACGTTAGTGAAGGGCCGTGACGCAAGTCCGTTCACACTGAAAAATTTGACAAAAAATTTTTTCCGCAGGACTGAACTTTTTGACTTTTTCCCCTTTGCTCCTACTACCCCCAAAGTATTTTATTCGTAATCTGGGCGTCCATACGAGTTCAACGAGCTATCACACGCCTCATAAGGTTTGGCCGAGATATTAAATTTCAAAACTTGGAAATTTGCAGAAATTTGTATGAAGAAATTCATTTTCATACATTTTGAAATTGATGAATTTTACCAACCTTTGTCACTCTGTCACTCTGTTAACCGAAACTTTTGAATTTACAGGCGGATTTGGCTGAAATTTTCAGGGTATGTTAAGGACGTAATACTAAGAAATACTAATTTGAAGGAATTTTTATAAAAGCTTATAATTTCGGAGTTATGAGCGTGTTAAGCTATTGAGCTATGGAACATATAACTCGGAAAATATGGCAGATAGAAAGTTCGTTTAAAAGACAAATTTATAGAGTTTCAGATTTCATTCGACACGTGTTTCATGGTTTTCCTAAAAAGTCGTCTATTTGGGAGCTATGAGCGTTTTAAGTGCGAGCTATGTCAGCCATAACTCGGAAAATACTGCGGATAGAAAGTTCGTGTAAAAGACAAAGTTATAGAGTTTTAGATTCTAGTCGATACGTGTTTCATGGTTTTCCTAAAAAGTCTTCTATTTGGGAGCTATGAGCGTTTTAAGTGCGAACTATGTCATCCATAACTCGGAAAATACGGCAGGTGGAAACTTTGTGTAAAAGACAAAGTTATAGAGTTTTAGATTCTAGTCGATGAATGTTTCATGGTTTCCCTAAAAAGTCGCTTATTTTGGAGATATGGGCGTTTTAAGTGCGAGCTATGTCAGCCATAACTCGGAAAATACTGCAGATAGAAAGTTCGTTTAAAAGACAAATTGATAGAGTTTCACATTCTATTCGACACGTGTTTCATGGTTTACCTAAAAAGACGTCTATTTGGAAGCTATGAGCGTTTTAAGTGCGAGCTATGTCAGCCATAACTCGGAAAATACAGCAGATGGAAACTTCGTGTAAAAGACAAAGTTATAGAGTTTTAGATTCTAGTCGATGCGTGTTTCATGGTTTCCCTAAAAAGTCGTTTATCTTGGAGATATGGGCGTTTTAAGTGCGAGCTATGTCAGCAATAACTCGGAAAATACAGAAGATGGAAACTTCGTGTAAAAGACAAAGTTATAGAGTTTTAGATTCTAGTCGATGCGTGCTTCATGGTTTTCCTAAAAAGTCGCTTATTTTGGAGACATGGGCGTTTTAAGTGCGAGCTATGTCAGCCATAACTCGGAAAATACTGCAGATAGAAAGTTCGTTTAAAAGACAAATTGATAGAGTTTTACATTCTAGTCGACACGTGTTTCATGGTTTTCTTAAAAAGTCGCTTATTTGGGAGCTATGAGCGTTTTAAGTGCCTCAAATTTTCGATTTTGGTCAAATTTTCGATATTCGTGAATTTTTCAATTTTATACTTTTCGATTTTTATCAAATTTTTGAATTCCGTAAAATTTTCGATTTTCGTCAAATGAAAGCTGGAAGGTTGAGATCAAAGAGAAAGTTATACAGTTTTCTAAGAAGAATATTTTCGTTCAAACTGCATAGTATAATTGTCTATTATCTTCGACCCAATTCTAAAAAATCACAACTTACAAAGGAGCTGATATCGCCCAAAACCACTTGCAGTGGAGGTGTGACGCAAGTCCTGTTATCCACTTACAAAAGAACTGATATCGGTGTAGGTGACGCTTACAGATTCTACACGCAAAAAGATATGCGTCACAAATGGCAGCTGATGAGCAAAGTACGCGAAAGTTTTATCAACAAAAATCTTACCAGAAAAATTTTAGGAAGAAAATTATAATAAAAAAGTTTGCGTCACAAGTGGCAGATGTTGAGGAAGGAAAATTTTTATAATTGTGAAATATATTCCTTTAATGAATGGAATTCAAACGGAAGAAAGCCGAATCATCTGCCACTTTTTGACGCAAACTTTTTTATTATAATTTTCTTCCTAAACTTTTTCTGGTAAGATTTTTGTTGATAAAACTTTCGCGTACTTTGCTCATCAGCTGCCATTTGTGATGCATATCTTTTTGCGTGTAGAATCTGTAAGCGTCACATACACCGATATCAGTTCTTTTGTAAGTGGATAACAGGACTTGCGTCACACCTCCACTGCAAGTGGTTTTGGGCGATAGCAACTCCGATAGGAGCAGAACATCTTTAAATAAAGATTTTATCTATCTATCTGGCTAGGAACGGGATTTACTTGAAAAAAATTATAAAAATCTGGCGAAGTCATATAGTTTTTTACATTGTTGGTAATCTTATCCGATTTTGTTGAACAAATCAACCAGATCTTGTTACTTATTTATAAATTTTTAGCTGCAGCACGTATGTTGTTAATTTATTTAGGTCAGAATTAAGTTGCTGAATGACTTACTTTATTTTCCAACATAAACTTGTGAGAGAAACTACCTCATATTATTCACAAAACACGTAAAAAAACACGTTCGAAAAAAAAACTGACTAGTTCATGTTAATGGTTGACTCTATACTTAAGCGAAACTGTTTAAGAAATAGCTTCTTGAAAAGTAATGCAACACTTTAATTGTTTTACTAAGAAAGTTTTTTCACGCTATACAACAGCGAAAACAAAAGCTCCAATTAAAACATACCCACATGCAACAAGGTCATAAAGAACACTCGTCTATCGCAAATATAAATTTACTTGCGTTAATATTAAAGTTTCAAATTTGTATTTCTCTAAGCTAAATATATAAAGCCTTTCGATGACCTTCAATCTGTTTTTTCCTGTGAATATTTTCTAGCATTCGTATACAGTGTGTTCTTATCGGACGATAGCAATCTTAAAAGTAAATTACAAACTGTTTTCAAGCCGTAAAATAATAACAAAAAGTATACATAAGTGAAATTAGCAACAGCCAGTCATAGATTTTCAGTAGAAAGAAAAAAAGGAATTTCCTTATTACCAACTACAACACAAGAGACCTTAAACTTAGTAGATTTTATTATAAGATTGGACGCAATCAAATAAAGAAATCGTATTGCTAAAATGTGGAGTTGCAATTTATACCTCTTATAAAAATTGTTGGTGTGGCCTTGGGGAGTCTTTTTTTCTTCAATGAATTAAAGCTTAGCTTGCAGTATTGGTTGATTAATTTCCACTGCTATAAGGGAAGCGAAGTGCTTCTGGGTGTTTTTTTTAAATTGTAGTAGGAACTTGTAGAAATGTATGTTAATTAGAATAGTTCTTAAGAGTCTGGATGTGCAGAGTCTAGTGTCGCTGGACAAAATTTATTCTACCGAATTTCAGATTCAACGAAAAAAATGTGGTCTTTCAAATGGGGGACTGAAGTTTTGACAAGTTAATTTTAATCGACGTAAAACGTTATTCTAAACAAAAAATTGTTCAACGGTATTTCTCTAGAATGCAGTGGTCTTTTTATAAGTTCGTCTATCGAAACGTACAGCCGCCCGTAAGAAAATTGCAAAATGGCGGCCCTATATTTTTCATTTTACATTGTTTGTAGAAATTCTTTTGATCAGAATTGTGGATACCCATGTAGTTCTTGATACAGAACACCTTACACATACATATTTTCATCGAGACTGGAAACGGCCTCCGGCACATTTTAGGCGGCTGACAAAATTGAATCGATTTAGGGTCGTACTTTGTAAACATAAATGTTGTAGTTAATCGGACTGTACGCCAATTGAGGGTCAGCTCCGTGTGTGATTGTCCTTTTCCACTTACCTGGTTGGCCTAGCGTAATCTAGGATGCATAGTGATTGAAATACATCGCTCGCTGGGTATAGTGAAGTCAGAGTCGGAGTCGGATTTAGGATCGTACTTTGTAAACAAAATTAATTTTATAAAAAAATCTGTGCATTTTAGAGTCATATCGTAGAATAATTTTTGATTAGAATAACGTTCTGCGTCGAATTGGTCAAAACTTCAATCCTTCATTATGAAAATTTATTTACTTTGTCATGAGATGTCACTCTTAGTTTTCAGAAGCTCACCGTCACTATAGTTACAGAGTCACGTCCTAATTGTTTTAAAACTGGGGAGAAAGGTTGAAATTTTTAATTTCCGAGGTTAATAAACAGTCGAAATAGTTATTTATGTCATCGAGAGCGAAGTACTTTATTAGGCTCTGGATCTGTAATTATGACACGAGGCCGCACGCACATCGTGAGCCTAATCAAGTACTTTGCACCGAGATTCATACAACGTATATGCAACAGAGGCATCTAATGTTCGCAGATAACAGATGAAAATAATGTTGAATATATCAAGGATTCATTCACCATCAAAATAAAATAAAATTTGACCCCAAAAATTTTTCGGAAACTTTTGTCGGTTTTTCCATAAAAAAATATTTTGCACATAAACAACAGCGAAACCCAAATAATTTACTACTTATAAACCTGTAAAACTAACATTCCTGCATTAAGTATGGCAATTAGAAATTCAAACACGCATCACACATAATAAATTTTCTGTCGTTTTCACATATTCCGTATTTCAGAGAAGTCATTTATATTGCAGAGGAAGGCAGTCACATGGTGATAAATTAACACTTACAACTCTTTTTTTAGGACAATTTCAATGTTCTTCATATTGCGGCTATGTATTCCAGAGAAGATGTGGTCAAACTGCTTCTGAACAAACGTGGTGTGGATCCATTTACAACGGGTGGTGTAAGTATTTATAATAATATTTATCTGGAGTGTAAGTTTTATTGAAAAAATAGAGACCAGTATTACTATCCGTTTAGCGGCGACATAGATACGAAAAGTATAGCTTTCGAATCTATCATTTTTTAATTTAAGTTTCTGCAACAGATTGTTAAACAAAATCCTTCACGCATAATATGTTACGTAGATTATGGTTGTCGATAAAAATATCAGATGGATTTTTTTACAGACTCTGTATTCTCAGAATTCTGATGTTTTTCTTATGTCACCGATGTTGAAAATACAAGTGGTCAGTCCACCGACAGGTATACGTTAGTTTTAGCTTTTAATGCGAGTCCCAATAATTTACAACGAGACAAAGTTGCAAAAAAGAGTGAAAGCTAACCTGGTGTTTGCCTAATTTAAATAAAAGGAAGATTATCGTTCACAAATTCTCAGCTGAATGAGCTTTAAGCATTGTTTACTATAAGAATACACAATCACAGTTTGAATATTAGCGGAAAAACGGAGGACCAATATCCATTGATATTGAGTTAATAAAACTATTTTCCCTCCATAGTTACGCCCTCATATTATTTCAATACATAATGCTATCAACTCTTATTTGACCTATATTCTCCGACAGGAAGTCAACACTAATAAACAAAAAAAAACCTAGTTCTAGTTAAACTTCCTGTTATTAATAATAATATGCGATGGGTAATATAAATATGGTTACGGAAAATTCAAAAAAAAAAAAATAGAAAGAAAGGGAAGGAAAGCATACATGCAAAATATACATACACATGGAATTCTATACAGTTTTTCAATGAAAATTAGGAAAATATTAAGTTAGAAAAAGTTACAAAAAGGAAAAACCGGCAATGATATTACATCCGTAATTTACTCTATATTCATAGCTATAGGAAGAATAGACAATCAAGCATAACATATTTTCACTAATTAAAATGTTAAAATTATGCGTAGAAGAACGATGAACTGAAAAAAAATATTTTCTTGCTACGTAGAACATTGATCGTGTTTTGTTAAACGGAAATTGTTAGGCATTTTCGTTTCCGGATTTGAACATGATGTTTCATGAGCTACCAATTTGACATACAAGGAAAAACGTCATGTTACTCAGAGAATTATTGCCATAATTTTCTTTGAACTAAATCTACTTATTATGTTGACCATTTTATCGGAGTAAATTTAATTGTTGGAAATGATTAACCGAAAAACGAAATAAATTCCAAGGCTCAGCTCAAAATATTTGCCATCATCATACATGTGCCTACACAGGCATTCAGACACGCGGATTACTGTGAGCGATTTCGTTGGTAAAGTATATCTTTTGGTACTTCTACTAGCAAGATTCGAAGTATGTATAATATAAGGTTCCTGACCGTGATTTGTGGTATTGTGACAATTTTTAACTTTGTGTGTCATTTTCTTGGAATCATTTTATATCCAGGAGTAAGGGAGTATTGACTAACTTTATTGTGAAGATTAAACATTTGGCTTAGTAGTTAATCAATAATCAATAAATAATTGAAAAATTTCTTTAATTAAGTTTAATATTTTAATTGGATCGAGTTTGGCGGTATGGTGTCCGTGATTTGTGGTATTTTATATGAAGTTCAATAGAGACCGATATTTGGAGGTATTCCAAAACGTTACACAAATCATACCGCAAATCAAGGTCCAATAGAATCGTGATTTGCGGTATAATTTGTTTTACATGTAAGTTTACATAAGCAAATCATGGTCAAATTTTCGCATCCGCAAATCACGGTCAGGGACCTTACATTGTATATATCATCTTTACTTAAAGGGTTAAAGGGAATCTACACATGGCTAAATTGTTGCCTACATTTAAGGGGAAATTATTATTATTTTGATGATAATTTTGGACTCGCATCCTTTTTCGAAAAAATACGACCATTATTTGGTAATAAAATGTGTAAGTTTTCAGAAAAAATTTAAATGTTTGTGCTTATATAGGAGAATGGAGTTTAGAAACTAAGGGTAAAATCTATTACAATTTAGTACTTTTCTTCATGACTGCTGTCACTGAATTATTTTTTCGTGAACAAACTTCACTGCTGTGACATTTCATGGGAATGAATCAATGTGAAGTTGTTACACAAAAAAATAGTACAGTGAGATTGAAGTACTATAAAAAAAATGTGGCGCCTCTACAGGCCAACCGACTAGGCGAATAACGTAATACTGAGAATGAGAAAACTCAAAATATGTGTCAATTTTCGTGAAATATTGAGTTTGTCGGACTGAAAAAGCTCACATTTTAACACCAAACGATGGTTGTATTTTTTCCAAAAAGAATGCGAGTCCAAAATCATCATCAAAATAATAATAATTTTGCCCCGAAGTGTAGGCAACAATTAAGCGATGTGTAGATTCCTCATCTTAACCGATAGTAGATGATAATGCAACCGTCTGAAAGCACGTCGCTTGCAGGAGAGCATTGAAAATCCGCAAAATCATAGAAAACACTTTAAAAGGCTCAAGGAAATCAAACTGAAAATTTGAAAATGTATCCAGAATCAGTAAAAAATCCTTGATAAACGATAGGAAAATCCTTTGTCGACGTAATTTAGAAAAATCAGCCCATAGTGACTGACCGTTGAGCTTTTTCAATTAACATTTCGATTTTGTTCATACAGTAAGATTATGTATGAATTCCTTAACATCCTCCTAGTGCCCACTGGCACAAGCTCAAAAATAGATTTTAATAATTGTGCCATGGGATGTGAGTGTGATGCAAAGTTTGAAACAATACCACTGATGACTTGGCTAATTTGGTAAATGCAGTAAACCAATTTTAGACTGAGTGTCTACGATAGCTACGTACATGTTGTTAATGTTCTTAATTTAACTACACGTGGTTTGGCTTTTATAAATAAAACTGTTAGTACTGTACTTATGCCGCGTTTTATATGTGTGGATGTCTAAAGAATATACCAATCCTATAAAGTATAACAGATACCATAAGAGACAAGGATAAACAACACCTACCAACAATCATGCAACAACCATATTCGTGATTGAAATATTAAAATAAATGTTTTTATGTCACTAACTTTTACGTTAAACTTATTCAACATATATTCAACCCCCCAGCCACATAAATTGAAACCGGGGAAATCTATCAAGAGTGTATATGAAAGAACGTATAGGAAAATTGAAAATATTAACTGAAGGATGCCTGTGCCATTGTTGTAATACACAGAAGTTGTTTGTCGAGTTTTACTGTCTAATATAATGAGTTGGAATGGGAATAACAGTAAAACACGTATCACACTATCGTAATAAACTAATAGAATCGGGGTTATGCGAAAACAGGTGTAGGTGAGGAGGAAATTTTCATGATCAGTGAAAATGATAAACTTTTTCGGAATTTAGTTAGTGTTGGAAACTGGAGGTGTTTGGTAGTCGATTTCGGTCAAATTGAAAATTAAGACGGATTAAAGATTCATCGATTGTTCTAGAGAGATTCGGTTTTGATAGTGGCTCTGTTTTGTTATTTTTGTTGTATTGTATCTATAAAATAAAAACACGAGTACAATTCATTGACAGCCTCGACAACAGACACCCGTTCATATTGTGTGCAGCCGACAAACAGCCACCGCAACTAGTATACTACGAGCTCTACTCACTGCCGCTGGTAAGGATATTCGACTGAAAGCGGACGGAGTAAGTTACATTTTAATGCGGTTTTAATTATTAAGCAGTGACTTTAAGTGAGTGAAGTAACTGAAGTTAGTGAATTTGTTCGACAAACGATTTTCGCTACTTTTTTTTTTCATATTATTACATTTTCTAGCGAGACTTAAAAATAAAGTTCTTAGAACAAACATGTAAATGCAATGGCATGTTATATGTATAGTTATAATGCATGACATAGAGAACATTCCGTCTATGTATCACGAGACGACGGATTTTCTTTTCTTTTATTCAAAAAGCAAACAAAACGTACAACTGATTAAAAAACGCAGTAGAAAAAAAAAACGTAAACAAAAATGTGTTGCTATTAGATACCCACAGGTAATATACGCGATATATAATATCCTGTCGATGTCGATTTGTTTTTTTTATATTATTCCCAATATTCATGGATTGAGACGAAAAATATTTGCGTGTTGTCGATTCAAGTATCACAATTCTCCACAATATACACGTACTCATGCACTCGTCATAATGGAAAATTATTCTACATTTTATACTGGAACTACATGGTACGGTGTTTCGGGGAATGCCGAAACATCTAAACGGAGCCGCTGAACCCTTCATTCAGTTCATTATTACATTAACCAATAAATCTTCTACTTGCAATCGTCAATTCGTATGCGTTCTCCGTTCCAGTTCGTTCGTCAACCTGTTTGTGTTGTACTGATGTTACCATTTTTTTTTGTTTGAATTTCAATTTATAAATAATGAATGGGAATTTAAGGAGCTGTCTCTAATCGACTATCATGCCTATTGTTCAGATACTCGACTATCATGCCTATTGTTCGGATAAGGGTGATTACATTTGCTTATTCTGCGCCCTTTTATCATATTTAGGAAGAAGGTGAGATAAAATCGAGCTACATAAAGTTTTCGCCGAATAAAACTTTGAAGACGATGAGTACATTAAGGATTTGTGGGACTAGCTTGTTTCTATTGAATTGATATGTTAAGGAAGGAACGTGCATGCCATCAGTAAGATTGTATATCGTAAGAGGTTCCGGAAAACTAATGTTTCCACAGACCTGTTATTGCATCGATTTAAAACTATTTACTCAAAACCGTCTAGCCTAAATTAATTCTTTTTATTAATAGTCTGGCACGGAATCACGTCATAACAACATTGATTTGCCGAATTAACTTTTGTTTTGGTAATCTTGAAGGATGTTGTCCTTGGGAAAGAATTTCGCTTCGATATAGCTGTATATTTTTAGACTGTTCTTAATGAACGAATAAAAAAAAACATTCCAGCGTCAAATGTTTATTTATATCCCTTCGATTGCAATTCGTTTCGAATAATTTCGAACTAATCGAACGATCCAAGTATTCCAAAGCATAAGTGAAAAATCCTTCAACGCAACATTTTAATACACCACAGGGTACAGGGGAATTATATAAATCCTGCATGCATGTTGTTTCTGTACAGGAAAATGTATTTTATTTTCAAATTCAATTCGAAGCCAGGAAAAAAGTATTTAAATGAATTGTTTCGGGGGAGGGCCTATATTTGTTGTTATTTCGTCTGTTCGACGGATGAATGGTAAATCATATAAAATAAATGTCTTTTTTGGAGAGAAAATGTTTTAGTTAGATCAATAAGTAAGGATTGAATTCAATTGGGTATCAAATTTCTAGAGGTTGGATATATAAAATGTGAATATGATTATATTAGTTTGTCATGACTTCGCAATAAGTTTGGTTTATTCTTTTTATTATGAGTATATTTTCATAAAAAAAAACATTCCGAAAATATTTTTTTTTATTTTTATTTATTTTATTCTTTTTTTTTCGTCGGGTTTTCCTCTTGACTTTAATTTACCCTCCTGCTGACATGATGGGTATAGGGTTGAATGATATTATTGTTTTGGCGGGTCCGCAGTAGAACAATGCAAACGAAAGGATTCAGACGATATGTCAAAACAGATAAAAAGTTCCTATTCACAAGAGGCACTGGCAAATCGAAGCCGAACAAAACAAAGTGTCGTTGCAAATGTGAACAAATTGGCACCGGCCGAAGAAATTGATCTGGAACTATTTGGCCCAGTTTCTTCGGAACCGATGACGGTCGCGAATACAAATGCGAAGTCTGTGATTGCTAAAACGGCTGCATTACAAAAATTGGCGAGTAGTTTTGTTGCTTTGAATAAACGAAAAGCTGAGAAACGAGAAAAGGATAGGGGAACATGGAAGAGTCTAATACAAGGTGCTCTTGAATTACAGAAAGGCAAGATTCCATTACTATTGGCTGTGGAGGCTGGTAATCAGTCTATGTGCAGAGAATTGCTGTCTTCACAAACGGCGGAACAACTCAAGGTAAATTACGTTTTTATTTTCGATTCTTTTTTTTTCATTTTTCATTTAAAAATAAAAAATCGTACGCCGTATTGATTTCCGTAACCGAATTTGGTCGTAAAAATTTTCACATAAAAATGTAAATAAGTTGAAGTTGTTTGTAACCTTTCATTTGCCGCGCACACACATTCGATGATGTTTCTGCGCAGAAGCGTATCTAACAAAAATTTGCATATAATCTCAGTAATCAAATAAATATTTGTCGAACTATAGTAAACGTAAACTCCAATTCCTCCCCATTAAATAATTTGGGTTAGTTATGTGCATCTTGCAAACATACACTCCACTAATTTAACATTTACCGACACAAAATTCGTGATGATGAATAATAACTTATCCATTTATGGTGAGACCCTGAGCTGCAGTCACTGGTCAGTAGTCTATTTTAGGGTATTTAAGTCGACTCGTGAATATTTATTTAAATTGGTTGATGCTTTGCAATATTGCTTGATGATGGGAGTTATACTGACGATTGAATTCATAAAATTAGTTCATTTAAAAATTCCACCAAACGAAAACGTTTGAGTGAACATAATTTCATTAAAATTAGTTTCCCTTAAACTTTTCCAAACAAAATCAACTGATTGCATAATAACGGATAGTTTACTCTGGCCAAACAAAATGCACGTAAATTGCGTACAACAAATATTTAACGCAACAACATTGCTAGCTTCTTCTGTTATAATCATTGACTTCGTATTATCTGACTATCCCTCAGTACTAATACACTATTTCGCTGGTAAAGAATTAGATATGTGGAGACCTTGGGGTATTGTTTTGGAGCAGCCTGTCTGTGACATATTGTTAAATTTAATAATTACACTCATATCTAAATTCCTTACCATTTTTCTCAGGCAACCACTTTAAATGGCGACACAGCCTTACATCTTGCTGCTCGCCGCAGAGATGTTGATATGGTTCGAATATTGGTCGATTACGGAACAAATGTGGACACTCAGAATGGAGAAGGACAAACATCATTACATATAGCAGCAGCTGAAGGCGATGAGGCAATGGTCAAATACTTTTACGGTGTGCGTGCGTCCGCATCAATTGCTGACAATTTGGATAGAACGCCAATGCATCTGGCTGCCGAGAATGGGCACGCTCATATCATCGAAATACTGGCGGACAAATTCAAAGCTAGTATCTATGAGAGAACAAAGGATGGCAGTACATTGATGCATATTGCATCGTTGAATGGTCATGCTGAGTGTGCGACGATGCTCTTTAAGAAAGGAGTTTATTTGCACATGCCGAACAAAAGAGGCGCCCGAAGCATTCATACAGCCGCAAGGTATGGGCATATTGGCATCATAAACACGTTGATACAGAGAGGCGAAAAAGTTGATATCACCACTAATGTAAGACGCAATATTAAAATTTATTTTCGATTCTTGTTTAGTCCAGTTCGTCTTTTACAGGACAATTACACAGCCTTGCATATAGCAGTTGAATCAGCAAAACCAGCAGTAGTGGAAACTCTCTTAGGCTACGGAGCAGACGTACACGTCAGAGGAGGACGTTTAAAAGAAACCCCTTTGCATATAGCTGCTAGAGTAAAGGATGGTGATCGTTGTGCGTTAATGCTGCTCAAATCTGGTGCGGGCGCAAATTTAACTACGGACGACGGCCAAACTCCAGTTCATGTGGCTGCTAGCCATGGCAGTCTGCCATCTTTGATACTTCTACTTGAAGACGGTGGAGACGCAATGTTTAAATCACATGTAAAGGAATTGATCGATTCTCATGCACTAACACAAACACCAATGCACTTGATATATTTTTCGAAAAGTCCCTCAAACCCTCTTCTCATTGTACTTTACTTCTGATACTAGAATGGTGAAACTCCACTGCACTTAGCTTCACGAGGTTGTCAACCGGAAATTGTTAAGCATTTGATCGAAGATGTGAAAGAAAAACATGGCCCAGAAGTGGTAGGAACTTACATCAATGCAGTAAACGAAGATGGAGCAACTGCCTTACATTACATTTGTAACGTTACCAAAGAGGACGTTCGAATTCCAGAATCCGATAAGGAAATTGTCCGTTTACTCTTAGAGAATGGAGCTGATGTATCACTTGCAACGAAACAAGCCCAAGAGACTGCCTTTCATTATTGTGCAATTGCTGGCAACAACGACGTTTTAACCGAAATGCTATCCCATATGACTGCCACAGACATTCAGAAAGCATTGAACAGACAATCTTCGGTAGGATGGACACCGTTACTGATTGCTTGTAATCGAGGCCACATGGAGTTGGTGACGAATCTACTAGCAAATCATGCAAGGGTCGATGTCTTCGATATTGAGGGGAGATCGGCATTACATTTAGCTGCTGAGCATGGATATTTGCAAGTGTGCGATGCTCTGTTAACAAACAAAGCTTTCATCAATTCCAAATCGAGAGTAGGAAGAACGGCACTGCATTTGGCTGCTATGAACGGTTTCACTCATCTGGTGAAGTTTCTTATTCGTGACCACAATGCTGTTATAGACATTTTAACACTGCGAAAACAAACCCCACTCCATTTGGCAGCAGCCAATGGACAAATCGAAGTTTGTAAGCTTCTGTTAGAGCTGGGAGCGAGCTTCGATGCAACGGATGATTTGGGTCAGAAACCCATTCACGTCGCTGCACAAAATAACTTTTCGGAAGTGGCAAAACTGTTTTTACAACAGCATCCAAGTTTGGTGAATGCAACGAGTAAGGATGGGAATACGTGCGCTCATATAGCTGCTATGCAGGGATCGGTGAAGGTGATAGAAGAACTGATGAAATTTGACCGACAAGGAGTCATAACTGCAAGAAACAAGCTAACTGATGCTACACCGTTGCAACTGGCAGCTAAAGGGGGTTTGTTTGCTAAAGCCTGAATTTTTCGTTCTATCTTTTTAAACTCGAATCTTGATTAGGTCATGCTGATGTCGTTAAGGCATTGGTAAGAGCAGGCGCATCGTGTACGGATGAGAACAAGGCTGGATTCACAGGCTAGTTTTATTTGTTAATTTTGTATTTAAAAAACTAAATTTTCCGTTATGGAAAACAGCGGTTCATTTGGCTGCACAGAACGGTCATGGTCCAGTTTTGGAAGTGATGAGAACATCAAATTCCCTGCGAATATCTAGTAAGAAACTGGGACTCACTCCCCTGCACGTGGCAGCATACTAGTAAGTTTACATCCACTTCATTTTAAGGTATTTTTGTCAACTTCACCCAATTGACATAAAATTTTTAGTGGACAAGCAGACACCGTTCGAGAACTGCTAACCAACGTACCTGCAACCGTGAAGTCAGATCCGCCGAGCGGACAATCCTTGGTACCTGAATTAGGGTCGGAATCAGGCATGACACCCTTACATTTGGCTTCCTACAGCGGCAACGAAAATGTTGTGCGACTTCTGTTGAATTCAGCTGGTGTACAAGTGGATGCAGCGACAACAGAGAATGTGAGTGGTGTCCTTTCAAAAGTTGCTTACAATATTTGGAAATGGTCTGACCTTCTTAGGGATACAATCCGTTACATTTGGCTTGCTTTGGTGGACATATGTCTGTGGTCGGTTTGCTGTTGAGTAGATCGGCAGAGTTACTGCAAAGCATCGATCGTCATGGGAAAACCGGACTACATATAGCTGCCATGCACGGTCATTATCAAATGGTAGAAATTTTATTGGGTCAAGGTGCAGAGATCAATGCTGCTGACAAAAATGGCTGGACTCCACTTCATTGTGCAGCCAAGGTATTTATTGCTATCTGGTAAAATTTCACCAGTTCTTACCATAAGTTTCATCAAAACCTCAAGGCCGGTCATTTGGATGTTGTGAAATTACTTTGTGAATCTGGTGCTTCCCCGAAAAGTGAGACAAATTATAATTGCGCTCCTATATGGTTCGCTGCTTCCGAAGGACACAACAACGTTCTCAAATATCTTATGCATAAGGAGCACGACACGTACGCACTAATGGAAGATAAACGCTTCGTGTACAATTTGATGATTGTGTCGAAGAATCACAACAACAAACCGATCGAGGAATTTGTCTTGGTATCACCAGCTCCCGTTGACACAGCGGCCAAATTATCTAATATTTATATTCAATTGTCGACTAAGGTATGAAAAGAGTTCTAGAAACCGAATGATGGTTGTAGGTTGAGCAAGTGAGAAAATTTATTGATTCTTTTAGGAAAAAGAACGAGCCAAAGACTTAATCGCTGCTGGAAAACAGTGCGAAACAATGGCAACAGAGCTTTTAGCACTTGCTGCGGGTGCTGATTCGGCTGGCAAAATTCTTACGGCCACCGATCGCCGAAATACGGAATTCTTAGATGTTCTGATTGAAAATGAACAGAAAGAAGTCATTGCACATACCGTTGTACAAAGATATCTCCAGGTAATTAACAGGTATACTCACCTACCTGCATCTATAAAATTGATTTGTAGAACATTTCGTTCGAGGACAGTCAAAGAATTATGTTGTTTTTCCCTCTATATAGGAACTCTGGCGAGGAGTCTTAAATTGGTCCGGTTTTAAGTTAGTTTTACTACTCATAGCTTTCATAATTTGTCCACCGGTTTGGGTAATATTCACCCTGCCGTTGGGCCACAAATATAACAAAGTTCCAATCATCAAGTTCATGTCGTATCTGACGTCACACATATTTTTAATGTTACATCTTATGATTGTTGGCATAACGCCAATGTATCCCGTAGTGAGGCCCAGTTTGTCACCATGTACGTTAGACCCGTTTCAACAATAAATTCACAATCGACGACAACTGATTCTTCCCGATTTTTTTTTATCTTCTCACAGATTGGTACGAATGGGGCCTGTTGATAATGTTAAGTGGATTACTACTGTTCGAACTGACCAATCCCAGCGACAAAAGTGGATTGGGGTCGATAAAGCTGTTAGTGCTACTATTCGGAATGGCCGGAGTCGGTGTTCACGTAGCAGGAATGATTTACGTACAGACGGCGTACTGGCCGACGCTTCTCTATTGTCGAAATCAATTTTTTGCCTTGTCTTTTTTACTGGCTTGCGTTCAGATTTTAGACTTTTTGTCATTTCATCATTTGTTTGGACCTTGGGCTATAATCATTGGCGATTTGCTGAAAGATTTAGCAAGATTTTTGGCTGTATTGGCGATATTCGTGTTTGGATTTTCTATGCATATTGTGGCATTGAATCAGCCGTTCCGAAACATGGCACCGGATGAAGCGAGGAATTTCGAAAAGAACTTTAGAAATCGAAAGACGACGTATTTTAGCGATGGTAAGTGGTTTACGTATTATTTTGATAGTAAAGTAACAATTAGAATGTCTACCCTCAGTGGTAACATATAATTTTTCCGTCGAGATTTTTCGTCTAAGATATAGGTACTGTCAACGAATTTGAGTAGAACGTGTCAGGATTTAAATCTTTCTGACTTTCCATAAAGATAAACTGGACTTTTATTCTTAAGCTGACCTACGACTCCTTCAGTTCTAATAAAAAAAATCTTTGGGCAATTTGGTAGCTTTAGATAGTTGCAATTCACGATTTAGTCTATCTCAATTTTCGATTTAAAAAATTGAAGACATTTGGTCCTAGGAGTCAATAGAATTAAACTGTAGTTGCTTCCATATGTTCACTTTAGGACTACTCGCGAAAATTCGAACACCACTGATCATCGGTTAGAATAAAGTAAACTCAGATTTAAGCTGAGTAAAATCACATTATCATTCTGTTGTCAAAACAATATCATTTGTGTTAAACTGTTAAAGATTTTGTTGCTCGCCAGACTGTCAGCGGCTTTCAGTGGGCTCCATGTTTGCGTAGCAATTCTTCTATTTCCGCTTTGCCTTTAATTGATTTAATTATTTGTCACAATAATTTAGCGGAAAAATGAAATGTCCATACCTCTGGCCTTTTCTAGGGCAGACCTTCCATCCAGGGCAATATGATTGACATTAGCACCTCTTTGGATTAATTTCTCAACAATCTGGGCATTGTCTAAATGGAACGAAATTCAGAAGAAAATATGAAATTTCACTTCAAATACAGTTAGAGGCAGTGAAATTTCAGTATGGATTTGCTGTTTTTCAGCTGATCCACACAAACAATCGAAACTGTTTATACGAAATTCACCGCTACTACGCGTGTGCGTGTAGCAGCTGCAGTTTCAACCGTATAAACAAGTACAAAGAGTTTTGATTTGATTGTATGTTTGGATCAGCTGAAAAACAGTTGAGGCAAATTCATGCTCAAAATTTCACTGCCTTGACTGCAATTGAGAATTGAATTGCCAGTTTTGCTACAGCTTACTCATTGAAATGGCAACATGCAAAGTATTCTCTCCCAGATCATTTAAAGAGTTCACATTTTCAGCGTTAGCTTCGTTCAACAGCCGCAAGGTCTCCTAAAAAAATTAATTTTTTTTTGGTAAATTTTCCAAATATCTCGTTTGGCAAATTTAAATAAAAATTATCAAAAGGGATTTTCTTTTGATATTTGTGTTATGGGTACACGGTACACGTGTACAGTGGAAACTGTATGGTGAAAAGTCTGATGTACGTGTACATCCTTGGTAAAGTTAAGTGAAATTTAAAACACTTCAAATCTAAGATAATTACCGTCATAAATAGCAGCAGTGAGCTTTTTCGCAATTTCCGCAATATGTCTGTAAAGGAGTGATTGAAACATTCTCTCATTACTAAAATCATCTAAACAAACAATCATGAAATATGGAACCTAGTTCTTTTATCCAACCGACCAACAATATTCAAGATAAAATAGATAATTGTACTTACCCGGACACAGTTTGTGGTCCTAAAAATCAAGCGATTCAAAAGTTCATAAAAATATTTTCTGTATACGTGAGAGTGTATTGGTGAGCTATGATATGAATCGGTCGGTAGGGAAAGTAAACGGTCGAGAAGGAAAGTAACGGTTGGGAAGGAATGCACCAACACACTCTCACTATTACAGAAAAATGTCTTTCAAAATACCCCAATACACACTCGATGTGTGTTTTCGCTTGGGCTTCGCCCGCGCGTGCACACACATCTTGTGTGTATTGGGGTATGTTGAAATATACTATTAATATATTGCATATTCGGTATATACCTGAAAATGCACCAAGTATACCAATCACGACTAAAGTAATACACAGCTTCATGATTCTTATTTGTTTATCAAGTAACTTGTACAATCAATCTACTCTGAACGACAAACTTAACAGGAATAGCAATTCTGCCAAATTTATAATATGCAAATCGCACAATAATGACCTAACCCAGATAACCCCTATATTACTCGATTACAACATTTCTTCCGAACTATTACGCAATACCTGCGATTGTAATGTTGCCGCGTTTTTAGTTGGGGTTTATTTTCGCACCTCAGTTGCATTATTGAATGGGGTATGGAGTATGTTTTCACAACTTAATTTAATAAATCGATTAATGGTTGTGTTAGTGGCGTGGAGGTGTCGAACTGAAGTGCACTATCTTTGAAGTTGAAGGAAAGAAGGCATGGGTTTAAGCAACTACAGATAATTTCTAATTCTGCCAGTACAAGAAATTATTAACTTGTACACCACATGTACTCTTAAGTGACCTATCAACATTTTCATGCAAAATAACATGAACTCTTAAGTAGCCATCATAAAGAAGCAGATAACTTTCCCACTTATTTTGAGTTGGCCTTTCAACTTGCTTCCAGATAAATAACAATTCAAGAGAACCGTACTTTCATTCGTGAATTGCCAGGAAAATTAGACAACCTAGGATTTCGAAGCAAATCTCAGTTTTAGGAGGATTTAAACTCTACCGTGTCGTACTCATTCTTGTACCCACATACATTCTTGCCATACAAAAGCTAATAATAATTGAATCATGTTAAACCTAGAAAGAACTTAGAAATAATTGCCTTTTTAATGTGGATGCCAATAAAATTAAGACATTGTGAATCTCTATTGCATGTTCGTCTAAAAATTAGTTTTTTTTTTTTTTTAACAAATTATTCAAATTACTAATCTCTTATTGAACAATTTGTGAATCAAAAAGAGGTAGATGTTGAAGTAGAATCAACAACGGTTACGAACGAGCAACAATATGCGCCATTAACTGAATTCCGACGAAAGCATAAACGAGATAGTAAGTGGAACATGAAAACAACACACCAAATTGAACACAATTGACCATATCCAACACATTAAATTTTTTGTTGTTGTTGTTCGATGAGATTTTCCTTTTCAATTTGAATTTTTTTGCTTTTTGATTTATAATATGGTCAAATCGATGTGTGTTTATAATAGTTTCACTGGTGTCTTCGACAAAACTGTGGCTGAACAAAGTTAATAAATAAAAACATTTTGATTTTGATAATAATTTTGACTTGTCTTGTGTCTTCAGTTTAGTAAAAAGGCTTCATAGACATGGATATGATGAATGACCAAATAATTTATTTTACTGACAAAACTTTCTTTTTGTTTTGGTTTCTTAGAAAAATATGTTTTCAAACCAAAAAAAAATCTGGCAGTTACACTAACGCATGTTCCAATTTGCTGGATAATTTTCTCTTAATTTTTGGATTGATGGATTTTTTACGTAATCTGAACTGAAATGTGCAATTAATTTAGAGGAAGGAATGGAACACAGACAACGTTTATCGTGTCATCATCACGGAATGCGGTCAATGTTTTTAGAAAACGGTTTTATTTGTTGGTATGTGGATTGAAAATTGGGCTGTGTCTGTTTTGCATTTGATTGATTTTTTTCGTTTTGAATTATTTTTTACCGATCATTTTGGCACACACTGGATGAAATGATTTTTGAATGTTGAGTTCTTTTACAGCACTATCTTTAGTGTGGCTATACTGAATCATTGTTGCTTTTGTTTTGATTTTATTTTTGTCTGAATTTTGAATGAATATATGTGTTGTACCACCCCCCAATCAATTCATCGATTGGAAGCACGGATTCATCACCGAGTTCTTCGAGTTAAAAAGAACATGCCCCAAAATAAATTAAAATTTTTACAGAAAAGATGACACCGATAGTTGCGTTTGAGCGACTATTTTTTGCTGTATTTGGTCAAGTAATTATTGTCACACAAAATATCGAATTTGTTGAAACTAAAATTAGATATTAAATCTAACTACTTCGCGAATATTCAGACGACACCCGACGATATAAATCCCATGCCACATATTCGTCCCGACTGGACCGAAAGTTTATTTAAAATAATTTTTGGAACCTATTTATTAGTCTCCGTTATTGTACTTATTAATCTACTTATTGCTATGATGTCGGATACATATCAACGTATTCAGGTAATTATCATTATCGTTTTTTGTTCTTTCAGTTCGCATGAATCCAATAGTGTCATTCGAATTGCTGTTTTTTGCTGTGTTTGGACAAGTAAATATTTTCTAAGAAATCGAATTTATTGAAAATTAAAAAAAAATCGAATTTTGATAAAAACTAATGCAACCCCCTTCAGACGACCACAGACCAAACACAAGTCGATAAAATAATACAAGCTACTGTGAGATCGCAGCCAGAAGAAACAGATTATTTATTCAAAATTGTTTTTGGCATTTATATGTTGGTCTCAGTTGTAGTCCTTATCAATCTACTTATTGCTATGATGTCTGATACGTACCAAAGAATTCAGGTATATAAATTAAACAGAAATTGAGCCGTACTGTACAAATTGAGCACCAATTTTTACTTTTTATGAACATTATGAATAAAACTTATCGGAAAATGTTTGAAGAGCTCAGAGGTTAGCCATAATGAATTAGAATTGCAATTGAATTTTCTATTAAGAACATGAAAACATCAGCAAAAAACGTACATCATGAACAGTGAAACAATATTTAAAACTAAATTTGCTTTTCAGTATTTATACTACTACTCACGTGTGATAAAACATTTTTCTATTTATTTATTTGTTTAAAACACAGATTTGATTTTTGATACACACACTTTCTAACCGATTAAGCTGGGCGATTTTGTGGCATAAAATAGAAAATGCTGACACATTTAACGAAAACCTACAAAAACGCGCACCTACCGTACATTCTACGGAATCAGCGCCACAAATAATTTTCTTTCGTGTTGAAAAAAAAAAAATGAGATGCCTAAGATCGTCAAGCTTAATTGTACACAGACAAATTGTAAATATTTTCTTTTACACATTCAATTAAAAATGCTACAATATTTTATGTACATACAAGTTTTGCCTTTTATTCACCGTTCAGCATTCAAAGTAACTAGGTAAAGACTAGGTAAAGTTAGTTTTTGCATTTTCTTTTGAACCTTGTGTGAAATTCAAATGACCCTGAATGATTTTCCGAAAACCTGTCCAAGGAAAAGCTCTGTTTTTTCGCTAATTTATTTGTTAACGTGAAATTTTACTGAAAGAGAACTTTCAGGAAGTTAGTTGGTGAAGATTATAAAGTTCTTACCAAACCCTTTTACAAACAGCAAGTGCATTACAATATAATCACTAAATCTGTAACTTTTATTAGTTACAACATTCTTTTGTTTGGTACAAAATGGTGAAATCTTGTACTTCATTTTGCTATATAAAGAAATATTTTCAAACTCTTGTTAGTTTCCCATAAATTTTTTCCATTTGAATAATAATTTATTTTTAAAATAATTTTTGGACTCTCTTGCTCCCTCGAGGAGTAAGATGACAGATGATGATGACAAATAAAAAAAATCGATTCTAATTCACATTGTATAGTGCAAGCACTTTTCAGAATATTCTTGTAAACTACAATTTCATGCCATGGAACAAGCAAAATTAATCTTAAAATTAACTAAATGGGAGTAAGGATCTTTGATCTCAGTTCCTGCTTCTCAAGACTAACCAAAACTCTGATCCAAACAAATGTTAATGTGTGAATGAGTTTAGAGACGATTCCACACTAATAGCTTTCTTCAAATTTAATTATCTTCTCATTCAGTACCTTATTCTTATTCAACATGTATTATACACAAATATAGAGCTTTCAAAGAACTATAACAACTATTCCTAGAATGCACACCAAAAATTCTGCACACAACTTATTGATTCAGACAGTTTTTTTTACTTACTGAAATTTACCAACAGGTTTTCAAGAGAGCCATTTGCTCCTACTCAATTATCTTCATCCAAAGATATTTAATTTATCGGGTGGTCCAATAATTTATTTAAATTTTGAAAAACTAAGGTGAATCTCTACAAGCAAATATTTTCTCTTTTTACAAATTGTACGAGCATAGATCATTTAATCTGCTACTTCTGTCGTTTAGATTTTTTCTAGTACTTCGTACAAAATCTATGTCTTCATTAGATTTAACAGACTTTGCTCTATATATAAATGGAGAACACTGTACAGTGATTATCAGTCATTTTTGTCGTCATTGTTGAGAACAGATGAGAGCCGAATGTAAATCAAGTTTTTTAAGTGATCAAATATAAATGAAACATCGTCCTTCGAACGCAAAAAAAAAAGAAATAGCAATAAGAAGCTTTGACACAATGAAACTACAAAATAAGGATGACTAACTTCATGCAGTAATTGTATGGGAGGATAAGGATGCCAAAAAATATTTTAATAATTTAACTCTGAACGATTCTTGCCAACATTATTGAATAGCAGGATATACGAGGCTTCGGCAGGGAAACATCTACTTCTGATTTTTCGATCTATAGTTCAAAGCAAAGAATGACAGAAATTCAATTAAAAGAAAAGTTGTTTCCCCTTTCAAGACTATCATCATCAACCATTTTCATTACTTGTATTAAAGAGAGGAGCCTATGCGCGATGGGCCAACAGAACATATTTCTATCGGTGATGTGTTTACGCACGGGAAGCGAGACAAGTTTTCTATAAAATGTTCAAGTATTGGTTACAATTACCGTACCTGTCTCTTATTATATTGACTTTCTTCATATTTTAAATCAATGAGATTATTGAGCTCTGCCTAACAGAATTGAATTTTCTTTTCTGACTAGAAAATTATCAATTTTTCATTGCATTGATACCATCCCGAAAAGCAATCTAATTAGCTAATATATCGTCCTAACAATCGTATATGGTAGCCATGCATCTTTTAGTTATTCAATAAATTACATAGCAAGATGCAGCAAACCACGATGATACACATAACAAACAAAGTTAGAGTTTCTTTGAACAAATGAAATTTCAAGTGAATTTGATCAACGAAACTCTACGAGACCGCATCAATGATAGCAAATTGTATGTGTATGTAACATTATTGGTCATTGGCAAATAACTGAAAATCAAAATCATTTAGTACAATCTGTAGTTTTGTAGTGATGTAGTGTTCTTGGCTTTTTAGTTTCAATATAGAATTTCGTTTCAAGTCCAAATCTTGAAACGTGAAATAAGCATAAAATCTACCATAATTATTGATCCCCAGACAATCACTCAAAACGCAAATCATTGTAGAGCCGTTTAGTTATCAATCATTTTTTGTAGCTTTTTATCGTATATTGTTTTATGACGTAGCGTTAAACGTTTTTGGAAGCGAAGAAAATTTATTTAATTTGATTCCAAGGTAGAGAATTGCTTCTAACAATTTTTTTAGGTTTGGTAGTGACGACATGTTGGTAAAAGTTTCGCGAACTATCCTGCCATTTACAACTATACTACGCTTATTCCAAACTACGAATTTAGATTAATTCTAGAGACTATACACCATTTTCTTTTAATATAAATTTTATATGGTTGCGGCCTTGCGACTAGTAATAGTTGGTTACATTGGATGCTGTGAAAGTAATTCATTACATGAGGTTGCAATTTTGTGATAAAAGCAAACTACCAAGTCCAAGTGTGTTTTGAGCAACAAGCTTCGGTAATTGTCTTTTCGACAAGTGTTGAGCTTGTTTATCCGATCGGAAGGCGAAAAAATGGACAATGGAGATAGTGAGTATCAAAAAATTGTTTCCGAATTAATGAATTATTTAACAGCATTCAATGTATTCTGTTTTACCGCATACCACATGCAAAAGTTGAATATCACATAAAAATTCACGAAAAATAAACCGGAAATGTTCCACAAAAATCGCTCATTTTTGCAGGAGGCAAATTGCTATGCAATAGTCAACTTTCGCATGGGGAAGGCAGTAAATCGACATTATTTTTTCGATCGCATAAAGCAAACATGTAAAATAGCTCACAATGTACTTGACAATAACTTTTCAAATTGACTGGTTTTTGTGTTGCTTTGTGATTATCTCGGCTTCGGCTCAGTAATACAATGCCTCACTCTAGTCAGAACAGAATATATTGGAGCAAGAACGTTCTCACACAGAGCATGCCTTACAAACATCAATTTTATTCATCACCAAAATTGCACAAAAATTTTACCTATATTTGAGAATTGACGACTTCAACCTCTGTTGGCTCTTCTATACATTGTTTATTTTATGAAAACTTAAAAACTAATATCCATCGAAAGAGTATAGTTGTTAATATTTGTTGAGGAGACATTCGAATACCGGAAATGTTTTTTGCACATCATCTTGTAATAGAAATTGGCACTTGACGAAAAAAGTGTTACAGCAAGTTAGACGAGTCAGTTAATCGTGATTCATACGTACAACGTACAACATTTAAAAAAAATGCGTATCCCGCAAAAATATACATCCAGAACACTTTTGTTACAGTGCAGGTCCACACACTACTCGTTTTTAGGGACAAACCTACAGTGTGAGCGTGAGCATTATTGTTTTTGGACCTCTATTTATTCGGTACTTTCTGCTTTCTCACTTGCTATAGGAGTAAATTTTTCGATCCCCGCGATCACATGCTTTATGACCGAACTCAACGCACTTCAAGCAGAAGTGCTATTAATGACAGCTGCCAAATAGAGTACTATTTTGTATGAAATTTTATCCCCACTCTATTTACAGTGTAAAATTTTGTATGGATCACTGTCAAGTTTCAGTACCCTATTTAGAGTACCACTTTTGCTTGAAGTGCGTTGCCGAACTCTAAATTACTTTCTATCAACTGCCAATTTCTCTAATACTCGGGTGATGTCCAACTAAATAATTTTTACTTCAACTTACGTTCTGATTTGAGAGTATTAACAAAATGAAACAGCGCAATCGTAAGCCATCGATATTTGAAACAGTATATATACTGAACATCATTTTTCACTGAGAACGTCGGCTATTACTTTTATTAACAACTCTCTCATAAAACAATCGACAACACTTAGGCTCAAAGCGACATCGAATGGAAGTTCGGATTATCAAAACTAATTCGAAACATGCATCGAACAACCACAGCTCCATCACCTCTAAATTTGATAACAACATGGTTTATGTGGCTATTGGACGCTTGCAAGGTACAACTTACATATTTAGAACATATGGGGTATATTTACCATTAGTACAACATATACTAACGTTCTGTTTCTATCCGTAGACCCGAATGAAACGCAAGAAGCGTCATAGTTTGGTAAATATGATGGGAGCACGTCAGTCCAGTCCGCGATCGAAAGCTGGCGCAAAATGGTTGTCGAAAGTTAAGAAAGGTCAGGTGGCTCCAAAAGGTTTGCATTTAGCGCATGAGCTTTTTAGATATTTTAAAATTTAATTTATTTTGTCGTATGAACCGTATAAAATATTGCCTACATAAACGATATGCATGGAGTGTCAAGAAATCACTCCACCGTCACATAAAATCCTTTGCATTTTTGACACAAACAAAGAACATCATTAAATATGACACACTATCGTTTCGATAGTACAAAAGTTTAATATCTAGCATTGGTACACACAACTTGAGTAGACGTTTTTCGTAAATTTTGTGCTTCTAGTTGAGGATACACAGTTTATCAAGGATTGGAGTTGAATTTATGTAGAAAGCCAGCTATACAACACACATATTATGACACTGAACACACGTCCTCCCCAAATACTATTGATTTTAACTCAACATTCATTTTCCACATTTAATCAAACCAAATTTCTATCTAACAAAAACACCAGACTCTGTCGCCTTGTCTGTGGTCCACCTGTCTCCACTCGGTTCTCAAATGAGTTTCGCACAACCGCCCACAACTCGCATTGAAAATGTTGCCGATTGGGAGGCAATTGCTAAGAAATATCGTGCATTGAATGGTGGCGATACGGAGGATACGGGATCGATGCGTGACTCTGAAGATAATGCGTCACATACATCGGATGCACAGCAGGCAGCACCTGCCGCGCAAATCGGGAACAATGTAAATGCAAATGCTATGGGTAATCAAGTGTAGATTTATTGATAAAATAAAACAGAAAACGTCTTCTATGGAAATTGTAAATAAATTTAGTGGAAATTACGGTAAATTATTTTTAAAAATGAAAATGTCTAAAAGTGTTGTGCCTGGTAATTATATCTAAAAAAAATTAAATTAAATATGAAAATAGCGCTCCATCCTAGATCTTGTACCATAGATTTTATAAGTTTTGAAGCACTTTATCGTCTTTAACGACCATCTTTCATTAAAAAATATGTTAAAAATGCAAATGACCGAAATCTCATTTTTATTGTTAACATATTAATGGAACATTTAAGAGCTTCCGAGCGTACGCTGAAATTGTAGCCTACATTTCTGCGTTTCGAAATTTTTGATCGCTGATATCTTTTTACGAGAGCCCTTTTTGAAAAATGTACGACCACATTTTCGAGTAAAAATATGTCAGCTTTGAATAAAAAATAAAATTGTCTGTGAAAGTTCCATGTGCTTTGAGAAAAGTGTACCTTTGATGCAAATTTGGGGCATCGGTACAGTTTTCTCAAAGCTCATAAAACTTTCACAGACAATTTTATTTTTTATTCAAAGCTGACATATTTTTACTCGAAAATGTGGTCGTACATTTTTCAAAAAGGGCTCTCGTAAAAAGATATCAGCGATCAAAAATTTCGAAACGCAGAAATGTAGGCTACAATTCCAGCGTAGGCTCGGAACCTCTTAACAAATTATTGTTTAGTTGCAAGTCTCATAGTTGGAAATAAATTTTTTACAAAACATAAACCAAAGAATTCAATTCAACCAATAAAATGATTTCGTTATTACTTCGCTCTCCCCTATGAAGTGGAAACTTACTGCAGTGATGTTAACAATGACGTACAGGTGGCTCTATAAAATAAGCTTTACAATCGGTAACATTTTAGTGGTTTGGATTTCTACTATTCGCATGCGAGACCAATTCATTGTGTCTTTATATTGTATGGCGATATGGTACACAATGTATACATACAGGTAAGTACACGATTTTAATTAAAAATCGTTTTGATTGTTGACACGAGACGATATCAGGTGTTTTACGAATAGAATTTAAGTTTCAGTCTACAAAGCTGTACGAACGTTTATTACTGATGGCAATATTAAGCACCCAAGACTGTCACCAATCAGCAAAACGAAACACTCTTCAAACGTTGTCTTTTAAATTGAAATACAATCAATACTTCAGATGAACCTATTAATTCTATGTCGATAAATACGCTGTCTCCTCTTCCTACGTATTGCCAATCTGAAATTTGAATATTTTAATTTTGAAAATTATTTAATTTTCGTGATTCTGCCGCCATAGTTAATATCAAAAGTTTAGAGGTGAAAGCCGTTAATCAACATTTCTACTTAAACTTGTGCCTACACAATTATTATCTCGTGAACATTTTGAATGATAGGATATTGGGTGATTAAGAACATTTTACAAGTGATAACGGCCGGAAAACGCTCATTCAGATAAGATTCACATTTGCGCTCGAATTATGAATTTGTCCACTCTATGACACTATAATGGCTTGACTAATGCTGAAATAGACATAGAAGATTTGGAATGCATTTTCTGAAAATTATTTGTCCTTTACTGATTTTGCTGCATTTAGCAAAATGTAGCTGCAGCGAATAAGCATGATAGGATGATGTTTCAGTTAGTAAAATTTTCATTCAATTTTCAAAATTGTTGATGACCGGATTGATTGTTTCGGCTTCTTTCATTCGAATTTCAGTATTGGAAACATTGCTACACACACAATTAAAATGTTGAATTTTCACCACAACTAAAGTGTTTAACTTCACGTAATCTAACGTAGATATTTTAGTCAAATCACAAAAATTTTCGTATGACACCACAGTATGATCTCAACAAATTTTAAGTAATATTTTAACTGTTCTTATAAAATTGCAGTGAGAAAACATTCTTTATTATAATTTTAGTTCAACTGCAAAATAGTTCATTTTTTAACGTCCCAACTACAAATGTGCCGCCATGAGTATCCTTTAATCTTGTTGTTCTTCAAATATTCATCAACAGTAACTCCTCTACCATCTCTCCCTCCAAACGTTTCCAAAACTGCAACTGCAACACTGCTATTTTCTTTTATAGAACTACTCTCACACATCCAGGTCGTTCCATTCGAATCGACTTGAAAAGGTGTACGAACTTCATCGATGCATAACAATAGTACGTACTGATGTTCCGGTAGAATAAAAGTGTGTGGACATTTCGAGGTAATGATAAATTTGGTAGGCTCTGGTTTGATAATCCGACAAGACGGTTCAATGGTCACTTCACTAAATTCTTTGTCGGTGAAATCGTCGTAAATCAAAGGTCCATCTTCTACCATTACATACTCCTCCCATGACATTTCCCTCTTACAAAATTGATACTTCGGATCGGAGGGAAAATGTTTGATTCGAAATGTTTCCGGTGATGATGTAAATACGGTAGCCTTAAATTTTCTGTCGAAATTCTGATTTTTATCAACACTTCCAGCACCCCAGCATGGATCAACAAGTTGCCATTGTCCAGAGTCTAGTTTGACGGCGTTCCAAGAATGATTTTTGAGGTTGTCGATAGAATTTGATTTATAGCCATAACCTTTGCCGTGACCACTAATCACTATTGCCTCCAGACCAGCGTGACATGCCAAATTCTGAAAAAGTTCAGCATACCCTTGGCAAACTGATAGCCCAGTTTTGAGAGTTTCTTTGGGACTCTGATGTCGCACATTGTTTTGAAAGTAGGCCTTGGTGTCGTATGCAATGTTATGGTGAAGCCATGTGAAAATAGCTCTAGCTTTGTCCACCTTCGCCACGAAAGGATTACAAAGCTCGAAAGCCAATATTGGAATCGACGTTACATATTGACGAGGATAATTTCCAGCATGTGCGTCGACGGCATAGAAATCTCGGCATATTAAGCAATAATCGTTTTGCGATGTACATGTGTCTTTAGTCGGCGTTCGGACAAAATAACTTTCGGACAAAATAACCCCGGACAAAATAACCCTGGACAAAATAACCCCGGACAAAATAACTACGAAATACATATTTTAAAAACAAATTGTGAATAACACCCGCCAGCAGAATATATGGCGTAGGGTCAGTGTACCAATCACCGAATATTTATGAGTAGTCGTATTATAAGAAAACAAAAATTTTAGAATCTTTTTATGTTATTTACTCCGACCACTAGAGTACATAACTCTTTCACAGATCTATTATAAATCTCCGACCATATTCGAGTATACTGAGTATCGAGTATATTTTCGAGTACGTATCGACTACATTCGAGAACATCGACTATATTCGAAAACATCGCCTATTCGAGAACATCGACTATATTCGATGACATCGACTATATTTCGAGAACATCAACTATATTCGATGACATCGACTATATTCGAGGATGCCGGCTATATTTGAGGACGTCGACAATATTCTTGGACATCGATAATATTCGAATACATCGACTATTTGCGAGGACGTCGACTATATTCGAGGACATCCACTATATTATATGACATCGACTATAATCGAGTATATCGCCTATATTAGAGTATATCTGGAATATATTCGAATATATCTCGACTTTATTCAAGTATATCTCGACTATATTAGAGTGTCTCTCGACTATATTCGAAGACATCGACAATATTCTAGGACATTGACAATATTCGATGCCATCGACAATATTCTAGGACATTGACAATTTTCGATGCCATCGACAATATTCTAGGACATTGACAATATTTGATGCCATCGATAATATTCTAGGACATTGACAATATTCGATGCCATCGATAATATTCGATGACATCGACAATATTCGAAGACATCGACTATATTCGAAGACATCGACAATATTCGAAGACATCGACAATATTCGAGGACATCGGCAATATTCGATAACATCGATAATATTCGAGGACAACAACAATATTCGAGGACATCAACAATATTCGAGGACACCGACAATATTCTAGGACATCGACAATATTCGAGGACATCAACAATATTCGATGACATCGACAATATTCTACGACATCGACAATATTCTACGACATCGACAATATTCGAGGACATCAACAATATTCGATGACATCGACAATATTCGAGGAGATCGACAATATTCGAGGACACCGACAATATTCTAGGACATCGATAATATTCGAGGACATCAACCATATTCGAGGACACCGACAATATTCGAGTATATCTTGACTATATTATAAGATATCTGGACTACATTCGAGTATGTCGAGTATTTCTCGACTTTTCTCGAGTATATTGAGTATATCGAGCGAATTCAGATCGACTATAATTGTGACTACATTGTACTGGAATTCAGTCAATGCACATGAGTGGAAAATCCTAAGTGAGAATACGATCATGATTTTGACATAAGTGTCAGCGCCGCAGGCCGTGAAGAATGATGAAAAATAAAAAAGCGGGGTCGAGGGGCGGCAGCCCCCGTTGAGGGGGGTCAAGGGGGGAGTATCCCCCCTTGCAAGTCAACATAAACTTTGCGGGGGGATATTTTGTCCGGGAGTTATTTTGTCCGGGTTATTTTGTCCGGAGTTATTTTGTCCGGAGTTATTTTGTCCTAGAGCCTTAACCTTCTTAGCGTTGAAATATAGATTGACACCAAAAACTATATTTGGGACATAGGTTAAATCTTCTACTACACTGAGAAAAACGTTGACAGCTATGTCCCCACATTATACTGTTTTTGTATGAGAAATAACATTATCTGGGGAAAGATTGTCTGTCACAGGTAAACATCTGAAAACTTTCTTGTTAGTGAAGCTAATCCAAGTTAATGATCCTGTTGACCATTGAAACCAACGTATCACTACTTTCTTCTGCTTCGACTTATCTTACTGGGAAAATTGAGGGTATGCATGCTGGTCCTGGATATGTCCACTATAGCCTAATTGTTGTGACAATAATTTTTAATGACTTTCGCTATAGTTGGTATTTCCGATTGATTAGTCGTTGTCGTTGACTCTTCACCGTCAAAGACATTTCGGTGATAAGTTGAAATTAAAATTGCGTTGGCATTCAATGTGGGAGTAGAATTTAAAAAGGGAAAAACTTATCTTGTAAACTTTCATGAATGTACTACAAGGGATATAAGTGAAAAACATTTCCCAAATACTGACTGAATACATTTTAAACAGTAACTAAAGATTGCCACTTTCGAATGATTTTTCATCGGTTTTCTGTAAATATTCGCTCATAAACGGTTCTGTATACGAAAAGTAAATCCAAAGGTTTTTTTTATTACGAAATCATTTTACTTTTTCTTATTATCACACAACAAAAACCAAAAAAGAAGAGGAAAGAACAAACCATTTGCTGTTGTTTTCTTGTTTCCTCTTTTTGCAATCGATTTGCCAATGTTTTAAGCACAAAAAAGAAATAAAATAAAATTTAACCAGCTAGCGATCGATCGATTGAGAAGCCTCCAAAACACCACAGTGTGGCGGCATTTGTGTGAATTAGTACTTGCGAAGATTGAAGGGGGCGTCATCAATGGTTGAGCCGACAAAGCAGAGCGCTGTTAACCAAAGAGTACATGTTTATAAATAATACTAATGAAAAACAAAACAAAAAAGGAAAAAAAAATTGCAAAATATAACAACGTGAGCATCATCTCCTCTTCATCTCTGACAAGCAATAAAAACAATATTGTGTGATGATAATATTAAAATGCAACTTAAAAGGGCAAAAAATAATTATTTTATGTTTGTGGATATGAGAAAAATCTTCAACATGAATGTCGACCATACCGACTGTATAAAGTCGTACTTTTCGTCAAATTGTCGGTTTCAATTATTTATTTTTCGAAAGTAATTAAGGAACTAAACATTATTACGATGAGTACAATCATATCGAATGACTTCAGACGACTGCTGGGACGCGGCGCGAAATTCCTCAACACCCTTCAGACGACTATAAAAGTTATGTATATTTCTTCAATTCAAGCTGCAAATGATCTTATTTCGGAGGCGCGAGAAATATAACAATCTTGGTTGTTTAATTCTGAATATGTGTTAAGTGAACTAGCATTCCATCCTAAAGCCTCCACTCCGTGTAATCTTTTCCACAACGAATAAATCGCCGCGCTAAATCAAATTCAATAGAAGACAGGAAAAAAAAATAAGCCAAGTCATTGAACACTAAAGATCAGTGACGGTTGCTTTCAATTTGCTTTTTAACTAAACTAAGTTCTCAGTTTAAAAATAATACGAAAAAAAAAACACAAAATTAACATGAAGATCATTAATTTAAATGCAAGGTCCTGTGTATCAAAAGTGTGGAACGTTGAAGTCAATTTTTTTACTCAATTTGACCAACTTTTTACCATATTATTCTTTGCCTTGCAACATAATTTTAGCGGTTAAAGTTGAATAGACAGACTTAAAATTATTTTGATGAAAGATGTAAAACATTAAAATCCTGTCGTTTCACGGTGAACTGTTTTTATAGAGAAGATGAATGATAATTTTCACAACGCAGGCGAGAAAGTAATCGTTTTCTACCCTCCGCTGAAACTTTGTAAGTCTTTGTTGTAAAAAACGTTGTGTTGACCTCAGGAAAGAAGTAGGACATTTGATTTTATTGAAATACTGCTGTGCGTTCATGTATCACTCTAACACATCACTGCATTAAGCACTTTACGGTGTTTTTAATTGAATCTTGAATCGCGATGAATACGTAAGCCTGAATCTGGTGTTAGCAGAGATATTGTGTGTCGTCCGTAGGAATTATGAAAAAAGACAGGATTTCAATTGCAAAATAATTTTTATATGCGTCAAATTATATATATTTAAAATACAAAGTCTTATTGTAGTTAACTAGTTACAATCAAAATGATTGAATCTCTCTGGATTCTAAATTTCTTCTTTTTTCATTCCCATTTGTAATTCAAATAAAAAAGGTTAAGGAAAGGTCCGTCAAAAAAAATGAAAGCGAAAAAAGATGAAACGATCACTACTCCTCATCATTCGCTAAACGATGCAATTTTCAATGCACCGGGATTTATCGGTTGCAAATGTTGTAGGTAGGTCAACTTCTTACGTTTGACTGTGGTAATGTTAATTTGACGTTTTAATTCAATTGCAAATCGAAGAGTATTTGGTGCCGGTCGAAAGTTCACATTTACACATTCGGCAAGGTAATGCTGGTACACGTCGCTTATGAGGTATAATCCAGTTTCAGTGTCAGAAACTTGGAAAATTTGGTCCATAGGATACAACTGAAAATTAATTAAAATTTTAATTTTAATTAAGTCTTAACAGACTTTAAGACAATTTGTTAAAAATACCATTAGTTTCATAGGACGGGGATCGTACGGGACAAATAATTTTGAGTGGAAATCTGCCGTCAGTTTTTCTATCATTTTCAAACCATCCTTGGTAAACGGATATGTTGTAGTGTCGAGCGAAGGTATCATACTTCCTTTTGCCTGGCTTGAAAGTGAACACCCAGTCTTCGTGAATTCGGTTGCCACATAAAATTTCTTGTCTAAACAGTTTACTATTAATAAATGTTTAAAACAAAGAAATTCTGAAGAAATTACATAAAACTGCAACATTTGTTTTCATAGGGACTTGTCAAATCTTTTTCCAATCGCGTAAGTGAAATGTACATGTGGCGTTTGAGATTGTATTGCTCTACTTGGCCGATAATCATACCACTCGGAAAACCCAATTAATTAAACAGCCAGTTTCCGTATAGAAGTTGAACTCCGACTCCGACTCCGACTTCACTATACCCAGCGAGCGATGTATTCCATTCGCTATGCCTCCTAGATTACGCTAGGCCAACCAGGTATGTGGAAAATGGACAAACACACAAAGAACTGACCCTCAGCTGGTGTACAGTTCGACTAACTACGACATTTATGTTTAGTTTGTTGTTGCTATTCCGATCTCCGTGGGAGATTCACCATCTATCACATTAGTGACGAGTTTCCGGTCTCTCTGAGAGATTCACCTTTCATCTATGATGACTATCGTGCGTTTGCTCTGAGAATGGTTCATATTAATTGTCTTTATTTAAGATCTCCTTGTGAGATTCACCTTTCTTGTACCTTTGGCATGTTATATGTTATATCCGTATAGAAGTTGAACTATTTACAAATAATAACAAATGAAAATTTTGGCCAGTCAAATCGAACAAATTGGACGAAATGAGGGCATATTTTTGGGCATTCAATTCTTAAAATTCAATAAATTCCTTTAATTTCAGAATTTTCAGAATTTTCAATAATCAAGTTTGTTTATTACCTTGGTCCGTAGCCGTTTATTGTCTGAAGTATACTTCATTATCCGAATTGACGTCCGCAATTAAAGTGTTACTTTCTTCATCTATTTCCATTGGTTTTTCTGTTTCACGTTCTTTGAATTGTTTTTTGTCCTCGAATAATTGCGCCACAACGTCATGTGGATTGTTCAACATTATGTCACGTTCCGGAAACATTTCTAACGATTTTTTTTAAAGACTATTGACACCCGGTGCCATTAGCCACAGTATAATAAAACCTGGTGCCAATAGCATATTCGAATTCAAAATTATAATGTGACAGAATAACAGCTTGAAAGCGTGGGAAGATTTACTTTGTTTTGCATATCGAGCGTTCCAGATACCAATCCAAAAATCAAAATCAGATTCATTAGCCAGATTGGTGAAACACAACATCAAAAATTTAAACGATCCAAACATTGACGATCGCCCAAGTCATAACCCGCAAAGATCATCATTGAGTTCACGAGTGGAAGCTAAAGTGCCTGAAGGCGATGTGCGTGGTGCGGTTAAATTGCTACTGTCTACAGATTCATTGGCTAAGGATGAAGAAGTTACATACAATCTGCTGAAAGAAAAACATCCACAAACATCTAGACAATTGATTTTTCCAAAGGAGCCAGACGAAACAACAATAGCAATGACAACTACAGAAGAAATTTTGCTTACACAAATATCTTTATTCCACAACGGGTCAGCAGCTGGAATTGATGGAATCAGTCCACAACACCTAAAGGACCTAACCGCTACCACCAATGGCGATGCTGGAAAGAAATTAATCGGTTCACTTACTAAATTGACTAATTTAATGCTCTCAGGCAAGGTGAACAAAGATATTTGCACAATCCTATATGGAGCCAGATTGATTGCGTTGACGAAAAAAGACAAAGGAATACGACCGATTGCAGTAGGATCAACATACAGAAGACTAACAGCAAGAGTCGCTTGCAAAGATGTACGAGAACCAATTGGCTCATATCTTAGAGTAATTATACCTAGAGAGGAAATGACGAACAGAATTACGTAAAATTTGTGGTCCCGACATGAAATACGTAATGTTTGATAGTGTGAGTTTTTCCCTACTAAATTGGTGGGCAAATTAGCGCAAAAAATTTAAATGCGCCTACTAGAAGGATTCTTAAAAAAAAAAATTGAGAACCTTTTTCATACCACGATATGAACTGATATCAACAAACACCACGAAAAAAATACAAATTGACCCGTGTTGTTTTATGCAGCAAATTAGTTGTGCAATTGTTTGTTCAGTTAATTGGAAAATTTTCTCCAGCCAATATCGGATTTAAGTCTCATTTGAAGGAAAATTACGAATCAACAAACAGATGCAACTCGAGCAATTTTTATTATGCACTTAAAATTACCGAAAAAATGAACAGGCACTGCCCTTGACGTCTTTACTTTGGCATCCCGTAATGAATCACATTTGCACCATATTTAATTAATAATAATTATTATTGCGAATGATTTTAAACAAAATTCCAAAATAGTGGTACGCGATTTGGAAAATACAAAACTGACAACTAGCAAAATTTTCAACGCCTACATGTGTTAGTGAAAAGCTCTACGTAAAATTGTACGAAATGTGAATCTTATACAAACTGATGTCGGGACCACATTTTATCGTACGAAATACCTCTCTAGGTATAATTACTCTAACGCTCATATCTAAAACCTAAGCAAATCGGTTTTTCGATCAAGGGCGGTTATGAAGCAGCCGTACTTGCTTGCCGAACGTACATCAAAAACAATAAAGGGAGTAGAAATGTAATCATTAAGATCGATTTCAAAAATGCCTTTAACAGCGTGGAGAGAGACGAAATGTTGAAAAACATCAGATTGAAGTCACCATCAATATATCCGTTCATGTGGCAATGCTACTCATCACCATCAATTCTATTCTTCGGAAACGATCAGATAATGTCCGAAGTTGGAGCACAACAAGGCAACCCTTGTGGACCTTTGGCTTTTTCATTAATAATTCAACCAATTATTGAAAATTTGTTATCAGAGCTAAACATATGGTATTTAGATGATGGCACATTAGGAGGACACCCGGATACAGTTCTGAATGATTTGAAGTTAATAATAGAGGAATGTCGTAACATTGGTTTGGAGATAAACCCCTCAAAATGTGAATTGTTTTTCTGTGGTGATCGGAGCGAATCAGTAGTTCAAGATTTCGAAGCAATATCTACTGGTATCAAAATTGTAACCGATGATCTGGAACTTTTGGGAGCACCAATTTCTGAGGGATCAGAAGAAAAACTTATTTTGAAGAAGCACAATGAGTTGAAAGTGATGTTTGAGCGATTGGATCATCTAAATTGTCACACAGCATATTTCCTACTTAAGACATGCTTCACAGTCCCAAGGTTGACGTATTTGCTTCGTACGAGTTCATGCTTCCGTCACAATAATCATTTGAAATCGATCGACGAGGACGTCAAACGAACATTCGAATCAATAACCAATTGCCGTTTGAACGATGAGAAATGGTCCAAGGTTTCAATGCCAATTCGCTTTGGAGGAATGGGAATTAGAAAATGTGAGGACATTGCACTTCCTGCATTTTTGAGCTCAATTAATTCAGTTATTAATCTCGTCACACTCATGTTGCCAAATATATCCGATGAGACAATGATAGCCGATTATACCGACGCTCTAAATGAATGGTCACTAGTGTCCGATTCACTTCCAGATAGAAAGATTTATCAAAATGAATGGGATGATGTACTTATGTTAGACAAAATGGAATCATTCAATTTTCATTCCAATAAAGACAAGGCAAGATACCTAGCATCTTTACACCACGAGTCTAATGCATGGCTGTCAGCTTTACTTCCAAATTCGTTGGCGAATATCTACAGCTCTTCGTATCGGTTCCGATATTTGTAAAACACACAAATGCATTTGTGGTGATATAGTATCAACCGATGGAACACACGGACTAAGCTGTTCAAAAAGGGCAGACCGTCTACCTCTTCATGCAGATCTGAACACAATCATTCAAAACGCTCTTCATTCGGCTATAATTCCTTCGAGAAAAGAACCACCAGGAATGTTTCGTGATGATGGGAAGAGAGTTGACGGAGTAACCCTTGTGCCTTGGAGTCGTGGTCAAATGCTCGTTTGGGATGCGACATGTTCCGACACACTTGCACCATCTTATTTGAATCTATCATCTTCCAAAAGTGGCTCGGTCGCAGAATTAGCAGGAAAAAATAAACATCGAAAATACAAAGTACTACTGGAGCAGAACTTCTTGATCCTTCCATTTGCTGTGGAAACTTTGGGGGTTTGGTGTTTAGAAGCGATAGATTTCATCGACAAACTCGGCAAAAAAATATCACAAGCAACGGGAGAAAGAAAATCAAAGGCGTATCTAAAACAACGGATAAGTTTAGCCATTCAAAGAAACAATGCTGCGAGTGTAATGGCTACATTCGATACGTCCGAAAATATGAACGAGATATTTTATATTTTGTAAACGCTTTATTTCTTGTAAAAAAAACGTTTTGCAAGAGAAAAAAAAATGTGACAGACTCTCATTATTAATTCGTTGTGTGTTCAAAATTATTTTCAAATAAATTTTCCTTGTCAATTAGTTCAATCCAGGCAAAGTTCAGAATAATATTCAATATTCATCCGTGTTTAAATAATCAAAAGCTAAACTACGTTAAGTTCTACAAAACCATAAATTTCAATTGGCAACATTAACATTAACTTTGCTGAAGCTTGATACTATTCATTCTAAGTGATTAACCTTCAAATTAATAGTTATTTGTGTACCTGCTTTGGACGATTGTTTTTAGGCAATTTCGCTTGTTGTAGCCCGAACGAAGTGAGGGCTACATGCGAAAGTGCCTAAAATCAATCGTCCAAAACAGATACTCAAAAAAATTTTCATGTAAGGGGTCGAAAACCCGAGAAAAATCTCGAAACTCCCTCATTTTCGGCCCCGACACATGAAATGGTTATTTGTGTACCTGTTTTGGACGATTGATTTTAGGCGATTTCGCGGATTGTAGGCCGAACGAAGTGAGGCTTACAAGCGAAAGTGCCTTAAATCAACCGTCCAAAACAGGTGCACATGTAAGTTTTCATGCAGAGGGCCGGAAACCCGAGAAAATTCGAAAAATTGCCCTCATTTTCGGCCCCGAAGCATGAAAAATATTTTTTTTGATACCAACATCGAAAGTTGATACTTTCGCCTTCGAAATCCGGGGCGAAAGTAAAAAAATGCAAGTTATGTGTTTGAGCGGGGAGAAAGAAAGAATACATAAAGAGAAAGTCAATATACATAATGCGAAAGTCGACTACATAATGTAATAGTCAACTCTTGTCAATAAGTGTACTGCGATCAAAATTGAAATGAAGCGTGCGCCAGTGCTATTATTGAAATTAACATACGAAGTTGATACTTTTTGTTGCTGAATGATTTGTTAGTTATTTGTTAATTTTTGTGTGTGTTGTTGATATACCCCCGCATTTTCTTGCTAAATGCCTTCATATTTAAACACTTTGTTCTGCTGTTTGCGATACGTATCAACTTTCGATGTTGGTATCAAAAAAAATAGTATGAACGACTCGGGGCAAAAGTAAACATATTCAACCTGTGCGATTGAGGCCCTTGCCTTCGGCGCGGGCATCAACTCTCGCACACGGTTGAATTTTTTTACTTTCGCCCCTTGTATTCAATGTACTATTTTTCCCCTTCAGTGTGCCTGATTTGTTAGTTATACGAACTGCATTAGGTCAGGAAAAAATATATCATCAAAATCAATCACATCCATACAGTGGCACAGGCTTCAGAACTTACCAAAACATTGTAACCAAATTGTTTGTTATGATAAATCAACTGATCACACTAGGTTTCATTCCAAGTGTGTTACAATGGCTAACATTGGAAATGCGAGTTCGCTGATTATATTTATTTCTGAATCGTAATGTTTTAAAAATTCGGGAGTAAATTAGTTATTGTTCTGGGACAACACGGAGCCAGATGATCGATTATGGCAAAGAACTAATCAACATTGAACTCACAGCCAATGTACTCTTGAAGTATAGAAAAAAGACAGCGAGCGTTTCACCGGCACAATTTAGTTATTGCAAAACTTCAATTAAGTTACGTTTTCAGACTGCCTTTAAATTTGTTAACTTGTCATCGACCACTTACAAATTGTTTTTATCTCCTGTAATGTCACAATATTCACAATTTGAGTGTCACTTTTAGAATCAAAATGAGCTAGATTTAAACACGTCATTCACAGAACGTACGTTTATTAACTGAAAATTTCGATACATGGTCATTTGCGCACGGCTAACTTCGATAATTTCACATTTATTCACGGAAAACTTCGATAATTTCTCATTTATTCACTGAAAATTGACAAATTCTTGACAGTATACTAGATGTGTGTTTTATTTGTGGGGAATATGAATGAGTGACGGCGTCATGGCGTGTTTATGTTTCAGTTTGATTTTTGAAATTTGTTTTTTATTGTGATTATGACATTACAGAAGATAAAACCTTGTTCATGTTCATAACACTGTAGTAAATGGGCCTTTTGCGCACACGATGTGCACATCTAGTGCGCAAAACAATCCCATTTACCACCTTATTATGAAAATAGCAATATAGAACATAAATGACAAAAATGTATAAAAATAAACAATTCAACTGTTTAACTCCAAAATATTGCAGAAACAGACAATAGTATTTTGCATAACAAGGGGCGAAAGTAAAAAAATTCAAACGTGTGAAGTTTGCAGCCCGCGCCGCAGGAAAGGGCGGCAATCACACGATTTGAATTTTTTTACTTTTGCCCCGAGTGATGCATACTATTTTTAGCCCCGTACGAAGTACAAAGGGGCTTATAGGATTACGATGCCGTGTGTAATTGATGGAATTCGAGGCAGACGGTAAGGGCAAAGTGTTTGCCTATGTTCATAGATGACGAATTCCCAATAAAAATTTTGTCTGTCCGTCTGTCCGTCACGTCGATATCTTGAGTAAATCAAATCCGATTTCAAAAAAAAAAAATTCCCTGAAAGATAGTCGAAATAGTGAGGCTAAGTTCGAAGATGGGCATATTCGGGTCGGCCCTTCGTGAGTTAGGGCCACCTAAGTGATTTAAGGTCTTTTGGTGATATTTATGGCAAAACAAACGATGGAAATGTAAATGACACGGCAAATGATAGGTATTGTCAATACCAATCCAGGAAAAAAAAAGTTTTTTAAAATCGGGTGAGTGGACCGTGAGTTAGGGCCTTAGAAGTGAAATGCTACTAGGGCCCTATGTGTATTTTACATAGAACTCGAGTAAATTTCATTCATTTTTCGTAATTTTTGTTTGATTTGGAAGGTAATCGAAGGCCGAATAGAATGTTGGTGAAAAAAAAATTGGGTCCTTGGCCTAAGACCGCTACTAGAGCCCTATGTGTATTTTACATAGAACTCGAGTAAATTTCATTCGTTTTTCGTAATTTTTGTTTGATTTGGAAGGTAATCGAAGGCCGAATAGAATGTTGTTGAAAAAAAATTAAATTTGGGTCCTCGGACTAAGGCCGGTACTAGGGCCCTATGTGTATTTTTACTCAATAAATTAAAATTTTAGGGCTATTTGAAATTTTTGTTTTATTTTAAAGGAACGTCGTACGGGGCTTCGTAATTGCGCTATGCGCAATTTCTAAGATGTACACATTCCATAATAATTTTACTTTAACTACATTAACCGGCGCAATAGGCTTACGGTCAAAGTAGGGTGACAGACGTACTAGGTTCACGTACGCAATAGATATACGGGTTTGTACGGGGCTCAGTCGCAGCAAACGCTCCGACTGTTCTGATGGCTCGTTTATGCCAAATACTGCGGAAGATTTGTATTTTCGGTCCGAAACAAATCATAATTTTAATTAAACTGTTGAGTTATCAACAAAATTTGCTGTAGAAACACCAAAATGCCGAAAAGCGCGGGGGTCCAGCCCCCTGGTATAAAAATAAAAACAATTTAACAAATGAAATTACTGTAAACATACATTCACTTGCTCACAAAACATTTAGCTATCGTCAACACAACACTACACTCAATGCGTACTTTCAATCAAGTGAACATGTGTTTTCGAGACATATGAGGACCGAAAGTAAAATGATGACAGTGACATTTACTTTCGGCCCGCAAATACGCAAGCCCACGGGGCGAAAGTAAAATGATGACAGTGACATTTACTTTCGCATGTAGCCCTCACTTCGTTCGGGCTACAACTCGCGAAATTGCCTAAAAACAATCGTCCAAAACAGATACTCAAATAACTATTCTAATGACGTAAAGTATTGTTCAACTATTAATCTAATAGGTGGCGCAACATAGCCTTTTTGCAATGTTATTCAACAATTAAATTTCGAACTTGATAAAGTGTTACATCAAAAACGATTTCTTTTTTTAACTTTTCCACCTCTAAAACGAATCCATCAACCATCCACCATACGCAATAACAACAAGATAAATTAAAATAAAACCGAGATCAGCCTATGTATATGAACGGTAGATAATTAGAAGTTCGCGATGAGCTCGCCTATTAACGCAGATGATTACAGACCGGCGATTCTTTGCTTCACACCTAAAGGCCAATCTATATAAAAATGAGAAAAAAAGGAGGAAAAAAAACTGAAATAATAACAAAGAATTTGTTGTTTTGATATAACCGTGTGTACGCTGACTGATATTATACACACACTCTTCTCAGTTCTTTCAGTTCTTATACCTCCAAAGTACAAAAAGAGCAATGATGGAGAATAAAACCAAGGTGCAACGCGGAATAACCTGTTCATTTTATGTACAATTTCCAATGTTATGCTGACATTTAGAAATAAAAATAAAAGAATCTGACCACACGTTGAAGTCTCGGCAATGGGTTTTCTGACGTGAACATTTTCGTGATGGCGAGAAAATTCCAACCAAATCGAGTAAGACATTTATTTTTATTAATGTTCACTCCTGAGTTGGTATATTTATGGTATACCGGCGGTATAATATGTACATGGTGGATGGTGGTGGTAAACGTACATAATCTAATAAAGTAATAACGTCCATGTGTCACACATAATTTAACAAAAAATGAAATATATTGGTGGCCCTTCACCATGCAACCATTTTCCACTCTGCATTTGAAACACATGCAAAATATATAAACTTTTTTTATGGAAAAAGCGGTCAAGTTATACACCCGAAATGAAGAGCAAAAAAAAGTTGTCCGTATAATTTGACCATTTCTATTCAAACGTCCACTCCAATAAAATGAGCAATAAGATTTTGGTTTTTCGAAAGCAATAAACTTTCTACTTCTCTTTGCATATTACATTTTTTTTAGTAGAAACGTACCTACCATATGAATATACTTTGTGGCTGTATCTTATCTTTGTTTCGAAACATTTTGCAATAATATAAATGTTATTTGTGTGGAAGCATATAAATATATTCTCCTTTTTTCTCGTTTCAAATCTAATATTATGATAAAATACGAAACAAGATAGATACGACGTTGGATAAATCGGTTCGAAATGAGATGATAGTCTTCTCTGGTTATGAGCACAATTTTACGGAATAGAAAAAGTTTGTTGTATCAAAAATTTAAGATTGTAAATTGCCATTTGCTCTAGGAAGGAGATATGGTCAAGTCGAAAGGTCATATTCGAAGGATTATTTTTCGGATTGTGTAGCATGTATTTTAGTGTTCGAAAATTTATGGGAATAGTTAGGCCATCTCTCGTTTTTACGCAGCAAATTCACTATGCTAAGTGAGAGTCCTTGACTTGGATTTTTTTTTTTTCAGTTTCTTTATTTGTTTGATAGAACAAATAGAATAAATCTAACAAAGGAAATCACGGAACAAATTATTCCTGCTGCTCTATGTTGACATAGATTCATTATAAAGTATCGCGTTTGAAAGAAAAAGTTTACAAAAAATCATAGCGAAAAAATTTCGAGAAAGATGAGTTTTTAACCTGTCACATTTATTTATTTATTTATTTTCTTCCACCAACGGGTAAAACCTTACTGGCGTATTTACAAAAATGACGATTCATTAACATACAGAACAATTTCAACAATTTAAAGATCAAAATTCCAATTTAAACCGAAACCAAACGCAGCTTGGGAGATCACAAATCAAAAACATAGCTAACGCCGACCCGTACGAAACACCTATTCGTATCAAAAGCCTTTACTGTGAAACTCTTCATTTCTTTTACTTCATTCTCTACTGAAAAGCTATTCGCCCTTTAAAATCACTTACATTATCTTTCATTGCCTTGTTATCATATACAAATAAATTGCCGGAGGCAATATAGACAGCCCCGTACGAAGTCAACTTTCATAAATTCCTATTTAAACAGCTATATACCGCTATATTTACCTATACTTTCCTACAAATAAACATTTCACAGATGAATATGCTATTATATAGCTCTATATGCCTGTATATATATATAGGTGAATAAAGATATATATAGATGTCCATATATGGAATGCCTGAAACACCCCACACACATAACAAATTATTTCCATGTTAACAGACACACTCTAAGTACCATTTTTCCCAATATATATATATCACTTTTATTAAAATCCAATATGGCCACCGGCAGCCATTTTGTTAGGAGACCGGAAATTTAACCGACGCTTTACATTCGTTAATACCTTTCAAACAAAAAAAAAATCATGAAATTCGGTCAAAATTTACTCGAGATATTGACAAAATACTCCACGTTCACTGTACGGCCGAGTAGCCAGATAAGAGCTCACTCCAAGAGACCTAGCTCACGCTCCGGAGAACATAATTTCAAAAACTTTTTCCCTGATTGGTACGGTCAATACCTATCTAATAAAGCTAAAACAGACGAAATATGTTGAAATGTGGCCGACCTACAAGCAAAAACTGCTTGCCGCCCTGTGCCTGTTTCACACCAAGGGGTCTAACTCACGAGTCGGTCATCAGATTTCCATAAACTTTTTTTTGTCGATCGGTATTGTAAATACCTTTTATTTGACGTATCAGTTACAAGTGTAACGTTTGAATGTCCGGAGATATCTTCGAAAAACCGTGAAGCAGTTATTGGGCCACAGCTCGGGAAGGGTCGATCCAAAATCACTCATCTTCGAACTTAGCCTGTCTTTTGACATTACCAAACGGGAAAAAAAAGAATTTTCAAAATCGGATGCGTTTTACTCAAGTTATCGTGCAGACGGACAGACGGTCATTTTTTTTCTCACTGATTTGGCATCTCTAAACAACCACAATAGGTTTCCCCTTACTCAGGGAGTCCAATTCGACGTGTTACGGACGTATGCGTAAACGCATAAGACCCCAGTACTTCGTACGGGTCTAAACAACAGACAAAGAAGAGAACTAAAGTTTACACAACATGAGAGCAAATAAGAAGACTTCCATCGTTTAACAATTAATCGATTTACATCCTGCTATTCATCTGTTATCGATAATGACGACAAAAATAATGACAAGCTCTGGGTAATATTGTCCATTATATAGAAAAAGGCATGTTAATAAATTGAAGTACAAGATTTGAAATCAACAAATTAAAAATGCTTTGATCGATGGGAGTAATAGACCCGATAATAATAGACCGACGCTATTTGCAGTTACTGTAAATAGTCCTTCATGAAGACTATTTGCAGTTCCTGCAAATAGTGCTTCATGGGGACTATTCGCAGTAACTGCAAATAGTGTTTCATGGGGACTATTCGCACTAACTGCGAATAGCGTTTCATGGAGACTATTCGCAGGAACTGCAATTAGTGTTCATGGGGGACTATTCGCAGATAAGATGAATGGCATAACAAATACGTTGTGTCATTTTGCGCGGCGCAAAATGATACAACGTATTTGTTATGCCATTCATCTTATCTGCGAATAGCGTTTCGTGGAGACTATTATTCAAAATAATAATTTATTCAATATAGAAGTAAATTTTGTATCTTATTTAGAAAAAAAAATTGCAGAAAACTTTTAAATAAAGTCACCTGCAGATTTTTTCAAACATTTTTCAGCCAATGGATCGTATTCATTTTTCAGTTATTTTCAACTATTTTTCAGGGAATGTATTCTCGCCCTTAAATATACGAAATTTCGACCTTGAATTTCTCCATTTATAAGAAAAACGTTCTGTGAACAGTCTTCATGAAAAACTATTTGCAGTTACTGCGAATAGTCTCCATGAAAAACTATTTACAGTTCCCGCGAATAGTCTCCATGAACCACTATTTGCAGGAACTGCAAATAGCATTTTCGATAATAATACTCGTCATATATGCTTGCCGTCTGTAACAGGTTGAAGGATTTACACTAATCCAAAAGCAAAACAAGCCTCGACATTTACCCTGACCATTAGCAAATCAATTTGCCAGAAAAAATTATAATAATAAAATAATAATGCGTGAATAGCACTGTAAACTTAATGTGGTGCACTATTTTGGCTACGGTTGTAGATGAGAATCTCATCCTTGACTTGGAATGTTTGTTTCCATGTGTGAATGTAGGTTTATTGACTTAAAATGGATAAACCCAAAAGCGCTGCAACGAGTTAAACCCGACTTTAAAAAGGAACATTACAATCGAAGATATAGACTAGAAGATAATACCGCATAAAGTATGCCAACAACCAAAAACAATCGAAATTCTCATCCTTTTGCTTCTAAGGCTTACTATCGGGATCAGGTCAACCTGAAAATTTCAGGTCAGGTCAAGTCAAAACTGACCTGACAACCTGAAATGACCTGATAACCAAACTTGATAATTTTCAATTTGACCTGATGACCTGAAATCTTATGAAAATGAAAATCCCACAAAAACATCAAAGAGGAAAAGGTGACGCTAGTGTAGTAAAAATTAAACTTCCAAAACGTTTGATATCGGTTTTGGTGACGCATTCTGCGCCTCAACGTAATCAATTTTCACCAAATGTGTGAAGATGCTTCATTTCAAGTGGTTTTCAAGTGGTGTTTTCTCCGGATGTGGACCAACGTTTTTAATGATCTATAGCTCGTTGAACTCGTATTGACGAGCACTTTCGTTTGAACATAATTTTTTTTTGATTTGGTTCAGTATGGAAAAGTTAAAATGTTCGCCTATATATAGGTTCCTTTGTCTCCCGTTGGTTGTTTTCTTTTCTTAGGGAGTCGACTAGCGTCACGAACCTCCGCTATCGCTTCGGTTCATGATCTTAAAAATCTTTGATGATTGTTATACCTGAAGTAATTTGATAAATGCTTTATGAAAGAAATCAAATTTTTCGATTTCAAAAAATATTCACTCGTTAGACCACTCTCAAATTTACGTTAAGTAAGTGTTTAAAATCATTTTTTCAGATATAAAATACTAAGCTGACAACAAAAACGGTGTCGAAACTCGAAAATACATAAATATGCCTCTGTTGCAGAAAAATTTGCATATGTGTACGATTCGTTGATAGCAAACACCCTAACTACTCAATTATGAAGAAACTTGGGTACGTTTAGGAACGTTACTTTCCATCAGCAGGATCCTAGGTTTTCTAGATGGAAGGGCAGTTTGTTTCCAATGAGCCAACCCGATCCTACCTCATCTTAGCTACCAACTAAAATCTTTTTTTTTTCCTCAAAAAACCTTTGTTAAAAACACTTGTTACACGTTGTTATGGTCTTAGACAAGGTCTTAGCAGCGATTGATGGCCCACGGTCACAGTCAACAGTCCTACATGTTGTTATGGTCTTAGACAAGGTCTTAGCAGTGATTCATGATCAACAGTCAACAGTAAAAATCTAAGAGCTAAACAAAATTGACTAATTTCAAGAAAAAATGGATCAATACAAGTTCCTAGGCTCTTCCAAAGATATATTACATTCAAAAATGTGTAGAGCAACTCGATTTCAAGTACTTTAGTTTTAATCCAAAATTCAATTTCAGGTCGTCAGGTCGTATCAGGTCATTTCAGGTCATGACCTGAAAATTCAGGTCAGGTCAGGTCAATGACAATTTATTTATCAGGTCAACCTGACCTGACCTGTCTTAAGCCTTAGCTTCCTGGGATTTAAAAAAAAGTAAAATTACCATTTTCTGCACATTTCTTGGGAACTTCTACTAAAATTCCCATTTACTGCACATTTTCTTAGAACTTTCTTACATTTTCTACCTATGTACTATTTTGACTTATAATCGATAAGTACAACCGCTCTGCAGTGAGCTAAAAACGACTGTAAAAGAAACAATCAAAAGAATATATCGCAGGAAGTGGGCCAACAACCAAAAATAATTGGCATTTTTACTCCTCTGTGGAACTAAAAATTTTTATTCCCTTGACTGAAAGTCAGGGTCTTATGAAAGAAAATACCCTTAAATGTCCGTAACGCTAAGTTCACTTTGATATTTTGAAAATGTTCTACATTGGCAAAAAACGTTAAATACAGAAAACGTCCGTACACTTGTGGACTCGATAACTCGAGTAATTCTTTACCGATTTGCAAAATTTTGGTTTTAATCGACGGAGAATGAAAATCATGAGGTTAAGTTCGTAGATGGGCAATATTGGGATAATGAGATGGGAGTAATTCTCAAGAGAATTTTATTCCTTGTTACCGCGATAACTTCCCTAATTCTTATCAGATTTTCAAATTTTTTGTGTTATTCGACGAAGATTGAAATTCTTGAGGTTGAGTTTGCAGATGGATAATGTTAGAACAACAAGATGGGAGAAATTCTACACAGACGCTTTTCCTTGTGGACTCGATAGCTCGAGTAATTCTTTACCGATTTGCTAAATTTTGGTTTTAATCGACGGAGAATGAAAATCATGAGGTTAAGTTCGTAGATGGGCAATATTGGAGTAATGAGATGGGAGTAATTCTCAAGAGATTTTTTTACTTGTTACCGCGATAACTTCCATAATTCTTATCCGATTTTCAAAGATTTTGTCTTAATCGACGAAGATTGAAAATCTTGAGGCTGAGTTTGCAGATGGATAATGTTCGAACAACGAGATGGGAGAAATTCTACACAGACGCTTTCTCTTGTTACATAACTTGTTTACCACGACATTTTTGCAACGGATTTCCAGAAAAATTTCTTATTTGACGAGTAGTGAAATTCTGGATTTCTGGTCAAACAATTAAGAAGTACTTCCCAAAAGAGTTTTTGCTTGCTTGCTTGAGAAACCGATAGCTCGAGTAATTCTCAGAGGCTTCAAAAATCAATTTCGACCAGTAGCGTAATTCATGTGGTTAAACTCGAACATTGGAATTTAATTGGACTAGTAATCTGGGATATAAGACAATTTTTGCGTGAAATCCGTATTCTTAAAAGAATTTTTTTCGTTCGTAAAATGTTTGAACGAGTGTGAACTTTGTGGCCAGAGCGAAGCGAGGGCCGTAATTCACACGAGTTATATTTTTTCAAGAGGTAGGCAGGAAATACGCCAAATTATACTCAGACGCTTTTCCTTGTTATCGTGATAACTTAAGTAATTTTTACCCGATTTTAAGTTCGTAGATGGATAATATTGGAGTAGTGAGGTTGGAGTATAATTGTAAACACAACTTGTTACCGCGACATTTTTGCAACGGATTTCCAGAAAAAAAATTATTCGACGAGTAAGTGAATCTGGATTTCTGGTCGAACAATCTAGAAGTCTAGAACAATCTTGCTTGCTTGATAACACGATAACTCGAGTAATTCTCAGAGGCTTCGAAAATCGCAGATTTGAAAATATTAAGTGTTTTCGACCAGTATCGTAATTCATGTGGTTAAATTCGAACATTGGACTTTATTGGACTGGTAATCTGCGATATACGACAATTTTTGCGTGAAATCGCGTTCTTAAAAGAAATTTTTCGTTCCTAAAGTGTTTGCACGAGAGTGAATTTTGCCAGAGCCGTAATCCACATGAGTTTTTTTTTCGAGAGGTAAGCAAGAAATGCGCCACCTGTTCAGCGCTTTTAGTAGACTATATAGGAGACTCAACTTAGGAGTAAGACATCGCTCGCCGGACCTTCAGCTCTTTTTGTTTCTTCAGGAAATTAAATAAATATGAGTAAAATGAAGCATGTGATGACTGCTGTTTTCTGAATAAAAGAGACATCACCTTTTCATGTGACTTTAATTTTGTGATCTCAAAAACACCACCTCATTTAAAAATGGCTAGAAAACTAAGGCTGGAATTATAGAAAAAAAATAGCCAGTCAAGGGACCTGACCCACCCACCCAAGAGGTGGGGCCTAGTATTCTTCGTACTGACGTGAATTTATTGGCCTAAAATGCTATAATAAATGCGCAATAAGTTAAAAACTATACTAAAAATAAACAGTACAATTGTACAATCAAAGGCATAGATTGAAGGATTATGTCGTAGGAACTTTCCAAATTCCAAAAAATGAACGAAACGAAACAATTTAATTGAATTCCAATTCTCTGTGTACTTTTCCTCGATTTCTCATTTTCTGCACATTTTCTCCCGAGATGTTATTGGAATTTTCCGAATTAGCCCGTCTAACCATTTTTGGTATTTAATAATGAGGTCGTGTTATAGGTTCATTATTTAGATAGTGCACCAAACATACTGAAACACCAATACGGATTATGACGAAATTAGTGCACCGTCTCGGGTGATGATGAAAAATTATTAATTTTTTTAAAAATATTTCTTAATTCATACGAACGCTAAAATCGACTGAAAACTACTAAAGGGCCGCCAGATTCAAATCGAAGCCAATAACATAAATTGTTGATTTATTAGTAAGCTGATAGTTTCCATCGATAGTAAAGTTGGTCGGAAACACGAACATCAACCGGCAAAAGCACATATAAATGTTGTAAGGAGATAAACCGAAAAAAATAATGTAAAATCCATTCCCGATCAGATACTGTTTTTTTTTTAAATATTAACATTGATTCGAATTTATTTCATATTACACCATTGCACCGGTGTGCGGTGTGTGTGCATATAATAAAATAAATGCTGCAAATTTATGAGATAAAATAAGACGAGAGATGAAAAAGACGAGGAAGACCACCCTAAAGTCTTTAGGGGATATCATTAGAAATATGCATCGATATGCATTGCATTGTCTTTGCCTCATTATTGTTCTTATTACACAAGCGCTAAATGTGTTCAGATACCGATTTTAGTTGCATTTTTTTGTGTATTTTAATAGCAAAAATGTAATGTTTTTGTTGCTTCTTTTTCTCAGCTCATTTTCCTACGGGCTGTTCGTGTTCGACAAACATTTAGCGGTATTTAAATTTGCGTAAATCACGTTAAAATTAATACGTTCGGTACGAATGCATTTCATTTTTTTTTATATATTTAATATCGATTAAGCGTATAATGCAGTAGGTTAAGCGAATATGCAATGGTAAATTTGCAATGGTCAAATGCTATTAATTTGCAATAAATTTTGAAATTGATTGAAAGACTAGGCGTGTTCGTTTATCGGAAGAAATGCAGAAACTAGCAATCTTAATATACTCGTAATTAGCCATTTATTGAAAAGATGGTAACGCGATACGAACGGTTCTTTTACTCCTTATTCTGGGTGCATTTCTAAATGGTCATAATGTATTGTGTGTAGACGTGTTGTGTTTCATTGAACTACACTTTGACTTTACGCTTCATACAAGGTTCGGCTGAACGAATCCATTCTTACATATCGCAGTGAATATACCCTAAAAATCAAAGCGAATATGCATGTATTGTACTTGAAGGTCTCAAGTAGGTGAGGAACCTGCTTTTTTTTATCTAAGACTGAGTTTATCTTCGTCTTCGCGTGTAAATTATCTTAGTAAATTATTTTAATGAGACTCTTCAGATTTAGCACGAAAAATTATAATCGAAGCAATTTTCAACACATACTCATTTATCTACTGCCACTTCTGTGATAATACGATTATTATTGTCGCATCATCATTTTCATGGACAATGACCAAATAGCTTTCACTAAGATCATTGTGTGTTTAACGTGGCTGGGAGCACCATGATGTTCTTTGTCGCTAATTTGTTCGTACTGTCGTTCGTTATTATTTCAACGCAGGGCGGTGTGTCCGTGCACAACCCTTTCTATTGCTATTCGGAAGATCCTGTCAGATCGTGGACTCTTTTGGGTGGTGTACATGCTCCTTACGAGCCCAATCGTGGACAAATTATAAACGCAAATGTGTCGACTTGTAATCCTTCAAAGTTTTGGATGTTAGGCCGACATGGAGCGAGATTACCTCTCGACACTGAACTGCCCAACATATTAGATACCATTACTGCAATTCATCGTGAAATTCTAACTAATTACAATCAGGGCAGAACATCACTATGCGCATCAGATTTTGAATTGCTAAGAAATTGGGAATTCGATCCAAATATTACTATGGACGTTGCCGGGCACCTAGCAGAATCTGGTTGGATTGAAATGGAAACACTGGCACAACGGTATCAGGCAGCATTCCCGACGATCTTGTCGTCCACTTATTCACCAAATGATTATCTCTTTCGTTCAACGGATTTTCAACGAACGAGAGTAAGTCTCCACGCTTTCGCTGATGGTTTGTTTGGAGTAAATGGAAGTGAACAGGTTCACTTCGAAGATATTCCCGAACAAGACATCTTCATGAGGCCTTATCAACATTGCCCACTTTACAGTCAAATTAATGCAGTTCGGGTCGAACAAGATGCGTTTCTCCAGGGACCTGAATATCAAGAAATGGTCATTCAGGTTAGCGCTAAACTGGGCTTTCATAATTCACACGTACTACGTAATAGAGAAGTGGCTCTTCTCGCTCTACAATGCAAATTGGAACAAATCTGGAATTTGGACTACACTTCTCCATTCTGCACTGCTTTTTCCGTCGCCAACGCTCAAGTTGTTGAATATTCAGAGGACGTCGACTTCTTTTACAGAGTTGGATATGGCCGACCAGAATATCGTAGACTTTATGAAAACCTAATGTGCTTCCAAATGCAAGATATGTTGCGTTTTATTCAATCCAACGATGCGAACGACCACAAAGCCCGAATATTTAGCGGTCACGTGAACCTTATATTGATTCTGTTGAATTTCGGAGCATTTGATGGTGACGTTCCACTGACACGGCACAATTTTGCGCAACAGTCACAAAGGGTATGGAGATCTTCTGAACTATTGTCGATGGCTGCTAATTTGGCGGTTATACGCTACGAGTGAGTAATCGATTTTTCATTTTGCACTTGGGCGTAACAATTTCAATTTATTTCTACATCTTACTGTAGCTGCGCTGACGGCGACAATGATGTACTCTTCCTTTACAATGAAAAACCGTTGCAAATCCCTGGATGTGAAACGAACGGAGTGTGCAAACAATCCTTCATTTTAGAAAGGTTCAGTCGTTTTTTGAATGGCAACTGTATGGAAATGTATTGCACCAACTCTTAAGTATGGTTTCCACTCAACATAAAGTACTCCGTGAGAGAGCGAGCTGTCAAATTAAATGAAAAAAATCAATTTTATCCCTAACACGGAGTACTTTTTTTGTAAGTGGAAAGCAAGCATTAACCGTTGACTGATATGCGTTAGTATAGTGAATATAAAACTTTGAAAATTCATCTCTATTACATTTTAATTTCCTCGCACTGGTACCGGTTCAAAACGTATCCTTCTACCAACTGAGAGTACATACATAACGTAAACAGAGGTCATTTCGGACTTTGTTTGTAAAAAACAAAACAATTTTTATCAATTACTGATGCAAAGATAGGTTTCCTTCAATTTTTGTGACTATCGATTTTGTGTCGAGTGTCTAATCAGTGAATAGAAGTCACAGCAAGAAGTAACCGATTATCAAGTTTTATTTCGTACAAATTTTGATTATGTTTTACTAATATACAACGACAGGTTCATTTTTGTCATTTTTGTATGAATACATTTTTGTCAGTTGGAAATTCAGAACAAGAATTAATTAGTTGGAATGAAGTACCGAACACTTGGTAAATTCACAATATGAAACAAGGCATCAGAACAGTCGGAGCGTTTGCTGCGACTTAGCCCCGTACGACCCGTAATCCTATTTCGTCCGCAACCATAATACGTTCGTAGCCCTAATAAGCCCGGAACCCTAATACGTCTATAACCCTCTAATGCGTCTGTTACCAAAATGCAAGTCAAGTTGGGCATTGTCAAATTTACTGAAACTGTTCATTTTTAAAATTGCGCATAGCGCAATTACGAAAGCCTGTACGAAGTACCTTTCAAATAAAACCAACAATTTACGACATTATTTTAGAAACCCAAAATTTTTTGCCAACTTTCCATTGGGTATTCAATTACCTCTCAAATGAAACAAAAACTAGGAAAATCGGTTGAGATTTACTCGATTTATGTGGAAGGGCCCAAATTTGAAACTTTTTTCGCCACGTTCTTTTCGGTATTCAATTACCTTCCATAAAAAACTAAACCTAACAAAATCGGATGAGATTTACTCGATTTATGTGCAAAAAGCACTTAGGGCCGAGTAGCGGCCTTAGTCCAAGTGCCCAAATTTGAAACTTTTTTTGCCATCATTCTATTCGACATTCAATTATCTCTCAAACGAAACAAAAACTAACAAAATCGGATGAGATTTACTCGATTTATGTGCAAAAAACACTTAGGGCCGAGTAGCGGCCTTAGTCCAAGGGCCCTAATTTGAAACTTTTTTCGCCACGTTCTTTTCAGTATTCAATTGCCTTCCATAAAAAACTAAATCTAGCAAATTCGGATGAGATTTACTCGATTTATGTGCAAAAAACACTTAGGGCCGAGTAACGACCTTTGAGCCCTCCCAACAAGCCCACGTTGCATCTTACCCAAAAACAATGTTCAGCAACTTTGTTCTACTCGTCAATACCTTTCATTTGATATATCACAAGCAACTATTGCGTGCGTATTTCGGTAGATATCGTCGAAAGACTGAAAAACACCTATGGGGCCCTAGCTCTGGAAGGGCCTACCCTACCATGCCCATTTTCGAACTTGACCTTACTTTTGTCGATACCAATCGGGGAAAAAAAGAATTTTGAAAAAAGGTTGTGATTTGCTCAAGCTAGAGGGGTCACAGACGGACGGACGGACGGACGGACATTTTTAGCCCCGTACGAAGTACTGGGGGCTTATCAGATTAATATGCCGTTTGTAACACGTCGAATTGGAAGCAGACAGTAAAAAGCATTTGGTTATGTTTATAGATGACGAATCCGCAATAAAAAAAATGTCCGTCCGTCCGTCCGTCTGTGACCCCTCTAGCTTGAGCAAATCACAACCTTTTTTCAAAATTCTTTTTTTCCCCGATTGGTATCGACAAAAGTAAGGTCAAGTTCGAAAATGGGCATGGTAGGGTCGGCCCTTCCAGAGCTAGGGCCCTATAGGTGTTTTTCAGTCTTTCGACGATATCTACCGAAATACGCACGCAATAGCTGCTTGTGATATATCAAATGAAAGGTATTGACGAGTAGAACAAAGTTGCTGAACATTGTTTTTGGGTAAGATGCAACGTGGGCTTGTTGGGAGGGCTCAAAGGTCGTTACTCGGCCCTAAGTGTTTTTTGCACATAAATCGAGTAAATCTCATCCGATTTTGCTAGATTTAGTTTTTTATGGAAGGTAATTGAATACCGAAAAGAACGTGGCGAAAAAAGTTTCAAATTTGGGCCCTTGGACTAAGGCCGCTACTCGGCCCTAAGTGTTTTTTGCACATAAATCAAGTAAATCTCATCCGATTTTGCTAGTTTTTGTTTCATTTGAGAGATAATTGAATGCCGAATAGAATGATGGCAAAAAAAGTTTCAAATTTGGGCCCTTGGACTAAGGCCGCTACTCGGCCCTAAGTGCTTTTTGCACATAAATCGAGTAAATCTCAACCGATTTTGCTAGTTTTTGTTTCATTTGAGAGGTAATTGAATACCCAATGGAAAGTTGGCAAAAAATTTTGGGTTTCTAAAATAATGTCGTAAATTGTTGGTTTTATTTGAAAGGTACTTCGTACGTGCTTTCGTAATTGCGCTATGCGCAATTTTAAAAATGAACAGTTTCAGTAAATTTGACAATGCCCAACTTGACTTGCATTTTGGTAACAGACGCATTAGAGGGTTGTAGACGTATTAGGGTTCCGGGCGTATTACGGCTACGGACGTATTATGGTTACGAACGAAATAGGATTACGGGTTGTACGGGGCTAAGTCGCAGCAAACGCTCCGACTGTTCTGATGCCTTGTTTTTATTGCGGATTCGTCATCTATGAACATAACCAAATGCTTTGCCCTTACTGTCTGCTTCCAATTCGACGTGTTACAAACGGCATATTAATCTTATAAGCCCCCAGTACTTCGTACGGGGCTAAAAATAGGAACGAAAAACATCTAAGAAAATCGAAGTACATACATTACGTCCTAGTTTGGAGATTTTTATTTTGCCGAGAGGGAGGTTTGTAGCCAGAGCCGAAGGCGAGATCTATTATCACTCCACTCGTGGCAAAATAAAATAACAATCTCCAAACAATTACGTAAGGTATTTTATATGTCTCTATATCTCTGTGTGGTTAAGACTAACATTATGCATCAGCTCGGAGAGGGAGTTTGGGTTTATCTTTGCATCGACACATAAAAAATTATATGTCCAAACGTTTATTTTTGCGAGTAGGATTAAGATCCGCGCCGTTGGCTTAGGATCACAATCACCAATTCGTCAACATAAACATTTGGACACAGGTGCCTAATATTTATTACTTGCGAGGCCATGCGAAAATGATTTTTTTTTTTATTAAACAGAAGTCATTAATAAAATTCGCTACGAATAACACAATGCTTGAACTTATCAAATCATTCACAAAGTTTATTCCGTGTGGCTACAGCTGGACATTTACGAGTTGTTTGAATTTTTCTTGAATAGTTAGTTGTGTTGCTTTTTAAAATTAAAGGTTTCGCATTGTCAGAACCTGGGAATATATTATAAGCTAAAAAATTATTGAGGTAATTCGACTTTCGCCACCAATATTCCATGTCAGATTTTTGTCAGATAAATATCAAATTTAGGTGTTCCAAATCAAATCAGATGTTGTATTTGACTCACCGCGGTCCATTTAGCATACTTAAAGTTACATTTACATTTTTGCACATTTTCATCAAATTTTGTGGCGAGATTAAAGTCTCAAAATCACCATCGGGGAACTTTGACAATCAGTCATGAACTCAAAAAATATTTTTTAGACTTGATCATTTTTATAAAATAATCTGTGAAGCCTAGAGATTAGATTACCATGTTAACTCAACTGTTTACGTACACTGAGCCGACCGTGAAAAATCGACATATGTGACATAGACTGTTATGATCAGAGCGAGAGATCCGAAGACTAGTTAATTTAACTTGCCTTGGGGTACTTGTCAAAATATTTCTATCTCTTTAACCGTGTTACGTTGAGAGCGAGAGGACCGAAGACCAGTTTATTATAAGTTGCCTTGGGGTACTTGTCAAAATATTTCTATCTCTTTCATCATAACACTCTATGGACCGAAAACGACGAAATTTTCGAAAATCGATCTGGCGGCAGCACAAAATTAAATTTTGAAAAAAAAAATTCTTCCATAAAATGATCAGATGGACCAGCTGAGTGGATTTCCGGCCGAGCCTTAAAAGAACTATCACATTTTGTAAAAATCGCTACACCCTATGTTCCACCTTATAGGGTGTGTACACACACAAATCCACACACTTAGATACAGGTGTTCTTATAGTGACTCTTCGGCTTTCGAATTATAAAATAGAAACATACATAGTACACACCACGCACTCTTCAGATACCTTTTTGAGTATAACATTTCATTCACAATGAGAACGAAAATACATTCTTCTGCAACGGCGCTTCGAAAAGTCAACTTTCTCATGCCACATTTGGGTGACGTATGAGCGTCTTTTTTCACTGGTTCCGTTGTGGCTTTACTTTTCGTCACTATTTATGAAAGGTAAACTACTTTTCACAACTAGTGACGAAAAGTAACTGGTGTTAAGGAAAGATAGATTAATATGAATCAACTTTATTGAAGTTGTCAAATAACTGATGAAATAAATGGAAAAATCACAGCACGAAAATATGCAGTCTTGCAGAATGTCTGCTGGAAAATTGACACAGTTTTGAGAATTGATCACAACCAAATCGAAAGTTTAAACACGGGCTCGTTTATTACCACTAGTATGTACCACTAAATAATTATTAAAAATCAACTAATTTTCAACGAAATTCAGTGAATCATTTCAGAACCGGCTTTGCATTTTAAAAGTTCACTTTTATGCCACTCGGCATTATAAAATGCAAAATTTGCAAACTTTAGAACGAGGTAGTTTTCGTCACACGATGTGGTTATCAAACCCTTAGACTAATCATTACTAGACCGGAATTTAAACATCAGTTTGTATAAGATGTATATTTCGTATGATTTTACGAAGAATGTTGCACCAATACATGTAGGCGTTGACATTTTTGATAGTTGTCAATTTAGTATCTTCAAAATCCAGTGTCAGGAATGTAGTTTTTGTTTTAAAATTCTGGACAATATTTAGCTAGTTTACTCTCTAAGTGAGACTTAGTATAAGATTAGGAGTCTGAATTTGCAAGTGTGTTTTATGAGTTATGTCAAAAGTGAGTGTTTTCGGAAATATTTATATTGATTCATTGCAATTAATCATCGTTCTTGGAGCAATTTAAAATGGTCTCAATCTTATAATGCAATTTCCACCCTTAAACTCATGCTAATCATTTCCTTGTTTAAATGTTTTTTTAAATTCGTAAGATGTGCATTCGAAACAAATTTAAATTCTTCGCGCTACTTTGCCTACCAATTCTCACACTACCAAATATTTCGTTTTTTATGTCGGGGATACAATTTTTACGTAATTTTATTCGTAATTTCCAAGGTAAATATAGTGAGGAGGTATAGTAATGCCATACATATCTGAATCAGATGTGCGGTGGCATGAAAGTTCGGTACAAACGCCATCTCCTACCTTTGTTGAAAGCAAAAAATGGAATAGAAAGTCGGGCCATCTGTTGTGAGATAGTGAAAATATTTTTGTGAAATACAAGTAAATCGTAGTCAAAAAGATGTCAGTGGCATCGAACTTATGTGCTAGGCTGAATGGCATTACCTGCATTACCTCCTCAGTACCTTGGTAATTTCCAGTCTAGATATAGTTCACCTAAAATCAAACCGCTTCGCTCGTTTCGTAACATCACATCTACTGACAAAATTAACCTCTTTTCGCAACTTGTTGCATAAATTACTATTTAAAAAAGTGAATTTATTTGACGAAGAATGTTTACCAACGTTTTTTCGAAATTTCCGTTTTTCTATGTTGTGGGTAGTTCTATTCTGCATCACTATCATTAATTCTCTTATTGTATTGCGTGTAAAGCGATAAAAACGATAATAGCGATAAAAACCATAGAAAATAAAAATGAAAACAGTACTAGAACAAAATTCGACGTGAAAAACAGTATGCTTGTGCTTGTCAAACCATTCACAAAAATTCATTCAGCGTGGTTCAGTCGGTTCAGTCGGTACAATTTGTTTGTGTGTGAAGATTGACATTTACAAACAGTTTTAACATTTTTTGATTTTTCGCTTCGTTGTTTGTTGTTTTTGATTACTTTTATCTTGATATTTATTGTATTCAGTACCGAACCATGGCTAACAGAAGTGGTGATAAGGAATTACAACGAAATGGACATACAAATGAGTGTTTTGTTTGCAAAAAAAGCTGTGAAAACACATGTAGCCGGTGCGGTGAATTTTACTGCTCTAAACAATGCCAAACTGTTGATTGGCGTGAGCACAAATATTATTGCTTCGAAATGCCGGAATTGATCATCAAATCATCTCCAGCTAATGGCCATCATTTTAACAACAGTCCAAAATTTCAAAGTGAAAATCGCAGAGTGTTGCAGAATCTGCGAAGAGGTGATTTCCGTCCTGAACATTCAAATCAATCAGAAAACACTACAGCTGTTGAATCTCAACAATCTCAACGAACCCATGCGAAACGAGATGAAGAGAGCGCACCGACTGCACAACCTGTAGTTTTCAACTTTGGTGATTATCCAAAAAACAACGACGACGTCGTAATAACTCACGTACGACATGCGAATTCTTTTTACATACGCACTTGTTGCACTGATAATCAATATCAGAAGAATGCCAAAGATTTTGATGATTACGGGAGAAGGGGTGTGAAATTAACGTCCATACCACAAAGAAATGATGCCGTTTTGGTTCGACATGATGGAAAATTTCACCGAGCCATTGTTTTGCAAGTCGAAGGAGAGGATAACGTCGAAATCGCTTTGGCTGACACAGGCAGAAAAATCCATAAACCCGTCCATGATATGCGACAAATAACTGACGAATTGAAAAGTCGCGAACGATACAACTTCATCGTAACATTGACCCACATGCCTAAGAAATTAAACCCGGCAGAATTCAGAAAATTACGTGAATTCGTGAACAACCAGACCGTTTTCAAGGTTCAATTCGACGGAGACGACTGGAAATCTGCCCAAAAATTCAAGCTACTCATGAATGACAGTGGATTGCCGATGGAAGCATTCGTTTTGGGAAATGAACCGAGCCAATTCAATGGAAACGACTCGAAAGACGACAAAAATACTAAACCTGTGAAAACAGACAGTGGCCTTGTAGAAACATCAATAAGAGATGAGCCGAACAATGGTCCTGCCGCATTGGAAACCACTTCAATTGCAACAAACGTCGAAGAACCCATGCATTCGCCAAATACTCCAGGTACTGAAGAGGTAAACAAATCGAACCAGCCGATACTGTTTAAACACCTAGCTACCGAGACGTTACCCGACGTTGCTGGATTAATGATTTTCGATAATAGCTCCGTTCATTTGGGATATGTTAGTGCTGTTGCCACGAAAAGTATCGAAAATTTATACGTTTTGCATAATAAAGTCAACGAATATGGCAGTCTCATCCATGAAGTGTACGAGCCCGAACTGGATGAGTTGTGTCTGGTTAAGTTTGAGGACGAATGGTACAGAGCCATTAAATGCGAGACGAAATTTTGGTTCATTGACTGGGGCAACATGGAAGACATCGACAGTTGCAACATCAGACGTTTTCCAGAAGATTTGAAAGATCCGTGTCACACGTTCGTTTGTCATGTTCATGGTTTAACGTCCGAGATGGCTCTTGATGAGGGGAAAATTGAACAGTTAAAGGTATTGCTAGAGAACCAAAGCCAGCATCCAGATTGTGTTTGTGTTAAAGTCGAACATGAACTAATGGAATATAATGTCAAGTTTCCGATACTCTCGAATTTTTTTTAGAATTTCAGTTTTTCATTAATTTTTTTTTTACTTTGTTCAGTTAATTTTCATTTTATTTTACGTAAATAAAGACTAAGGAATCTCACCGTTTTCATTTCATTTCAAGCTTCAACTTCATAAATAGAGAACTGCACTCTTGGGCAAGTATCTGAAAGAACAGGTTAAGACACTTACGAAGGCGGGTGAAACATAAATTTTCAAGTTTGTTAAGCAGAGTCATTTAGTGACGTTACAGATTGTGTAATAAATAATAATTTTTTATCAAGCTGACATTTCACAGAATCTCTTTGTCAAAATTTGTGCTTCACCCGCCTTCCTAAGTGTCTCAACCTGTTCTTTCAGAACCTTGCTCTTGAGCACTTTATCTGCGGCATGCCTTCCAGAAATTTGAATAAAACCGTAGAGTAGCTGTCACCGTTACTTGTTCATAATATTAAAGTTGTTCCGATCAATTGAATTAAATCAACGAATTGTGCGAGGTTGCAAGGGTTTATTAACACGAAAATTGTAGGCGTTTCGGTAGATTTCCTTATTTGTGTTGATTCCCCCATATGATACAAGCATAAAAGAACTTCGTTATTGTTGCAGTTTGTCTACTTTCCTCAAAATCATTTTTCCGTTCAAAAACTGCAGTAAATACCATAACTAACTGAAAGAATTTGACATAATTCCATTCGACGGATTTTATCAGACGATGAATATAGGTAAGTGTTGAACAAAACCTTAATATTGAAGTGGGGAGAGTTTTTGTACTGTACATCGTGAGATGAATGAGTAATCTTGGCAGGTCGTCTTCGGTTTGGGTAGACAAATTTGAACCACCAACGCGACACCAATACCGCGGTGAATTTTAGTATGGCAACAAGACGAGATAACTGGCTAAATTTGAAACTAAGGTTAGAGCAAAGCCCTCTTTTGAAATAAGAAAAAAACTAAAAAAAATCCAAAATTTTATTTCCGGATTTTTTAAAGATTTCGAAGAATTTTACAATATTTAAACAATATATCCAGGATATATGCGACACGGTGGGGTTGAACAAAACTTAAATAGAGTCGCGACATCACCTCTGATTATTTTAAAAATTCTTATTGAGGGACTCGTTTACTATAAGGAACCACATTCAGTTCGCGGATCCATCCAGCCGTTTCGGAGAACCAGCACTCATGGCCGTGCGGGACCGACGAGTCAATTTGAATACAGATTGTTATCGCAACGGATAGAGGGACTAATTCTAAGCTAATTTGTATTGAAATGGCTCCCCTCGACAACTTGACCACGTATCTACAGCCAGCTAAAGTCGAAATTTCGACATCTTTGAATGGTGATATGTCCAAGAAGAAGAAAGTTTGAAACTCTTTGAATGGCGATATTGGTAGAGGATTCCATGCTCTATTAAACGTCGAGAATGGATTTTACAAAATTTGTTTGAATTGTACAATATTTGAAAAATTTTATTTTCACCATCCTCGGCAAAACTAGGACTCATCTGCAATACACAGGTTGACCCTGTCTGCAACAAAACAATAATGCTTGATCAGTCTGCAGTGTAAGCTTTACAACGATACCACACTCACCATACCAGCCTCACAACAAGTATCTGTTACGCCATTTTGTTTGCAGCAAGGTCGCTCTACGACGAAATTTTCAATTTATCATCCATCTTCAAGTGCCCGTTCCTTTAGAATGAGTGGAATTGTTATGCATTCTTCATAAATAAGTTATTTGCAGCAATTTTTACATTAATTAATGGCTAGCGATGGCTAACGGTGGGGTTGAACACCGTGCGAGAATTTTTTTCTGCGAAAATTGTTTATATTTTTCTTGTGGGAAAATTTGAATTTGTAGGTGGCAATTCAAAAGGCGCAATGTTCCTTAGCTTAAGCTTCGACTAAATTCAACATTCTTGATAAACAAACTACTACTCCTCGAAAGAAAAAATGTAGTTTCTGTTTATGTCGATGCCTCGATGGGGAACATTTATCGTACTGACCCAATTTCCGTTGGAAAGAAATTTTTTTGTTTCAAAGTATGAATATCTATCCCACCTTTAGTTGATTTATTTAACATTGTCCCAGCTTATAAAAACACACAATTTATAATCAGAAAAGATATACTCCATCAAAACGGAATTAGTCGTGGACATGATATTCGATTTGTATGCATTTGTATGTATTACATTTCCAAATGTAAGGAGATGTAAACGCTATAATATGTATACGATACCGACCGATTGTAATCGACAAAAGAGAAGAAAAAAACAAATATATTTTGACTTCCAACTAATGATGTCCATTTGTCAGTTCGTATTAGGCTTATACACTACACACGATGTGATGTACACAACCCAAAACCAGCAAAAATATTTTAGTGAAATTGAAATTAAAACAAGATTAAGGTGGGAGGAGTTGAATGTTTTATTTTATGTTGCATGGTAATAGAGATTAAGATTGAAGAAGGGCGCCAACAATTTGTGCTTCACGATTTGATTAATCTATATATATATAGGTTGAGTTGAGTCGCGTTTCTGTACTTGGCGAAAATAAATACACAAACACCAGGTCATGCAATTCTGCTCAATGAAATAAGCCTTTCTTTCATGATATTTGCATGAAAATTGTGTCCAAAGAGATTATCTTCAAGTACGTTTGAAATGTCCTCCATGCTAAAGAAAACCTAAGTACAGATTCTGTACTTAGATTTGTATAATCGATCAAATTCAGTTTACAGAATATCCGCCAAATGCAACATCCAAGCTAGTACAAGGAGTCCGACAGTAGTATGTAAAAAATTACTGCAATGATTCATGGACATAATTTTCCAGTCAAGTTAGTTCTAACCTAAATATAAGCAAGAAACCATCGAGTCTTAATTTCACGTAATATTTTCAACACATTTATTGTAGCATACCGCTTGATGCTGTGTTCTGCACCCCTTATTAGTCCTCGATATTGAACGAATACGTCCTTCCTCTATTGCAGACAAAAGTAGTTGGATTGAGGGATTTTTTGTTGGTTTTCAAAAACTAGTAATTTGCAGTAACGCGAGCTAAAGTTACATTTATTTATTCAAAAACGTGAGGTAAAGTTAACTTTACGTACACGGAGCCAAAACTTTACCTCAAGATTTTGAATAAAATACCTTACTTGGCAATGGGGCAAATGATGGAAATGGTACTTCTTGTGTGTTTACCTACATCGGCTGCGCCTCGATCGCTAAAATTTACACAAGAAGTACCATTTCCATCATTTGTCCCATTGTTAAGTAATGTATACTATTATCACGACGACTAGATTTACCTTTTTACGTAAAATAACTCATATTATAATGAGACTAGTTATGGCAAAATTACTTTTTATGCGAGGGGAAACCAAACTAATTAACCAAAAAATTGATCTCCGAATCAGTGAATTTTTCGGTTATTAATCATTATAGTCATTATTTTACCTTCCTTTGTGACAATATTAGCAACTAGCTTACGACGGATAATATAAAAACTGATTTTACTTTTTACGGCATGTTTCATTTTCATTTACATTGCCTAATCACGTAAAGCATTGTACTTACGAGGTTCCAAGTTGTTATTTGACAAATGGGGAATACAGCCCTCCCCTTCGGGTCGGGCTGTAACACCCCACTTATCAAATACACAACTTGGAACCTCGGAAGTAATATACTATTACCAGTGAGCTATACTTTAAACAAAATGAGTAATAGATTCAATGATAATACAGTCATACGTTTGTCGTTCCGTAAAGGTTAAAAGGACCTGTAATTTTACCCAGTTTGTGAGTTACTTTATTCCAGGAATTATTTTTAGGAAAACATTCCATCATATTTTGCTAAATTTTCTCAAATTTTCGGAAAAGTAGAAAATCATGAAAATCTAGGAAAATGTGAGAAAAGGTTTTTTCAAAAAATAGTGCCTGTTTGATTAATACACTGAAATCAAACTAATTACATTGATTGAAAGGTTAGCGTCAGAAAATGTGAGTGCAGGTATTTTTACGGTCGGATAATAAAAATCGGTCAAAAATAAGAAATATGACGGACCAAGCTAACCTGCGCTTGATTTGTTAATAATGTTGGTTGATATGGAATTATTTTATTCCTGCGGTAACACGTCGAAAAAATTGAATTATCGGAAGATTATTGTCCAAGTAAATGTATAGCTTTAAAAAAAATGTCAAAAAATCTCTGAAAATATCATGCCAAACCGATCCAATTCTTAAATAATTTATCATCACAGAAAAATTTCATTCCAAACCGTTCCCATTCTTAAATAATTTATCAGAAAAATTCTTACATTTTCGTTGTAAAAAACCTCACTGGTCCCGGATCATTCCAGTTTAAGAAGACCACACATGATGGCCACAAATGTGCAAATTGAAGCATACTGTGAGAGGTCGTATGTTAAACACATAATATAGAGATAAACATTTTGCTGATTCTGTTTACGAAATTCGAAACGACAAAAAAGGTACCGAAAATTAGAAAGTTCATGCAATGCTTCCTTTTGGTAATGCATTCGAGGACATACTCATGATGCACATGTCCTTAAGACAACAATGCACAATTGTAAAGGTTAACATCGTTAAAAATGTAACAAAATAAGGAAGAGAAATAATTCACTGTCCTTTTCAATTGAACATGAATTCAATATGTTTAGAATTAAGGATGCCTGGTTAGATCCAGCAAGAAAAACGATCACAGAGGTGAGGTCATTCTTTAAATCATTTTTTTACCATGAAGCCAGGAGAGCTTATTTTTGTGCAAATGTAAAAAATAGATTTGAAGAATGTTTTGGCAATTGTAATGATGTTTCTTGTGTCTCATTTAATTACCCGAGGTCACAAGCCACACAAGAATACATTTCAATCATTTGACCCATTAAAATCAGTTCAAGGTATTTACAATTCCACTTTTATTCTTCGTCGAAGTACGAAATATTAAATATCAAACTACAGGTCGGGTATTTAAAATATCACGAGAAATATATTATATTTTGTTCTTCAGGCCACATCGATTGCTTTTATTCTGTTAGTAAACGAAGAAAGCATCAATATCAAATTTAAAATTGTGAAGAAAACCTTCATTCGCATTGTTTTATCTAAAATTTTCTTTCAACAAGGAATATTTTATTTCCATGCAAAGAAAAGAAATCACAGACGGATGCAGCTCGTTTTTTCATGTGAAACTTTTGAACACGATGCACTTATACCTCATGATACAAGTACGGGCTATTGATATTGTTTACTATTATATTGGGTCATAACAATAAATGGCTCCTTTTCATAAAACAACACAGCGCATCTGATGATATAATTACATGCGGAGATGAGAAAGGTTTGGAAAATATTTTCTTGATGAAAATATGCAATTAACTGAAATATAAAAAGAAAAAAAAATTGCCGACGAAACAAACAGAAACTATTAACGTAAACGTTGTAAAGTTGTTAATAATGAGTTGGTATTGTTTAGTTTTGAGAATGTTATTTACTGAACATATGCAACAACAAAAAAACAGAAGTCGTGATGGAATCACCCGCTAATAACAATGGAATTATTATGCAAAAGTAGATGTAGGCATGTATTATGCATAATGTATGCATAGCATATCGTAATGAATGTAGCACTGAAATTCCAATTGGTTATTTTGTGTGTTAGATATTCGTCGTTATTAATTGTCTATACAGAGGAGTGTGTAATTAAATTTTTAAACATCCTTCCATGGTTATTAAATTTAATTTTTTTTTGTAAACCGTCTGTTTATGGTCGTTATTACAATTAAAAATTCAATTGAGCTCTTTGTTTTACTGGAGCCTCTGCCATCTTCTTGTTTTTACATCCTCCTCTGGGTTCTTATGAATTTTAGTCTTAAGTGTACTACTACATCTGAACGGCGTAACTGTTGGGTGCTTATTAATGGCGTTATATCCCTTATTTTCCTCCTGCAGATTAAAGTTATCGAAAGAGTCGAGTAAGAGCAAACGAACTTTTATTTGAGGCCTTTCTGCCTCTGAAAGCAATTCGTCAATGTAATTATTTTATTTTAGTATTTTTTATCGATAGAACGTAGGAACGTCCAGATAACTCAATCGATAGAGCAATGTTAGCGATGATCTGACGCCCTTTATGTCACGGGATCGACTCCCGTAGCAAACATAGTTCATAGAGTTTTTTCCTAATCATAAACGATTAGTCTATGCTGTTAGCATGTGTCAGCTCTATCGACCGTAATAGGTCTTAAAGAGAAACCAAGATTCGGAACATAGTTCTCATACATTGAATTTTGTTTTGGAAATGAGCTTGGATTATGAATTTAAAGTTGAAACTCGGAATAGCTCAGAAAAACCAATTTATTTGCCAAATATTTTCACAGATGTTTTCTCATAATCAGAAAATAGATCTTCGTCATTCTACTACTTCATTCTGTGAGGAATAAAGTGCGTCCAAGAAACTTAACCGATTTCGGTTCTGTACAAATATCGTTCTTTAACAAAAAGTTCTTGGCTGTCCACTGAATTTATTATTTTTTTTGCAGATCGTACGGTCGTGTTGAACTTAAGTGAATAAAAAATTAATAAAAATTTCCACATTAACAATCATTCACGGTTAATTTTCTTAACAAAAAAAAAGTTTATTTCAATTTTAAAACTGAATCAAATAATATCGATCGACAAGATCAAGAAGATCTCATCAATAACATCCGCCATTTTTTTAGCGCAACTTGCCGTGTGTTTCTGTACGAAAATTTTCTCGCGCATATTATAAAATGCGAATTATACCATAGATTGTTATGTAAAAAAAACACCGAACGAACGAATTGTGCATTAAAAGTATTCACCTTTTATATTACGCCTGATTGGTTAAAAGAGATGGAAAACGGTTGATCGTCGTTGTGTATTAATCGATTAGCATGCATTATAAAAACGAATTGAACTCATGGCAAATGAGCAAATATATTTTATGTGTAGAAATTGCAATAGTGGAGGACGGGTGAAACCTTTCGCATGTTGCAAAAGAATAACAAATCTCATATCCATGCTATCCAATGTTATACATAATATTGAATTTAATAATATTGAATGGGAGGGAAAAGATTATTATATCTTTTTGAAAGATTGCCGTTGAGACTGGAGGTTTTAATATTTTATTAAGCAAAAATAATGTAATGCAAAGAATTCACGCGGAAAAGTTCAAGAAAATTATAAAATAATATTGTTTATATGTTGATAATTGAACATGAAATTGTTAGGATTAATAATAAATCAGAAATATATAAATCAGGCGGCTGCTTTGTAACTTTGAAAATTATATGTATGGCGACTGTTGATTATCTTTCGTAAATTATTCACACAATTGATGTAACAACCATTGGGTGCTTTGTAAAATATTTTCTATATGTTTCGTTTGGTATAGGAATAGGTCCACAACCGATATATTAATTTATAGAGAGAAATACAATCGATCTAAACTAATTTCAATTTATAATTAAAATGAAGCTTTGAAATGGGTAGCTTTTCATTGGACAACCAAAATAATCTTTTGTGGTTCTTATAGCATATAATGATGGTTTTAAATTCAATACCCCCCGCTGTGTATACTACGTACTACCAACATTCACTAATTCCCATTCCACTGAGTGAATAGAATATAGAGTGCTTTCCGAAAAAAAAAGCTTTGAAGGTTCTCCTAGAATAATGCTCAAAATGAATACTAGATGGTGCCAGCGTCTTTATTTCGTTTTTTTTTTCGTTCATAACTTTTTTTGGAAGTGAGCACAAAATACGAACTTGGATCATTTGGTACAGAACGAAAATGTGGTGCTTTTACGCACAGTGAAATTGTTAATACGAGCCGCATACGAGCATTTTGTAGTAGCATTTTTACTGGATAACATACTAATGACTTAGTAATACTTCATATATGTTTACGAATGAAATGTTCATATACCACTGTAATTTACCAAACATGGCTGTTCCAATAAAATGAGGCACACAAAAATTTGTTCCAAATCTCACGAAATTAAATGGCACTGTAACAGAAAAAAGTTACAATTTTCTTACTTACTCTTTAACAGTGCAATTGAATGAAAATACGTTTGTTATTGTCCTTTTCCTTTGTGAATTTGTGAACAATCCATTTATGAATGAATATTTTGCAAATGTCCACGCGACTCTTTGACTAGGACTATTGTATTCCCCAAGCTAATACCTCATCGACACCACATTTACGACATGCAAGGGCATGCAATAAATAACCCAATGTTGTTGATCTTTAGAAATTAAAATTCTAAACAAACTTCGAAAAATGGGTTTGTATTTCTAGTAAATAAAAAAAAAACTCTGCACAATATTTATGTAGATAGATGTGCTCGCCCTCATTTGTGTGATCGTTCACACCTGTATTTAACAATATGCAGACTGTCTTCAGCCCCCTGAGGTTAGGCAGGTCCATTGTAAAACATCCCGAACGACAACACCTCAAAAAAATAAGTAAATTCTTTCAACGAATTTCTCAGAATTGAGAATCGTTAATTTGATGTCATTGACTAAAGGTGGAAAAGATAGAGAACAATAGAGTCCTACAAAACTGAAATTCGTACTGTTATTTCAATTTGGATGCCTTATTTTTGAACATGAACAAGAACATTTGAGGCCATGTTGCTCTGCAGGCAGATTTTATTAAATCAGAAAAATCTTTAAAAATACTGATAAAACGTAGAACGCAAGTACTCACATAAAATTTACTGATATCATACTTTTGACTTTCCGTGGATTGTTCTACTCGGATTCCAGGGGTAAACCACTCTGATTAATCACCGTTTAATCATGTTAATCATGTTAATCACGGTTAATCACGGTTAATCACGGTTAATCACGGTTAATCACGGTTAATCATGTTAATCACTGGTGGATATTAATGAAGTTTTTGCATTACGAAAATTCACAAAAATTGCGCCGAAATAGGTCACAGCTGCTCAGTATCATCACTATCACATTTGACGGCTATGATAATGAAAGCGTCCGTGATGAAAGCACTAAAAATGTCAAAAATGTAACTAAAACTCTAATAGGTAACGGAACGTAATCTGTGGCCAAATTCATATGTTTTCTTTAAACACAAAATATGGAAGAATATATTAACGGGAGGACTAATTCTAAGCTAATTCGTGTTGAAATGGCTTCCCTCGACAACTTGACCGCATAGCTACATAGCTACTTCATAAACAAGTGGTTTAAGTTATTTGAAGCAATTTTTACATTAACTACGTATATCTGGAGTCGATTAAAGCTGATTTCGCTTGCCGTTAGAGAAAATTTAGCCCAAAAGTATGTGGAAATCAGCTTGAACCGCCTCGAGATACACGTAATTAATGTAAGAATTGCTTCAAATAACTTGTTTATGAAGAATGCATAACAATTCCACTCATTCTAAAGGAACGGGCACTTGAAGATAGATAGTAAATTGAAAATTTCGTCGTAGAGTGACCTTGCTGCAAACATAATGTCGTAACAGATACTTGTTGTGAGACTGGTATGAAAAGTGTGGTATCGTTGTAAAGCATAGACTGCAGGCTGATCAGGCATTATTGGTTTGTTGCAGACAGGGTCAACCTGTGTATTACAGATGAGTCCAAGTTTCGCCGAGGATGGTGAAAATAAAAATTTTCAAATATTGTACAATTAATACAAAATTTGTAAAAACCATTCTCGGCGTTTAATAGAGCATGGAATACTCTACCAATATCGCCATTCAAAGAATTTCGAACTTTCTTCGTCTTGGACATATCACCATTGAAGATGTCGAATTTTCGATTTTAGCTGGCTGTAGCTATGTGGTCAAGTTGTCGAGGGAAGCCATTTCAACACGAATTAGCTTAGAATTAGTCCCTCTATCCGTTGCGATAACAATCTGTATTCAAATTGACTCGTCGGTCCCGCACAGCCATGAGTGCTGGTTCTCCGGAACGGCCGGATGGATCCGCGAACTGAATGTGTTGCCTTATAGTACTCGAGTCTCTCAATAAGAACATGAAAAAAATCAGAGGCCCTAGTCTTATGGTACAATCTGTAAAACAATGGTCAACTTACCGCCGAAAAAGTGAATCAACACGAATTCATTAACATCAACTGTTACCAACGAACCATATCAGCACCGACATACGAAAATAATAATTTGAAGTCTACCTCTATGAGTCTCTCAATGAAATATAACTATTGATGAGTTATGATATTAATAAAGTTGAATTGAATTGAATAATTCGTTTTGCTACTCAACGCAGATATGGGAATGTCCAATTTATAAGGATTCACTCTGGAGGGGATCTGATTTAGATCGTCTAAATGGTACGGAGCTCAGATAAAGGATCTACATAACTTTTCAAGAATTTCAAGAAACTACGTACGACTTGATAACTAGATGATCTCAAACGATCGATTTGGATTATGAGATACTTTGCCGATATACAAACGCGATCGACTTGTTGTTTGCTTTGAATAATTTCAGTTGTTGTATAGGGCGCAGAAAACGTTATGAGAGTTAAATTTTTAAGGACTTAGTCATATGCTTGTCCTTATGAGTTATTTCGACAGAACGGCACATTATGCTATCATTTTCCATATCAATCGACCAATCGGTTAATCACCGATTAATCATGTTAATCACTTTAATCATGTTAATCATGTTAATCACTTTAATCATGTTAATCATGTTAATTACGTCAAAAAATAGAGTGGTTTTCCCCTTGCTCGGATTTTATGACGATTATGAAGCATATAACCAGTATAACTTCAAGGCTATTATTTTATTTGACCTATGTGTAGTCAACAGATTTATAGAAAATCTTTTGTGCATCCGACAACTGAAATACGACCTATTTTGCCATGATTTTTCATTAAGAAATGTCAGTTTTTCCCGAACTATACATATATCGTGCGGGAAAAAACTTCATTTCTTTTCGATTTATAGTGCGGGAAAAGAATTACATGAATTTTTCTATGACTATTCGATTGATTAAATTTAATATGGTGAATGTGAAGTGTGTATGTTTTCAAGTAAATTGATGTGTTTTGTCTATTTCAGTTGTCCGATGCACAAAACGTTGTTCGTACCTCGACAGGAAATGGATTTTTTCAGCACACGTCCTAATTTTCCTTACGAGCGAAGCGAGGACTGGTGCTGAAAAAATCGTCATTTCCTGTTTTGGTACGAAAAATACTATTACTTCATTAGTTTTATCGTAAATTTTGCTATTATAAGATCACATTAGCTGTTGCTCGACATTTATTAGGATCGTCGTGGTAGATAGCCGATGGCATAACAGACTGTAGGTTAATCCTTTCGATTCGAAATGTAGTGATTAGGCCATTGTTAGCGCGTTTTCGTTTTGTTTGCAACTTCTTTGTTATTCTCTTGAAACCTGAAAGTCTCAACTATGCCTGTTCTCTTTGACGAAATTAAAACGAGAATGGCTATAGAATTTATCTTCTATAAATGTAAACTTTTCGTTATATTACAGTAAAGACGAAATTTCAATTGAAAATCTGAATCTACAAAATCGAAGGTCGACACCAAACGAAAGACTCTTTTCCAGATCAAATAAAAATGTCAAAAAATATTCTTTCAGCTCTCACATTTCAACTAACTACCAGTACATCGAATCGACCCAAAAACAGACATCTAACCAATAAATTTGCTCCAGCAGAAAAAGGACAACTTACCAAACAAATAAATTACAATCAAATTTAGAACAAAATAACCATAAAAGCTGATATCCCAAACACATACGACCGAGGAGTTGATAGAACCATACATCACCCCTCTAATCAGACAATAAAATCCGTATACAATATTACAATTTCCATTGTTTATGCCGAGAGATTCCATATCTTCGTCGTTTCCTTCAAAAAAGCTGAAAGGGATATTTATGTAAACCTCCGCTCTATACGAGAAACTTCTCTAAAATCGTTACGCTTGAATTACTGTTGAAAATCGGTTTTAAAATGTTCAAAAACTATTTACACAAATATAAATTAAAGTGTGTGCATTTATATACCATAAAGTCGGGCAAAACGGCGTATACAATCGAAAAACGTTGAGCATGGTTAAAACTGTAAGGAAGATAGACACAGAGAAAAAAAAAGTTTTGTGTCAAAACAGCGTTACGGTTTAATGTACGAGCATAAATCTTTCTATATGATATGGGTTGCTCATTGTGATTTGTGATGAAGTGTTTTTAAAAGTTTCGAAAATTGATTGGTGAAAATATTTCATTGTTTCGCTTTATTATATAGAAAAAAATGTAAAACCAAAAATATTTCAAGTTTTAAGTTTACTGGAATTATTTATAAACGAGAAAATATGTCAATCGATTCGAACTGGTTGTCACACATTTTTATTTGATTCGATTGTTCGGTTCCAAATTGCCGCCGCCCGAAGAAATCATAGATTTATAGAGTTTCTTTTATTGATTGTCTCTACCTGCCTTGAAGGATTATGTTGAAGAATTATTTTATTAATCATTGGAAATTCAGAGATACTTTATTTCGATAGAGTTACATCATAATTAGAGCCTTCAAAACAGAAATGGATATAGTTACTTCCAGCCCCTTTGGCTGAAAGAAGATGAGTGCTGCTCCTTCTCCTCATCTGCACAAACTAAAAGTTCAACATCGATTTCTATGAAATTTTAGTTTTCAAGATTCTTTAAACCGAAAAGAAGACATAAAGGATGACCTATATTAGCATTAGCACAGACCTAAATTAAACTCAGTTTCACGCAATTTAGTCGCTGAAACAAAATACAAAATTTTGATTTTTAATTTCAACAATAGATTAAGATTGGCTCGTTCGGTATGTGTTTTTATGTAGATAGAAGCACTATATATGAATGAGAGATATATACGACATGTAGAAGAAAAACATACGCCAAAAAACCTCAGTTGGTCACACTGCTTTTCAGCTAGTATTCCTTGTTAAATTTCATAGTTAAATGAAGCTACGCTAGATGACGCTAGATTGTCCCCATACAACACAAGCTCAAAATCAGCGTTACCAACACAGGTTTTTTTTTCGTATATATCACTCTTTCATATATGGAAGCACTAGGTTTTGGTAGGTTGCAAAATTAAGTTTCCCTATGTTGCCCACATTGGAATGCCAAACATACGTCCAAGGTACTTAATTTGTGATAGGTGAACTACTTTTTCAACAAACGATCAGCGTACAAGTATTGAAACAGTATATACAATCGATCTCTGATACACTATTACAAAGTATTAATAATGATCAAAATCAACACAGTTGAGTAAGTCACTAATCATCCGAGGATTGGATTGGATTGGATGGGAAGGGGGTTAGCCCAGCACCTAAGCCTCTAGTGGGCCTGTTGTGCTATTGCACAAGTCACTTGATCATATGAATTGTGATTTTTCATCATATCTCTCCGGACTCAGATAGTTCACAAATCGACCGTGTAAACGTCCTATACGTTGTGAATTCTCTAAGCCACGAGTGGTATGCGAAGACCACAACCATCACTAATGACTCATGCATTTTCCCAATGAGCGACTAGTCGATCATAGATGGCGCTTATCCTACAGTCTGTTGTATATTGTGAATTGTGTCATTGACATTATGTCAATATGGCGTGATTGTTGCGAAGAAATCGAATATTGGATTTCTTTGAAATTTGCGACTTTGTTACGGTCGTACAGCCATTAGATAACTAATAGCGAGTGCTTAATCACCAAGTGATTAGAATAAAACCAGGCAAGCATTTTTGCACCGGGAGTCGAACCCGGGACCTCTTGGGTATGAGTCCTATGCTCTACCGATTGAGCTATTGGTACAACCTGGATTTATCTCAGGGACTAAACTAAGGAACATCGCAGGTGGGAATTTTCCCACCTGCGCCCCTCTAATTCCCACCTGCGAATACAGATCTTCCCATAAGAAAAATTACAATTATCTTACTTGAAATAGTCAAATGAATGTAATTTTAATACAAAATTTGCCTGCGGCGCATTGAACCTAGTTGGAAAATGACAATGGCATTGTCGATATCAGTTTTTTTTTTTAAATCTTTTATCATCATTTAGATGGAGATACAGATACAGAATCAAAGTATTTCACATTTGTAGCTTTCACTTTCCTAAAAACTAAAAAAAAAATGGAAAGAAAATAGGGTTGGCATGTAAAAAGTGACACTAAAGGAACTAAATCATTCGAAAGGTTTTGGCCTAGAACTACTTTCAGTGGAGTGGCGTATGAAACTCTAAAATGGAGTTATTAACAAAAATGTGAATTTTGTTTCTCATTTATTTCTCTCTGGTGTGTTAACGTAAAAATCGGTAGAAATTCTCAAAAAATGTCTGTATGGAGGGTAAACATCCGAGATTTTTTCAGATTTTTTGGACCCCCATTTAATAATGAAAAAATTCAATGATTTTTTTCCATATGCTAGACAAAAGTGCTACTACCGTTTTTGGTCACTTGATTTGTCTTCATGGACACTCAGATTTTTTTTTAAATGGCGGAACACACCCTCATTTAACGAAGAATATTTGAAAAAATATTTTTACCTCTAAGTAGGGGTCCAAAAAATCTGCAAAAATCACAGATATTACAGACGTTACTTGAGAATTTTTTCAGTTATACCATTGAGATATATAAATTATAGACAAAACTCACCCTCATACCCAAAAACTCACCACTATTGTGATTTTTAGGGCTGATATTCTACCAAAAATACCTTTTAGTCAAGTAAACCGATAATTGTCTGCAATTTTCTGGAATTTGATTTGTAGGTCATATTGTGGACGCATTTTCCACCGGTAAAAATACACCCCTAACATGACTGAAAAATTAAATTCCAGAAAATTGCAGATTATTATCAGGTATGATCGGCAACTTGACTAGACTTTACATTTTGACATTTTGAATGATTTTTTGGATGAAAGACCCTAGACCTACGGTCAGGGGAATAATTCCCTTTAAATCGTAATAGTACATTTCGTACCTAGGACCTAGGTCTTTTTTAGCGTGTGAGAAGTTTCCAGACAGAGCCGAAGGTGAAGACGAAGTCGCACGTTTCGGGTCCTAGGTATCAAAAATATATTTATGTCAACGTCCTGAACGCATGATATTATTTTTGGATAAAAATTTTTACTTTGGCGCCCAAGATTTTGTGTTTAGGCGCCCCTTCGAAAAGTTTCCCACCTGCACAGAAATCCTTATTTTAGTCCCTGATTTATCTGTTATCAACAAGACGGTAAAAATGATTATAATTATTATTAGTCATCGCTGTTGATAACAGATGTCATAGTTGTAATAAGAAATAAATTTGATTTCGATTTGATTTACTATTTTATATCGATGAACTATTTGAAATTTACTTTGCAAGAGTCAAGGTAAATATATTGGCGGAGGTAATGCCATTCAGACGCGCGGCCTAGCACAATAGTTCGTTGCCACTGACATCTTTTTTTAAAATGGTTGACTAAGATTTACTTGTGTTTCACAAAATGTTGTGCCTGTCACAAAACAGATGGCCCAGGTTTCTAAGCAATTTTGTTATTTTAAAGACAGTGAGAGATGGCGTTTATAGCAAACTTTCGTGCCACTGCACATCTGATTCGGTTATATATGGCATTACCTCCTCACTATATTTACCTTGGCAAGAGTAACAATTGAGGGAGGAAGGTTAAGATGGACCGGAAATTATTATTTTCAAAATTTTGCCCCTAAAATTTCAAAATAGATTGAAGTTTCTACAAGAAGCATACGGATTGTACAATAAATTTCCAGAAGATCTTTCATTAATTACAACTGCAGTCGACTTGTACGTGGGGTAGTGTTACAAAGAATCCATAAACATCCACAAAAATATGACGTGTAGATAACAATAAAAAGAAGTCCTACATCGAATGTTAACGACACAATATACCAACAAAACCTTGCAGATATTCCCATATTTCATTCGATTTCTCTATTTTATTATTCATCTTATCAATGCAGTATAAGACGACGATTAAACATTTAGTCATGGTCTCCCAATAAAATTGAGATCAGGTAAAATTTATGTGAAAATATATTCACAATAAAAAAAAGGAATCGTTGTACTGTTGTTTGTGTGCTTTTCACATAAATATATACATTGTATCCTTCTGCACCTTATTTTCACACACAAAAAAAGATCCTTTAATTACGCAAAATGTCATCCGTCATTGCCAGAGTCAAAATATTTTTTTTCTTTTGCTTTATTTACCTATAGTGAACAATAAAAACACCTTTATTGGGTTTTACTGACATTGAACTGAGTATTATAGTTTTGAATAGTTGTTGTCGACCACCGTGATTGATGTTAAGGTGGTCTGTGAACACCAGCATGTTTCGCTAATGGTCTGTAAAGTGACAGACGTTTTTGTTAAGTTTAATGGTGTCAGGCATATTTGAAAGAGGATTAATGTTATAATTTGAAACTGTGAGACGATTTCTAATTGAACGGTTTAAAATTACAAACGTAAATGAGACGCGATACAAAAAAAACTAGTTCGATGAATATTGATTAAGTTTGCACACAGAAGTGATACGGTGAAACAAACGGATGCACCTGTTCCATTTAAATGATTTAAGAGATTTATCTATGGCAACGAGACGATTCGTAGAAAATTGACCACAAAATATACTAATCCAGTGTAGAATCTTCAAACAAAATCCCGACTGGATTAGTGTACAATTTTCTCTGGCTTAGCTTGTGGATTAAGGTAAGTTTACTGGTGTAATTTCCTTCTCGAATTGAATGGTTTCTTTTTTCGCTGTGATGGTTATACAGACCAAACGAAGTGCTCTGCAATTTTTATTTTATTATTATAGGAAAATATAAACGTCACAAAACGAAATGACCCATCGTTCATGTGGCATTATACTCGCATGAAAAACTTTTTTCCATTGTGGTTAAATTGTCTTATAAAAATGTTCAATGCACCTGAGGTTTTGTAAATGTAATTGAGAGCCCGTGTACGTATGTATACATAAAATGGAGAAATAAGAAAAATTTTCTTGGAAAGAAAAGCACTTTCAGTGATGTAGTGAGGTATGACTCAATGTTCAATAGAGGGAAATTTACGAAAAATGTTGGAAAATGTCAGCCAATATAAGTATTTAGATATGGCGAGTGTATGTGTATATATGTTACTGTCGACGGTGACAGAAATTAGCGATGAGCTCCGGTTGTCATCCTCTCATATAGAAAAATTTATGTTGAAACAAATGAAGTAAAAGATTTTGCATCAAACTGTAGACAGTAACTATAAGCGGAGAAGCAGATTTCAATCAAGGTTTAAATTGTTATGAGATTTTCGGAGCTAGATCAGCAGCAACTTAAGTTTCCTTTTGTAATAAAACGGAATTGAAACGAAGAACTCTTTTTGCATGAAATATCTCATGTCTCTCAATTTTTTCCCATCTCTTATTTAAACTCATCTAAAATCATTTTTTCGCCTGTAAATACTTTCGACCAGTTGAGCTACTCACATTTAACAAAATTATTCAGAAGATAATTTAACTTGACTCACACAAAACCATTTACAAAAAAAAAATTGGAACAAGTAAATATCTTAATTCGTCTTTAATAAGGCCCCCAAAAAATGATATGAAACAGAATCCCAACAGATTAGGTAAAAATTTTCAAAGAAAATGTGAGGATCTTTTTCTCATCTTGTTAGAGTTAATCTACGAGTGGCAAATAAAAATTAAATTACACAATAACGAAGAGCAGGTGTTGTAGCATAGATGTGGTGGATTAATCAGTGGGGTATTTAGCTTGGAGAGAAAAAAAATTTGTTGAATTCTGTTCGATACAAAAATGCAAATATTTTTCTTTAAATTAACCCCTAATCAAATAGAGTTTACCATAACGATTTTTTTTCCATCGGTCCCTTTCCTATTGTATCACTAAGCTGCCTGCCATAAAAATCAAATTAGAATGGTCTGAGAATTGGATGATATATACAAATAGTAAAATAAACAAACGGAAATTAATTGTGGCTGATGCTCAAAGACTGAATCGTTTATGATTTTGGTTATTGCAGAATTTCCTTTATAATAATATAGAACAAACGGACTTTTCGTTTTGTTTGATTATGTTAAATAGCTGTTTTGTAGTAGCAAAATGCGTACTATTCACACATTTAGATTTCGTTCGTTCAATGATTTATGTCTTGCATAAATAACGTTTTTAATGGTACGCCTGAAACCACATTCAACGCACAACACAACCAATAACTTCTCTATGTTAGTATAATTTTTACTGAGTGATTTCATTTTCACTAAAATCTCGGCTGGCGAGATAGAAGCAGCAATGCCTAACCAGGTGTCCAGGTGGCCTAACTTCAGATCCCTTGATCCGATTTTGAAAAAAATATCAGATTTTCCCTGTGTGGAGTGATCAGTATCTTTCATTATATACTCTTTATTGGCATAATCCCGCACACATATATGCCAAAAACCTTGACAGGGCTACTCGACTCATTTTGATCAACTTCGAAATTGGCATTCCTTTTGACAATACAAAACAGGGAAAAAGAACTACGATAGAAGATACGATTTACTCAATTTAGAGAGTCCTAAAACAACCAATATTGGTTTCTCCCTACTCAAATAGTTCAACTCAACGTGTTACAAACGTAAACGGGTCTTCGTTCGGTTCTAACAGACATCTGCTAACTCCAGCGACTACGAAAAAATAGGTGATGAGCTCTTACTAATATGGTGGATAAATGGATCTTCTAACTAAGGAAGTAAAGGATTTTGAATCAAAACAGAATCAAAACAGGTAGCAGACTTGATATTGATGGTATGTTGTAAAAGGTACGAATTATTCAAATTTTACTGACCTTCTATATTGCTAAGAAAGTCTTCTGTTTCTATTGACTTTATATTTCAATTGGCTTCTGTAGAATTTCTTGTTTTGATCAACAAAACATACATCAACCACAAAGTTTTTATTTTAACCTTTTTCTAGTTATTGTGCACAATATGAATCTGAAACCCTTTATCTTTAGACTCAAATCCAATTTTTCGCGGAAGTCCCGATGATATTGAAATAGAATGATGAGTCCAAAATATGCGGCTATGTCGCATAAAAGAATAGGAAAGATTTAACGAAATTTTTATAAGCGACGAAAACTTCACTCAACAAGACAAGGTCATACATTACAAGGTCTTTTTCTCATCAGACAATAATAAAATGAAAATAAGTTTCCTTCAACATCACATCGTACGACTACAAATACCCAAAACATGTTGACACTTTCTTAAATTCGATTGTTATTTAAAGCTGTTCCAAAAGATATAGTACAGCCCCAATTTACAATCAGATAAACAAAAAAATTACTTAAAATAATAACAAAACATTTTTGTCCTTACGAATTAGATGATTCCTGAGATATGTAGTACAAAGAAACCATTCACACAATAGAAATTGTTTTTAACAGACTCTTTCAATGTCTCATCGAACAATACAATTTTGTCTAAACCATTTGAGAAACCTACGAAACAAAAGTAAACAGCAATATAAGCACCCCCGTTGTCATCGGGTGGGTGGCCGATAAATAAGTGCTTGTAATTCATCATAAATGTTTCCAACAAAACATGCGTCCTGTTTGTTTGAGACCAAAACGAAGATGAAAAAAAAAATTGTTACCAAAACTTGTCAAAGAGTATACACGATGGTCATATCATTTAGCAGACACCGAAGAAAAAATTGTCTTCAAAAAAACACGACAACAAAACTAACATGCCTGATGCGTAAGTTCCGCGGGTGACCGAAAATTTAAGGTGTTTTGAAAACATTTGATTTATGACACAATTTTCGGTGTGCTGTGCAGTAGGTATGGGATAAATAAATGATTTTTTTTTCTTCTTCTTCTCTTCTTCCAATTCAGTGAATGGTCAATATCTATTGGTTCTTTTGTACACATTTCATTGGTCTCTTCATCAACCTCATTTTATTGGTTTTCTTTAACTCCTAACTATTTTAAAGCAGCGATATAATAAACCGAGAGTAAGACATAAATTAACCGAATATCGACATAACATTTTACATGGTGATTTGAGCTTCAATTTTTAATGGTTTTTCTAATTTGGTAAGGTATATTAGGCAATAATCATGTTACGGATGAAGTCTAACACAATTAATCATTTTCGGGTGGAAAAAAAGAGATTGTATTACAGGCATTTTGTTTGTTTCGTGTTAAGGATGTTACGCGAGGCTTACCTTATAACACACAGAGTGAATGATATAAAACGTTATTAATTGAGAAATCAAATCTGGCTTAGGTGGAATGGGTTCATTTTTTTAACTGTTCCGTTTTCACTTTAGTATATTCGTATCATCACGATTGGCGTTAATATTATCGGTGTGGCCAATTCCTCACAATTTGAAAATTAAAAACTTTTGCTCCAGGTGTATACGTACCATCGTATACCAGATCTACTACTTATTTCTATCGCAGTCGAAGTGTTTCCTACTGATTATTGGATAATATTTTACTTCATTGGCTTTATCATCAATTTTACCATTAAAGGACACACAGGTTTTGCTGCTTTTTCGCTATTGATGAAATGATACATAGAGTATTATGATGAAAGAGAAGCAAATACTTTGACGAGTACCCCAAGGCAAGTTATAATTAAGTGGTCTTCGGTTTTCTCGCTCTGATCATAACACTCTTGCCTTGTAAGAGTTAAGCTGAGTACACACCTCAGCGAAGCGTAATTTTCATACAAATTTTTCCTGATCTAATACGTTTAAGCGAAAAAATGACAGTAAGCTCATACATTTTCTGTCATGTCTTCGCTTCGATGCAAGGGTATACACTAGACTTTACTGTTGCACTCAACTTCGTTCACTGTAAATGTGGTTAATTTGAATAATAGAACACAATTAATTTAATGTATCGAACATAAATCAAAATGTGTTAGTTTGTTATAAAAAAAATTCCAGCTTCTGTCGTTGTTACATAACAAGAACATAAATATTTCCTTTCACACAAAACTGTCAAGTTTCCGGTGTATCACAATTTATCACCCCTCCTAAAAATATATATCTATGAAAACATTGCACTGTGTGTATTATATCCCCAATGTTAAAAAAAAACGAGAACACGAAATTACACACATTTCATACAAACTTTTCCGGCAACATTTAAATTTTCATTTTTATATGTTTGTCTACATAAATATAGTCATCTACATAACTAAATGGAGGTACGATGGTATAGAACGACATTGTTGGTAGTTTAGTATAGATGGTGTGACAATGTTTTCGTGGCATATAACGCAAAGTAAAAATGGTTTTCCAAAACTGAACCACCTTTGCAGCAATAAATTACGGTTATGTATAATGCACACAATATGTATACCCATCGCACATTGATAATATGCAAATGCAACATCGTCCTTTTCTCAGCTTATTTGCATTGAATTATTGTGTATGCGCTTGCATGTTCGAGCTTACCCACAAAATGTTTTAAATACACAAAAATTTTACGTGAATGTTTTTCGGAGCTTCAAAACATGCACAATATAAAAAGGCTGTGTGTACTGTACTCATATATATCAATATATATGTGGCAAAAGACGTGTTTACATATAGAGCGTATGAGGGAACGAGCTGAATAAACTTTTTGAACTTCCCTCCATTATTTCCGTAATTTTTTTTCCTCACATTAGCATATAAGCATATAATGGCGTGTCTCTGCAACCGCACATACATTCTAATTAAAATTCTGAAACAGCCATTGACGACGTTGTCGCACCATTAGCGTGTAAACGAACTTTAATATTTATTTTTGAGCAAAAAAAAAATTGCTCTCGTGTGAATATGTAACCCGTTGTTATAGTAATTGATGTGATGGAAATGTATTCATCACATGATTGGCACACACCGCGTTGCATTTTTTTGTCCTTCCATCTTCACGATAAGGCAGGCCAACTTAATGGATGATATTAACAGATAGTTGATGATGATAATGAAGCTTGTTATATATGCCTAGAAACTAATTGAAAGAACCAAGCGTTCGAACTGAGTAATCTCCAGCCCCATTTTTAAAAATCGTCCTCTTAAGTAAATAATATGGAAAACTTACCTAAATGATGAAATCGGGTACTTTATCATGAATTTCTATTTGCGTGCAATCAAGCCAATTAATTTTTACAAGAAGCTGTAGACGAGTATCGAAAATCACTTTATCAACTTTAACGACCTCGCAGTGTGCTGCGTTTCAAATGGCTCGTTCAAGTACTTTTTCAAATTTAGTCGTCTCATGAACCCGTCCATATTATGGTTACGCATACATAAATTGAAACCTCAGACCACATAAATTCGAATCGATTTATTAAGTCAAACATAAAATATTTTGCATCCTTTTTCATAGCCGATTCAACGGGAATATTAAATGCAAATGCATCATGACTGAATACTGTAGAACCCGTTTCTACTATTATACCCATGACTGCATAAATTATGAAATAAATAATTTCATTTATTTAAATTTATTTATTGCGTGGAAATAAATTTTAATTTCATGCAGAAATGACAATCAAAAAAATGTATAAATGTCGTCAAATGTAGAGAACAAGTTGGAAGGGAGAATTGTTTAAAATGGTTTGTGAGCTCGTGAAGCACTTCTTGAATTTGAATCTGGAACCGAATTTTCTGGTTTAATTACAATATGAGTTGAAATCAATTGCCACCTGCAATTTTCATTAGACAGTAGCAATAAAATTAACTCCCTAGAATTATCCTTCAAGGGAGGGACGGATCGCTTTTTTTCGTGATTTTTTGTCATATATCAGCAGAAACCTCGGCAGAAACACGAAAAATAAGAAACTCGTATACCGGGCATTCTCAAAATATTGTCTCATTTAAAAGATTTTACAAAAGGAAAATCTATGAAAAAAGCACTTCCCACTCAATTTCACACACAAATCACATCCACTCTGAACTTGTTTGTTTGTTTATTTCGATCAATATACAGCCCACTATCATAGTTACATATCAATCGTTAATCATTCAATACAATCAAATTAAATAATTAAATAAATCTGTAATCTCAGCGCAGGAGATCAAAGAAAAAAGTATAAAAAAGGTATAAAGTCGTTAATCGTAACATGAGTATTGTTTTTGAAACGTCAAATCACCAACACAAAAATTTAGTGTCGGTTGTGAAAATTGTAATATGTTCGGTGATTTCGATGTGATTTAATTCAGATTTTGTGCGGAAATGTGCTTCTTGTGGTTTTTTAATATTACTTACAATCAACGGTTTACTTAAGAGTGATATCGCCAAAACTTGAACCAATTTGAAAACAATGGTTCGGCGATCCAGGCAAGCTATAGCTCGTTTGAATCGTCTTTCAATTCTAAGAAATAGGGATCTTTTAGTTTTTCTGTTAGTTTCCCATTTTCGGAGTGAACACGTGAAAAGTCATAGCATGTCAAGGGGTGGTGAAAACAGTTTTTTTGTGATAGCTCAAGATAGACATGTTTCTAAAAGTTGAAAATTTGTAGGAATATAGGCCTTTGGCAGACCTTCATAAAGAGTATAATCATCGGTATGGGCCGTTACCCGTTCTAGACTTATGACTCAAAATATGGTCAATGTTTGGTCAGTGCTACTGGCTTGCAACAGAATTTATCCGCGGAACTGACTATAGGGTGTTGTAGCTGGACTTACCCTCTTTTATTCCACGTATAAAAAACCCCAGATAAATTCTGTTGCAAGCCATAAAGTTAGTTGAAGTAAAATGTCGCTCCAGGAAACCCATATTTTTCAGTGTTTTCAACTTGTTTTTGGTCTTCAAACAGGCTGGAGCGATGGGAATGAAATAAACTAAATCAAAATTACATGTTCAGCTCGAAATTGTCCTGAATCGCGCGATCATTGGTCTTGAAAATGTTGCTTTCCTCCTTCTTCGTAGAAGGTGGAAAACCTCATTTCTTTTACTTCACAAAATGAACAGAAACTCAATTGCTTGCTACGAATATAGGTTTATTGTAAAGCAGAGATGCGCAGCGTTCGTTTACATATAAAAAACGTTATTTTACACACATTTCCATATTGTGTGACCTCTTGTGAAGCACAAATTACATCTTGAGTGACCATTTATTGACTGTCACAAAAAAACTGTTTTCACCACCCCTTGACATGCTATGACTTTTCACGTGTTCACTCCGAAAATGGGAAACTAACAGAAAAACTAAAAGATCCCTATTTCTTAGAATTGAAAGACGATTCAAACGAGCTATAGCTTGCCTGGATCGCCGAACCATTGTATTTATTTTCACCAAAATTGGTTCAAGTTTTGGCGATATCACTCTTAAAATATTCGTCAAAGCCAACGAAATTATCAAAAATTTATGGTACCCAATGATGTAAACAAGAAACAATATTGGCGTTTGGAGAAATAAAATGTCGGCGATAATCTTAAAAATTACGTTTTAGCGTTTGTGTACATTTCCGGCGAAATAATAGTATATTACTTCCGAGGTTCCAAGTTGTGTATTTGATAAGTGGGGTGTTACAGCCCGACCCGAAGGGGAGGGCTGTATTCCCCACTTGTCAAATAACAACTTGGAACCTCGTAAGTACAATGCTTTACGTGATTAGATGAAAATGAAACATGCCGTAACACGTAAAATTTATTTAATAAATTAATGCGAAAGCATCCACTTTTGAAAAGCTTTACGGTAACACCTTTAGTTAGAGGGGAGTCACATCGCTTATTGAACAAAGACGTTTTCTTTTCCATTATCGTATCTAACATTTTTTATCGAGAAAGAAAGATCTTTATTTGACTTTAAAAATACAAACAAAGTGTGCTGCCCTCTTAAAACGAATGAACTATTTCATTAGCTTTATTCAGGCTATTTACTTTGAACGAAAATAATGTAGAATGTCTCTAAAATATTAAAATTATTCACTGTACAGTCTTGAGGAATTTGTTTTCGAAATTTCCTTTCGTCAAATGTCAGATGGTACAATTTTTTAACACAAAGATCTTTAACAAATACGAGCACGACACCTTTAGAAAATATTTAGAAAATATCTGAATGTGTGTTCTGCTCTGCTCTTCTTTTGATTACGGTAACTCGTAACAGTTCTGACGCTTGTCAACCTAGTGTTAATGTTTGAAGTGTTTACGGAAAAAGTATGAGTAAAAACTTCTTATCATAGGAAATGAAAAATCTTTGTGTAATAGTACATTACTTCCGAGGTTTCAAGTTTTGTATTTGATAAGTGGGGTGTTACAGCCCGATCCGAAGGGGAGGGCTGTATTCCCCACTTGTCAAATAACAACTTGGAACCTCGTAAGTGCAATGCTTTACGTGATTAGGCAATGTAAATGAAAATGAAACATGCGGTAACACGTAAAATGTAATAACCCATGATCATATCGCTTATTCGAATGCACATATTTTGTGTTAATAGATGGAAAAGAATTCCCATTTTGACAAGCATAAAATATACAATTATAAATTGAAATTATAAATAACACATCTAACTATCATCTCAGTTCGCTGTCTAGTATCACACCTCTTTTCATTGTTAATGGAGATAATCCCTGTGAATTTATTATTATGCCATTTCAGTACAAAGCTGCCTGAAAAAGGTAACTCTTTATAACCATGCCCCTCATATTTATATCCGCACTTAATATGCATTGTCACCTTTATAAGTTTCGAATGAAAATAATCAAGGCTCATTTTTTTTCTATGTATATGTCAACAGAGTTAATACAAGGAATAGGAGGGAATTAGTCAGATTCTGTACATTTTCGTTCAATGTGAACAGAAGATTTAATTCTCTGTCTGTTGTACTAAAACATAGTTTATAGACTTATGAAATTATGCCGCGACGAAAAATCTTTTTGTAGAAACTTTTCTGCATCTCAGATTACTTACGTCTGTTGTTCGTTGTTGTAATTGAATGAAATTTCAATCATTTGAAAATTATAGATGCAAATTTTGATCCACTTAGTTAAATATGTCGAATTTAGCCACTGAAATAAGAGATTAATAATAAGGACGGATATGTGTTATAAGCAACAACTACAAAACTATAAAATCAGCTTTGGTAAATGTTGTATTTATGTTAGAACAGTGAAGTAATAGATTATCCATGTTACACGAAGTGATCCACACCACATACACAATTTATTACACAGTAGCAAATCAACTCTTAATATATGTTCTGAAGTAGCTCCTTAGAATTACTATTTAGCATACTGGAGCTACGCTGCTTTAATTTGAATTTTATGTGAAAATAGCAATGAAATGATACGAAATGAAATGTTTTTAAAAAATGCAGTAGCATCAAACACTAGTTAATGCTTTTAACGAAAGAAGTAGTAGACTGTTAAATGGAACTTTTCATTTTGTATCCTAATTATGAGTCGCATCACATCTGTTGTTTACAACAACGACAGAAATAGTCCTCGATGTTTATTAAGTACCCCACACCAGAACTCTCCCAGCGCAGAAAAAAGGAATAAGATAGCAGATTAAAACCAATTGCAGAAATTCATGCTGAAAAACCGTACGATTTTTCCTTGCTTCCACTTCAATTTATAATTTTAAATTCGTCGCCTAATCTGTTTTAATCAAAACATTTCAATTCTTATTAAAATGTTGACACGTACAAATTTTCAGTTTCATCGGAAAATTACCCGATCCATAATAAAACAATTTATTTTCTAATATAAAGAAAATGCCACAGTGTGAACACATTCAAATTGTGTATATATATAATCTAATCTATAACATATTACGGTAAATCCCAAAAACTTATCAACAAACACATCCCAAATTTACATATTATTGGTCTGTATATGAAAATGTACGAAAAATGTGTAGTTGAAAAACATGTTTTCTTTCCACCGAGAAAATGTTTCTTCACATAACACACAGCGTAAAGTATACGCTAAAAATCTTTATTATATCGTCGTATACTGTACGTCCAACACTTAATATATGTGAATATACATATAAATATGTGTATGGTCGGGTATATATGTCTACAAAAATAATATATTTTCCGAAAGTAGATATAAACATGTGAGAGACGATATAGTTAAACTTACACAGCATTCAAAAACATTCCACCCCAAAAACAATTTTCACCAAACTCCTCACATCAAACCATTGTCATCGAAACCACACAATAATTTCCTCAAAATAGCATCACCCTGTATGTTATTATATACCACTTGACTACTATTTACACACATACAACACTTTGTACGGCGTTGAAAGCCGTAGAAAGCTGGAACCGTAAAATAACAAAATACTCCCAGGGACCTATAAAAACTGATGCATATGCTACCAATAAAATCCCCACTAAATATACAATGGAGTGTTATGTACCACTGTGGCTTGTGATGTGTGCTTGTGTGTATTATGCGAACTCGAGTGTGGATGTATTCATTATATATAAATAAACTAGTTTCGAACATAACATTGATCGTACCGACAACCGCGCCTCTTCTCACAAAATATGCTTGGAAAATAACGCCTTCAAAGAGAATATTGGAATTGAGTGTCGGTGTGTTGTTTCCCCTTCTTTGATGCAACTTTATGATTTCAGAAAACGAACGGAATCGGAAACAGAATGTTAAACAAGAGTACAGAAGGAGGAGTTTTTTTTTTCACTCCACATTATATTCAACGACGGAGGTAATCAGAAAAGGTCTCGACACATTTCATGAAAACTAGCTTTCGAGATCAGTTTGCAATTGTTTGCCTTTAGGCTCGCACTCGATATAGCTTGCAAAACTGACTTTTTTGTTGTTCTTGGCCGTAACGAGAACCTTGTATGAAACGTCGCGATATATGTTCGATACTCTGCTCTGTGTTTCATTTTCTTTTCTTTTTTTGGGAAACGGAAAGAGCTTTGAAATAATTTTCGGTATGAACGATTGACGGTGCTACCGGTTACTATACATTCAATTGTTTCTTTTTGTTGTTGTATAGTTGTTGTTTTAAAATTATGAATATTCAGCGATATATGCGATATGAGGATGAATTTATGATATACGGTGACATTTTAGCATATTATTTTAGTGGATATTTTCGAGGCATTTCTGAATAAAAACCCGACAGCAGTTTTCATTTTATTGATTTTGTTTCGGTGTTCGATGAGTGAATGTGGATGACATTTTGTTGTGAAAATTAGAAAATGTTGCTGGGTACACAAAATCAAAATCACGCCAATCTAGCTGCCTCTAAGGGTGGTACAGATTTTTCAATAGCTGCCATAATGGCACGTGGAGCATCGAGTCGGGAACCGTCAGAAAGGAGTTTAAGTGAGTTACATTGAAATGATATTTTTTATTGTATTGGTTGTCACAAAATACCTATAGTTCAAAAAATTTATTTTAAGGGATGTGTTGCATGCATGTAGTGTGTGTTGGAAGAAAATTTCGAAATTCTTTAGATTCTACTCTAACGTATTGAGTAACCAAAGGTGATAATTAATTGATTTTATACAATCAAGTAGCAGAGAAAAGACGAACAAGTGTGAAGCACACAAGTTTCTATATTTCATGAAAGATGTCTTTTCCCACTCCCCACCTGGTCAGTTCGACTCTATCAGAGTGTTACATTAGCATCTTTATCATTGACGGATCAAGCGTCCGTGACATAATCGTTCGATTCCCTCTCTCATTTAAGGTGTCGCAAAATATTTTGAATTATTCGTTTATGCCGATATCTTATGATTAACCGCTTATAAAGACCCGAGTAAAATTAAAAGTCTTTAAGGTTCGGAAAGAGACGTCTCACAATACAAAGCAAAGCACCTAGCAGGGTAATAGATGTTTTTACACGTCAAATAGAGTAGTATTTTGATACAAATAATACCAATGGCAGCCTTAATGGTAATTTTTCAATGACATTAAGAAAAAAAGTATCGAAATATTCGCATACTTCGATTAAAGTACTCTTTTCTATTACCCTGCTAGGTGCTTTGTACAAAGGATTTGAGACCGTGAGACGTCGCTTTTCGAACTTTTGTGACTTTTATTTTTACTCAGGGATGTTGACTTCTTGTAACGGAATTCCTGACGCTATTCCCCGTCCTGTTATAGCGAACCATATAAATACATTGTCTTCGAATCAAAACTGAAACTTGTCCGACAGTTAGAATGTTACGTAAATGCATTCAAAGTCGACCGATAAGTCGGATATCACAGGTCTTTCAAATAGATTCTATGCGTGAACTTATCGATCAGTCGATAAGTATGGATTTAATTGGCTGTAAGATTTGTCTGCAGGGGTTATGTACAGATTGCAGTTAATAGGTACACGCCTTTGCTCAACTCAGCTCTCCAAATAATTGGGGCAGCGATGTAATTAATTTTCACTGTCTTAAAACAATACATTGACAACAATATGAGCTAATTTACAATATAAAAAGCCTCGTCTCACTGCAGCTGGCTTGAGAGTAAAACTTTCCTTTTCGTCAAAATTTCATACTCGAGCGTACGTAATAGATACGATTATGCAAATCATCACATCAATCCATATTTATAGGTATACACAACATGTACACACACAATGCCCACTAACATTAAACTTGCTGATAATGCGAAATAATTTATTGTTAATTATCTTCAAGTTGTTGAAAACTTGACAAGTTTTGCGCGCGTATAATTACCATTCTGTTACAAGAGAACATTTGTTGGCAAAAATATTTTATTAATTGAATTTGTTTGTGTGCATATATATATGTGTGTGTGTGGGTAATAACCGAACCGATTATAAATAACAAAAACGAAGTGGATACACCATATCTGCATCCAAGTCAATTAAATAAATTTTCGCATTTAATTAAAAATAGATTTTGTTAAAGAAAATTCTCAGTGAGATAAACGTTTATACATTCGTATTGAATGCACTTTATTTACGCATTGCAACAGACTTCATTAAACATTAAAATTAATTGCAACGAACTTATAAATAAATCTGTGGAAATGAATAGAGAAAAAAAAATCGTTTCATGATGATGAAATGAGTGTAAATGTTGAAATTATAAATTCAGATTTCTTCCAAGAAATAGTTTTCTTTATCACTCCGGAATTTTATGTAATTCTAAATTATTTTCATACAAAAAGAATGAAAAAAAAATCGTACAAATCTGTAAATCACTTTCAATAGCATAAATAATTACGGTAACGTAAAGGCTCTAATGACCAGTGTAGCACATACAGAGAAAAACCAACGGAATTTATAAATTGAAATCGCTTTGAAATTCAAATACAAAAAGTCAACTGAAAGCGAGGCAGTAATAAGAAACTTACATACCAGAGCATTTTAAACAGACGTTGAACTCGTTTTCCATCAATAAAGCGTTAATAGTAGGGGAATTTGGAACCTCGTACGTACAGTGCTTTACGTGCTTCTTGTCGCTAAATGCGAAAAATGTACTCAAAAAATTGCATTTACCGACCAGAAGCACGTAAAACTAGTTTACTTATTTCTTCTAGAGTACATTACTTATATTGATAAATGCGTTTTCAGGCACACGATGTGTATTGTCACTCGAAGCTGTAGGGACATGAACACATCGAGTGCCTGAAAGAGCATTTATTACTCAGTGAAATACCTAACTTGGCAATGGGACAATTGATGGAAATGGTACTTTTGGTGTGAAATTTGCCGATCGAGGTGAAGCCGAGGTCGGTAAACACACTAGAAGTACCATTTCCATCATTTGTCCCATTGCCAAGTTAGGTATTTCACTGAGTAATAAATGCTCTTTTAGGTACTAGATGTGTTGATGTGCCTACAGCTTCGAGTGACAATACACATCGTGTGCCTAAAAACCACGGCAGAGTGAAATAAACCAGGCAGGAGCGGTTTATTTTCGAAATGTCAAATAAGGGACCTAATACACTGTATGAAAATGAACTCAAATGAACACTGACATAAATTGAAATTGAATTTTGTTCGCAAAAAATATAGGACTACTAGATTATTCAGGTCCCTAGTCAAATCAGCGCTCGTGCCTGATTAACTTTACTCTGTCGTGCTAAAAACGCATTTATCACCGAATTGTGTACAATGTTTTCTCAGCAGAGGCAAGGAAAGTTTTACTTTTCGAAACTGATTTGAGAAAAGTATGGTTTTCACAACTCAGTGACGAAAAGTAAAACTTTCGTTGACTCTGTTGAGAAAACATTGTACACAATTCGGTGATAAATGCAATTTTACACACTTTACAACAATGTATGTGATTTCATAATTCATCCAATTCGTCATTAATTGAACATAATTTCGGATGTAATTTCCATCACCTACACCAATTAGATTTAATGTACAAAACTAGCCCCAGGCTTCAATCTCAAAGTAGAGGTACAGTAACTGAATATTTTTCTCAACTAAAATTATTTCCAAATTTGCAGTAATATTTGAAAAATTACTCGCACACTCCTCAATTTTGTTGTTGTTTTTAACGAAAACATAAGTTGTTAACTCATAATTTGCTAGAGATTTTTTTCCAACTCCACTTTGAAGGCATTGAAACGAAATATAATTTTTGTGTATATATAATATTGACAGGTGTCAAGTATTTATATTACATTTTTAAGTAAAATATTAGTTGAGGTGCTATGTAGGTCTCTTTTTTCAATACACACACATCATTTCGTAATTATATACGAAGGTGAGAATAAATAATGATAAATTTAAGTGTTACTTTTTTACAAAAAATTATTTATTTAGTTTGGTAAATTGCTCTCTGTCGATAATAATCGTTGTGTCAACTTATTTAGGACGACAATTTGTTGTGAATACACTCGATATCGATCGCTGATTGTTGATTGAAATTGTATAGAATTATTGGTCGTACAACAGTCACCGAATTTTGAGATTTTTACGATAATTCGCCTTCACACTTTCGATTACATTATGGCTACAATATGACCACACACCCAGAGAGTTACATATACCCAAGGCCTGTGAATATGGCACGATTAGTCAGCTCGTTGTCCGCGCTTTTTTTAACCCAATCATTATATAGGATGAACTTACCTCTGGATTCATGTCTTCGAAGTGCCTTGTGGACACGTGTAAAGTTCGAAAAGTTTGTTAGAAGTTTTCGATGAATTTAAAATGATAAAATTGGTGGACTCTTCTTCATTTTCTATTTCGATCAAAATTATGAATGTTTAAATATTCAATTAATTTGGAGTCTAATTTCGTTTTGTCATTAATAACGAACAAAGTTTATAAGTGAAAAAATCCTCACTCATATTTGTTGGTTTATCCATCAAATTCACAGCTTGAAGAGCATATATCGCTGATATATTTATCGAAACTACTACTTCGTTTCAACAACTTTAACACGCGCAAAATCTTTGAAAATGGACTTTTGCATCAACCAGAATGGTAAAATCTAACTAAAATACCGAAATTAATGTGATCTAGATCAAAATTGATTTGAAAGCATATTGGTAACTGACAGCAAGGTCTACCTAAAAGCAATCATTATTATAATACACACTACAATTCACATATAACATACAGCTTTAAGTAACAGTTTCTTTTATCTGTTAAACTTTGAGGTGTTAATGTAATGACTTGTTTAATGATTGAAATGTAATTAATTACAATCGGATACATAAAAGCCATCATCACCGATTTGTGTTGCGAGTTTTGCTGGTTATCGATTTTAACCGTGGCAGAATTTTAGTGCAGCAAAATAATATACTCTCCTATCGCAGTATAATCACTGTAAGCACTCGGGTGCGGCGATTGAAAAACACAAAACACATTTTTTTAAATGAGTAATTAGGTTTTATTTATGAAATCTTAATGAGCAATAATAACATAACAACCTACGTATGGGTCGATAATGTGTTGTGGATATAAAGTGTGAAGTAATTTTATTTAAATAAATGTTTAAAGAGATTCCTAATTTAATGTTTATTGATTGCAATTCCATCCGAATGACTGAGTATTCAAATGATCTTCATTTTCATTGAAATTATATTAGCGTTGAACGTTTTTGAATAAATAGGAAACATGACCGTGACCCTTATCCGATTTATAGCTCGATCTCCATATGTACATACACAGGATTCACATCAAATTCACTCATCACAATTTAAATGTAAAAAACGAAGCAGGAAGTAATTTTTCCTATTTTATTATGTTCCAGGTCCATTGTCTGTGGATCGTTCCACAGAAGCTGATGATGATCATGAAGTTGACGTTGAACAATGCAGTGACTCAGAAATGCAGTCACGCACCACTGGAACCTCCCAAAATTCGCGAACATCGCCACTGAGTCCATGTGATGATGATCGACTGTCACCCGAACCGGTGCAGGTGTGTGCATAAATTTGTACATCATAGTTTGGTATCAATGAAAATTAACTCGTTTTTTTTTCTCGTACAACAGCAAAGACCGGGACTGCTCGGCTCATGTAACTGTGATGAATTAAAACCTGTGCAATGCCACTTGGAAACGAAGGAGTTATGGGATAAATTTCACGAATTAGGAACCGAAATGATCATCACCAAAACTGGGAGGTAAGTCTTTTTTTTCGATCATTTTCTTTCTTTTGCAAACATAATATCGATATTAATGATGAATGATGTTGGGATGTTGAATGAATAATCACTTACCATATAATACCTACATTAAATACGATGCCGTTAGAGTCCATATCCATCATCATTTACAGACATTTGTTGTTATGTATGATGAACCATTACTCGGTGTTGAACCGAGTGTCTGAGCATTTTTCGAAGATAAACGAAAGAAAGAAAATGTTTGGTTTTGAAAGACGGATTTTGTTTAATAACATTAAATGTGTATATGGTACATAAATCAACGGCGCTTCGGTTATAGTATATGGAAAACAACCATTCGAAATATAAATTTTGCAAACAAAATCGGCAAAATTCTTCAGAAGTACACATTTCAGTGGTTCATAAAAAAATCGCTAAACTTCTCAATGCTTAAATCATTTTAACGATCCTACAAATTGTGTTTTGTGCCATGGTTGATTTTTACGATTCGTTTTTATAATTTTTATATTACGTTGTAATATACGCTTCTATTCTCTCATCTTGTAACGTGAATTTGAATATGAATGAACACCGGTATAACGTCTAAGGTTAGTACTTGCAACGTGAAACGGTTAGGTGTTACAAGTCAGTTGTGTATGTAGAAATGGAGTTTAAAAGTGAAACACATTTAATGCGAACACAGAACACTAATGGAAACTCGTGTGCAGATATATATGTGAAAATTTACATAACATCATCTAATGTACGCACATTAACAAGAAAAGAGGTAGCAGTTACGGCTTTCAAATAAATCGTTGCCGGGAAATATAAAATTGGAATGGATTTTTATGTGAACCTTGAAAACGAGGATAATTTTTACGGGGTGTCAGGACCGATATTTTTTTGGAAGTACAACTGCGAAGCCTAAACATTGGTACAGTATAAATGCCATCAAGTGTGGTTGCTTTCTGCTCTGGACTTTCTGGTAGTTACATAGAAATGCGTGGTTAAAATTCTGCTCTGTAATACTATATTAGAATGTCTTGTGCATGTAAAAGATTGTACATTATCTCAGGATCGATCAGACAGATCATCCTTTGCTTTTCGGCTGCCATTATTATGATTAAATCAGCTGATTAAACAATGGATTCATAAGCTCTGCCCAACGTTGGTAGCCTGCCTCGCTCAAATGCAATCCATCCCAAAACAAGTAATCGTTTACGGCTGATCATGAAATAAAATAATTTCTTTAGTCGTCGATAGTGAAAAAACAATTCTTTGAGTCTACCGATAAGTGGTTTGCATTTGTATCAAAGATTCGCGAATGAAATCAACTGAACTTACTTCCCCACACAGGACCAGTGAATTCGTTAAATATGTCCAAATAGAAAACGTATTGCCCATTATGGTACTGAGCGATGAGTGAATTAATTGCACTAATGTTATCGAAATTTGCGACTCCATTCCGAGGCAGTACGGAGACCAACAGAATTCTCGTGTTGGGTAGACGAGTACGCAATGTCTGTATAATAGTTAAAATGCCCTGTGCAATGTCTGGTACTGAAGCTGACGCTGTAAATGATGCACGAGACTTTTAAAAATAGATTCGGATGTCATTGTGTGATGATAATACCCAAATTATTGGTTCCAATCTTCAACACGACTAATCTAGGATTCAATCCAGCAACTTCACCATTTTGAATGCGCCATATTAGATGTTGAGTTTGATCACCGGCAATTCCGTAATTAGCAACTCCATGTTGTGCAAAGTAACGGTTAAAAACGGGCAATCCATGCCAGGCCCACCAATCGGTGATACTGTTTTAACAGAAATGAAGCTATAGAAAATAGAAAATATAAACTGACAATATTTACCTACCTATCACCGTAAAATATTATCGGAATTCCTGGATTTGCAGCTGTATTCGCTACAAAGTCATTGTGTCTTCCGTGCCACCATTCACCATTACCAGGAACTGGAATGGATGGTGCTTGGCCGGAGCACAACGCAAAAAACAGGCAAATTAATAACAAAGGTGTCGTTCTCATTGTTGAAGTTAACTGCAGACTAAAAACAGCTTTTTCATCGTCTCGTACATAGCGTAAAAAGATAAAAATTCCGATTGGGCGATTAATTTTGTCATAGACATAAGATATAGCGCGGCACTCGAACGCGTCGCAAGGCTCCTAATTTATCGCAGATCACTTTATCATATACTCAATAAACAAAGAAACTCAATGAGAGATCGAGTATAGTTGTGTTTCACTGATTTACTTTTAGAAGACGATAAGATTACAGAATTATTTCCAAGTCGCATGTTGAGGAATGCGGTCCATGTGAGCTGTATTGGGGAATTCTCTAAGAATCCACGTAAAAATTGAATTGATGTTGTCACAATAGTGACACAATACATTAGCTTCATCGTCAACCAAAGTATAGACCGAAAATACAACTTTTGCTTCTCGTTTTATTTTAAAATTTTTGTCATTCATTTATTTCGGGAAGTCTTAGGAGTTTAGGTTTAGAAGGAGGCTATAGGAGTATATTGTAAATCGCGTTTCCGGAATTTCAGTAAGCCTTGCAGGTTTGCTTCGGTTTTATTAGTTGATTGAATAATGGATTCATGAGTTCTGCCCAACGTTGGTAACCGGCCGCGCTCAAATGTAGTCCATCCGTAAATAAGTTACTATTTACACCTAGTAATGAAATGGAATAAGTAATTTTCCAGACGTATAGAGCGAAAACCCAATCGGAACTTACTTCCCCAAACAGGACCGGTGAATTCGTTAAATATGTCCAAATAGAAAACGTATTTCCCATTATGGTACTGAGCGATGAGTGAATTAATTGCACTAATGTTATCGAAATTTACAACACCATTTCGAGGCAGTATGGAGATTAACAGAATTTTCGTGTAGGGTAGACGAGTACGCAATGTCTGTATGATGGTTAAAATACCTTGAGCAATGTCCGGTACTGAAGCTGTGGCTGTAAACGATGCGCAAAGCCGTTTAAAATAATCTTAAACTTAAATAGTAGTAATAGGTTTAACCAAATAGTATATTAGGTGGAGCAGGAACAGTTTACGGTCCGGAGAAAGAGGACCACTTTAAAACTGTGAACAGATAAAATTGCAAATAAGAAGCTTTTTTATAGAGTTTCAATCCATCTACACAGTTTGTTCCTCTTCCATTGTGTAATTGTATCATGCTACCTAAATTATTCGTTCCAATCTTCAACACGACTAATCTTGGATTCAATCCATCCACTTCACCATTTTGAATGCGCCATAGTAGATGTTGAGTTTGATTATTAGCAACTCCGTAATTAGCAACGCCAAGTTCTGTGTAGTAGCGATCAAAAACAGGCAAACCTTGCAATTTCCACCAATCAGTGATGCTTTAGGTCCAACAAAAAAAAAAGATCGAAAATGCCCTTTTAAGATAGAAACTGACAATATTTAACGCACCTATCACCGTAAAATATTACCGGAATTCCCGGATTTGCAGCTGTATTTGCTACAAATTCATTATGCCGTCCGTACCACAATTCACCACTACGTGGTACTGGAGTGTACGGTGCTTGGCCAGAGCACAACGCAAAAAACAAGCAAATTAATGACAAAGATGTCGTTCTCATTGTTGAAGTCAACTGCAGACTAAAATCAGTTTTTTATAATTACAAATCGATAATCGTGGAAAGATAAAAAAAATCGTGTCGGCCTTGGACTAATTACATAATTGGTCGCTAAATTTGGCGATAAGATTTATTCGATATAATTTCTAATAACTCTCAATTTGCCGAATTGTAAACAGGCTTCAACGACTGTTAAATTCCACGTAGATTCAGCTTCAGGTAGCTAAGAAACTACCATTAGATTTTCCATTGATCTACTGCTCTGACTAGCGTCCTGACATAGCAGATTGTATGCTAAAACTAATGAAGTAAGAGATTGTGAATCGAACACAACAAACAAATGAAGCTACAGATTTGGCGATTATAAAGCTTTGAGGGAAAGAATTGTTTTTAAGCAGAAAGTTGCCAAATAACATTCAGGGATGATCAGTTTAAAAACAACAACGCAATTTATCAAGACACGGTAGTGCCGCATCAGCAAAAACATCAAACCTTATTACCTTAAAAAGGTAATAATCTGCCCAGTGTTACTATTACAAGCACTTGGTGAAATTCACACTTTGTTGATCGTTTTTTGTTTGCTTAACCCTATTACATTTGTAATTAATCCATTGGATCTGAAATTTACCTGTAAACAATAAACAACTAATTAGAACATTTTATTACTATCATGTCATAAAAGTAATTTTTAATTGTGATAATGAATAGGAATTTATTAAGTTTAGTTCATCCTGTTGTAAAATATAATAACATTTCTATAATATTACAAAAAAAAACGGCAAAGTATCACATCACATCATTCAACTATCATTAATTCATTATTGTTTCCACGATGCGCTAAGCGTAATTTGATTAAGTGCTTTGCTGGTATACAATAAAAGTACAATATAATTTACAACGCTCGGGGAGATAAAGAAAAAAAAACGAACCGAATTTTGAAATAATTCTTTTTTTTCACTTCGTTGTAACTTGAACCCGAACAGACCATCATTTACAATTAATAAATTTTTATTTTTCCATTTTTTATTATTAGAGGTGTATACGCAAGAGTGAACTAATTAGAAAACAAATTGTTGAAATTTTCGTATGGATATATCATTTCATGCCCGAACCAGCAGATAGTTTTAATAGAAAAAAAATTTAGCCATTTTTTTTATCACAAAAACAAAATCTGCAAATCATCGCACAATTAAAAACCATCAACATTAATCCAAAGAAAATTTTCGTTTTTAGTTTCTCTATCATTTTGTTGTTTAACATTTTTTAGTGAAAATATTTTTATGATGCGCAAACGACTTATCTGACATTAACATAATTTTGTGGGCATAGTCTATTCACTCATCATGTTGGACGGACTTTGTTTCTTATGTTTTTTTTTCTGTTTTTTAATTTTGTTCATATTTATTTGGACACACCAGCTGTTATAGACATATATCAAAAGTTTACGCATAAATTTTTGTTCAAGTTCCATTATCATAAATAACAGAAATTATTACATTTGTGGATTGTGCATGTTTTTTTCGGAACGAAATTATGTTATTAAAAGCGCTATATTTCGATGGGACATTTATGGTGTATTATAATAATAAAAAAAAAAATTGTCGGTCATTAAGTAGTGTTGAAAAATATTGTACGGATAAATGTGTGAATTTTGAATAGAAAAATGTAACTGTATATGAACGATCGTATCGGTTGTGAATATTGGCCAGAGTAATTTGATTTTATTTTGTACCACAAATAGGAATTTACTACCACTGTAGAATGCTGATGTATACTAAGTCGCTACACAATAAAATTGAGAGGAAAAAATCATGTTAGCCATTTTAGAAAAGACAATCTGTTACTTCTACTGTTGAAAGTATCGTCAAATGAAGTCTTTACTTAATTTGTTTAAACATTCGTTTTACGTATTTTTTGTCTTTAACAAATAATTTGACTTGGAATCCTCTAAGCTGGAGACAAGCCAAAGGCTAATATTTCTCTGCCAAAATCATTATTATGCAAGTAGATACACATATCGCAGTTTATTTTATTGTCCTTGTGGCATTTTGCGGGGGTATCAAATAGTCGGTGTTGAAACAACCACGTGACCTCTGATACAGTTCTTATTAATTTGTTTTCAACGTCTTTTACATAAATTATGCTACACGTAAAATAAGCAATTCATGTTACCGAACATAATACACACACACGCCTCTGTCCGCTAAACCGCATTTTTATTTTTCGAGACTTTTATGGATCGTTTTAATTCAAAACGAGCCAACCAAATGAAACCGCATGAATGAATATTATAAAAAAAAAGAAATATGAGAGAGTATAGAGAGAAAATAACGTGTACCTACTATACACCATATAACTCCGCTTTTCCTGTATTACACTGCAATAAAATTTTCATGTTTCATAAATTAATTAGAAACAATTTGCATATTATCAGCACAATATTTTCGAAAAGACAAATTAATTGTTGATGAAATGACAAAATGTTTATTTTATGATTTGGCGAAATTTTGGTTTTATGTACACATTGCGTTAGCGGCATGGCATGGCATATGGGGAGTACACATATATATTTTTAGTTTAATTTAATTCAGTAAAACCAGAGACTCTACGTGATATTGTTTTATATGAATGAGTAATTCAACAATGGGTGATAACGATAATGATGTGTGTGACATGGATGAAATTGGGTGGATTTTCATCTAAAACAAATTGTTGGAAATTATAATGGGCTTCGTTTATACACAATTTAGACATTTATGTTAAAATATTAAATAACAACAACGCTGGCACAGTGACGAGCGGGCATATATAGGTTTCAATGAATAAAATGTGGAAATTAAAATTGATTCGGTTGTTGTAATGCGTTTCCAATCGTCAGAAGACACCAAGGAATTCAATTAAATGGTATAGAATTCTCTGGTGATCGTACAAATCTGGTAATATTCCTTTGATCCTGTGAGAAGGCTAACCAGTTTGACGAAAATCTGCAGAAATTTGATACATTTTCGTTGCAATTAACTAACCTTTCATAATGTTTTCCGACTTCTCTTCACTACAAAATCCGACATCACTGACTTTACGATCTCATTACAATGATCCCGGTTTACATGAAAACATTCCGAAATTCTAGTTCTATTCCCTTTTTCTATACCGTCTTCAATGTGTACACAATACATTATTTATTCATTGGTATAACCATCACACATCAGTTTTCGGAATCAATTGTAAGTTGTCTACCAGCATCCATATAATTTTTGGTAAATTTACTCACAGCATTCCAAACAATGTACACAAAAATTACATGGCTATTCATTTCCAACAATACACAACTTCTCTGTACCAACACACCCCAGAAGGAAAAAAAATGAATGGCACAGAACATCACCAACAACAACATTCAACAGAATGCTTTGATTTTTGCACATAAAAATAATTCGGTTTTCCGGTATAACACACTCGGCAATATCATTCACTTTTTGGCTATATCAAAAGACAGATGATAACCGTGTTTGTGTTGATTTTTGTTTATTATTTGGGTTTTTCTTTTGGGATAATGTCGAGGGGATTTTGCCTCTTGACAAAAGGCGTTTACAATAATATTAATGAATGATCCTCAAATAAGGACCTTCAGTTCTATTATGACTAAAGCCACAGATTTAAGATTTATTGGAAATTGAAATTACGCATGTTATACTGAGCCGGCTAAACAGCGATGAAGTAGAGCCCATGTATACATTTTTGGAATGTGGTGCAAATTCCTTTGTTGAATCAGGTTTATGATGGTTTTAGTTACAGTAACTGTCGTTTTATGATGATGTTATGTGGGAAAATTTTGTTTTTTCCATTTTAAAGTTTAAAAAAATGTTTTTTGATTTTAGAATTTGTATTGTTTTTACAAAAGTTATAGGTCAGTGTTTTGTACCAACGGTCTACGCTACGTTCCCTTTTTATTATTACAGTATTCTGCCTGCAGTCTTTTCGGATTATCAAAGATTTGGGTCAAAATTGATTAAAAATAAGACACAACGACATTTTGATCGTCCTAAAAAGCATAACGTAGGTCTGTGTACAGAACATTAAATCATTCCATTTGTAAGTTGAATACGACTACGACACTCTGAACCAACATTAACAATACAAGACATTATAACAGTCTTTCGATTTCTGCAAGTAAATTTTCTTCCTTTGCGACTAGTCCAACTTTGTAATCGACAAACTTTGTAATCCCTATATGCCAGCATCACCTCATCAAAGTGACTTACTGTTAATCGTGATGACGAATAGCAGAACATGCAAACATTAAGCACACTCTGTAGTACATCGATATATTTTTAACGCCAGTGTCACGTCAATTTTAAATTTACCAATTAAATGTTTACGAGTAAACGATACGATTCATCTCTATTCACCACTCCTAAACACCTTAGGAAAACATGTATCCTCTACGCATAGCCTTTTCACTGTAACTCATAATTAAGCCATATAATTATGAAAGTAAACATATGTTTCAATAAACATATTTTCTCTCTAGTATGTTACACATGTTTTATAATGTGCGCGCCAAACAAAACGAAGATCAATTAAAACCACGAAAATGAAAAAAGAAGAAAAAAATTTAACGAAAATAACAGTTATCTTAATAATGTTACATTTTAAACATTCTGGGTAGGAGATAGATCGCTTTTAATTGCTACAGAAGTATAGTTCAAAGATTTTATGGTTTTCTTTTATACTTTTAATGTACTTCGGTTTATGCGTTTCTTCCATCATAATAATATATTTGTAAGCACACGGATATACCGTCAGCATGTGTGTGACGCGAGAACTGATAAAAATGTTTAAAAATAAACAACAACATTTTTGAAGTGCGCTTTCCTGGAGCAATAAAAAAAAATTGGATTGTTTTAATCGTTTTAATGCATTTTGATCTGGAATTATGAGATTAATTACACTCTGTTATGCATCCACTTAAAAGTATTTTTTTACCATTCATTTCCGTTTATATTAATCATATCCTCTCTATATTAATCCCCTACCTAGCGTCCATCCCTACGATATCCAATAAATTAATAAAAAAAAACTTTTTTTAAACCGAAAAAATAAATCATGAATGACAGTAGATTTTGTTAACTTAATACGAAATAAACTGACATTGAAATGACTGCATGGTATCCTCAATACACAAAAAACCACCCCGTGCAAATGGTACACCACATAATATAAATTTTAAAACACAAAATTTGTTTTATTTCGTTTGCTTCATATTCTTTTTTGTACCTTTTTAAACCATTTTGTATTTTATTTTGCATGTACATGACAATTGATTGGAGTTTGACAGGTCATTTAGCAATAGTTTATTATTTTCTGTGTTATTTTTAACAAATCACAAGGTTTTGTTACAAATACAAAATGTTATAATATGTAGATGAATCCAATCTGTGTATATGTCGAACCATATGTTGTCTATGGTGGCCATCAAGGTTTTCACATGAAATCGTATTGCTTTATGGGAAAACTGAAAATCAGAAAAGCGTTTCGAAATTGAAATGCTCGATAAGTAAATACCTGCATAAAATAAGCTAAGATACAACAACAACAACATCGACCATAAAGTTACACATTCAATTGTCTTGATATGTTTTTGCGCTTTTGGCAGTTTTATTATTTTAAAACAGATGATCGATACAAAATATGGTAAAATTGTTAAAATTGAATATATGTTTGGCGCATGTATTTTACCTACCACAAAACATAAATTGACAGCCAAGTTTTATTGGATATGCGATCGAAAATGAACGAACAAATTAATATCCATCCACCCTCACGTCTAAATTTTCTATAATTCTTATTGTCGTTGTTTTTTGATGGTTTGATTTAGTTGTGGCTTTGTGTATTGTGTCAGAATATTTATATAACACAAGTTGTTTTCTTCGATTTAATCGAAATGTTACATCATTTCAATGGTATGCAGCGATAATATACTTTTCTTAACTACATTTTCCGGAAAGACAACAAGCATATCGCTAACATATGATTAATGAGTCTGTTATTTCCTTTTATCTGAGTATTTTCAAAAGATTGATGAATAATCTTGTACTTCATTAGTTTTAACATACATTTTGCTATATAAGTCCGTATATTCGACAGAGCTTACCACTTATTTTTTACTTCGACGTCGTTAACAGATTAGCAAGATGTCATCTTCATACTTCTTGCAACGTAGTAAGTACATGGTCGAGTCTATTTCTAATTATTCCAAATTTAATCCTAAAGAAATGACATGCCTTTCGATATTTCTAAGAAAACGAGAATCGAAATGACAAACTATAGGATATGAATAGTCTGTAATAATATTGATTCCGTCAACTGAATAATCATTGTCCAGCACATTGCATTTTATTAATTGACTTCAGTTGAGATTCGTTTTTCAGTCGGTTTGTTGATTTTAACCATGCTGTTAACTTGTAAGCAGCGTGTCTCTTTGTTCTATACGGTTCATAGATTGTTACAAAAAAAAAACGCAAATTTCAACATGTCATCAAACTGATTAAATTGTTTAATAATATCAGTGACATGTGTTTAAAGCCATTGCATGTTAACAACGAATCGAGCGAATGTGACAATTACCAGGTATATGTGCTGCTAATGAGCAATTTGCATGATTTTGAATACGTTTTTCCTATGTCGATTGCATCGAAAAATACGAAACAAAAAAAGTTTTTGCACATTAGCAAGTTTTTTTTTGTATTGCAATGCAATGGTTAAAAAAGTTGATTTTGTTATCATTGTCATAATTGTTGGCGGTAATATTCTGTTGCTGGTTTGTCAGGGTAGTAGAACAATTTCGAGAAATGAATCAAACGATGGAACGGAGGAAGTAATAACAATTTTTTATTTAAATTGCCACTCAATTAGGCGTAGAATAACACCATGTCAAATAAAATTACTTGAATTTTGAATTTAATACTAGCATTGAACTTACGTATGGTGGTTTTTCATGTCGTCCCCTACCACTCGATGAGAGAGCTATAAAGTGTAAACGTAGATTCTGCATGTCAATCATTGCTTTTTCTTCATTCGAATCATTTCAATCAAAGATTCAGAATATATCAGAAATTCCAATGGTTAAAGCACTGTCACCACAAATCAGGCCCTAAGATTGGGGAATTAATTCCCAAAATTCCCAAAGTTCCCAAAAATTCCCAAAAATTCCCAAAAATTCCCAAAAATTCCCAAAAATTCCCAAAATTCCCAAAAATTCCCAAAATTCCCAAAAATTCCCAAAATTCCCAAAATTCCCAAAAATTCCCAAAATTCCCAAAAATTCCCAAAATTCCCAAAAATTCCCAAAATTCCCAAAATTCCCAAAAATTCCCAAAATTCCCAAATGAATTCCCCAATCTTAGGGCCTGCACAAATGTACTTAACAGTTTTTCTCGATCTGAAACTTATACTAACATTTATAGATCAAGAATCGATTATGTTACATGCTGTAAATTTCACACCCAGAGAGCATTTATGTTTCTTGAATGACACAAGGAAGATTACTACCCGCCCCATGCGAAAGTTGACCATAACATAGCATTAGATGCTGCGAAAATTATCCATTACATATCGACTATTTTCGGTAAATTATACGTAGTGACTGTTCGCAGGCGCCTGCCAATTGCCAAATTATTATTAAAGATACTATTGGTAGGCGCCTGCCAATAGCATCTTCCCCCTTTTACACAGGCTATTGGCAGGCGCCTGCCAATAGCATTTTTCCTTTCACAAAGACTATTTGCAGGCGAAATGACGTGCCAATAGCATCTATGTAAATTATATTCATTTTCCTATGTGGAAATAAACTTTTGCATGGGGCGGTCAGATAGTAGACCAGATACTGCTCCGTTCTTCATTACTTTGGAAACCACTTTGTGATAATCGCAAACTTACACACTCGCCTTTGACTTAGAGGTGAGCGGGCTACCCGAAGTCGGCCAAAAACCCGGCCCGAACCCGAACCCGATTCAATTTTAACGGACTTCGGGTTGTTCGGGTTCCCAAAATTCAATTCGGGTCGGGTTTTAAATTTTAAATTCGAAACCGACCCGAATTAAAGTTTTCTATGTAAAGTCACAGCGTCTGACTCTTATATGTGGATCTAACTTAGGCAATTTCGTTTTTCTTGGAAGAAATTCAAGAAACTGTTTCAAAATGAAATATTTTTTTGCGTTTTCTAAATAATTTTCGATTTTAGCAAGTTTCAGTATCTTTCGGGTCTCAGTATCTGTCAAGTTTCGGGTTATCGGGTCTCAAAAATTTAATTCGGGTCGGGCCGGGTTTCAGTAACTGTCGGGTTTCGGGTTCTCGGGTTTTAAAAATCGATTCGGGTCGGGTCGGGCTTTGAAAAAACCTCGGCCCGCTCACCTCTACTTTGACTCGGATATACAAACTCTACTCTACACTTGTGTTGTGTTACTCAAAAACACACTAGAGAGTTTTATTTTATCACCAAATGGTTACCTCATGAATTGAATTACTTTCGTAGCATCCAATATAACCTACTATTATATAATAGGCGACAAACCCAATCGTAAAACGCACTTCGATACTCAATTAGTAAATCCTTCGATGTAGATTGTCCACACATTTCCTAACAAATGTGTCGGACCGCATTTTATCTAAAATATTCTATTCACACAATCTAAACTATTCCAACCGAACAAATGCGCAACTTGTTCGCATGTAACCGAGAAAAAAAAACGCCAACATATTCGATGATGATCAAGATATAGTGCTAATGCCATTAAGAAGGAAGTAACAGCGAAGGGAACATAGATATATTGCCTTATTATGATGATACACAATTTAGTGGCTATCTTATGACGTGCATGTTATGCATGGACACCGTATATTATACATACACACAATACTCTAATTCATAATTTCAATATTAAATTATAATAACGCGTTTACACCATGTTAAAACCCATTTTCTGAATAAATTTACAATAAAATGTTATAAGCAATTCTGATATGCCCACAGGTTCTGTTTTATATTATTGAATCATTTTACTTAACTTTGTGTTTTAAACATATCATAAAACAACGACGTCAAAATGTGTTTCGTTTTCGTCTTTAAAATATAAGTTTTTGTAAATTTCGCTGTTGTTTCAATAAAATTGTGTTTATTAATTGCAGACGGATGTTTCCAACCGTACGCGTTTCGTTTTCCGGTCCCCTAAGACAAGCACAACCGCCTGATCGATATGCTGTTCTGTTAGACATAGTGTCAGTCGATTGTCGACGTTATCGGTACGCTTATCACAGATCATCTTGGCTAGTTGCTGGTAAAGCTGATCCACCGCCACCGGCAAGACTATACGCTCATCCAGATTGTCCGATCAGTTGCGATGCATTGCGTAAGCAAGTGGTGTCTTTTGAGAAAGTGTAAGTTTTACTTTGTTGCAGTTTCACTTGAAATGAATCGATTATGGGTTTCATGGAGTTGGACTGTTTCTTACGTTCAATTTTCTTTTTCTTTTTTACAGTAAACTCACCAACAACGAGATGGATAAACAGGGACAGGTAAGCTAATTTCAAATTAAGTTTGATAAATTGAACAAATTATATTCGGAAAAAATGTTGTATTATTATGGTATACGACAGCACTGACGCCTAGTGAGAGCTCACCTCCATCATTATAATAGACATTTTAAATTCGCATAAATATTGCCGTTATTACAGGAAATTATAGCTCCCACTTATCTAATGTGCAAATGTGTATTATGTAGACAAGATGGTAGTTATAGGATGGCATTGTTATTTAACATAAATTAATAATACACTTAAACATGAACCATTTTCTATTATTAAAAAACCTTTTACGCAAATATACACAGAGGACTTTGTATACACATATATATTTACACAGTTCACATTTAGATAATTTATTGACAATGGTGGAGCAGAGAATAACCCTATTAACCATCATTGTACATAACTTATACTTTACGTAGCGATATAAGCTAGTAAATTGTTGGGACTAGCTGGTTATATATTGAAACAAATATCTGGATGTATTCCACCCTCCTTAATTACCATCGACGTCTCAATAATCTACTGCAATTTATTTCGAATTATTTTTTTGTTGTTTTTATTGGTTTGTAACATCGGTTTTTCTCACCGATATGTCACACACATTCATTTGGTGTTGTTGGCCTGAAAAACAAGGAGCCGCAAATTTTTGATGGAATGCGCTCCTTGAGACTTAAAGCTCGTGACTGGTTCAAGTTTCGTTTCCTAAAATGATTGAAGGTAGAAGGCTCACCTTCATTGGAATCAGGATTGAAAATTGGATTTCAACATGCACAGCAGCTTGGTTCTAGACGTTTAACGGATTATTTTGAGTCCTATAAATTTGATACTCAAATTTGATTAAATCTTTTTAAGCTCTGTCGAGCTACATCTTTCTACAGCCTTCATGTCCACTGCTCAACTGTTGGCCTACTCTCCCTCTTTTCATTTTTTCTGATCCAACGATTTAATCATATGTGGTTTTTGAGATTCCATTCATGTCATTAGTCCATTGTTCAGGTGGTTTATCCACAGGCCCCTTAACTGGCGAACGATACTTCACAATTACCTTTGCCCATCGGTCATCTATTACTATTTACTGTGGGCTCAGTGCAGTCATCAGTTCAGTAATTATACTCGTTTCAGTAAATTTACGACTCAAAATAATATGTCCGTCCATATCCAACCCCAACATACATCGCTACATTGACTCTTTCGCTATTTTTACCTTCACTGAACTTCACCGTATCTACTAATGTTTTTGTCAGAGTGAGACAATAAGTAAGAACTGAACAGCCATCGAAAACCGTTGATTCAAATCGAAGTTAATCAAAATTACAAAGAAAATTGTTGTTTGAATGTGAAATTACAAGTTGGTTGGCCAAGTACTTCTTTACCACTTAAAGAAGGCGTCAGTTTCAGGTTGTCTAAATACTGTGTAACTTCGACATATTATTATTGTTATCTCTCAATACTTGATGCATTTAAACCCCTGGTAATTTAAAAAAAAAACCGCAACCACAAGGCCCCTACTTTTCCAAGGAAATGTAAATATTATTTCCATTTATCCATTTATTAAAACCAACGAACGAGGTTGCAATTATTTAGCAATTAAAATTGTTCCCTCGTTTCGATTTAAATGAAAATTACTTAATTGCATACGATAAGCCATATAATATCGCCAGTGGAATAACAGTTTCACGCAATCATTCATCTCAATCAATTATTCAATAGCTTCGGACGAAAAAATTACAGCCCATAAGGTTTTGGTTTTTTGATCGTGTACATACATACACGCATCAGTTTTGGATATTTCCAAGTAATTATACAACTCATTCACTTGCATTTTACCACCCGGCTTTCCGATACAAGTGAGACTGTTTGTGTAACACTAATACTAAAATGTGTAAACTATACAAAACCCTTTTCGAATCACTCCAATGCTTTACCAAGGCAGTGTGAACCCTGTTGAACTCTCGTCGAGTTAAAATACAAAACGAAAAAGTCCATTCGTCTCCAACACTAAGCGCAGTTAACTGGATGCTGATTGAAAACATCAATATTTTTGCCAAAGTATGCCGAACATGGCTTTCCCAATACAGTTCCACACCCCCAAAAAGCACACGTAACCGGCCATATTCACTTTTTTTTTCTTTTACACAAAAGTACACTTTTCTCGAAACATACACTCGCTCATAAATGGTTCAACTTATATTTTCAAATCAATTTCTTCGGCTATTTTGTCTAGACAGGGTATGTTTGCATTGTCGCTGCTGCCGAAGCCTGGAACGACTATATTTATATGCGCTTTTTACAACACTCACAAACAAAACATCCCTTAATACCGTTTCACCATCGCATTTTCATGGCATTTTCGCCACCTTTTTCTCAACGTAATGTTGTATGTATGCTCCAGCTCAACACTCTCAATGAGTTTATTTTATGTTTGAACCGTTTCCGAAACGAATATATCCATTACATGTACATGTACATATACATCCAAAACACAAAAAGCACATGCTCCTGCTCACAGTGTGCAGCAGTGTAAGCATACAATAAAATATGTCTCCCCTTTCTTTTCGATTTTTTTTTTGGATTGCAAAAAATATTGTTACCCAACCAATAACAGATGATTCAGTTTCTGTAACCTAGCAACCCCACCCGATACCGTTGAGGGGATGTGAATAGCATATTTTATGTACTACACGTACGTACACGAACCATATGTGTAATACACGTATAGGTGTAAAAACAACGGTTTTGCACTTTAGATTTGTGAATGGGTCGTTTTTTTTCATTTAGCTAGGTATATTAAATAGGTCATGACGATGACGATTCTGTCAATGCTAAAATATTGATGGAGCTGAACGAACACTTGCAGTTGAATGGGGCAGATCAAATTTTAAATATTCTAATTGCAACGAAGATTTCATGCGGAATTTGCTTAAACGAGTGCCATACTCTCCAATGCCCTTTCTGAAAACGATTAAAAGAAACCAGCAAACCACCCTTACAGTGAATGATATCTCTGATGTAGGCATGCGCGTAGAGTAAATTATATTCTTACCTTTTTTGGTCGATTATTAGTTACATCCACAAGAAGTGAATGCAAAACAACGGGTGTCATCTGTTATCGACCGTAAGGCCGACCTGTGGTTAATGTGGTATTATATAGTGAATAAATCTATGGTGAAACAAATGAAGTACAAGATTTTGTCATAAACACGAGTCGATACTTTAACTAGAAGAATTTGCAGATTTTTTGATATTATTGTGATTGCCGTTTCTGGAAGGTTAAGATTTAACAGCTGAACTATAAGTATTCTTTCCACACACTATAAAAAAACCAGTCGAAATCGTTTTCTCTTTTAAACCTAACACCAAAATGTAAATATTGAATTTCAAAACTGTTTTCTTTCTGTTTACAGATCGTTCTAAACTCTATGCACCGCTACCAACCACGAATACATTTGGTTCGACTTGGACCGGGTAAAAGCATACCAACCACGCCGAAGGAACTGCAAGAGAGCGAACACAAAACGTTCGTGTTCAGCGAAACCGTGTTCACCGCTGTAACTGCCTACCAAAATCAATTAATAACCAAGCTGAAAATCGACTCAAACCCGTTCGCTAAAGGTTTCAGAGATTCATCACGATTGACGGATTTTGACCGGTGAGTGTGGAAATTTATTGAGTTTGATTTTGATGCCAGCCATCAAATAAATTTTCTATCAGAAGAAAATTCCACTTGCAAATGCACTTTTCAATAATGAAATCTCATTATCGAACGCAGTGATGAGACAGGAAATAGAAAGATATTTTTACAAAAAAGAAAATTGAATTCGTTGCGAGAAAGAGGGACACACACGAAGATATTTTAATGTCAGCGTCATTTCTACCTTTTCGAAAAATATCATTCATAGACTGACACCATGACATTATTACAAATATACCGAAAATTCAGTTGAAAGGTAATTTCCGGCTTGGCACGAAAAAAAGAGATAGTCGAAGACAGAAAGTTTTACTAAAAGCTGGCTAAACGGTTAACTAAACGTTTTCTATTATTCGATTCATTACGGTTTGGTATACATATACAGTATGTGTGTATACCTCATCACCATCTAGAGCTTCATCACGCGATTCTCTTCGACATAATTAAACTATTTATTATTTCAACACGGCAAAAAAAAACATTTTGTTCAAACAATTTTATTAGAATGTTCATCATCATACACTGGCTGTTCTCTCAGCAACATTAAACCTTTCATATATTTTCTGCTTCTACCTGTCATCAGCGAAGCAATTTAAACAAAACCAAAAACAAAAATTATACCCAACGAAACATCCACATAAAATTAGTGCTTTTACACCTATCGCTGACGAAAAATGATTAAAAACGCGTTATCTAAACACAGAATTCATTTAATGCTGCAAAACACATTAAAACGGAACGGGTTAATAACTACACAACCGAATAGGATGATGTTTAAAAAAGCATTTTCCGAACCTACAAATTTGACTAATAACGCCGATGTTCAATTAACACCTAATTTCAAACTTTTAGTTATAAATGTTTCCATCTGTGTGCTATACAATAGAGAGTTACATATAATGTTCTCCAGAGAAACCAATGGAAACAAGAGGTTCCGTTCTTGTCGGAGCGTAATGGGTTAAAGGATTTTTTTTGGAGGCTTGTTTTTTGTTCAATTTCTGAGATTATGAAACGTCTCCACAATATTTCACAAATTGCTCTAAATAATTGCCGAACAGGGTGGGACTTTGGTTTTTCGAATTTTTATTTTTAGTATGTAACTTGAAGTTGATTTACACTGGTAGGGATCATTTTACACAAACATCAATGGTGGGAAGCCGACAATTTTGCATTTTAAAATCCGCCGGTTTATTGCAAAATGTGATCGAATGTCTCAGATTACCCTTCAAAAAATTATTTTGCTTTTAAAAATGTACGTACACTCCTCATCCGCGTGTTCGTTTAACGCACCATCTTAACAGTTAATAATTACAGACGCGCGTAGCCACCACTAAATTATTGTCAAAGCCGTTTATATGCTGGTTGAGTAATTATATTTTTACAATTTTATTACCAAACATTATTGGACAGTATATCGGTCCTCCCAATCCACGTCTTGCCATCAAAGCAATATACCGCTCTGTAATTTGTAGAGCCGATGATTTAAGCTTCGGGGTCCAAAAATACCTCATCGACGAATACTTTTTTCCCATTTCATTCGTATGTGTAATACTGTGATGTTGACCTGACTGGTATAAAACATATCTTCACAAAAAAAATCATCGTTTATACATGCACACATAACCATGTCCATAAGCCGACATCATCTCGGAAGAGTGTGATCGAAGATAATTTCTTAACACCTCGCATGTTTTAATGCGTTACCCTAATTATAGAGAGATGGTATCGGTTTTTAACATTTTCAGAATCATTTTTCCCTTTTCTTTTCGTGTGTTGATGATTTTTTCGTTGAGAAAAAAAAATCAGATTTGTGCATGATATGATATTGTGAACAGTTGATGAATTTCGCACTGTTTATGCACATTTTGACATAAATTTTCGCTGCATTTTTTTCTCGTGTTTCTCCACTCGGCATTTACTTACAAAATGCTGCAATTTTGTTGTTTATATGGAAAATGTTAATGATTACATGTACGTAATTTAACGAATATTTTGATGTGTGTAGTGTACACGAATAAAATACCTTTCGTTATCATGTTTCGATTGGAAATTTTACAGAATTTTTAGTAATCAACGAAAAAACATAAATTTTCAGTCAATAAATTCAACACCATACATGTAACATTGGACCTCAAAAGTCAAACAACCACTTTTTCATTCATAATGATTTAAAAGTTAGCCATCCATTGATTCAATCTTTTTGACTAACATCATTTTCCTGTCTATTTCCAGAGATCCCATGGATGCACTACTCTTAGAACAGCATCTACGTGCACCATTACGCCTTTTCCCCGATCCCATAATGACACAATTTGCACCGCAAGACGCTGACGCTGCCTCAGCTGCACTGTTAGAAAAAGCTCGCCAACAATTACAAATGTGGGGTCGATCACCATACACCGAACTTCTGCTACCCCAAATGTATCAACGGCCAAATCTGAACGCACTCAATCTTGGCCTGTGGCAAGGTCAATGGCCGCCACAATTGTCTGCCGGTTTTCTGCAAGCCGCATCACAGAATCGTACACCACCGCCTGTGTCATCAACGCCATCCAGTTCTGGATCACCGTCGCCAGACATACGAGCCAAAAGCTTTGCTCGATTTAGTCCATATCAGATGCCGCCGCATCATTCGCAATCATCACGAAGTCCGCCAAACAATTAGCGTGTGATGATGATGATGATGATGCCGGGTGTATGGTCATTTAATAAAAAAAACGAAATGAAATTAGGAAGAAACAAAAGTGTAAATATTTGTGGCTGTAACTGACTATTATATTGGTAGAATGAAACATCAGAAAAAAATGTTTTTTTTTTTAACAGAGCAAAATTACTGAAGCAATTAAAATTGGTGGCATTCAATAACCCAGTGAATAAAAATAATATAAATTAAGAAGAAGAACAAACCCGTGAGTGTTACATATATAGTTAGTTTGGCTTGAAAATGTAATTAATTAAACAAAAAATAAAAGTGGAAAAGTAAGAATCTTAAAACTAAGGAGAAACAATAGAGTCGTCAGTATTATAAAATTCGATTTGTGAATGTTGTAAATATTTTTTCTAATTTATTTAAACAAAACGAAAAATTTAATTTGAATTTATCGGGAGAAGAAACATCTCCTTGAACAATAATATTGTATTGAGTTCAATAATTTTAATAAAAATTTTGTTTCCTACATTTTTATGCAAATGTATTTGTTTGAGCCTTGACTGTGACCGTATTTTATTTTTGAAAAAAAAAACCCTTTGAATCTGTTGATGTTTTTAAACACAAATTAAAAAGATTTCTGTACTAAAATTATGATAAATAATATATAAAATGAAACTGTAATATCAAAAAGCTTTAATTTTCATTCGGTAACACACAACAATATTCAGGATAGCAGATGGAAGGATATCATTAAGGGTTTTTTCAGTCAATGAGAGGTTTTCAGCACGAGCCGAAAGCGACTTCTAACATCGAATTCGTTAAAATAAGACTTTTTAGCACAAGTTCTGTCTCAATAATTTCTTTACCGCGTGTCGCGAATGAACTACTAAATCCAGATATTGCCTCACAAGCTAGAGAATAATAACTATTATTCAACTTGCAAACAAGTGAAATTACGTACCACAGAATGTGCCATATTAGGTACTTTTTGATTGACCTAATTTCATTTATGGCCGGAATACAAAACAGATCATTCAAAAATTTGAAGAAGAAAAATTGTCTCTGAGATTCGCTGTGTCAATTACTTACAACAGATAAAATTGCAAGGTAAAATGAACGAAGTGTAGCTAGACGATTCCCCGGTACGAAGGAGAAAAGGAACGAAAACCTCCACGTCAAAATAAAAACTAAAATTAATATTTAACACAGTCGGACGTAAATAACACTAATTACTATATCAGTCTGCTTCTGGAGATTTATTTCTGCATTTTCTTTCTACGTGCTGTTAACAAATTCGATAATCGTATCAGTTTCAATTCACTAGCCTCTTTTCGACAACATCTTTCTTTATTAGAGAAGTTGCAGAAATTGTATAGATTGGTAGATGAATATACAGGTTCAACTACCACCCCAGAAACGAGGTAAGGTTATGATCTTTATGACCATTTTAAAAATCGGAAACTGAAATAGTTATTTATGATATCGAGTGCAAAGTACTTTATCAGGCTCTAGATGTGTAATTATTCGCAGGCCGTGTGTCATAATACACATCGTGAGCCTAATAAAGTACTTTGCACCGAGACTCATACAACGTTTGATATCACAGAGGCATCTAAAGTTTGCAAATTTTCCATATTATGATGCTGAGTGGCATAAAAGTATCTGACAATCAATTGAGTGAATAGATCGATTAACTGTCGAATGTAAGGCATGTATACACGAAACGCGTTTTGCTATACGTCGACACACAGACCACTTTTTATCCGTACATTCTTATCAAAAATTCAGTAAAAAAACATTTCTTTCAAAATACCATCGTTATTATCCACAGTTTTTAGTTGGACGTGCTTGTGGGAAGTATCATTAGCAACGGCTAAACATCTGTTATCGACAGCAACATAGAAACGAGGGATGATCTGCAGTTAATATGGTCTTATATAGAGAAATGTATGTCAAAACGAATGAAGTAAAAGATTTTTTTTTAATCAAATTCTAGGCTTTAAACAAAAGAAGTAATAGATTTAATGATTACATAACAATCTTCCGTTTCTAAAAGGTGAGTTTTTGGTCATTCAAATAGCGTTTACAGGTGATGAAAACATGTACGTATATGGATATGGCATCAGACCAGGTCATTCAGAAAGTAAACTTTGTCCACTTGAAATTTCTATAATTATTTCTTATTTCGTTTTCGTAGCATTGTCAAGAGTAATTTCATTGTAGCCACAATATCTCACTCTTAATATCTTGAAGCTGTCTAGGGCATTACACCCCATTAATTATTTATTTCAAACAGTCAAGAAAAACATGGCGAATGAAGTCGTTTTTTTGTGTAAGAGTACGACGCTGGTAACATGTATACAATATTTTAATACGTACATTTAAAGCACACGGTAAAGCATAGAGCAATATACCTACCTACGGTTGAGCAAATAAAATTTAATAAATTAATTCGATATTTATATTCCAGGTATATTATGTGTTATACGAATCGTGTGTTGTTGCTTACCTGTGAGTTTTTTTTTGTTCTCTCCTTTCGTTCATTGCATTTTAAAGCTTTTCTCATTATGATGATTGCTGACATATTAAATGCAATGAGACCACACACAGACTTTCGAGAAACGAAGGAACAAAAAATATATTTTTGAAAATAAAAAGTAAAATGAATTATTAAGCACAATTTATTTCTCAAACGAATTTTTTTATGTAATCTAACAAACAAATCTGTTAAGTAAAAAATCAATTTGAATCATTTTTTTTACATATAAATTTATTTAACGAAGAAAAAAACGTCAAATATGATATTACACCAGACTTTCCGAGAGTGAGGTATTGTCGTTGTTTGGTTGATTGATTAGGAATTAAAATAAAACGTAGAGGTATGCATAATGTGGTGTATTGTGTTCATTACACGGTCTTAGAGTTGAAATTTAAAATTACATTTTTTAATGGATACATGCTGTGAATTTGGTGATACCTTAGTCTTTAACGTGGAAGTATTATTGTAATTTTATAATCATAACCAATCACACCTAATCGTTTCGATCGATCATGCAGAATCCTTGGAATTATTAATATGGAATTTAAAAAAAAATCCTTTCCGCTCCTAAAAAATTCTTTCACAAATATTTCGGTATCCAGAGTTGCTTTAATCGACCATTTACCAGTTACTTTAGAAATGGTATAAATCGATGTAAATGGAAGTGGTTTCAAACCTGATATTATGTTCAGATTGTCCTTTCGTGCGTAATTCGTCTAATTTGTATCTGACGTTATCCTTAAACGAATGGGCAATGATTTTCGGTTTTTGTTCTTTTCAACCATCCTTTTACATAGATCAACTCAAAATTAGTTGAAACGCTATGACACTTCTTGAAAACCAGAGCTTTTTATTTTGACTGTAAGGCGGTGCAGATCATCAAAACTTAAGAGTGTTGCAGGACGCTCTCTGTAAGTCCGAACTTCTTCTTCTTCTTCTTCCTCGTTTTATTTTTGCTTACGACTAATGTAAGTCCGGACACTCTGTAATAAAAAAATTTATCAAATCCAAGAAATCATTATGGACATCAAACGGAAACGGAAAATATAACTTTCAAGATAAGATACCACCAGTTTCGTGATATGATTTTTAAGGATGGTGTTTACGTTGTATTGAGAAATTACGGCCCATTGTCATTGGATTGATTGCGTAAACACTTCACAGACGGCAAGCATATTGACAGTACAACTCAGTTACTTCTTTTTGATCCCGACAACAGATGCCATAGGCGTCTGCAAAACTTTTAAATTTAGATACTCACACCTAATTCAAGTCCACTTATCAATAAACTGAAGATTTGTATGAGGAAAAACTGATTGGGCGAACTATATCGGTGATATCGCTACGAAATTTGTTTTTTGTGCTGGCTGGTGGCAATGTCAATCGGTGCTCCACATTTTGTGCAACAAACAAATTTGTCTTTCCATTAAAAGTAGCTCAGAAAGTCATAAGCACTCTAAACAAGCACTATTTCGGGGTATCCATGTAACGATGGTTTTTGGCCAAGTTAGTCGCAGTTAGTTAATATTTGTAAAATATTCATCTGAGCAAGTATAAAAAAGTCGTGAGGCACGTCACGTCTTCATACAATCTATTGACAAAACCACCAGTTTTATTTTTAAATTAAAAACTGTTGTAAGAGATTACAGTATTTATCAGACTAGAAAGAAATGCCGTTATCTTGCGTCTTACGAAGTACTTTAATTTAATTACTCTTGTTTGAGTAGTTGAGAAAGGGATAATAAATATAACTATAAAAAGTAGAATTTAAAGAACAGCACTTAGGACGATGCAATTCGTTTAACGTTGATTTCTGTTCTATTAAAAGCCAAGAAATTTTTTAACCTTATCGTTTTAATAGTCTGGAAGATGTTTGAAACGAAAAATTTTATTTTATTAGTTTTAATATACAATTCGCTATGCGTACAGTAACAGGTAACACATTAGCCATAGCTCTTCGTCGGTCTGCAACAAGGAAGCAGAAGGATATGTACTTAGATGAACAAGGAGCCCTACAAATATTGATCGATATTATCCTATTAAATGCTTCCAAAAAATCGTAATGGTAACAAGAGTCCAAAGTGCTCGTTACTCGTTCCACTCAGTGGAGTGAAGCACTCGTAACAATGATAATCCATAACGATTAAATTGTATTGATAGTCTGGTTACAGTATTATGTAATTGCAATCACTGGCGCGTTGATAACGGACTATCGGCTATTTATATACACCACCGGACAATTGAAATCAATGAAAATTCACCTTATCAGTGTGGAAATGAAAGAAACATCAGTTAAAGTGTTGAGGTTTTTACCATTACAAACTGGGTAAGTTATCCAGATCTAATAATTTTTAGCACCGTACGAAGTACAAAGGGGCTCATAGGATTACGATGCCATGTGTAATTTATGGAATTCGAAGCTGACGGTAAGGGCAAAGTGTTTGCCTATGTTCATAGATGACGAATCCGCAATACAAATTTTGTCTGTCTGTCACGTCGATATCTTGAGTAAATCAAATTTTCAAATTTTTTATTTCCCTGAAAGATAGTCGAAATAGTGAGGCCTTTGTGAGTTAGAGCCGCCTAAGTGGTTTAAGGTCTTTTGGGGATATCTATGGCAAAATAAACGATGAACGATAAAATGTGTAAATGACACGGCAAATGATAGGTATTGTCAATACCAATCCAGGATTTTTTTTTTTTAATTCGGGTGAGTGGACCGTGAGTTTGGGCCTTAGAAGTAAAAGGCTACTCGGCCCTATGTGCATTTTGCATACAACACGATTGAATTTCATCCGTTCTTCTGAATTTTTGTTTCATTTGGAAGGTAATCGAAGGCCGAATAGAATGTTGTTGAAAATTTTTTAAATTTGGGTCCTTGGACTAAGGCCGCTACTCGGCCCTATGTGTATCTTGCATATAACTCGAGTAAATTTCATCCGTTTTTCCTTATTTTTGTTTCATTTGAAAGGTAATCGAACCTTAATTTAGGTCCTCGGACTGAGGCCGATATGTGTAGTATTTATACTCAATAAATTAAAATTTTAGGGATATTTGAAATTTATGTTACATTTGAAAGGAACTTCTGTTTACGTATGACATTCTCAGCACTGTTCAGGATTGTAAAATTCAGAAACTTTTTTCAGAAAAATATTTTCCCACATTTTCTTGAACGTTCCGAAATTTTCCTAGATTTTTCATATTTTCCTTGGAAAATTGTAGGAAAATTCAGGAAATTTCTGGAAAACATGGAACAAAATTTCACAAAAATAGTCTATGGTAAAATTGCAATACTTCTGGAGAATACGCTTGTTTTAGATAGAGATTTTGAAAATTACTCTGCAAAGCTTTCGTGATCCGATGTTTCTGAAATCCGCAAACATTATCACTTATTGTTGGACACTCAGTTTTAAAGAATGTGTTGCCAATGTAAAGGTGTAAAGCCAGCTCTTTCATAGACTACAAAATTTTGCATTTTTGAGGCTCGACACATCCTGATGCTATCACTCAAGTATTTCACTACCTTCGTGTAAGATTACGACGGGTGTCAATCCTATTCATTTCAGCAAAATCTTTTACTTCATTTTTTTGTGAAGGAGATGACTACCACAGTCTAAAAAGCTAATTAAATTTTCAGTCGCTGAGAAGTAAAGGAAGTTTACCCTCAATGTAATAAAATCTACCGACGTAGAACGAGACATACTGATTTTGCGTTATTGTTATTGTAGAAGATAGAGTTCCACAGTGCGTGTAAAATTTTGAATATCTCGTACAGCAAGTTACTTTAGCAGTTCGATCAGTCATCAAAATAATAACTATCTACGACATTGATAAAGGTCTTTATCAAACGTTTCTAAAATAAAAACAAAAAACGGCAGATAGTAAGTTTGAGTAAACATTGAAATAAATATGAAACACCTGAAAGAAGCATATTATTTCCAGATGTTGGATATGAAACTTTAATGAGTGTTATTACGTTACTATGTTGTTGTTTTTTCTTTTCCTATAAAATGCTTATTAAAAACTACAAAGTATTTCTTCCCTTCAAACAAAACCGTTCACATGTATGTGAATAAATAACAAACGAAAGCTTTTAATTACAGATCACTAAATTTTTAAGTATAGAATTACAAGGAAACTGAACTTATTGCTGCTTATAAAATGAATTGTTATTACAATGCAATTGCATATTATCTGTTTGTCGAATAATTACGAATAAAATGATTTTTGAATGATGTGCGTTTGTAACAATGTATTTAAAAACCATACAAAATGATACAAAATTGCATGAATTGAATGCATGTAATAATAGCCATATGCCTTAACAGTCGCAGTCCAGTCGGTTTGATTTTCAATAAATGCACTAAGAAAGGCGCACCATAGTTCAGCCAATCAGACATAAGTAATTAAATTTTTTTAATTGATAACCTCATGTGCAACAGCGTATGCGTTAATTTTGGATTTCATTTCTTTCCAATCTACATAACATGCTGAAAGAAAACGTTATTCCTAACCATTCGAGTTATGTAATGGGACAGTAGTCGATAATCAGTCGGTGGGTGTTGTGATAATAGGTTTTTTTTTGTTTCGAACAAATCGAACCTGTCAATCATTATTAACCGATAACGACTATCGTTACGGCCATAAAAATCATGACAAAAAAAGTTCATGTAAATTGCCTTTCCAATTCAAGTTACCATGAAAAGATGCGTGGAGGATAATTTCATTATTCACTGAAAAAAGTGGAACTTTTTATCAATTCGAAAATTGAGATAAACCTTGGAACGGGTAATCTCAACAGATGAGATAAGAGAAAATTTTGCTGCCTATATAAAAATGCATCGATAGAAGGTCTTACTTTCCACAAAAGTCAGGTGGTGTGAAAACTGGTTGCTGTTGAAAATGGCAAAGTTACTAGTAGTGATTAGTGCCCTTATCGCACTTAGTGCGGCAACTGAGGATATATTCTTCAGTGAAAAATACATACCGAAGGCAGCGCACATACAGGCTGAGTTCATCCACAATGGAAGTTATTTTCCCAAATTGGATCACTTCAGACCACAGGATACTCGAACGGCACACTTTGTAAGAACACCACACTGTGATTATAAAACCTTTCGTTTCTAAATCATTTGTGTTACATAAAAGCACTATCGCTTGAATCTTGACCACTACGAAGAGGGTGGGCCAATATTCGTCTTTGTAAATTCTGCTGATGAGACAACTACTGAATGGATTGAGCGAGGCTTAATGGTTGATGCTGCCCGAGAAGTCGGAGCTGCCGTTGTGACAACCGATCATCGATACGTCAGACTCAATATTCCAACTGAGTAATTTTTATTGAAAATTGTATTTGAAACGATTGTAAAAATGAGAAATCTAATTTTAGAACTGCCGCTTTTGATGAATTAGTATTCCTAACAGGTAAATTTGTTTTTCTAAATTTTAATTATGGTTTTGCGTAGCTCGGAAAAAGAGATTTTTCACTGAACTTTCATTTTTACCGCAATGCTGTACTAACTTAATCTACGTAAAAAGAAGACCTTCAAGCTAACTTCTTTTACTCTCAATTTTAGTTGATCAAGCTGTCGCCGATATTGCAACCTTGGGTATGCATTACACAGTTACCAATTACGGAGAACTAAAAGAATTTATTTTATTTTTGTAATTATTTCAGTTGTAACGCTGTACGACCACTTAGGCAAAGATAATGATGCCACCGTTATCCTTTGGGGAAATGGATATGGTGCCGCTCTTGCTACATTCGCTAGAAAGAAGTATCCGCATTTGATTGATGGGGTAAATTTTATTTTTCATCCTCAGACTCAGAACTTAGTTAAAGAATTTTCAGGAAGAAATAACTAGGCAAATGTTGTAAATGACTAGGCATCTGTTGTCGACAAGACGACGGTAAAAGAATGCAATGACTTTTGAATGGTTTTCTCTTATAGTAAAGATTAAGTTAAAATTAATGAAGTAATAGATTTCGCATCAAATACAACGGCACCACTTATTGTTATAACAATGAAGTAACAGATTTAATTTTATCATATTCATACAGTCGAAGGCAGTCAATTTTCAGCATAAATTAGCTTCAGCTGTTTTTCAGCTGATCCATACAAACAATCAGCACCGTTTATACGTCTTTATACGGTTTTACCACTATCATGCGCGTGCGTGTAGCAGCTTCAACCGTATAAACAAGTATAAACCGTTTTGATTGTATGTGTGGATCAGCTGAAAAACAGCTGAAGCAAATTTATGCTGAAAATTGACTGCCTTTGACTGTAAGGGGAATATAAAACCAAAAATTATTTTGAATGGCTTATAGTAGAATCTCATCTAAATTATCTTTACAATGACGGCAAATCCGATTAATATAATTCATTGAGTTCAGCAAAAGATTGTTAAAGTTTTGCAACAACATCAATTTAATTTGCTTATCCACTTTTATCAAATTTACTAGGTTTTCGCTTCCAGTGGAACATTCAGAGCTGAAGTTTTCGACACAAGTAATTAAACCTGAAGAATCGGACCTAGGACACATGCACTAAAAACAATTTTATTATATTAACAGGTTACCACGATAGCTTATCATCAAATTTACTACGTCACGGTAGCTTGGAATGCCACACTCGCGTTCGTAACGCTTTCGACATTTTGTTGTACTTATTCGAAAACAACCAATCTGACTACATCAGAGAACGATTGAGGCTCTGTGCTGCCGTCGATCCCGATGATGAGCAAGAAGTTGGACTATTGTTCGAGTTGTTCATTGACTTGATCAGTAACTACGTCAGACAACACCAGTAATTAACTTCTCACTGAATGTGTGACGACAGAACTCTAAGCTAACTCTTGTTTCACAGTTTGTTCGGAATTCAAAACTTCTGTCGCGATATGACATACTACCCGGAAGATAACTTGAACAACTTGATCAGATGGGCTCTACACGTTTATGGATACGAATTCGAAGAATGCATCGATACCGATTACGATAGATTGATCACACGATTGGCTGAGACTGACTGGGAAGAATCTGCTTACCCAAGACGTAATTTGTTCGAATTGACATGTTAACGTTCATAATCGAAAACGTTTTCTTCGTTAGTGCGCGCTTATGCTTACCTTCGATGCACACAAATCGCTGCTTTCAGAATTACTTCCGACTATGAATTGACCGCTTTCCCATCATTGCTTGATGCTGAATACCACTTCCAATTCTGTGAAGATATCTTTGGAGAAAGGTAAATTTCATAATACACTACGACGGCGTCTAACATTTAGGTCTAAATGATGACACATTTTTTCCTTTCTCTTAAATCTTAATTCAGCTACGACCGCGATGCACTTGAACAAGCCGTCCAGAACTTGAACACCGTTTTCGGTGGACAAGAACAAGTAGTACCATTTGTCATTTTCACAAATGCCGGACTAGGTAAAAACATTGCATAAGGGAAAGTGTGGCCTAAAATGTCTAATCATTTTGTAATTTGACTAGATCCCTGGATTGGACATGGTGTCTCCGAATATCACTTGGAAGATGGAGCAGTTATCTTCATCAATTGTGAGTATCATTTTGCTATATCAGATGGGTAATAGTCACTAAGGAATTTTGTAATTTATGTCACGGAATCTCTTTTCCATCGTTTACCCTTCACAGTGCTAATGTTGTGATACTCTTCTCGAGATTTAAACATTTAACATTCAACTCATTTCATTACTAGATTCGGCTGGTGGTGCTGATCTATCTTCCATTGCTCCAGACGATCCAATGGAATTGGCTCGTGCCAAACAGCTAATCTTTGACACGGTAGTAGAATGGTCTAACAGATCCTAATCATGTGGTCAATATAGATAATCAATAAGTGCATGTGTGTAGTGGTGTTTTTACAAATTTTTGTCCAATAAAAAAATGAGAAACAAAAGACCTGCTCTACATTTTAATCGAGATCTTCCGTCAATTATAATACAAACGCTTTTAACTACTCAAATTTAAAATACATAAAAAAAGCAGAAAATTCGGTGGATGTGTGGATTTTGTTCGTGGTTCAAACTCCCGAAAAATTACGCCTTTCCATTTTGTTTTACATAGTTCCATTCATCAAATCAACTATTGGCCGTAAAGCAATTACTATTTCGTTATAGATTTTTATCATTTTATTTTATGTTTTCTTTGTATAAACTCTTTGATGATAGGCCAACTCAATGCATATAATATACACTACAACGCTACCAACAATATTATCCCATTTACCTTATACCTCTCCATAAACAAACTTTTTTTTTTATTATTATTATTTCGTTAGTTGTTTCATTTGCTACTATCGCACAATAGAACTCGATAATTATCATGTATAATTACGGTTGAAAAGTATGTATAACATACAACGTATAAGGCCCACATAATTCCTTTGTTTGTCAAAAAAAGTGCTATCGCTTGATACCATAAATAAAACAGCAGAACTCATTGATATTATATGATACCCGAATCAAGAACGACAACAACAACAAAATAAAAACCATTGAGTAATTATGGAATAATTTAGGCACTAGTTGGTGCTGTAATTTGTGTTATTTTTCAGGTGATGTGATATTCATTATGGTGATATGGATAATTTGTATTTTACTACGGTAAAAGGAGAGACATACAACGACAACAACAAATACTTTTTTGTTGTTGCATCTAACAAAAATTTATGTCACTAAATATCATTACTTTGTCACAAATAATCAGATACGGTAATGATAATGGTTACAAATTTGTAGCCGAAAAATATAGAATTCGAAAGTTTTTTTTTTCTCTTGTGAGGCAGTATACATATTAGGTACATTAGGCTGTGTGTTCTACTGTTTAGGCAGTATTATGAATTTAAACAAAAAAAAAATGAAATTTTTTCTGTTAGTTTCATTATAAAATAATTATTTGATAAAATCAATTTGTTGTTTCGCATTTAAATGAATAAACAATTTTTTATTTTTTTCGATAAATAATTGTTACGTAAAAGGTGGACATGCCACGCCGCCTGTAAGCAATAGTGAGTGAGTAATAATCAGTAATTTGTTGATTTTATTTGGAAAGCAAGATTGCTGTAGATTATCGTAACAGAACCCTAAAAAGGAGATAGGCTATCGCGGATCAATGCTATAGTCGACTTTCACCGTTGCCATAGAAAGAATCAGTCTATGATTATAGTCGATTTCGTACCAATACATGATACATTAATTTTCAAATCTTTTAATGAATCGACGTTTCATCTGTTATCAACGACGATTACAAAATTAGGCATCGGAATAGTGGTCTTTTGTACAACGAAGAGTATGTTAAAAGTATTGAAGTAAAAGATTTTCAGACTCCAGATACGCAATAAGGCTTACTAACAAGTCAGGTCAGCCTGAAAATTTCAGGTCAGGTCAAATTTGACCTGAAACCTGATAATATGACCTGACAGGTTTCAGGTTGACCAGAAATTGTTGTGGTACAAAGATGAGAAACTTAAAAACTTTGATTATAAGTCTTTTGGCAGAATCTTTAGAAGAGAATTTTCAATTTTTACATATCAACAAATATTCACTCGTTCAATCAATGACAAATGTGTTTTAAGGTAACTGATAGTACCTTGAACAACAATAAAAATCATTTTCCTGCTACTTTTAACGTGTACAACAAAATATTAAAAAAGTAATTTTTAAGAAACTGATGGAGCGAGCTACTTGGTGAAGTGCTCAAAATTGCCTTCCGTTGGGAAGAGTCACAATGGACACTGCTATCAGTACAGCCCTGGCGGCCACTCAAGATGTGGCATGCCCACTGCCCACAGTGACCTATTTCTTTCCTTAATTGATTTATTCTCTTTAATTCGGTTCACTACGAACAAATCACACTTTTCATAGTGCTTGCTAGTTATAGTGTTGACATCGACCACATACGTAGTGCCTCGCACTTTCGGGGAACTCTATTTTTTGCAAAACCAGCTTGACAACAAATCTAAAAGTCTTTTTAGCATGAAAGTTTATGTCTTATTGTCTTAGCCATGATTCGTGACCAGCAACTTACTCTTCTAACTAAGTCATTAATTTTGGCTTTTTCTTAACGAAAGTGATGAAAACAACTCAGCGTCAAGAATAAAGGTATCAGTACACATTCCCGGGCTCTTGCGAAGTCATTTTATATGCGAAAATATGTAGTACAACTTTATTCAAAGTAGCTTAACTTTCACCCGAAATTCAAATTCATGTCATCAGGTCGTATCAGGTCATATCAGGTCATGACCTGAAAAATCAGGTCAGGTCAAAGTTAATTTTCTTATCAAGTCAACCTGACATGACCTGTCGTAAGCCTTAAACGCAAGCGAAGAATCAGATTTGATGGTTATTAGGATGGCAGTACACTTATCGTCCAAACTTTGAATGTTATAACAACTACCGAATGTTTCTTAATTTTAGTTTAACCAACCAATGTTACTGCTGATAATGGAATTACCATATAATTCGATTGAAATCTCTAAAGAAACGATACGCTGAATCTGTTTTTACTTTCAACAAATAAAATGGCTATCAGTGTACGTGAGCAGCCCAAAATACATAAACGGAAAGTCGTCAGTATATTTAACTAGATGTCTGTATGACTGAGATAAAAACATAAAAAGAGCTAGTGTTGAAATATCGCCATTTCGTCACGTATTTCCAGCGTCATTTAGGCAAAACGTTGTTCCTAACTTTATGCTGAAAGGCTTTTTTTTAGCAAATTCGATTCCAGAACTCGCCTCCAGCTCGTGCTGGAAACCTCTCATATGCTAAAGAGTCTTTTTAGCATTCGTTAGGGAAATAACTATTAAACTGTGTAACTAAAGATCCATTACATTCGACGGGACGAAAGTTGTGTGTACCCATTTTTCGCTTGTCTTGTGTACACTAGACGTGGCAAAATGTTAATATTTTTGTTCCTGGAGAAGTAAGTCAAGATGTGCGTGATTAAGATGATCTGAAAATTTTAACCATCACAAACGGTCAATCAACTAGAGTGTCTTCGCTAACAGCCATTAGACTCAAAAATTGTTCTAATACAATCTAATCCAGATCTAGAAATGTGTTTTTCTCAGGAAGTAATTTGAAAGTATATTTATTTCGAGCCATTTATAATATATTGTTTTGCTATGCAGGAAAATATAAACAAAATTATAGTATTTCACACCAGTCCAACATATTTATCAAACAATACGATAACTGCCTCTCTGCTTTGTAATGCCACATAACGCGTCAAAATGTAAATTTCACACTTAATTAAATAGCAAATGGATATTTTAATTGAATTAAAATTTACCAATTATAATTGTGTATGTGCCGTGCCTGTTTATACATGCAGTTTAGTATGTATAACATCAGCGTTTTGGTACATAAATGCATTAAAATTTATATTTTAATAAAATTACATTTAATTGTTTTTGTAACATTTTATTCGAAATTATAATATGACTAACAAGACCCGATACACAGTATACCACACAGTTTTGTAAACCGCCAAATGCACTTTGGGCTTGAAACTGTGGGAATTTGTTGATTTGTTTGTTTATAAAATAATGTTAAAATTCTTCCGATAACAATCGAATTATTTATTGTTATTGTTGTTGCAGGCAGTGCAGAAAGGTACATTTTAGGCTACGGCTAGCAAAATATTATTATATTTAATTGTGTTAAATTTTGATTATTATTTTCCGTTTTAAATACTGAACGCGAATATGAAAATTATTGCAGATTGTTAAATGGATTATTTTGCACCTATAGTTTGTTAATAACATGCACCACATATAATGTGATTTTATTGCCCAGTGCGAGATACATATTGAACAAAAATCTATTAAAAACAATTTGTCATAAAAAGAGGTAGATGTTTGAGTTTGTCTTGCAATTATTCAGAAGGAATTATGTGCTTCACTAGATTTGTTTTAAGTAAACAAGATCATTTGTCGCAAATTTATTTTTGAGATGTTTTTCTGGTCTGATATGTTATTGTTCAAATTATCCATTTAAAATCCATTTTTCATACCAATACTCAAGACGCCAGTTTCAATCATTTGCACTGTGCGGTTGAACGAATTTTAACTAAGCATTTCGATGCACTTTTGATATTTTTTGGTATTATGAGTCAGCTCGGAGCTCTGAACAAGGTTCCACAATTTTTTTTTTAATTTTCATCCGTACAGTCGGTGACATTGGTGCATAGCCCATCAGTTAAAATTCATTTAACCGCACCGTGTTTGATAACTAGTCAAAGCAGTGCAGGAAAATCCTTACTTTGTACAATTTTGTGAGTTTGACACTATTGGGAAAAGCTTCGACATCTACCAGAAAGCTCCATTTTAAGAAATTTATTCTCAAATAGACCTTTTAATCACCTTCTGTTGCTATAAAAGTTCTTCGAAACAGTGTATCTGTATATGGTTCACTCAAGAGTAAATCCATATTTTCATTCATACTTTCGCACCAATATATTTCATCGTTATCGAAAACCACGACAAAAATAAGCGATGGGCTCTGTCTGATATGTTCTTTTTTAGAAAAATAAATAATGATTTTTTTTCAATTTTTTTTCAATTTTTTTTATATTTTTAAAAATTGAAGTAGTAGATTCGATGGATGTATATACTAATTAAATGTTTGCCGTCCGTGAAAGACTAAAAATTCGCATCCTTAACAACAAAACACAAAGGTAAATTCTCAATTCAATTTTATTTCCCCAAAGGTTATAAACGTAATTTCATTTAAACATTGGTGCTGTTACGTACTAGCCCAGCGTGTCACGTACTCAGTTATAAGTTGTTTTGCTCTATAAAGCTCAGCGGAATCTTCGGTTGAAATTGATGATAAATCAGCTCCAGCAGCTGCATCTGTTTTGAAAACGCAATCATTAAACAAAAAGGTTCTTAATCCCTTCCGCCATTATTATACTCACACTGTATAAAAATAGCAGTCGATTCAACAAGACCATATTCGGACACACCATGACTGATCCACGGATCCAACCCAGCATTTGTGTAAATAACGTGAGAGATTACTTGTTCTTGACCGCCGTAAATTAAATTTAAATTGTCGACAGCACTTTGCAGAGAGGTACGGTTGTATCTTTGGTGGATGATTGGATATTTTAAATTTCGACAGAATCAAAATTTCAATATTTCAACTCACTGTTCGCCGAGAATGTCTTCGCAGAATTTGTAGTGATACTCGTCGGTCAAGAGTTGTGGAAATGCTGTGAATTCATAATCGGATGGGATTCTAAACGCACCGATTTGAGTACATCTTAAATAAGCTAAAGCTCGCCGGCTAGCAAATCTTGCGTCCCAATTTGTTTGTGTCAATTCGTCGATGTATTCTTCGTAATCAATGTTGTAACATTCTGGCCCATCGTAGATGTAAAGGACCCATCTGATCAATGAATTTAAAGTGTCTTCGTTGTAATAGGCCATGTCTCGACAGAAGTTCTCTAAACCGAATAAGCTGCAGAAATTGGTTAATTAGTCAACAATCAGACCGTATGCCCTGCGATTTTATTACTTATGTTGCTTAATGTAAGCACTAATGTAATCAACGAGTCTTTCAATCAGGAAACCAACTTCCTGGTCATTATCAACTTCCAAAGGCTGACATAATCTTAGCCGCTCTTGCAAATAGTCACCCTCAGCATTTTGGATGAGATATTCCAAAATATCAAATGCATTTCTAACTCGCCCAAAACATTCGTCGCTGCCGTGATGCCTCAAATTGTAGGACAGATTGTCAAAGTAACCTATTCAAAAACAATGTGAACATTTGGAATATTTCTAAAAATTATCGAACTCACTTTCATCAGAAACTTCAGCGCGGAACAGACCACTCGAAGCAAATGCACCGTCAATCAGGTGTGGGTATTTCTTTCGAGCAAACGTCGCTAAAGTTGCACCATAGCCAGTGCCCCAAACTATTACTCTTGGGAAAGACGACGATAAATGATCGCGTAATGTGTGTATTAAGGTTGCAATATCGGCAATAGCTTGGTCGACCGTTAGAAAACGCAGGTTGTCGAATGAAGATGACCTGTTGGGTTTTAATAGAATAAGAATAGGTTACATGTATGGCGGGACGATTTCTTTGTGTTGATAATAAATGTTTCGAAGGTCGAACCAAATAAAATAAAAATTTTGATGTAGAAACGGTAGTCATCTGTTATTGTAAGTAATGATTAAAACTTTAGCTAGTGTTTTGTTAAATAGTAAAATTAATGTTAAGGCATTCGATATATCAGTCTTTTACTTGCTACTCGGAAGCAACAAACGAAGTAATAGATTGTGATTCGAACACGGGACCATACTTTAAAGAAAAGAAGAAACAGAAAACAGATGCAATGACTAATGTCTTATCTTCCTTGATAATGTCTTAAAAGATTACGTCGATTATTACAATGATGTTAAGCCGGCAAATTCGTTTGTAAAATGCTCCTATTCAAAATTAAGATTAGAGTGTGCTAATCATTTGGCCTTCGATTTTCGTTGTTTTTCATTTGATAGTTAAAGAAACTAGTTATCAACATTTGTCTGTTATCAGCCTTGTTGGTATCGATATATTGTTTTTAGAGCACCATAATTGTTTCACAAGAAGCAAATTAAAGTTTAGATTAATTTGATTCGATGTTTGTTAGTTATGCATAAGGCCATAACGTTACCTTATTAAAACATTCGTTTGATTTTTGTACGGAGTCGATTTTTTGTCCATTTTTTCGTTCATAGTTAACCAAATGTTCTCAGGTGTCATTTTTATGAACGGATTAAAAATTATGCGTTCTCGATGTTGTCACAATTCAATGTTCAGCTCCCTTTAAAACAGTGCCTATTTTTGGGAAATCGATTTTCCACAATATGCCATAACTTTTCAACATTTGCTAAGATTTTCCAAAATTTTCCGAAATTTGCGAAGTTTGCTAATGGCAAATTCTAGCAAATTTTAGCAAACATTGGAAAATTTTGGCAAATTTCGAAAATTTTTATCAAATTTAGGAAATCAATTTCCTAAAAATAGGTCCTGCTTTAAAAGTAGCAATAGTAAAAAAAACCAATAACATCGTTTACTGATCACATGACCAGCAAAGTATATAAGAAATACTACAAATTGAAGGACGCAAAAACTTAGAAAATCTCTTTAAAACCCAAAAAATATCTTTGGATTTTTTTTAAAATTAATAAAATTCATTTAAAATCTTATTTCTTATAACATTAGGAAGAAAAGGTTATGAAAATCATCTGATGACTTTTATAAAGTTAGTCGTAGAATTTATGATTATCCACAATTTTCCAGAAATTATTTGTCCGGTGTCCAGTATAATTATTATGTTAACCATCAACTTCGGCGAATTATATTTTAATAATAATTGCAATACAGTGAACGACATCTCAAATGTCTCACTGTCATTTTTTTCAGAGAATGTCATTGTGAATTTGCAATGACACAATAAAATTCTCAGAAAAATTTGACAGTGAGACATTTGAGATGTCGTTCACTGTAATTGCTCAAAATGATGTTGCTTTCTCATCATTGCCAAAGCTATTCCTGCTTTATAACTCAACTCAATTTAGCCATAGACAATATACTGGTTTGCTTTCATTCCAATTTTTTTGCCATAAAAAACACTTAAATCCATTTTTGAGTTGAACATTTTGAAACTTTTGAAAACATTTGCAAAGACATCACAGTATATTAAATATTTTGCATGGCGTTTTAATCAATCATATTTTAGTTTTAGTGAATGTTAGAGTCCTTTGAACTAAATATTTTCGACAGACTGAAGCAAAATCTTTCCCTTCACTAGGTAAAGCTTGCATGTTGCTTCATTTAGACTTTGCTTTATTATTTGAGACTTCCACGTTTGTCCGTGACATTCACAGAAGATACTTATAGTTGTCCGGAGAAGGTCCTCTGCGCAGATGAGATGCTTATGCTTCGTTCGAGCGTTTCTCATTTTCACTTTTTTACGAAAAACTTACTCAGTTGGTGTATTTAGCCGCCAATAACGATGATCACTGGTGATGACAGCACCGCCAAGTTCTCTTGCAATATCTACGATCAAACCCTCTTGAATCCATTCGGTTGTATATTGTTCACCGTCATTAATGTAGACAAATAATGGTCCTTCATCACGATAAAAATCCAAATTCAAACGATATTGCTGTTTTCGAATAACAATTTAAATTTAACCGATTTTTTAACACAATTTTGGTTTCGTTCGGCTTACAAATTCAACGGTTCGGGCATCTTGCGGATTAAAGTGATCTAATTTGGGGAAGAAGCTTCCGTTGTGTAAAGTAACCGATGGAACAAATGTCGGTTTTGGCGTATTTTTTTCACTAAAAAATATATCCTCAGAAGTTGAACCGACAGCGATCAGAGCACAAATTACAAGAAATTCTTTCATTTTGTCAGCACTATTGTCGATACCTCGTATTACTACTGTCTAAAGTGTTTGACAGGTGTCCGATTCCTTTATATAAACTACCAGATCGTGTTATCTGTACAAAAGCTGAATAACTATTTTGACGAGATAATTCAATCATCCATAGTGGTTGTGGCTAGTGTAGATAACGAGTAATTGTTTTTCCTATTTCATTTATCTTTATCGACGATTCGTAGTTCAATTTAAGTTGAATCCACCAGGTGTATTTCGAAGAAAAAGATTGATTATTTCTAAGAGCTCATACGTACTGACTTTGTTAAAATAAAACCGAATCTGGCATTGTATCGTAGACATTATATCAAAATTATGTTTCCAAAGAACCATGTGGGTGAACTTAGCACAGCCAAGAATTAGGGTATTTTTTACAAAGGGGAATGGCCAAAAACGAATCACGGTATGGATGTTCAGTAGGTCTTCCTTACCTGACAAATGTCTAATGTTTAGGTGGCACAGAATGGTCATACTTTAAACTGCTAAATATATTTTGCCTTGGAAATGTTTTCAATTGAACAGAGGCAATTTGTCGAGATTTGAAAAAATAAAACAACAACTGCGGGTCGAAAGGCTAAAATATGTGCATAATTAAATGTAAACGAAGTGCAAACCAGTATACCTATTTCCATTGAAATAATTTATTCGAATTCTCCCCCGTAAAGGGCTTTAGTGAAGGCCCACAAAATTTATGGCCGGAAAAAAGCGTTCTAATTGAATCAAAATTCTGTATTACGCACTTAAAAAGTTAATTGAACACAAAAAACACATTGATCAATGGTGCACCATCAATGCTGGAATATAAAACGGAGAGAGGAGATTAAGTGAAATAGAATAATTAGCATCAATGTTGGCTTCAATCGGCTTCAATCGCAGCTTATCAAAAATGGTGTTGTATATTCATTTGTTATTTCGTACCTACCCATCATCATTAACTCTTTTTACCAATCTCATGCATTTATATACGACGTGTCATGCAATCAAATACACACCATGCATATTATGTATAAATACACGACATGAGAGCAACTTGAATTTTTTTTTTACATTTTCTGGTATATAACGAAACGATTGAGATTAATTTCGCGTTTCAACCTCCATGTTTATAGACATTATGTGAAAGGCGTGGTTACCTCTCTACAATAAAAAAAACAACGTAAAGAGGAAAAAAATCGCAGAAAAAACAACTCAAAAAAATCAATAAAACTTCAGTTATAATACAGTAACGAAGGATGAGTGCAGAATCGTATAAGATGAAGGATGCACTAAGAGGAAAAGAAGCCCGTATCAAGTTAAAAATTCATTCGGAATGGTGCATGTTTTCAAGTACTAATGTTTGCGATGAGAATTTTTTTTAAGGAAAAAGTTTTCTAGCTGAACTTGTACAGACAAGATGGAGTGATGTTGGTCTTTTTAGTGTAAAAAGAGTTTTCACTAGCAACTCGTGCTCTAGACAAATAATGTGACTTGAAAGACGAAATTGCTTTTTTACGTTTTTAGCCCCGTACGAAGTACTGGGGGCTTATAAGATTAATATGCCGTTTGTAACACGTCGAATTGGAAGCAGACAGTAAGGGCAAAGCATTTGGTTATGTTCATAGATGACGAATCCGCAATAAAAAAAATGTCCGTCCGTCCGTGACCCCTCTAGCTTGAGTAAATCACAACCTTTTTTCAAAATTCTTTTTTTCCCCGATTGGTATCGACAAAAGTAAGGTCAAGTTCGAAAATGGGCATGGTAGGGTCGGCCCCTCCAGAGCTAGGGCCCTATAGGTGTTTTTCAGTCTTTCGACGATATCTACCGAAATACGCACGCAATAGCTGCTTGTGATATATCAAATGAAAGGTATTGACGAGTAGAACCAAGTTGCTGAACATTGTTTTTGGGTAAGATGCAACGTGGGCTTGTTGAGAGGGCTCAAAGGTTGTTACTCGGCCCTAAGTGTTTTTTGCACATAAATCGAGTAAATCTCATCCGATTTTGCTAGTTTTAGTTTTTTATGGAAGGTAATTGAATACCGAAAAAAACTTGACGAAAAAAGTTTCAAATTAGGGCCCTTGGATTAAGGCCGCTACTCGGCCCTAAGTGTTTTTTGCACATAAATCGAGTAAATCTCATCCGATTTTGCTAGATTTAGTTTTTTATGGAAGGTAATTGAATACCGAAAAGAACGTGGCTAAAAAAGTTTCAAATTTGGGCCCTTGGACTAAGGCCGCTACTCGGCCCTAAGTGTTTTTTGCACATAAATCGAGTAAATCTCATCCGATTTTGCTAGTTTTTGTTTCATTTGAGAGATAATTGAATGCCGAATAGAATGATGGCAAAAAAAGTTTCAAATTTGGGCCCTTGCACTAAGGCCGCTACTCGGCCCTAAGTGCTTTTTGCACATAAATCGAGTAAATCTCAACCGATTTTGCTAGTTTTTGTTTCATTTGAGAGGTAATTGAATACCCAATGGAAAGTTTGCAAAAAATTTTGGGTTTCTAAAATAATGTCGTAAATTGTTGGTTTTATTTGAAAGGTACTTCGTACGGGCTTTCGTAATTGCGCAATGCGCAATTTTAAAAATGAACAGTTTCAGTAAATTTGACAATGCCCAACTTGACTTGCATTTTGGTAACAGACGCATTAGAGGGTTGTAGACGTATTAGGGTTCCGGGCTTATTAGGGCTACTGACGTATTATGGCTGCGGACGAAATAGGATTACGGGTTGTACGGGGCTAAGTCGCAGCAAACGCTCCGACTGTTCTGATGCCTTGTTTTTATAAATATTTTAATTGAGCCGAAAATTTTAAGAGTTTGTAATTGTTATTATATGGAAGATCCTTATCCATTCATTTTTTTAAAAGAACAAGAATATCGTAATAAGTGTCTAACCCATTAGACTAATTAGAATAATTGGGTAATATTGTAAATAAATCTGCCACTTCTTTCAGTTAATAGCAATCCGAGTGATTGATGAAAAATCTTTTACTTCATTAGTTTTAACGTAAATTTCGCTCTATATATCAGCGTTAAAAAGAACGTATAGTTGATTTTTGTCGTCCATGGTCGATAACAGATGACTTGCCGTTTTTGAAAGTGTATCAGATAGCCTTATTTTGTAAGTGCCTGATAGATGATATTTTGTTGATGAAAGAATAAGCCTAAGACTTTTCAGAAGATGTGATTATGATCATTAACCCAATGCCTACAGTCAAGTTCACATGCCGATAATTATTTTATTTTTTATAATTTATTACCCATTTTGAAATAAATATAAAACTAACAAATTACAAATATCAGAAGAAGAAAAAACTAATATCCACAAAATAAGTTGATTTTTATCAACCGCAGACGGTCATATAACATTAGTGCTTTTCTATTATACTCTCTTGTTTATATATATTTACAATACCCATCCATATATAGATGTGTGCTGTTACGGAGGTATGTGAATAAAATATAAATATTCCAACCTACAGCTAATACAAAACGCTTAGACCAATTATCTGAATCATCATATAATAAAATTGCTGGTATTTTATTCCAGATACAATGGAAGATTAACAAATTTTTTTATATATATTTTTGGGCATTTTCTAATATCAATTACATCAAAAACCATTATAGACATGTAATTTTGACACGGACGATGCCTTTTATTTTGGTTTGTTTAACATGGAAGATAAATTGTTGTTGATAAAGTCGAATGGCTATGAATGCCTTTAAGTATACAAATTACACGGAAATTGGTATGGTGTGGCGTCTATCCTAGAAGTTCAGTCAATCATAATGTGAGTGTATCATGTGCACAAGTGTATTGGATATTTGCTATAGTGCATAGATCACTTGTTACTTCCTATGAATCCTTTTTTTTTAAAGCAAATTGAGACCGATTTAAATCTAATATTTTTCTACGAAAACGTACTGCAATTCTGCAAAACGAAGATAATATATTTTGGAATCGGTGACCCCAGCACTCAATTCAAAAGTCCAACGAAATCTGTTTGCAATTTACGAATCTTTGAACATTAGTTGTGGTTTTAATTGAGTCATTTCACTAATGGAAATTGATTGCAGTTCTAGGAAATAAAATTTAAAAAAAACAATTGAATGCATTAACTGATCATGCATTTATTTATTTACTGGGTCGATTTGTTTGTGTTGTAGCAAAACAATTACAATGCTAATCTTTTCTCGACTCGTTCAGAAATAATCTTTTCCGCACATCAAACATATCATCAGCATTATTATCATCGATTTTCTTACGACAGATTCTAACAAAATCTTTTACTTCATTTGTTGCCACACAGATTTGATTATAAAACACCCCGACATCTCACATCGCTTATTTTTGTCGATACTATCAATAATTTCGATTTTGATTTCTACTTCTTCCGTTTTCCGTTTTCTGTGAGATTCTTGTGTTTTTTCTGATCACATTCTAGGGCGAGTTGTCCAGCCAACAACTAATAAACTTTATTATAGTATCGAGGTGCAATTTACTTTTGTAAAAAAGTCCCTTTCCGCAACGACACACTATATTGACACTTGGTAGCTTTCTGTTTTCTTTGAGATACTTTCTTGCCACAGTACCACTTGAATTTATCAATTGTGGACTCGTCAGAACGTATGGTCATTGTTTGACGGCATTTTTTTACATAATCGTTCACCTTCTTTAGGAAGGGCACCGAATTCAGTTAATTTTTGTATCAACATTTTACCATTGTCTTGTAACATCCACCCGTGAATATCACATATATTGATGTGATCTTCCATATTATTGATGTTGATGGACCGAATATCAAAGTACAAATGAATTGAAATTTGCAAATTCTAATGTCGAGTTATCATTAGAATTAGGAAATTCATGAAAAAATAAAATTTTAGATAGTTTTGTGAGTGTTAGTACTTTTTACATTAATTACAACATTCAAACATCGATTTTAGGGGGTGCCGGTGAACTACACTTTAACCGTACATTGTACTGCTATGTTACATATATTTGTCCCGAATTTGTACAGTATAGCAGTGCATTTTTTGTAGTAGTTGAACAGTACTATTGTACTGTTGAACCGTATTATTGTCTATTGAGCTATAATATGTACAAGATAGATGAGAATGATGCCCTGTTCAGCTGAATATAAATGCATTTTAGTTGCAAGTCTATACTGCTACTATACGTTACACATCTGTACTTGTCCTGCTTAAAAAAAAAATGTTCAGCTGTGCTGAAAATAATTTTTTGGGTGTATGCATTCACAATGGTCGATATTTTTGACGGGGCATTATTGTTAGTGTTTGAAATGATTGTTACTGGCCAAAAAGCTGGCGTCCTCTATTATCTTTCAAACAAGGCATCAGAACAGTCGGAGCGTTTGCTGCGACTTAGCCCCGTACGACCCGTAATCCTATTTCGTCCGTAACCGTAATACGTCCGTAGCCGTAATACGCCCGGAACCCTAATACGTCTACAACCCTCTAATGCGTCTGTTACCAAAATGCAAGTCAAGTTGGGCATGGTCAAATTTACTGAAACTGTTCATTTTTAAAATTGCGCATAGCGCAATTACGAAAGCCCGTACGAAGTACCTCTCAAATAAAACCAACAATTTACGATATTATTTTAGAAACCCAAAATTTTTTGTCAACTTTCTATTGGGTATTCAATTATCTCTCAAATGAAACAAAAACTAGCAAAATCGGATGAGATTTACTCGATTTATGTGCAAAAAACACTTAGGGCCGAGTAGCGGCCTTAGTCCAAGGGCCCAAATTTGAAACTTTTTTCGCAACGTTCTTTTCGGTATTCAATTACCTTCCATAAAAAACTAAATCTAGCAAAATCGGATGAGATTTACTCGATTTATGTGCAAAAAACACTTAGGGCCGAGTAGCGTCCTTAGTCCAAGGGCCCAAATTTAAAACTTTTTTCGACACGTTCTTTTCGGTATTCAATTACTTTCCATAAAAAACTAAATTTGGCAAAATCGGATGAGATTTACTCGATTTATGTGGAAAAAACACTTAGGGCCGAGTAACGACCTTTGAGCCCTCCCAACAAGCTCGAGTTGCATCCTACACAAAAACAATGTTCAGCAACTTTGTTCTACTCGTCAATACCTTTCATTTGATATATCACAAGCAGCTATTGCGTGCGTATTTCGGTAGATATCGTCGAAAGACTGAAAAACACCTATAGGGCCCTAGCTCTGGAAGGGCCGACCCCACCATGCCCATTTTCGAACTTGACCTTACTTTTGTCGATACCAATCGGGAAAAAAAAGGATTTTGAAAAAAGGTTGTGATTTGCTCAAGCTAGAGGGGTCACAGGCGGACGGACGGACGGACGGACGGACGGACGGACGGACATTTTTTTTATTGCGGATTCGTCATCTATGAACATAACCAAATGCTTTGCCCTTACTGTCTGCTTCCAATTCGACGGCATATTAATCTTATAAGCCCCCAGTACTTCGTACGGGGCTAAAAACGATATTATCGTCCACAGAGTACGAAAAACAAATTTGTCTATCATCAGAACATCGCAACCAATTTACGGGTCTTGGAATTTGTTTACAATGAATTAGCCGCATGTCGGCAGATTTCTCATTGCTGTATATACCTCTAGCTAGTACTTTACGTCACGAAACGATCGTATTCAATTACGAAAATTTGTCAGGCGCTAGCAGAAAACCGATTATATTTATTTTTCAGAGAAATGATAAGTTTGTACGTCTGTGGCTAGATAGAAGGAACATTGAAATGACAGTTGCCTTCTATGGGATAGAATGTGAGAGAGCTACATACAAATTCTCTCACATTCTCTACCATAGAAGCCAACTGTCATTCCAATGTTCCTTCTAGAGAGTTCAGAGAAATGATAAGTTGGTACGCCTGTGGCCAGATAGAAGAAATATGTGAATGACAGTTGGCTTCTATGGGAGAGAATGTGAGAAATTTGCATACAAAATTCTATTCTCTCCCATAGGAGCCAACTATCATTCACATGTTCCTCAGAAGGAATATTTGAATGACAGTTGGCTTCTATGGGAGAGAATGTGAGAAAATTGCATACAAACTTATCATTTCTCTGTTATTTTTAAATCCATTCTGATTGCAATAACGACATTGGCGTGCCATTAAAGTGTTGCGCAGGGAACACTGACATATTGTTCTGTGACCGAATCAATTAGCTCTAATTGAAACTGTAGCCTTCATTCAAAATATTTCTGTTGTTCTGGTTTTTATTATCATGTATCGTAATTAACTAATCCACATTCTTGCATTGCATACTTATGTCTACAAACGATTAAACCATATAAATATTCATAATAAAATTAGAATAGTTTTCACTGTAAAAAAAACGCTGGCATTTAAGCATTCAATCCATAAACGGTAAGCTTAAATAATTTAACAAAATAGAGAAGAAAAAAAAACTTAACTGAAAATAAATAAATCTAAAAACTGGTTGCACATATCAAATCAATAACATGGTTTAACATTGAAGAGTTTTTGTTTAACATTTTTATTATAAATCCATGTCTTGCCGTTGTTCGTAGTTATATTTTTTGACGATGATTTATATCGATATGATGAAGATAGATGAGATGAAATTATTTTTTTTTGTGTTGTGTGTTCGATTAGTTTTATAAATAAAGGCATCATAGAAATTCAGATACAGATATAAATATAATATTGTATTGATGGTTTAACTAGAACCACCAGTGCTAAAGGGAGAGAGAGAGAGCGAAAAAAACCACGCTTAAAATGAGAAATGTTTTATTGAACATGACAAATGTCTATTATTCGTGTTAAATGATTACAAATCGATTTTTAGTTCTCGGTAAAAGTGATTGTTTACGATGATTTTGATATTGTGGTTGTAACTTTAATATTTTTTGATCTGATGTAATGATAGTTAGATTAACTTCAGAAAGAAAAAAAAAACGATCCATGGTGCTTCGGAAAACATTCGAAAATGTATATATACATATACCAAACACGTCTGTAGCTATATGTCTAACACTCAGTTATTCACATCTATGAACATAATGTGTGGATAAATTCCAGGAGCTCCATAGTCTCTCATCTACATAGAACGTTATAATACATCACACAATGAATGATATATAATAAACCATACAGCCGTACTAATATGTGAATAATAACTCGTTGGTACAGAGAATATGAAAATTTTCGTTATTATTGCCGCACACCGAAATCCAACTCATAATTAAGTATCTGCAGCAATTATCCCAAATTATCTTATAGATAAGTTAATAAATAAATTGTGTCAACCCCTGGGAGTGCAAAAAGATTAAACCGCTCCATAACAAATTACATGACAAATTTATGTTTGCTACACCACCCTCATTGTTTGGACAATCGTCTCTAAAATAAATTCGCTACGCTTAGGGATGTTATTTTTTTTTGGCGATTATCATTAACTTTAGAATATTTTGTCTATTTGAATTTAATGTGTTCATTCGCATAATATGCTTCCTTTTAGTAAAGTGTATACATACTGTGTATGTAGCTACTCCGTATACGAATATTTCAGCTGGATCTACCGTATAATACACAATGATGGTGTAACCCCTTTTAGAAAATGAACATCATAATGTTAGAGATATCCTTTTATGGGTTAAATTGTGTATCCACATGTGAACGTAATAATGCACCTTATGCAAGGGGATGACAAACCCTCGACTCATGCAAGTTTGTTTCGTCCGTGATTTATGTTTATCAAATTCAGTTCTATAAGCTGTGTGATTTAGCAATTTTTTATGGGGATTTATTTTCAATTCTTTTGGTTTGGTTTTTCTTTTTAATTTATCGTTTTGCCAAAGATAATTGGTTTAGACCATAAACAATAAGCTCTCGGAAGATGATTTTTTCCAATGTTGCTGAGCTATTGATCATATATAAGAATATTCGTTTACAACTGAGCTGCCAGTTACGACAAAAAATACAAACAACACAACTTTGAAGAAAAATTGAATCAACTGGAGAAAGATTCAAGAAAAGTTCGTTTGTCTTGAATTCTCGATTAGTCACACTTTTTTCGCCAGTTTTTACATATCACAGAACTTCAATGAAAGATGGAAAAGAATGGCAAGGAATTGTCTAAGCTTAAAAAATATTGATTAAAAATTAGACAGAAGAAGACTTTTGATCTGAAATTAAATTTTTTAAGAGAAACGTAATTATTGATGGTTTATCATTTCACAAACTGGAAAATAGAAAATTTTGAGTAGAACGATTGAATTGAAAGTAGTTTCTTCAATTTAACCATTCTCATTGCCTAATCTATTACTTCTTTCGTTCGAAATCTTTTTAAACCTAGAGGTCACAGACTACTCACCATGCGTAAAACCATTTGCTCATTTCTGCGATTTTATTACTACATTGTATTGACCAACAACGCACTAGATTTTTTAACCAGCTAATGCAAAATCTTTTACTTCATTAGTTTTAATTACGTTTTGTCGTGTTAGTGTTCTTAGCTTATTTGTGCCGTCGCTGCTTGTCATTAACGGATTCAAAATAATTGCGGCTTGTCAACTTTCGACACCCTGGACTTTACTTAAATAGTCGTGGAATGCCTCCAAATAAATTTCTAAAAATCTAGAATTCAGTTTTGGATTTTTAGAAATTTATTTGGAGGCATTCCTCGACTATTTAAGTAAAGTCCAGGGTGCCGAAAGTTGGCAAGCCGCAATTAATTTCAATGTGTTAACGATAACCTGCGGTGTTAATGTATATCGATCTAAACAATTCAACTGCGATCAAATTAACTCCAAAAGAGTCGCAGCTTCATTGTCATTCACCAACGATACCGAACTGTACCGCTTTCATCTTCTTCAAAACAAGATGTCAGGAGCATGGCTTACTGTTGTACCGAGCCCAAGCATTGGAACGTTAATGAACAACGACGTTTTCCGAACATGTCTTGGAATCAAAATTTGTCACCCATTCTTGTGTATTTACGGCACTTCGGTAGATTCGTTGGGTCGTCAAGGGTTGCATTGTAAAAAGAACACTGGAAAATTCTTCCGACACGCTGAACTCAATCGTACTTTGCACACGGGTTTGGCTTCCATTAATAGGAGTTTTTTGTTGGAACCACCCGGTTTATTCCGAGATGACGGCAATAAACGTCCGGACGACATTACATACACCGCTTGGAGAAGGGCAAGGCTCTATTGTGGGATGCGACGTGTGCCGATTCATCGGCCGCATCGAATATGGCTGGCAGAACGAAGACACCAGGTATGGCGTCGGTAAAAGCCGCAATTCGAAAGCATTCGAAATATTCCAAACTTAAACGAAGCTACCATTTCGTCGCATTTGCGGTAGAACAACTGGGTCCTTGGGCAAAGGAATCAATGGATGTATTGAACAAGATTGACGCTAATCTGATCCGCATAACTGGTGAACCGAAGTCTAGGACTTACCTGTTTCAGAGGGTTTCACTAGCCATCCAAAATGGAAACGTAATGTGCATTATCTCCAGCATCCCGAAAAGCACCCCAATGTAGGAAGTGTATTTCGTTCAGTGATTTTCTTTGCGTTTGTTTTTGTATTTTTTCTTCTTAATTTCATTTTGATTATTTGTACGTTAGCATGTTTACTGTAGAATGAATTGAAATAAAGTTTTCCTTAATAAGATAATTTCAAAATTAGAAAGGATTGTCTGGAAATAAAATTTCGGTGACGATGTTGATTCGATTGAATATGTTTGAGTTATAAATTAAAATCCATTAATATTCCAGTCAAATTGTAATATTCAATTTATAAGCGAACGGTCGTCACAAAAGTTTCGTATTAAGTTGACAAAAAATTCAATTTATGAAAACCCATTAACAACAATTCAATTTACCCGACAAATTGGTTTTATTCATCAACAGATTTTCCGGTCAACTTGTTCCACACACAACTTTTAACTTGAACACAGCGTCGGGCAACATACAAAATTCATGCTGAAAATCAAACTTTTATGGCTGTAATTAAGCTGTTTACGAAAGAAAATGATTAGTGGCACGAACCTCTGTATAATTCCGATTCTATCAAGGTTTATGCAGAGAATCAACTAAAAACAGGCAGACCCAAATGAATTCTTAATATACTTGAACCAATCAACATTAAATGTCGTGAAGGTGATCTTCGAATTCATTTTTGTTTGAAAATTTGATTGCGGTTGTTGGATCTAATTATTTGAAAGAGCGATTTTATAGCTTTGTCCTTTCGTGACAAATTAACTTGATAAAATATTCAATTGAAGATTTTACTGTTTCTATAATTGATTTTCTCTTGTATCTCACTCTGATTTTTCTGTGTTTCTGTGTATTTCCGATAAATTTCGTCTGCTTAAGCAGTTGAAGATAAATAAATTAGAGCACCATGCTACACTCATACTGATGTTTGTCTTCGGCTTTGTCTTTTGTTTGAGTACAACCAATAAAACAAAACAATAATAAAATTAATCCCCATACCAATGAGAGTATCATCCATCCATCCCTATCAATTTATTGTATCAAATGACTAAACTCATAGATTTCAGCTTTGGTAACATCCTCAAAATGAAAATACAACACCAATTCCTCTTCGCTATTATATATGGTGTGTGTTGTAATATAGGGACATTTCAGTTAAGTAGAGATTTTCTAAGGATTATCTGTGGTCACACGTAAGGGTGTAACATTATTATGATGGGGGATGCTATCGCAAGTAGCAAATCTGTTTGTATTTCCTCTAATGCTGCACACTTACTGTATAATATGCGGATGTATGTACGCTCAATATAAATGTGGCTCAGAGCTCATATATGCGAATAATATTGTGAATGTAGAATTGACACACAAGATTGCTATCAAAAACATGTAATTATATCACACAAGACTCTGGTATTTATGCTGTGTGTATATCTATCCATATACGAATGTGGATCGGGTCTCTTCTCTTCCATATCCATATTATCCTTTTAAATTAAAGATTAGAAATGGGCTTTGTTCGCTTTGTTCGTATTTGTAACATGAGAATTTATATAGCGGATATTTGTCTAATTAGTTAAAATTTTGTATATAATTTATATACGATGAGTTGAGTGGGAATTAAATGTGTATCATTGTAAGATTACGAGAAAAAGATAAAATTATTAAGCTAAATGGCGTCGATTTGTGGGTTCACTTTATGGCTTCCTCTTCATATAATATTCATGCATAATATTAACAAAAAATTCCTTTGTTTTATAAAAACCCGTCACTATCTCACTCTGTCTCCACTTAATAGACGAGGTAGACATTTTTCAGCGGTTAAGTAAAGGTAAAATTATATTTTCGTTTTGAGTTTATGGAAAATGAGTTTTTCCAACAATTTCTTTGGTGAATTTTTGATCAAAAATTTATTGTTTCTTTAGACAACAGTTCAAACCTTTTAAAAGGCAAGAAAAGAGTTTCGCCGAACAACGGTGAAATCTGTTACATATATTGATGATCTTGTACTTCTTTTACTCTTACTCTAAGCGTGATCGCCTCTTTCTGTCGTTGTTGGTCGATGATGAATCATTTCTAAGCTAGTTACGCGCATTTTTTTTTAAATGAAATCACACTTTTGCAAATCCATCCATGCTTATCATTAAATTTTAATATTTTTTAATCTTCTTGCTAGACCGTAACGTTCGTCTACGGCGTGTCATTCACCATATATTTTTGTCATGTTTATAATTTTGATAAAGTGGAACAGTTTAAAGTGGTGTCGGAGGCGGATGTTTGTAACATTTTTACACTATAGCAAATTGCATTTCATCATTAAGCCCAAAAAAACGTTTTTGACTTGCGAATAATGTCTGAAGTGATTCTCTGAATTGTTTTAATTAAAACTCGAAGTTAAATTATGCTGACCATGAATATGGAACAATTTTTCGAATGTGGTGAAATTCTCCTTAGTTTTTGAGTCTACAAAATAAGAATCTACGAATTTCTACAGTAGTTTCTAGTTTCTGTTGAAAAGACACTTCTAATACCAATACTTCCACTAATTATTTAGTTGTAACAGCATCCACAAACCAACAACTTGCAATCAAGAGCCATCTGCACTTTACATTATTGACACTTTTAATCATCATAAGAACGTTGTAAGTTGTAACCATTATATGATTTTGTTTTCCCTAGGGTCGAAAGTGGCTTATACACACCTAGGGATAAAAATTAAAAGTCTCGCCTCGGTCAACAAAAATAATACCTAATTTATAAAAATGGATAAAAAGTTGGAAAGTAGACTTTTTGAGTGAGTTTTGTTGAAATCCTAATTTCAATTTTTTAAATATTTTAATAACTATTGTAAATAACTATTTCCTCGTCCATCACATTTGTTAGCCACGTCAACCTATACACAACTCTAATGGGTACAATATTTTCATATTCATTAACTTACCCTTTACCAATTTGATTACAGTCGATAAACACTAACTACCGCGTCGACCGTCTGCATTAGAAAGTATGATAATTTCCATTTTAGTTTTGATTAAAAAAAACATTCCAAAAAACAATATTAATTACCACAAATAAATCAACTGATAAAACATTACAATTCCGATATCCGCATATTTTGTGTTCGAAAAAAAAGCCAAAAAGTTTAAATGATTTTTTTTCCTCTCTCGTCTGAAACAATCGTTATTATAAAACCTCATTAGCTTTTGGCCTAAAACTTCATGGTAAAAATATAAATCTGTTGGTCTGAAAAAAATACATTTTTTTAATTAAATTTAATTACATTCGTTTAATCAATGTCCTATTTTTTGATATCTGACGATTCTAACAAAAAAAAATATCCATTTTTTCACTACACTAATTCTGAGTGTGGAGTTTAAAACTGTACGCTTTCATAACCCATAACATCGGTATGATATTTTCTCATTTATGGATTAATATACAAAAATTTATTTTATTTTTTCTGAAAATAGTTTTTTTTATTTCCCATTCGCATGTATCCATTCCGCTCTCTAGGAGAATTATTAATATTTTCCCATTTTTCAAGAAATGCTTTGAAATCACTTAACACGGTTTTGTTCATTCGGAGCAATTTATAATTCGAAATGTTGAAATTCGTTTCAGCTTCTTAATCTGTTTGGAACATTTGTTTAACAAATTAGGTGGAATTATGGTTTCCATACAAAATTTTCAATTATGTGTGGCTTTAGTAAACACATTTACAACTGTTTAACCGTGAAAATATAAATCTGTATTGTGTATATTTTGCTATTAATGGATGGGGTATATTATGATTAAAGTGTAGCTTGATTATAATACCGTAAATAATTTACAGGGAAAAAAATTGTTGGAATATTTTTTTTTCCATTTCGGACCATGTCGTCCATATGGGAGAAATTTTTATGTATGGCCGACACTTGAGATTTTTAAGATTTTATGTAGTTAAATGTGTGAATATGATTTCTATACTCACAGAAATGGGACATATTTCCTCTTATTTGGGAGTTGTTGTGGTTTTCAATTGTTTCCATATAAATTTCGTGGCAAATGTCGTGGCGTCGTGCGTGCACGTATCTACTTAAGAGATAAAAAATCAAAATAAAAATTGTCACTTGTGACAAGTCATTTGTGTGTTAAAGTGTTAAAGTTAAGTCATCCGTGTCGAAACTCGCTTCAGCTGGTCTTCTCACACAAACACAGCGTTTAAGCTTTATGTTTGTATGAGTTAATTTGTTGGTAAAAGACAGCAGAAGCAAACAATGTAGAGCTTAGTGATAGAGACATTTTTCAAATCCATGAAGACGATGCAGGGCTTATTATTGGGAATTTTTTAAGAATTTTTTAAGAATTTTTAAGAACTTTTGAGAATTTTAGGAATTTTTAAGAATTTTTAGGAATTTTTCAGGATTTTTAAAGAATTTTTAAAGAATTTTTTTGTTTTTGCTGTAAACAAAATTCATGCAATTCATTTGCTAATTACGGTTATAAAATCGAACAATTCAAAATTTAATTTTATCGGATGAAGTTGTGTCTGATACGACCAATAATTTATGTGAAGACTCTTAGGTGGATAAGGTCGCTTGACTGAAGACTGAATAAGTTTTCCAATAATTGCAGTCCCAGTTTTCTTACCATTTTTAAATAAGCTGGTGTTTTTAAGAACACAAAATTAAAGACAGATGAAAAAGCGATACAAGAATGGTCTATTTGCTACATCATTAATTGTGTATTTCCACTGGCCGTTTAGAAAACTCAAAATTAATTTAATTTTCTGAAGAAACAAAGAGAGCTGTGGGTTGAAGGTTCAGAATGATATCAGAATGTATCACCTTACATGTGAACTTCATTAAATGAGTCCATAACCACCTTATTTGATATTGGATATTGGACTGGATAAACTTTATTTCCGTTAAAATTGGAAACAAAAAAACTGCCTCAAAAATCTTTCGAGTAGGTCGATTTACTCACATATTTGACATCGTAAAGAATACAAGCCAGATAGCGAATAGGGCAAGTATGGTATTTTTGGAAAGGTGCGGTCTCAGACTATGAGATGTAGTAGCAACTGAAGCTTTTCCCATCAGTGGATGAGTTAGAAATGACCAGAAAGCTTAACGATGGTGAAAAAATTAGTGAAAGTTGTCCACATTCACAACTTTCCATACATTTCCATTAAAAAATCTGAGAAATGTGGGCACCCAGAAGAAAGTTTTTTAAGATTTTTTGAAAAAATTGAAAAACCCACTCTCAGTTTTTTGATATGTTAAATGGGATGTGCTAGCCTTCATTTTAAGCCAATAAAATGAAAAATCGGTTGGGGTGCTCATTGACAAAACCATAAAATTGGACTTTGATGCCTCACACTTACTCACAGCTACAACCTTTCGACCCGACGATACTTTTATTAGAATCGTTTGTCAATTCTCTACAAACTACCATTAGATCAACCATCAGGGTAAAATTTTCTGAAATAGTCATGATTTTGAAATTTTGAAATTTTCTTAGAGTCGCCCCGAGCCGGAGAGGTTGTTTAAAAAAAAACATCTTCAACGAAATGATCACTTTGAAATTCCCTATCGATAGCACCATAAACGTCCGGAAACAAAAATGGTGTGTCCGATTCCAAAAAATTTTCACCATATACGAACCTAACCTCATGATTTCATTCTCCATCGATTAAAACCAAAATTTTGAAAATCGGTAGGTAAAGAATTTTATCGCGGTAACAAGTGTACGGATGTTTTCTGTATTTAACGTTTTAAGCCAATGTAGAACATTTTCAAAATATCATATTGAACTTGTCGTTACGGACATTTAAGGTTATTTTGCATAAACCCTGACTTTCAGTCAAGGGAGTAAACGAAAAATTTAATCATATTACAGTCGAAGAAATATAAGAAACTGGCAATGCAATCCAATCAATGCTATTTATCCCACATTCATTACCAATGTTACGATATTTATGTATGTATATGTATTATAACTTGTAAATCGCATGTGGATTAAATAACATCGTTGAAAAAACCGAAATCTATTTTTCTTCGACTGTAAATGCAAAATATTTTTTAAGAATTTGTAAGAATTTTTTAAGAATTTTTTAAGAATTTTTAAGAATTTTTAAGAATTTTTAAGAATTTTAAGAATTTTTAAAGAATTTTTGAGAATTTTTAAGAATTTTAAGAATTTTTTAAGAATTTTTAGAATTTTGAGAACTGAAATTCCCAATAATAAGCCCTGATGATGCCTCTTTTTTATGAAAACCATAGACCATATTATATTGTCTTCTTCATTTTTCGCATTTGCTCTTTGTAGCGGATACATTGGATAGCCCTTAACTCAAAATGAGTAGCACCGACGTTTCCGCAAAAAAGTGTGTGAAACCTTGAAAAAAAAATTATGAACTGTAAAGCAGTGCCGGATCTTCTATTCTAAGCGTAACATACTTAGTTAATGAAGGCTGATCACTAATATACATTTTCAATTACATCATATATGTTAGCGGATAGCGATGCAAAAATAAACGAAATTTTTTGACTGATGATGCGGTATTAGCAAATAGAATGATAAAACTAAAGAAGTACAAGATTTGGAATAAGTATGTTGAAATTTTTTAATTTTTTAAGTGACATACTCAATACTGTCTGTGAAGTCAATACATACACTTTTTGCTCTACGAAGCCAACAAGTTATTATGCTAATAACTATCAATCCGAAAATCTCTTTTCTAACTCCTCAAGGCATATTTTCCCGGTTATCAAAAGGTAACAGAAAACGTTTCTAAATCACCTAATTTGACTAACCCCCTAAGATGGCTGGTGTCACACTGTCACAGGATTCATCTTTTTTCTTCGGAAGTATTTTTTTTGACTTAAAACAACTTCAAGTACTGCTGACTGCCATCATATTTTTCTGATTTCCAAAAATAACATCAAAGGCATTAAAAATCGCTTTAAATTATCAAAAGTCGAATTTATTAAAAGCAAAAGATTTTTTTTCATCTCCGTTTTTATACGATTCCTTCACCTTATCTGCACCATAACCATGTTATTGCAGTTGTTTACAAGCATAAAACCACTTTATTTATGAAAAAAGAAACGAGAACGAAGTAAAATGAAAAGATAAGAGAAGCTTCTTTTGAATAACACTCAACCATTCCGTTTACATATAAAACACAGTGTTCAGACCTCAATAAACTGATATCTTTTACATAAATTTTCGGTAGCTGAAAAAGAAACCAGGCTATCCCCATCAAGCCATACCAGCAGCTAATTTTCTTATCTTCTCGTATTTATTTCAAACAACTTTTCAACCTTTCCGTTGATGAGCACACTTCATCCACTTGAAGTGTTATAAATTTCTTCGTATTTTATTATTATTGTTCAGTGGAAGATCTCTGCTATATGTAATATACGCCCGGCCGTAAAGAAATCTTTTTTCAAGCTCTTTGCCGTTTCATGCACGTATTAATACGACTTTTGGGTGGATGAGTGGAAGCAGTTATAAACAATAAAATGTCGAAATAATGTTATTTAAATGGAAAAAATTTAATTTGACCATAAAATTTGCTATAAATGCTGTTTTTTTGTCCGAAACATCTGCCAAAAGATAACGAATTTTTTTTTTGTTTCGCAACAGATACAAACGGACAAGAATAATAACCTTAACAATTACAGTCATCGAATCATCAGATGACGGAAACCCAGACAACTTTTTGGGTCTTACGGTGAAAATTAGGAGTTAGTCTGTTTAATGACCTCGGTTTCGCCTCGGATCTTTACTTGCGAAGAGGTGAAAAGTGGTTGAGTTCGTAGTTTTCTTAGTCACACGGTAGAACTCCAGTAGATTAGCTAGGCTGTGGGTTTAGGAGTATGAGAAAGCTTTCAGAGTTTCCGATCAAATATTTTTACTACATTCCAAGATTGGATATGAGAAAACGCATCCTTCTCGGTTAATTTTGATGAAGGTGAAATGACTCTCTTACTATTAACAGATTTACTTAAAATAATCCCACCGCAAAGTAATAGAAATACTCACTCGGATTATATTTAAAAATATCAAAATTATTGGATATCAAACTCGTAGTCAAAATAGTCGGAAAATATGATTGATGGCACATAATCAATTACAACACACTTTCACATTTAACACAATATGTGCGATCAAAAATTCGTATTATGGAAGTGTAGCACAAAGAGTAGGTATGTCGGGGCTTTTTTTCCTCCGAAAATAAACAAATTAAAGTTGATGTGACAACGTTTTTGTTTAGTCGTCAAATCCTATTCATAATCTCGGTGTCTGTTTTGACATTTTCCTAACGAATGTGTCCCATTGTTATGTTCTTTTGGATAACTATAATTCCGTACATGGTGATCAATTGTGGTTGATACCATTTCAGTTAGAATGTATTCATAACAATCTGGTAAAAATTTCTCTCTGAAAGGGACACCGGTTCAGCTAATCCATTTTCGTCTTTTCATGGCATATTATCGAATTCAACTTTTTTTTGTAGATTTCACAGTTTTAATATTCGTAGCCGAAGTGAAACCAATTTTGAACATGCGAAAAGCCGACCACGTTTCAAATTTTGAATTAAAATCTTGGAAATAAATGCTTTTCTACCACATTAACTTTATTGGTATAATTGATATGCAACCCAATTTGGTTCTTTTTTCTTAATTATTCTGATTGCGTTCCTTTTTGTAACAATCTCAATTTACCCAATTAAATGGTGACCGAACGAATTTTTAACAAGAAATTCGCCAGTTATTTAAGTATGCGTAGACCGTACACTATTGCACCATAAAAATTAATTTTATGATTTTAAATGCGAACGAGGTAAATTAAGCTCTCTCAAATTTGAGCAATTTAATTCTGCAATTTCGTATATGTTCTTAATATATCGGACGGATATCCAACCTGCATCTTCATTCACATTTTATTTGTAAAAAAAAATCCATTCGACCCGACGTATTCACAGGTGTAGTATTTGAATACTGTTATTAAATTCCCAATCTCCTCTGACTCATATGGATTTCCGATTTCATCAGTTAGGGTGATCATTTCTGATCAATGCACACAGATCATGGGAACCTTTGTGCTACCCTGTCATCACTAAAATCTTGAAGCCCCCTTTAGGAACTCATCTCCTTCTCAACCTATTGCCTTACGCTCTACATGAACCACTCCAGGCGAGCAAAATGATTCCTATGATTAGTTACCAAAATGATTACCAAAATGATCAGTTAATCTTTAGGGCAGAAAGCAAAGAGAGACTGGCGTCAACTTCGTTTTATTACATTGTAAACTGTAGACTCATATGGATGGATGTCCAATAACCGACTATAGGTTTATTGGTCATCATTAGCTTCCGTTAACTTCTTCTACAATGTGTTGCTTGGCATTGCTTGAGACACACTGACTGCAAAAAAAAGTCATCAGCAGCTGAACTCGACCTCACAATTACACTTCAAAGCCACATCCATCGATACACTACCCAACCCATGCATGTTCGGTGGCAATAGAAAGTTCAGACCAGTACCAATTAGGGGCAACAGTTTGTTTTGTGTTTTTGTTGCTTTTGATGCACAGGACCCGCCACAAGTTCGCCTAAATAATCAAACTTTTACCCATACTTTCAATGGCTCGTAACTCGTCAAGGTTGCGTTTTACGCCCCATGATCGACTGTTTGCCCCAAAAGTCACCTCATGACACCTCACACGACCTTGTACGTGTCGTGTAGCCGGAGAAATTTCCATACGAAAAGTGCATGTTTTCGACTTTCAATCACCTCTCGCTGGCCGCATAAGCATCGACGAATTTTCAAAAAAATATTTTTGCAATGGGAAGGTATTCAGTGTCCATGATGGTCATTTGTTTAAGAGTCTTCTGTTCCAATGTATGACTCAGAACAATTTTTACTTAGTACATTTTTGATTTTTGTACCAGCCCTGTTAATTGACTTCGGCAATTGCCTCAAATCGATGGTATTTCTACGGTATTTTACGACAATTTGTATGGTAATTTGGTACAACAGTGATTAAGACGGTGGACCAAGAGGTTCCTACACTTTCATCTGTCATCTGTTATCGACAGCAATAATAAACGACAAGCTCTGACAATGAGGTCTAATACAGGAAAAAGCAAATTCAAAACAAATGAAGTAAAAGATTTCTGAAATCAGTCTCTGAAAATCTTCGAACAAATGAAGTAATTCTCCGCTGATAAATTGATGACATTTAAGGCGAGAAATGACTTTGAATTTTAGTAATAGTTTGAGAACAGTGTACTCAATTCTTAAGGTGTAAAGTATTGTTGAGTTTATAGAAGACATTGGTCAATGATATCGTCCAGTTAACGTAAAGTGAGTGTAACAATATCCATGTTGTTAAGGTAAAGTGAAACTCACCTTCAAAACAATTATAAGTTCATCATGCCGGCGAACTAATTTAACAATAAAACTAACAGTAGACTGAAACGAGGACCATAAAAACAAGAATAGACCGGCTGAAGCCTGGTGAGGTCTTTTTCATTTTTTTTCAATTTCTGTTTACTACTAGCTTGGTACTCATTCAAGTACCACTTTGGTATTCAACTACCAAATTTTGGAATTATGAATAGGCAAGCAAGCCGATTAATTTCATCAGTCGGTGTGCAGCTCTCAAACAGTAAACATATCTACAACATCCGTATTAGTAAACTACCATGTTGGTAGTCAACTACCACTTTGGTAGTCAGTCAACTACCACTTTGGTAGTCAGTCAACTACCACTTTGGTAGTCAGTCAACTACCACTTTGGTAGTCAGTCAACTACCACTTTGGTAGTCAGTCAACTACCACTTTGGTAGTCAGTCAACTACCACTTTGGTAGTCAGTCAACTACCACTTTGGTAGTCAGTCAACTACCACTTTGGTAGTCAGTCAACTACCACTTTGGTAGTCAGTCAACTACCACTTTGGTAGTCAGTCAACTACCACTTTGGTAGTCAGTCAACTACCACTTTGGTAGTCAGTCAACTACCACTTTGGTAGTCAGTCAACTACCACTTTGGTAGTCAGTCAACTACCACTTTGGTAGTCAGTCAACTAGTCAGTCAACTACCACTTTGGTAGTCAGTCAACTACCACTTTGGTAGTCAGTCAACTACCACTTTGGTAGTCAGTCAACTACCACTTTGTATCTCTACTTTGGTAGTCAGTCAACTACCACTTTGGTAGTCAGTCAACTACCACTTTGGTAGTCAGTCAACTACCACTTTGGTAGTCAGTCAACTACCACTTTGGTAGTCAACTACCAAATACTCGATTTATAAATAGACCAGCAGGCCGAATAATTTCGTCAGTCGGTGTGCGTCTCTCGAGTAAGAAACATCTTTGCTGCTATATAGTTTGGGGGTCTAACTACCAAATTGCAATGTCTGCTATGAGCGATTGGTTACCAGATAACAAATAATAATTGATTTGCCTGGTGTTGGTTTGCTCATAGTAGCATTGCAATTTACCACCGAGGTAGTCAACTACCAAATATTTGAGTTATAAAAAGGCAAGCAGGCCGAATAATTTCGTCAGTCGGTGTGCGTCTCTCGAGTAAGAAACATCTTTGCTGCTAAATATTTTGGGGGTCCAACTACCAACAACTACCAAACTTTCAAATTGCAATGTCTGCTATGAGCGATTGGTTACCAGATAACAAATAATAATTGATTTGCCTGGTGTTGGTTTGTTCATAGTAGCATTGCAATTTTAACTTTTATCAATCACATTTTATTTGTGACACAGACGGACGGATGGACGGACGGACAGACGGACGGACGGACGGACGGACGGACGGACGGACGGACGGACGGACGGACAGATGAAGTGCCCACAATAGGTCTTTTTTTCCTATGGAAAAAAGACCTAAAAATCTTCAACAAATCGTTTGAGATCGTAATGACATATGTTACCAACGACTTAATCAAATTATCATCATCAGAGCCATCAGAAAAAGGTCACAAAAACAAAACAAAACAAAATCCATTTCAGATACTCACATCTTTAAAAAAAATTGTTAAAGCTCTTCACACCTGTCCATCAGTCAATCGAATAAAATTAAACGTTTTCTGTTCTTCGTGTGTTTCTTAATTCACTTTTTTGTGTATTCTCCATCTACACGGTTCCCTCAATCTATATGTACACATATTACACTGCTCTCGAACAACAAACTCTACGTATTATTTTTTTTGTCTTGTAAATATTTGTTACTTTTATATTCCTAAGTGTCATTCAACGTTGAGTAGCGTTGTCATTATTGAGGTGTCGGATTAGTGCATTTATAATATTTGATTTAAAAAATCAACCGTGATGATCATTTTTCGGTGTAATGCGTGGTGTAAAGTTTTTGTATCACTTTTGGGAATTATGTTAATGTGTATCAAGAGAGATATGATGTCAAAATGCTAAGTGATTTTTTTTCTTCGTCATCTCCTTCTTCTCCCCATAGAAATCTGTAACAATTGAAAAATATGAAGAGCGATAGTCAATTTGATAGATATCGTTAGAGACATGATATTAACTAACCGTTACATTCGAAATCCGTTTCTATTGTGGAAATGATAGGTGTGTTTAATTCTCTATATTTGTATCACACACAAATTTGATGGAAAATTAATAAATTCCAAACGAATCAAATAAAAATTTCAGAAGAAAAATTTTTCTACTTAACATTCCACTTCTCTGAATTTATCGTTACTGGACGGAATAAATATTTATGCGGCCACATTGGATGGTATTTAAACTAAATATTGTTTTTATGAAACAATCATCCACATCAGATGATATGCGTAATTAATTTTCGTCAAAAATATTTGAAAAGACTCTGATGATGTATGGGCTCCCCAGGAGGTATTTGCTTGTTTTTAATATTTATTTCTCTTTTTTTTGATTGTTTGTTTGTTGTTGTTTTGTAACCTGATGTAATTGATTGTGAATATGTATATTGTTGAATCGTTTGCCCGTGATAATAGTCGCAATTTATTAATTCGGTTTCAGTTACGAACTGAGAGTTTTGTGGATCTGTTCATGCGTAAATGATCACCCGAAAAATATATTTGACGTAACGTTTTTGACGTAACACCAATTCGAAAATATGGTTGTTGAGAAATACTTGCTTACAAGCCTTACAAGGCTCTGGGAATCATATTTCCGTTAAGAGTTGTCTATGTTTTGTTAATTTTCCATTTTTACAGCTTTAAAGACTATTTGCAATCCTTTAGGAAATCTATTTATAATTGTTACATTGCATTACGAATTGATCTTCACTCTCTGTACGAATAATGGTTCTTTTTCAGTTTCGCTCTCAGTGCATCGAGTCGTACGAAGATCTCACATGAATCGTAATTTTGTCTCCGAATCGTAATTCTGTCTACGAATCGTAATTCTGTGTTACCATGCACGTTTAAAAGTACCGTTATTATTATAAAATTTCTTATTTCTCTTATTTTGCTTAAAGAAATGAAGAAGTTGGAGAAATGAGAAATGTGCATGGCTGTATCGTAATTCTGTCTACGAATCGTAATTCTGTCTACGAATCGTAATTCTGTCTACGAATCGTAATTCTGTCTACGAATCGTAATTCTGTCTACGAATCGTAATTCTGTCTACGAATCGTAATTCTGTCTACGAATCGTAATTCTGTCTACGAACCGTAATTCTGTCTACGAATCGTAATTCTGTCTACGAACCGTAATTCTGTCTACAAATCGTAATTATGTATTACGTTTAAAAGTACCGTTATTATTATAAATTTCTTATTTCTCTTATTTTGCTTAAAGAAATGAAGAAGTTGAAGAAATGAGAAATGTGCATGACTGTATCGTAATTCTGTCTACGAATCGTAATTATATGATTTTTTTTAAATAATCCGTTTATTATCATTCCAATATATTTCTGTGTGGAACACTATATTGGAGCATAATTCTGTCTGCTTAATGAAATAAACTGTTGATCATTTTCAATTAAAAATGATCAATGAGCGACTTGTCTCGCAGCTAACTTAATGCTCAGCCATCACACAGAATTCCGTAACCATACAACGATTGTGTAAGTGTACGAGCGGTAGCAATTTAATTAAAATTAAAGATTATTTCAACATTCCATACCTCTATTCCTCGATGTATCATACCACACTCGACAAGAAACGAATTTATGTAATTAGAATTATTCAATTTTCATCCATTAATAGACCTTTTAATCAATTTGATTGCTGTTGCCTCCATGAATATTTGTTTTATCGATTAAGTACTTCAAATTAGTCACGAACATCTCACATTCAAATTAACATGCAACGGCATAATGAAGTTTAATACGAAAGAAAAAAGCTTAAGTGATTTCTTCCTGATTGAATGTATCCCTAATTTTATTCTATTCTATCATCCACATCACATTTACTTTAAGAGGGCAGACTAGGTGCGAAGTAGGCTATATATTGAAAAATAGGTTTTAAAATTAATGTAGACCATTTAATGAAAATCTGTTCCAGCAATTAGATGAGCAATATGTTTATCTATCTCTAAAAAATGAAAAACGATTTACAATAAGCAACAGTTGGAAGAAAACCGATTTCCAAAAAAATATTGCATAGCCTAACTTTAAGCGACGTTCATATTTTGGAAATCGGTTTTCTTCCAACTGTTGCTTATTGTAAATCGTTTTTCATTTTTTAGAGATAGATAAACATATTGCTCATCTAATTGCTGGAACAGATTTTCATTAAATGGTCTACATTAATTTTAAAACCAATTTTTCAATATATAGCCTACTTCACACCTAGTCTGCCCTCTTAATTTAGGTGTAATATCCTCCCTATGTCGTGACCTTATTAAGTAAATTATCTTCGATGTTGAATATTTTGACTCTTTCTTTCGGCTCGTACAATTGACGAGTGCATTAGCGATTTGAAGGAAACTTATGTGTTCGCTTCTCTAAAAGAGTATCTTTAAAACTAAACACATTTGTTGTCTTTGGACTGAATATTCATCTACAGGTGGGACTTCCTTTATTTTATGTTTGCCTAATGAAACAGCAAAGCATCACATCCAAATGTGTAAGATATGTGTACTTAACTCAAAGTGTTCGTTTTCGTTTAAACGATGAGTTTGAATATTTTATCGAATATCAAACCATTCAACATTTTTATCTCTATTGATAAAGCCATTTACTGATTATCGGAGTTCTCTTCAAAAATAAATAGTTCACCTTATCAGCATTGTGTTGCAAACATTGAAAACAGTCAAAATGGAACGTTGGACTGGGAAAGTTGCGATCATATCTGGAGCCAGCTCCGGAATCGGATCTGCCGTAGCAGTTGATTTGGTTCAGGCCGGTATGACAGTGGTTGGCCTGGCTCGACGAGCAGAACGTGTCGACGAGTTGCAAAAAGTAATTCCAGCCAATGCTAAAGGAAAACTTTACAGTTTGAAGTGTGATATATCAAATGACAACGACGTTAAAAAAGCGTTTGAGTGGATCGAAAAGACGTTCGGTGGAGTTCATGTTTTGGTTAATAACGCTGGAGTATCCGTACTTACATCACTGACGGATGATGGGAATGAGGATCAATTGAAAAATGTTATTCAAACCAATTTATGGGGACTAGTTTCGACTACAAAGAAATTTTTTGCAATTGTTAAGAAGTATAATGTTGTCGGTGCTCATGTTATAAATATCAATAGTGTGTTGGGCCACGATGTCTTTCCAACGCCACTTGGAAGAAATCCAATTTATAATGTCTATCCGGCAAGTAAATTCGGGGTGACAGCAGTCACGGAAACGCTACGCCAAGAATTCAGCTATCATGGATTGAAGACAAAAGTTACGGTGAGAGGAAATCAATAGACGATAAATGCTTCGACGTTAATCAAATAATTTTTCAGAGCATAAGTCCTGGATTAGTCACTACTGAGATGACCACCAAAAACGGAGCCGATAGGATTTTTAAGAACACACCGGCTCTGAAACCTGAAGATATCTCGCAGGCAGTACTCTATACACTGGGAACGCCAGAACACGTACAGGTTCACGAGATAACTGTCCGACCATTCGATTTCAGCAAATTGGATATAAAGCAAAATGTACGCAGCAAAATGTAAACCTAATCTCTTGAAAATTTAGAAGTTTTTCGTGGAATGAACATTAAATCTGCTACTTCGTTTCACCTTGTGTTTTAAGCAAAATCTTTTACTGTATTGGCTTAGATATTCGATTCAACTGAGTCGATCAGCAACACTCCTTGAGTCTTGGAGTAATTGAAGATAGTGACCGTCTCAAAACCATGGTGGAAATGTGAACAAAGAAGTAAAATAACTTCATCCAGCTAGTTTTCAGTTCCCTGTTTACATATACCGTACCGGTAGATGATTCTTCAAACCCGAGGAAATAGCGATTGCATATAAAAAAAAACTCACCTTTCAATGATTTTCATTGAGCGGTGAATTTGTTTATGTGAAATCGCTATTTCCTCCGTTCCATACAAATTTTGACTTTAGGGCATACCTCATAGAGTAATACTTTCATAGCCAGAACTTGACCGGTCAATTTCAAGAGCTTCGTTGTCATTGTTCCAATTTATTGAAAATTTCCAGAAGTGAATGAAATGCGTTCTATTTATTACACATTTAACTCATTGTATACGGTGAGCTTGAAAAAAATTTTATTCGACCTCTCGTGGACATGAAATGTTTTTAGTGGTTTTTGTAGAGGGCGGCACCACGAGTAAGAATAACATAACAAGAAAATATTTCGATGGGAAAATTTTTAATGAGATCGATTTTTCATTTTTCTGTGCCCTGCAGGAAGCTTCGAAAACTGTTTGGACCCTACTGGTGACTTGTTTGATCACAAAAATATAGTTACTGTTTAGCCTGAGGTCTAAGCTTTACAGCGATACCAATCATGACATTCATGACTACCAACAAACATCTTTTATGAAGGAAAGTCATTCTGCTATGTCGATGTGAATTTTAAAGGCTGTATCATACGTGGATTACTTTTATTTTCTCTTTAAATTATTTTTAGTTATTTTACATAATTTAAGGGGTTAATAAAAGGTCGAAAGAAGATTTTTAACTCGAAATAGGTTTCTTTGTAAATTGCACCCATGAGAAAACTGCATTATCTCGAGTCAAAAATTAACAAACCTTTCTTTTGTTTCGTTCGTAGTTTCTCCAATAGTCATTCTAAGCTAATTCTGCAACATTTTAGTTGTTTCCACTAAAAAAATGAGACATTGTACGAAGAAATTTGGGTGGTCGTTCAGGTGTACCAACAAAGATTTTGTCAGAATGAAATCCAAGCTCATCCTCTGACCTTTTATTAACCCCTTAAATTATGTTAATTAACTAAAAATACTTTTTAAGAGAAAATATAAGTAATCCACATATGATACAGCCTTTAAAATTCACATCGACATAGTAGAATGACTTTCCTTCATAAAAGATGTTTCTTGGTAGTCATGAATGTCATGATTGGTATCGCTGTAAAGCTTAGACCTCAGGCTAAACAGTAACTATATTTTTGTGATCAAACAAGTCACCAGTAGGTTTCAAACAATTTTCGAAGCTTCCTGCAGGGCACAGAAAAACGAAAAATCGATCTAATTAAAAATTTTCCCATCGAAATATTTTCTTGTTATGTTATCCCTACTCGTGCTGCCGCCCTCTACAAAAACCACTAAAAACATTTCATGTCCACGAGAGGTCAAATAAAAAAAAATTCAAGCTCACCGTGTGTAACTGGGCATTCAACGCAGAAAAATGCCACCCAATTTTTATTTCCAGTTCTTTATGCTTACAATACTACAATAAATTCTCTTTTTAGGCGAGAAATTCATTTTTTTTTATTCATTGTGTCATTATTTCCAAAATGTCTAAGAATTCATTTTTTAATAAAATTATAAAAAAAAGAATTATAAAACATGTCATAAACACAGCTTGAACACACCAACGTCGTAGGCTGATGTGGTTTGTCGTTGTTGTTGTTGATTTTTTTTCTTCAAGTTCTTTCAAGCATCATAATTTTCCTGCATTTATAAATGAGAAGGCGATTTACATACTCACAATAGACCAATAAACTGTTTTTGAATCTATAATTTACAATTTTTCACTTGGGTCTTCTCATCTTCCTCTTATTCAGCACAATTTTATATTGAAACACCATTTTTTAACGACGGGCTGTAAATATAAAACGTTTTTTCTTCTTCTTCTTCAACGATTTTATGTATTATCTCGATTGTAAATAATAAATATTTCGTTTAAATACCATTTTAATAACATTATTATAAGGTGTGCTAACAAAAATTTGTTGACATATCGTCGGAATAAATTAATTAAACAGCAACATTTGATACCTCTATATATATACCAACTTATATATTAAGCGATGTCTGTTTATGGTGTATCCTTTTAATGATTAAAAAAAAACTTTATGTTCGTTAATGTGAAAATATGCAGACGACCAATAAAATCGATTAAATCTTTTAATTTGAATGTTCAGATATTAGCGTCGAACAACAATAATCATTTCCACAGTCATAATGTAATGATTTTATGGAACCAATCAAGAGACTTTTTAGATGATGACTGAGAGGTTTGAAATGTCTTCATTTTTTACCTCAACTTTATAATATATTGCATTGATTCTTTCGCTTTGTGGATTAAATTTTGTTTCTACGTGTAATCATAATCATGTAGCCGGTCCACAGTATTCTATTTCAATGATTAATCAACACAATTAATCAGTACCGGACTGGCTCGAAAAAGCCCTTCGGGGGCTCCATGCAACTCAACTTAAAAAGGCCCACAAATTAAAAATTCTCATACAAAAATCCAAAAGGCCCATCAGGAATCCACCGAATTCACCGTATGGCAGGGACTATTTTTGAGAAATCAGATTTCTCAAAATTCTCAAAAAATTTTCAAATTTCTCAAATTTTTCAAAGTTTAAAACATGGTTTAACAATGTAATTTTATGTGCAGACACACATAAAAGTAACCAGAGAACTCGTACAGTCGAAAAAGAGTAAGAAGAAGTAATTAAAGCCTTCGATATTCAGTTTTCAACTATTTATCAAAACTAGCTGTCTAAATCAGTTCCAAAAACGTTTAAAATAAACATACATCGTTAGACACGTAGCAAAGTTAATTTTCCTAAATTTTATTCAGAAGAATAAGAAAAATAATTTGTAAAACTTTAAGAAATTTAAAGAAATATTTCTCAAATTTCTCAAAGAATTCTCAAAATTCTCAAAAATAGTCCCTGCCGTATGGCCAGTCCGGGCCTGCAATTAATGCAGTTCATGTTCACAATTTCTTTGTGAGTAATTAATAGCTGACTAAAAGTATATTTCAAATAAACTGGGTGTGCACGTAGTAACGGAAATCTGTTAAGTTTCAGAATTACAAACGAAGCTACGAATTATCAGCTTACTTCAAACTTACTCCTCCAAAATTAAGTTTTTATATTCGACAGATTATTTAGTCTGCCTCTTGGTTGCAACCGTACAACGTTGTTATATTAAATATATTTAATTTCAACAGATTGCTGCAAAATCTATTACTTCATTAGTTTTATGCAAATTGCTACTTAAGGGGCACGGATGCTTAACTAAAACTGTAGCTTACATTTGTGTGTTTCCTATTTTGTTTTCGATGAGAATCAGAATCCGTTTAGAAAAATGTTCGACTGCAATAGCGACCACGAATACGTTAACTTTCAATAAAAGTAAGATTTGATTCAGCAGTTTGACCAGCTCTGAGAAAAGTCAGCAGTTTAACGAAATTGTAATAAACTGTTCAGTTTTCTCAGAGCTTATTGAAAGCTAACACATTTGTAGTCCCTGCCACGGTACTAAATTTTTGAAAAAGGATTCTGCGGAAAAAATATCATCAAAAAGTAATCTAAGATTCAGTATTTAAAATGCGCCCAAATGTATGCAACTCAGCAGAGCATTGATGCCTCTTAAGAGGCATCGGCACTTAGCTAAAATGTTAGCCTGCATTTGCGTGTCTCGTATTTTATTTTTGATATCTTTCCACCAGAATTCATTTTCAAAAATGTATGTCCGCAGTAATAACCATGACTGTGTTAGCCTCTACAGGCGAATTTAGCTAGATCTAATTACTTTTTTTTTGTCGTTGCTGGCGATAACAAACGACATAGACGTTCATAAACATATTCTCGCAATAATGAAATGTGGAATCCTGAATGACAAATTAAAATATTTTCCAAGAAATTGTTTTATCTTCCGAAACATGTAAATAGAGCGTTACAGACGGTGACTTGACATCCCAGCGATGGAAAAATAGATTTTATTAAAATCTTTTCTTAATTAATCCTCAAAGATGACCGTTTCTGGTTTCATTAATCCAGACACTTCCAATCAATCTGCATTATAATCGGAGACAGTTATGATCCCCTTTAATCAACCATCGAGACGCGACAGTGATATATAAATAATGAAGGAGCGAAACATCTTCAGGTGTTTATTAAAATCGATGAAAATAGATCAAACAACAACAACAACACTACATGGTAATATTGTTTGGCATACAATTTTATAACAACTTGTTAAAACATGTACCATGAGTATATGTTCGTCCATAACATCCAACACGAAATAAAAAAAACCATCCAGCTTCGGTATATAGAGGTACATTTTAGAAATTAACTAAATTTACAATCACTCAACAGGAATTATATTTTGATAGTGAATCATCTGTAGACCACACAATAGAGACAGTTAAGAAATTCCTATGTCAAAGTTTATACTGATGATGTTGATTTGATCGGAGTAATAAACGCACGAAATATATTTTTCGAGTTGTTGTTATTTTACTTTCCAGTTATCGGCTCATACAAGAACAAAAAATCGGTGAAAAAAATAATTAAAGAGTTTCTACGGTTTATATGTCATGTCGTCAATCATCATCGTGTATTATTTTTAATGAAATAAATAATAAATTATGAAGAAATCAAAAAAAAACAATCGGCTCTACAACACACGTACGCTACACACGTACAATATTATTTGCATGTCCCAATACAATTATTTTTTCAATGCGTAAAACGAAATCATCATCAGCATATAGACTGCATTTGCATTGCATTGACAATTTGCAATTTTCGATTGATTAACCCTATCTAGACTTACGGTATTCATCGCTGAAAAAATAAGCAATAATATATTACCTGCTGACTTTCAGCGCTAAAAAATTATTGCTCATGCAATCAATGCTTATTTTCGTAGCTGAAAATCAGCGCTCACATTTTCTGAAGGATGATGAAAACTTTTTAAATGTTTTCCAAAATTCGCCGATGATAACTCTCAACGATAAAAACATCGATGAAATCAGAAACAATTTTGCTACCGAAAATTTTGTCAGACTAAGTGATGATATTCTAAATTACAGAAATCGGTGGATTTTGACAGTGAAGTAAATATTCATTGATTGTAATAATCAAACTTCTTCAGTTTCTACATCAGTTAACTACTTGAATTTTAGGAATGTATTCCGATAGATTCGATCTAACGACTTACGGATCATCACTACAAACCTGCTATCAACGTATTCAAAAATTGAATCAGAAAAGATTTATGCATTGGGATTTTATTAACGAAAAAAATTAATCAGAACCGGGAAACAGAAAGCTACGTTGTATACAATGATTAAGCGAAACAAAAGTCAGCAACTTATTTTCAGTTGAATTATAGCCGCTGATCACACTCTACCGTCAAACAAAAAAATTAATTTTTTTTGGCAAGGGCATTTTTCTTCTTTTCAGCAGCTTTATCTGCAGCTCTTTTGGCGCTTTTATATCGTCGAAAATGGCCCATGAATTTTGAATTGTTGTCATCCGAACCAAAATTTGTTTCAAAGCTTTCTAAAACGGTCGGTTCCCAATTATATCAGATAAGAAAAAAAGATTTTCAGAAATTAATTTACTTTTCCAACATCCAAGAATGTAGCTAGTTTTTATGTTGATCCGCTTATCCGCAGTCTGCCAACAAACAGTGTCAACGAAAAATTTTGGTTCGAAAAGTAATTCAATTGCTCGATTCATGTATTTTGCCTCAGTTTCATTTGGGAGTGGAAGCAAAATTTCGACCTAAAGTTCGAGATTATTTTATCAGAGCGGAGAGACATACTATGAACTAAACTATATAGCAAAATTTACTATAGATATCATAAATATCATAATTCAGTGAAAAAGCTGAGCAACTAGGCTATGGTAACAACTTACCAAACCCTCCGCATATGGCATATTAGCATCCTTTTCCGCTTCAACATCTTCTTGGTACAATAGAATTTCATTTTTTTCATAGCCAGGGAAATTTTCCATTGGAAGTTGAATTCCCTGTTCTGAGTCTTGAATGGGTTTTGCATCAAAAGTTACATTGTCGGCTAGTTGCACATTCGCGTCCTCAGCTGTGTCAACCGCAACAGTGGAAACATTCATAGCATTCAGGTCACTCTTATCTACCTCATCCACATTTGAAACATTAGCATTCACCTATACGCGTAAAAAGTTTCATTTAATACCGTTGCTTCGAGGGATTATAAAAACTTGCCATATTCGGATCAATCACTTCATTTACAGCTTTTGCATCGGTATTGGAAGAATTTTCTACATTCGTACCCTCCTCTATCGGAAAATATTCAACAAGAATAGGAAGGTTGACGATAGTCGATTGAGAATATTTTGCTTCGTGTTCATTGTCGCTCTCAAGCCCAACATTTATAAACGTATTGATTTCAGAATTTGCGGTGTCTTCTGAAATCATAACGATCAGTTGCCAAATCTGTTACGCATCAGCCTGAAAAAAAGCTTTTCAAACCCATAAACAAATTGGTCATACTGGACGCTGTTGCTTGTTTTTGCACCCCAGAATTGGACGGAGTTTCGATCAAATTGTTCAACACTTGCAGCTCGAGTCGAGAATTTCGAACAAAAGACTCAAACATCATGTCAATTTTTGAAATTTGAGAATTTATTCCTGGTGACGGTTGCAAATTTTCATTCTTTTGAATCAATTGGGAGGAGGTTTTTAGCATAGAAAAACCATAATTGTCACTGAAGACACGACCTTGAGAACTTTTAAAATTGAATTTACTGTTGGCGAATAACTTCGTATTTTCAACTGAAAGAAAAATTTGTAGTTGTTGCTGGATTACAGACTTCATCATAAATATTACTTCGTTGAACGTTCTTATTGCGAATAGAATTCTGTAGCATATAGGTGCCTCCGAATTTCACACGCTCGTTATAATCGGAGCTATCGTTTCCAGTCATATCATCTGAGAGCAACGACTCATCAGATGAAGACAACTCATCCGATGACAAATTACCGAATTTCGCCTTTTTATTTATACAATGTTCTTCATCTGGATTCATTTTTTGTTTCTTTGTCGATACGTTTTCAGACATCTTATTATGGCACAAACGAAAATTAGACTGCGAATACATTTTAAATTGACAACAATTATGTGATCGGGCTACTATCAATAATATCGGTTGGCGGCTGACAAGTGCAATGGAGAGTATTTAAGTGGATAATTCTAAAGTTAGAAATGATAGCAGAAAATGAACATCGCCAAAAATAAAGAGTTGATCGCACAAAAAAAATCTTATTTTCGAGCAAAGAATTCTTCATTGTCTCTTTACAATTAATACAGCTGAAACGAAATACGTGTTTCAAAGTCGCCGACTGTACAGAAAATCTTACGACATTTTTCTTTATGCCATTGAATCACCATTAATTCATTACTGAACAGAATTCTCATCGTTCTTTTTTTTTTGATCGATAAATTTTATTATTTCGCCTTCACATATTTACCAGCACATCGAATTGCGATACTTCGTTTAGTATCAACTATAATTAGGCTTCAAATCACTATCGCAACTCGGGTATATTCCATCCATAAACATGACAAGTATTCCATTTCCTCTTTTACAGTCTATTGGAATGATTGGGGAAAATGAATTTAAAGACTAAAACAGATAGAAAATTGACAAAATCAGTTTTCGAATTCTAGTGTAAACCTGATTTATTCAATTCGTAGGCGAATCAGATTTTACGGTATACTATATATATACTAATATTATATCGCAACTTGAAGTTTTTAGCAAATTTTTCCAAACAGCCATTGATCCGCACTGGGTGAGCCCCTAGATTGCATTTTTGGCATTAATGTCTTGCCAATTTATAGACCATTACAAGGTTTTCCCGAATCTGTTGGAGACGTAGAAAGGGATGAGTGACGATTACTTTTCGTTGTCATTTTTAAGGTGTCGAAAATGTGATAGTTTTATTGAAAAAAAAAATGTTCCACACAATTACCATGAAATATTCTATAAATGTGACAACGCAAAAAGTTTTGATCACTGATTCGTACCATACTTACATCTAAAAATCGTCTTCCATGTGTGTTATGTAAATAATTACTTAAAGTTAAAAAATAACAAAATATTAGCGTTTAGACGCAGTAAAATTTACTTTCCACGTCTCAATCAAAATATACAAGTTTTAATGACAGTTTAGCTGAGATAACAATGATAACTATGATGTAAAATGGACCAAACTTTGAACAAGTATTTTAATTTATTGAAAATATTTTAAAAACGAAATTGGAACAACCAGATTGACCATATGAAATATACAAAGTGTTGAAACCGACAAATTGTGAAAATCTACACCTTCGACACAAAAACATTATTTCATTAGTCATGGGACTAGCATCGTTGTCTCTTTCTACCTATATCAGGTAGAAAGTGGTGAATATATGTACAAATAACTTGACCATCAGTGAAACATAAAGATCTTGTTTAGAGCAGGCGTTTAGAAACGCAAAATTCTTTCTCTGAGTTTCGTCAGCTCAACGCTGTCAAGTGAGGTTCGATTTCTCACGAAATGCTTTTTGTTCGTGAATCAAATTTTTGGTAGGAATCGTTATACTTTCATAATTGTTTCTGTGATTGAAGAATTTTTCGTTCCTAAAGCAAAGTCATATCAGATAGACTGATACGAATCTCTCATTTTTTGCAGATTTTATAAATGTACCGTAAAATTGAATTGAACTATTGCTTCTATCAATTCAAAATAAGTGCAAAAAACGAGCCTTGCTGAATGTGTGGTGGCTGGCTTTCCGTGATAACAAGTAGTCAGAGCAACATACTGCTGAATGTTTCGTGTGCGTACTATTTTTCATCGAAGCAGCCTGCATCGACTATTTTTACATTATTGACATAACTTTACGTGTTCACATGAAGTCTAGTGTTTTATTTATGTTACCCAGTAAAAATTACTGTCCACGTCTCAATTAAAATATACAACTTCGCATTCAAATGTAAAATTTACTTTTCACGTCTCATGTAAATTTGTGTATCAATCGGATTGAATTCTGATTTTAAAAATGAACGAGTAAGTGCGGTTAAAATGTCGTTTTCGCTCTCATTGGCATTTGTGTAAATCACACTCGATTTTTTAAAATTAGGAGTAAGAGAAAGGGTGACAACACGCTGGACGACTCCAATTCGGATTTCGAGGATGATACAGACGACAGTTCATATCAGTTCGAATTATCGGATTCGTCTGATTCTGAGGATTCCGAAGATGACGAAAACAGTGATGATGAATCTCCTCAGCCATTGGTAAACAGTCCAATAGATTGGAAGGAGGCTGACTCCTCATTCGTTCCGCGAAAGACAATTCCGTCATATAGAAAACCAGTGATTTGTTTGAAAGACGGTTGCAACGAAATTGATTCGTTCTTTTCAATATTTCCTAAAAGTTTATTTATGTGGATCGCCGAGTGTACTAATGAACGCCTTAAAATTTTGGAGTTGAAAAATAAGAAGAAGTATGCTCCAACCGATTATCACGAAATAATGATAGTGATAGGAGTAACAATCATTATGTCGTACAACAGAGTGCCGTATATGTCTATGCTCTGGTCTCAAAATAAATCACTCAGAAACGAGGCCGTTGTAGCAGCGATTTCGAGGGATAGGTTTTTGCTACTATACTCAAAGATGTATTTTAATAATCCCAAAAAACCTGCCAACGCAGGGAAAACATATTACATGGATGAGTTGCTTAGCTGTTTAAAAGGGACATTTCTTCGTGCGAGATCTGAGGCTACATTCCAAAGTATCGACGAGTGTATGATGAAATGTAAGGCCCGCACTTCATTGAAACAGTTCATGAAAGACAAGCCCACCAAACGCGGCATAAAAGGCTGGGTGAGAGCCGATGCTGAATCAGGATACGTGTACGACATCAATTTGTATACTGGCAAATCATGTGGAAACGAGGAAGGTACATTGGGAGAAAGGGTAATGCGCTTAAATAGTTTTTACCACATGACAGTAGTTATTACAATTAGTTTTAATATGACTGGAAGGTGGTCAATACGCTGTGTAGTACCATACGCGACCCTGATGTAGCAATAGTAATGGATCGTTTCTTCTCGTCGGTTCGCCTCCACCAAACCATAAAATTTCCTATCGTTGGTACTGTTATCACCAATAGACGAAACCTTCCAAAGATGCCAGGCAAATTATCGCGAGGAGATTCAATGGCCAAATGCACAAACACGGGCGTTATTTGTTACAAATGGCAAGATACCAAAGAGGTAATATCCAATATCGTATTCTCATCGTATATAAAGTTATGGTTAGTTGAGTGAATTAATTTCGCACAATTTTTGGCATTATAATTGTTAGGATAATTTCAAGACTGCATTTACAGTTAGAGGCATTAAAATTTTAGCATGAATTTGCTTCAGCTGTTTTCAGCTAATCCACACATGCAATCAAAACTGTCTTGAATCGCGTTTAGTTCTTGACAATTTTCATGATTAATCAATATTGGTCGCGTGCAGATCCCATAAAGATGAAGTTACGTTGTGGAAAAGTTTACCTGACCTAGTAAAAAAAACCTCCTGCAAATGTTGCACTATTCCAACCTCTAGTTATTTTAGTGAATAAATAAAGCGAAATCTCACGATAATCTTAACCCACTTATGAATTTTTTTTGCAGGTTACTTTATTGAGTAATTGTCATAGCCATATTATCGAAACCACTCAACGAAAACAAAAAGACGGTTCGTATAAGACGTTTGATTGCCCACAGGCAATTAATTTTTATAACAAATTCATGGGAGGCGTAGATAAAGCTGATCAATATTCTACCACGTATGAGGTAGATCGTAAGAGCACAAAGTGGTGGAAACGGGTATTCCACAGATTATTGCAGATTTCAGCAGTTAATTCATGGATTTTGTACAAGCAGTTAAAAAAGAAGGACATTCCTCTGATTTACTTCTTGATACCACTGGCTGCGCAGTTGATAGACATTGGTAAAAGTGCTTCAACAAATGCACGGAACACATCCACCGGGCGTCCACCAAAAAAACCGAAATTCACGACTATCATATCGCATCAGCCTGTGGAAATTCGTACGTCTCGTAGATGTAGACACTGCGGCAGCAAAAAAATCCAAAAGCGTACCTCAGTTCTATGCAACACTTGCGACACACCTTTGTGTATTTCATGTTTTGTACCATATCACAAATAAACAAAATACGAAAAGACCATTTTTAAGACTTTCATCTTGAGATCACTCCAGTTATCGCGTTCAACAAAGTAAATAAGCGAACAATAGTTTCTTGATACGAGAGTTAATTATGTAAGTATAATCATGATGACTATGATCAAGACGATTCGTCGATAAAAAAGAATTTCACCGATCGAAATAATCAGCGTGGAATATCAGAGTTGAAAATTATATTCAGAAAATCAGTAGCAATGTCAAATCTGAAAATTAGCGATAAATATCAGTGCTGAAAATTAGCGATAAATATCAGTGCTGAAAATTAGCGATGAATATCAGTGAGAAATACAGCGATGATTGCTAAACATAACCAATCATTTCAGTGATGATATTCAGCGATGATTTTTTCTTTCAATAAGTGGACTCGATAGGGTTAAGTAATTTACTTAATAACTTAATTAGCAGAAATTAAGCCATTAATGCAAAGATGTGTGTGCTTCTAATGCACACCGGAAGTCGACAGATTGCATTCCCATTTATTTCCAATTATGCCGTTAGCACTGAAGATCTAGGTGAATTGGAGTAGAAGATCTTAGCAATATATTTGTTACGTAATAATCACTGAAAAAAGTTTGTTCGTCCGATTCATTTGCGCCGTTTTCGGGGTTAACTTAACAGGATTAACAGGTCAAATCTAGATCTGGTTGAAATATTTAGTTAACGTATAAGACAGATACTCACAGTACCTCGTTTGGTTCAAGCTTAAAGCTTCACCAACTAAACCCTCTGCACCCTCAGTAAGCATAATCATTATAGAAAACTTAAAGAAAATTATTTATTCACCCCGCTTGCTTTTGAATCTTTAGGTTGCATGGGCCCCCAGAAACAAAGAAATTTGTCACGAAATTAGGATCTTTGATGAAAAAAGCATCAGGGGAAAAGCGTTCAACAGATTACTTATCGCAAAGTCAGCAAAGAATTTCAATTGCTATTCAAAGAGGAAATGCAGCATGTATTCTTGGAACGTTGGGAAGGAATAGAGTGGACGATTTTTATTTATTGTAATTTCTGTTTTTTGAAAAGATCGATTTTTTACTGGCTGTTAGAGGTGAGTGGGCATACCTAATTTTTATGCCCGCCCTGCCCAAAGCCCAATAATTTAAAAAAAGCATGCCCACGGCGCAGCCAATGCCCAAGAATTTTAAAAAGTAGGCCCACTGCCCAGCCCATGCCCAAGGCCCACATCGGAAATTTTCGCAAAAAATGTGAAAATTGTCAGTCTGAGGCGAAACTGAGGTTGACAGCACATCGTTCGTGCAAAATTCTAGTAAATTGATGAGTTGGAAACACGATTTTATGTGCGAAAGCCGTTTTAAAATTTCTTGATTAATATTACATCGTACGGAAAATCTTGACTACACTTAAGACTTAAGTTTGTGGGCTCACACATTTTTGAAAAGTGCCCATTCTGCGCCCTATGCCCACGAAATTGAAAAATGCCCAGCCCATGCCCATGTCCCGTGGGCATGCCCATGGGCGTGGGCAGCCCACTCACCTCTACTGGCTGTGCAATTTGAGCAGTCTTTTTTTCGCTTATCTTAAAAAAAAAATAACCCCTAACTTCATTAGCCTATTTTCCTTTATACCCAGAAAATATTAGACAGAGCTCTCGCTTATTTTTGTCTTCGTAGTTGTTGGTGAGGTGGTAAATTCCGGTCTGCTCAGTGCGACATAGTTCCATAGTCTCAAATTTGATTTTCCAAAATGTTCTCTTACTCTTTTTAACCCAATACATTTCAATAACAAGACAGAGATGAATCTATGGAATAATTCCACAGATAATCCACGAAAATATTCCATAGTTTTATCCTTATCTGAACAGCATTGAGTTAAAGAACCAGAACATATTAGAAACGTGAGACTATGGAATTATAATGCACGGAAGAGTTCAGAATTTTCTACTCTTGTTTCTAGGCATTTTCACTGAAAAATATCATCAATCGATGATAAAATTTCCAAATAATCGATACTATATCAATCGAATGTTTTATCGATAAACGATAAATATCGACTGATAAAATCAACAAATATCCACTGAAAATCGAATTATCAGTCTATATTTGCCGATTATCAGTCGATATTTATCGATTTTCAGTCGATATTTATCGATTATCGATAAAACATTCGATTGATATTGATTTTCTGAAAATATCGATAATCGATTCCAGGGAAATAATCGATATTTTATCAATCGAATGAATTATCGAACATGCCTACTTGTTTCCTTGTCCTTTTGTGGTTTACCGGATAAACTTCACCTAGATATATTGATATGGACCTCGTTACTGACAGAAATTTATCAATTAACAATTTTATTTACAACATTTCGGCTTGTTGAAGTAATATACTCTAAGTTACTTCGCTAGCCATTCCTAGCTTATCGTGGTTAATTCATGAATCCAATCATCTTTACAAATATCGTACTTAAGTAAGAACCTAGTTTTAGTCCTTATTTTACGAAGAACTACAACATAAGTTGCTACTCATTATGTCCTTGGTTGGTATTTTGTGTACCCGCTCCCGTTGAAAATGTGAATGAAACATTACACTCGAAATTTCCATAATTAATTAAAATATTTTCGAACTTATCCTTCCAAATGCCACCTATTCGAATCGACCTACATCATCGATTCCGTATCAAATTTCTTTTTGCTTAAATATACGGCTTATAAACAGCTAATGTATTTATTTATACACACCCTTGCCAGTGAGGGTCTCTAGGTTATATCAACGATATTTTCTATTCCAATTTTTTATTTTTGTTTTTAGATGCCTACGTTCAAGAAACATGCCATATGCATACACACACAGGGTATTTTTTTTTCGTACGCATAAATACGTACATTGTATAATGCGAAAGAGGGTGTGAAATAAGGTTTTAAGTGACTCGTTTCGCTAAATAAATCAATCGAAATAGTTTTTCTTTTAAAGATCATTTTCACCCTCGAAAACCTAAAGCACCTAAAATTTTGCGTTACTGTAAGAAAATAGCAGAAACGACGGTGTGTACGTATATAGTCAAGTAGTATAAATATGTGGATTCGCTGAGGTTCGGTTGATATTGAAGGTTTGTGCCATTTATTATTCGGAAATGGTTTTTCACTGCCTCTTCTTATTGTCGAAAATATATAACCCATGCCAATGTCCATCGAAGACATTTTCATCAAGCTTACATTCAAAGGCGCGAGAAGAAGCAATAATTTACGTTTTGGTATTCCAATCATTTACTTGACTTAATTATGTAATCCACATATAACTACTCTACGCTCTAAATATCAGTTTTTCATTTTTAATAACATATTTCATGCAAAATCCATTTTAAAAAGATATAAGTCATGCAGTCAGCAGACATGATTTATAATACTCGAAACGTTTTCTGAACGGAATACGAGCCTAAAATATGCAGAATATGCATATGCGTGAAGCAAAACAAACACAAGTCCCCTCCTAGTTTTTTTCTCTTTTTGTACAAAACCATATAACATGAGGAATACCAATAGGTCGGTTATACCTTTGCTAGATCTTTTGAAAACATTATAAATTCAATATGCAGATGATGTTGTTGTTGTTCTTATATATTCTACTCTACTCTTGATAAAGTGTCACAAGAAGCCTCATTTAAATTGGAAATAATATGTATGAAAGGGACATACGAGCATACCATATTTATGTACTTATGTACCCATATAATATAAATGAGAAAGTGAACAAATAAACAAACACAATGTGTGGTCGGAAAAATTGGTATACCAGTAGAAGATAATCGTTTGAAGGAAAATAAGGAGAACGGGAAACTTTAGTTATGTTGCATAACACTGCATAAAATATCGACAAATTGATTTTATTTATTACCGATGTAAATTTAATTTGCTAAGCCTATTTGCGTTCATAAATTGAAATGCTTTCGGTGTAAAATTAAATTAGACAATAAAATCAAGAATTTTTCATGGATTTAGACTGCACAAAATGGAGCATGATATTCCATAGGATATTGTGTACGGTAATAGAATATTGTCTGTTGCAAGTGACTTGATGTGTGTTGTGCATGGCACGTGCTTGAGACATAAAAACCGAATTATTCTGATGACGAAGGCGTTAATTTCTGATTCGATTTATTAGAGTATACTGTCGGCTGGGGTGATACCAATTTGTAATTGTTATCATTTTCTTTATAAAATTATGATGAACGCATCAACGAGGAACGAGACTTTTTAGAAAAGAAACAGAAACAGCAACTCATTTAATGAGGGCCTAATTTGTTCCACGAGCCGAACTTACAAGTGTGGTTTTAAGCAACAAGCTTTGGAAACTATTATTTTGACAAATACATGCTCGCTCGCCCATATTGCCACAAGCCTTAAGTCTGATAATCAATCTAAATTTTTACGAACTACAAGTGATAAATCGATAAACATGTTATTCATTTTGTTTAAAGTATCGCGCACACAAAATCTTTTACTTCATTGGTTTCAACATACGTTTTGCTATAAACAAAGCATCGCTTATTTTTATCGTCGTTTTTGTGTACTAAAACGAAAATAGTAACTTTTGTTTCACAATGGGCTATAACGGTGGTGGAAAGGCGAGAGAATGACCTTCTATAGATGTTTCATCTGGTGAAAATTCAATAGAGATAATTTGTACTTTATCAGTACTTTATCTCCAGTGGGGAAATTTTTTCTCACATAAGCAAACCACATACATCTGAAATAGTTGTTTGTTAATCAAAAAAAAAAATGTGAAATTTTTTTTGAATCGGACACACCATTTTTGTTTCCGGACGTTTATGGTGCTATCGATAGGGAATTTCAAGGTGATTATTTCGTAGAAAAAGTTTTCGTTTAACGACCTCTCCGGCTCGGGGCGACTCTAAGAAAATATGAAAATTTCAAAATTATGACTTTTTCAGAAAAATTTTCCCCGAAATGAAACGACCCGGGCGGTTTTGATCTAATGGTAGTTTGTAGAGAATTGACAGACGATTCTAATAAAAGAATCGTCGGGTCGAAAGGTTGTAGCTGTGAGTCAGGATGGGGCAGCAAAGTACAATTTTATGGTTTTGTCAATGAGCACCCCAACCGATTTTTCATTTTATTGTCTTAAAATGAAGGCTAGCACATCCCATCCAACATATCAAAAAAATGGGAGGGGGCTTTTCAATTTTTTCAACATTCCTGAGATTTTTTAATGGAAAGTTCGACTAAAAATGAATTTAATTGCTATATACTGGTTGTCTTAGGTCTACCGAACAATTATATGCACTAACAGGAAATTGAACATTTTTACCTTGTGAATGTGTACAACTTTCACTGATTTTTACACAATTGGGAAGCATTCTGGTCATGTCTAGCTCATCCGCTATACTTACTTCAGTTGCTACTATATCTCATAGCCTGAGACCGCACCTTTCCAAAAATACCATACTTGCCCTATTCGCTATCTGGCTTGTATTCTTTACGATGTCAAATATGTGGCGAGGGGGTACTCACTTTAGTAGCTTGTAAGAATCCTAAAAATCTCTACGGGGATTTTGAGATTTTGAGGACAAATATTTTTATGAAGTTTTTCAAAAATTTTAGCGTTGAAACTGAAACAAATTCAGAGGCTTTTTTTACGTTACAATTTTACCACCGAAGTGAACACAGCAAACATTCATTCTAGTACTAATAGTAGCGGAGTGTCACAGTTGTGTCGAAATATTTTCTGTGTTTGTGTTTTTGCATAGAGTAAAAAGTGTTTAGTGTGCAAATATGCCTTGGCGACCTAAAGAAACTATGCCCGAATACAATGGAAAGCAAGTGGGGTGAGTTTCTTTGAATTTTTCCGGTGAATTTTTGTGATAAAATTTTCCATATATTTTTGGGAAAATGTCCTGTCATTTCCCAATAACGGGCCTTCCAAAATAAAGTTACAAATTATGTCAAATAAGGTGGTTATGGACTCATTTAATGGAGTTTACACGCAAGGTATTCTGATATTTCAGTATAATAAGTAGACCGTTTTGGTATTCAGCCATTTTAGGTGAGAAATTGATCATTTTCTCACCTAAAATGGCGCTTTTCAGCATGACAACGAAACACAAAACGCCACTTTCACAAACACTTATTAGTGGACAATATGAGGATTTTCCGGAATTTTCGCATCTCTATAACATGAAAAAGTCTATGTTCACTCCTGGGAACATAGAAAACTCAAGCGATTTACGGTCCACACTTCGCTCTGGCTGTAAACGTCAGTATTAATTGAATTTCATATTTTCTCCTCTTGGAAAGCAAATAACTGACAGATGCGAAAATGGCTACGATTTTATGGTTTTCTTTGATGTGAGAAATTATGTGTTTCCATAAGGAAAGAAGTTGCTTTTCGAGGTTTTTCGAGGATTTTTTTTTGTCAATTTATAACTCCCAATAGAAAAATGTAAAGCTTTTAAGGCTTTCGAAACCAGTTTTCACACACATCGAGTGATTGTAACGCACCTACACTGCTGCAAATTACCTTAAAATTTCAAACAACATGACCATCTGTAGTATAAGTTGGTTCAACACAATAAGAGTTTATGCAGAAGAGTTGATAAAATTATCATCAAATGATGCGAGCAAATATATGCATGTATTTATTATACAAAAGGAATACGGTTTAGTTGTTGTAATGTACAGTAAACCTAACCATTTTTGTATAACATATTTTCCGCGAAAAATGATGATTAATGATGTGTTTACGTGTTACGTCTTTCACAATTTAGTATAAACTCCAGAATTATATTTAATAACTTTCGCATCGTTAATCACCATTGCACATTTTACAATGTATTTATAACATGTGAGTATGACCTCACCATTAAGAATACAATAATTTCTAAGATGTTGATGATTTGAACGATGAAAAAAATAAGATGAAAAATTCATCTACGATTATTAGTAAACAACGAATCCGTACGTATTATATATAGAGATTGAAGTTAATTAAGTTAACACCTATGGAAACTAATAAATCATTTTCAAATGCATGCACACAAAAGTTACCTTCGAGACTTTTTGTTATTTTATTTTTTTCTCTTCTCTCTTCTCTGTTTGGAACACAATCGTACAAATCTGCGCATAAAACCATTAATTATAAATTAGAGGTTTCTAAAATATTTTAATAAAAGTTTTGTCTGTCTAGACTGAATGCTGAATGAAAAAAAAAAATTAACCGACCGATCGCCTCTTTCTTACCCTTTCCTTCAGTTGTCCATATGGTTTGTTACATGATTTCAAATTGCTTCTGATGTTTGGTTCTTATTTAATTAGGTCTTAAATCTATCGATCCGTTAATAATTTCAAAAAAAATCACTTCTTCAAATCATTTATAAAAACCAAAGATATTTATTGTCGGGTTTGATTTCGTAGATAATTTTCTACATCCAAAAATCGTTTATATTATCTGTACAACATCCTCCGACTCCCATCCACTTCACCCCAAGTGTTATTTTATTAATTTTCCACTACTTTAACTTCTGACTTCATCACAATCACAGCATGTACAATAGCAATAATGGTATAACTGCTAACTGGTACATGAACATGCGATGTGAAGAGGGTGAATTTTGATTTTAAATTAATATGTTACAAATGTTCATTTGAAACGCAGATTGAGCAAACACCCTCACCCGAAAATGGTTAATGACATTTTTGTTGTAACTTTATAAAATGGAACTGCTATATTCGTATGATCTGCCAGTGAATTTCGGCCAGAAAGAGGAGTCTTATCGACGGTCCTTTTTCTTCACTTGTTCAGTACTGCCGTTAGCAATAATCGATTTTTGAATTTCAGTTGTCAGCATTCGATAATACAATTCATTGTGAGAGAGAAAAGCTTGGATCTATGATTCTGATGTCGTATAAATGTCTTGATAAATGAATGGACTCTCTGTCTGAAGTTTGTTGACCTCCAGAAAATGTAAGTTCAAATTAGTTATGTGTGGTTTGAAATGGCTAGTCATCTGTTATCATCACCAACCAGATCTGGTTATGGGTCTTTAATACAGTAAAATTATTGCTAATACTAATGAAGTAGTAGATTTTGCAGGAATCATTAGGAAATATTTACTACTCTTTATTTTCTATTACTATGCTTGTTGCCTCGCTTGGTGCTATTGTCTTTGATTTATGTTTTGTGCAACAATAAAAATCAAAGTTTTTCATAGCTGAGAAGCTGCATCATTTCATTATGCAGTCAATGTAATCGTAAACACTTCAGCTTGTGGACATCCACAAAGTCAAAAACCGTATTAGAGCCCATATCTGTCAATAATATTTATGAAACCAAAAACTTATCGCTCGGTTGAACTCAAAAATTATGAGTCACAATTTTCATTTTATTCACTGTGGCTCCAACGGCTCCAGCAATAAAGAAGAAGGGCCACCCATGTAATATTTACATCGTGTCGTGTGTACGTACTATAAAACAAGCTCACTATTATAGAAAGACAATTTAATATCCTCTCTTGCCTTTCTGGTTGCATTACAAAACATTATAAATTTAAATGTTTTTATTTTTCGTTCACACAAAAATATGTACAAAAAATAAAATATTTTTAAAAAATTAAATTATTGCAAGCGATGAATATTCAAACAAACATATGGTGACACACGGAAAATTTATCCACCGCGTAAATCATAAAGCTTATTAGGTCTTTGGTATGTGATTATAGTTGATTTATATTTCACAGAACCAACAGCAGTGACAATCTGAGATATATCCGTATAGGTATACACATATTTTAATATAATGATAATAGTAAGTGGAGAGTGGTACACACAACAGCATTAGCATTCCAATGAACGAATTGCTGTGGAAATGCCGTGGCCTGGTATATAACCATCATCGGATCGAACACACAATACGTATATCGCTTTTTTGTCGTCGTCGTTGTTGTTGTTGTTGGTTGTTCGAACAAAATGTTTTGTTGTCGATATTAGGTGTGTTGACACCCCACTGTGCCTACTTTTTCAAATCATTTAATTTTGAAAGTTCTTGGATGTTTGTGGAGGTAATCTACTAATGGACAGCGGGACATCCAAATTAATTGATGCCATATTTAAACATTATGTACTCCAAACACAATTGACGTTCGAATCAGACGATTCACTGAAGTGGTGATTTAAAGTGACTTTTTGAATTAATAAAATATAAAATGAATGAAAGAAAGAATAAAAAAAAACTTGAAATGTTTTTCTATTGAAAATGATAAACGTTCTTGTTAGTTTATCATCTCATCACATCTCCCATATTTATTTGTTTAGCTGCAGTATTTTGTAATTTATTATGAAATATTCCATTTTAAATTCAATTATTTCAATTATTTATTCAAATTCTTTGCCCAAGCGTAAAGATATGAGCTAAGCATTCGAAAGGCATTCTTGGTTCAGAAGAGGAAGAACGTTGCGTAAAACTAAATCTATTCATATGTCGTACTTATTGTACAACTAGGTATCACAATGCACATTATTCAAGTATAAAGATACGTACCTAAACCAATGATAAATTCAGTACCTAAATCCAGAAAAGAACTGGGCGGAAAGTAACAGAAAATTTATCGGCAGTTGTTGAATGAAATAGTTTGAAATCACTGGAAAGTGGCCTAAAATACGGAAAGAATTTAAATCGATAATTCTAAAAAATAATTCGATAACTTAATTATTAGGGTGGGACGTATTTCCATTTTGTTTTTATTTTAAAATGGCCTGGCCTCAGGCTGTACGTACTTAGAATTTACAAATGAATCCGAAACCGCAAAAAAAGACAATTTTCAAAAATTAATTTTTCCCTTGCCACCTATTGTTGACTAATATCACGGGTATTTGGGAACAGAAGTAGATCATCAACGCTGTTATGGTATTTTATAGCTGGGCTCATCAGCTTTTAACTATAGTTAGCAGTAATGCCTTCTGTTCCAAAATGCCCGTGATATCAGTCAACAATGTGTGCAACCTCATGCTACTACCACAAAAAATCAACCTAAAGGAAGGGAAAAATAATTTTTTTAATTTTTTATTGTTGTTTCCTTGGTTAATTTTAAGTACATCCTGGGGCCAGGTCATATAAAATAAAAAAAATATGAAAATACGACCCACTTTATTAAATATATAAATCCTGAAACGAAGGGTAAGACGAAGGTGCTAGTTAATTTATTCTTTTGTGAAGACTAACGCTAAAAAGGTTAATCCTGGCGAATTTAATCTTTTATCACATACGCGGTGTGATTCCCCGAAAAAATTATTCACCTAGGATATATAAACAAACATTATACTTCTGTAAATTGTCAAAGTGTTATTCGCATATCTTGTTGTCTCGTTTTCGATAAAAAAGAATATGCACGTATGACAAGCCGTCTCGGCAAGCCTCGACCGCTTTGTCATACGTGCATAATATTTACTACTAAGATTAACGTGTGTTTGGTTCTCGATCCTAGTTAATTTATCGTTTTACGAAGACAAATACAAATGAGTTCGATGTTCGATCCTAGCGAATTTGTCCCTTTACGAAGGGTAACGAATTTCATTTTGTTCAATCATATGAAAATGAAACTTATCCTATTATGAAATGAAAATATAAACTTTCCTACAAACATACTTAAGGAACAATTAAGGACAGTGAAATTTCAGCATGAACTTGTTTCAGCTGTTTTTCATACGTCTTTATCCGGTTTTACCAATAACACGCGCGAGCATGTAGCAGCTTCAACCGTGTAAACGGTTTTGATTCCATGTGTGAAAAACAGCTGAAGCAAATTCATGCTGACATTTCACTGCCTCTGACTGTACTGATATTATATATGAAATCGTCCTGTGCTTCATGATTTCCAAGCAATACCATTTATCTTCTTTCTCTTTTTAGCATTCAGTTTAAAGTTGTATTTGTCTCTTTCTCACTCCACACACTGCAATGGATTAAATACGTTCTGTAAACTAGCTCCTCGTACGAAAATGACGTCATTGTTTTACTTTGATGAGCTGACTAGATTTTACAGTGATTTTTTCTAATAATTACCAAAAAATTGTTCTATTCGCTCTATAATCTAATTACTGAAAGTTGTACTACACGATTGACACAGGAATGTATTGACGAAATTTACTTATAAACGCAAATTTGTTAAAATTTTACCAATTTTATGATAACAATGACTCGCTCCGCTACATCTTTTAGGTTGAATGTTTATGATTGGCTGAATGACAGAAAGACGTTCCTCATATTGGATTGGTTTTGCTGGAAATGCTAAATTACACAAATTAATTTTTCATACCTAGGACCCGAAAAGTGCACTTTTTCTTCGTCGGATATGAAAAATATTATTCGTACCACGGACTAAAAGTCTTTTTTAGCGTGTGAGAGGTTTACAGACAGAGCCGAGGGCGAGGTCTGGAAACGAAATATACCATAATATCCATTTTAATGACATGAGCAATAAGTGGTTCACTGACACTAAGACTAACGACTTGTATGATAGCATCCCTCGATTTCAGCTCGAGCTACACTTGTCGAAATTAAAATCTCCAAAACACTATGCAATTTCGGTATGCATTAAGTGAAGGCAAAGCACCTAGCAAGGTAATAGAGGTTTTTACACGTCAATTAGAGTAGTATTTTGATACCAATAATACCATTAGCAGCCCTAATGGTAATTTTGCAATGACATTAAGAAAAAAAGTTATGAAAATATTCGCATACTTCGATTAAAGTACTACTTTATTTTTTATATTACCCTGCTAGGTGCTTTGGTGAAGGTCAAACTATTATTTTATTCCCATGCTCAATACACTAAACAGTTGTGGTAGCCGCTATTGCATCGTTGTGAACGAAAAATTTTGTTTGTTTTTTTAATGAATAAGATTCTAATTAAAGTTTTGTCATTGTTGCGTTTCGTAAAAGGCTCAAACTTTGAATTAAAATCAATCAGTTCCAGAGATTTTCACATTCCTCTTAAGATATAATCTACCTTACTAGCATGCTTCATTTTTCTCCGCTGTTGTGCGTGTGCAGTGCGGCAGTCTTACAATATTTACTTAAACTTTTATCAACATTGCGGTGCCACAGACTAACTATATGCTCGGCATTTTTCAATGATCATTTTCTCAAATTTCTTTTTTCTTTTCGCTAAAGGAAACGACTCAGATAATATTTTCAAAGAAAAGCAATTAATCCTTTACATCGTTCATAACTCAAAAGAAACCGCATAATGTATTCAGTAATCCGTGTCGGAAAAATTCAAACAATTTTTTTTATTGTTAGTAATAACTACGCAACTTTTATGTGGTGTACACACTGGTTAGTTGTGATTGCGTTTAGCGATAATTTTATCAAAAATTTTACTCAACTTTCGTGAATCAAAGAAATTCGAACAACATCATTTTATGGACTAAAATTCCATAATTGTCAGAAGAAAGGTGATGGGTAATCGTAATTTTAATACAGTTACGACATACTGTAACGCATACCAGTGGCAGAGAAGAAACGACTAAAAGTGTAATTTCACAAAACGAAGACTGAAAATATTTTCTTTTTCTATATTCTGAGCCGATATCACCTAATTCACAAGTTAATTATCCAATACATAGCATCTGAAGGTATCGATTAAATTATAGATGATTACAAGGCGCTAACTAATGAGTAGGCGTCAAATTGTTATTGGTTACGATGTCTTGGCAACATTATTGCTGCCGCCGTGTATATAACATTGAAGCTGTTATTATTTTCACCAAATATAAAAGATCTTCCTATTACAATAAAGAAAGGTTTCGATGTTTTGCTATTAGAATTTTAATACAAAAGACGATGATGAATTTAAAAGAAAAAAAAAGGTTTAATGTTCGGCCCTTTTCTTGGTGTCATTACTAACTTTGTAGGTAGCAATCATTTTCAATTTTTTTTGACGCGACTCGATTTGGAAAATGTAGGTGGTCGATATGCAGTTACTGTTAAAATTGACTAGGATTTTTCAACGCTGTCTATCATCATTTATTTTTACACACAATTCGATAGATTTTTTTTTCATTATTTTGGGCAGGTTCAACCAACATAATATATACGAAATCATTATACTTATGGCTTTGCGCTCTCAAAAAAACATGTAAACGAAAAAAAAAAGATTTTGTTTATTTTCATTTTTATAATATGGGTTTATCGATCCTAATTACAATTTCGGTTCATTCGATGCAATTTAGAAAATTTCGGTTAGGCATTTGGCTTGAATAACAGTTTAAGTCGGTCGTGTGTGAGTAACTAAGATAATTTTAGTGTTTAAGCGATGCAGGTGCCATCATCCACTGAATTCAGGTCTGAGTTTTGTTTTTAACCATTTTATCCTTTATGATTATCATAAGAAAGCAAAGAGATCAGATTCTTTGTGATGGAAGAGTACAAGCCACACACAAACGATGCGAACAACAAATCAAAGAAGAAAACCAATTGAAAAAGTGGTTCTGATTCATATCGTGCCTAAATATCGAGTTTAGGCGTAAAAATCGTGAATATTTCAGTTATTGACATTCAAAGGCGGCAGATCAGTATACGTAATATCGAGTCTTTTACATCTTTGGTCAGAGGATTTTCAACAGGTTGATTGAAAATCTAGTACTTCATTATTTTTAACATGCACTTTTGTATATGCCTCATTATATCTCATTTTTGAGAGTTCATCGTTTCTTACTGTTGTTTTTTCGATAACAGATGGCAACAGATATGAACACTTGCTAATTATAAATAATTTCTCCATACAAAATTGATGGAGAGTCGCAGTATTAGGTCAAATACGCAATTCTTCTGTATATGGAACTAGGACCAATTGTTTTACAGTTTCTCTTGTGGTTATTGCATCGTTGTAGGGTAATTGTACCAAAACCTTGGACAAGGATCAGTCCTCGGACACCTATTGTTCTTTCATTCATAAACGATGGTAGCTGTAATGGTTTGGCATTGTGTTCGGCTTCTCACTAAAAAGCATTTTCAGCTTTTAGCATGAACGGCTTGTAAGCGAATTCTAAAACGCATGAAGACATTTTCAACTCAATTCAACCATCTGATTACTGATTTATTCTCAACAGTGATACCCTACATTTCGCCATTCCATTTGGTGGATTTTTTGCTCGGGAAATAATTAAATTTTATGGATTTTAGTGAAATTAATGATTTCATTTAAACAAGTATTATGACCAGTCTACCCGCTCATACTTTATCATTGGCAACTTCCTTTCGCCAAAATTAAAAACGATTTTCGAAACATCACTCTTATACCACAAAAAAATCACGTTCGTAGAGCAAGTTATGCTAATTTTTAAAATTTTTACAAAACATTTTACAATTAATGCTAATTGGTCACAGATTTTTCCTGTCATAAGTCTTAATATATACGTACAAATGATGCCATAATCGTATAAAATAATTAATAAATTTATCATGTAGAAAATGTAACCCACTTCAAAAACCTGATAAATTATATGGTTTGGTGCGGAATGACATTTGCGCACTTCCTTTTTTGCATGCGAGAAATTATTTATTGCTTGGCAATTACATTTTCTTTCACAGTCGATTGGTCGCAGCATATACAAAACACACACTCAGCCATCAGATTATTAAGTGTAAAAGTTAACAGACTAAAGACAAGTCAAAAGAAATGAATTCATTAATCTTGATGCAATTACATTTCGTATCAAAACATACTAATTAATCATATGGATCGGTATACATAAATAAGTTTTCTACTTGGTGTTTATTTGTAAAAAGCAATCAGAGGCTTTTTTGTGTCTCTCTACTGTTGTTTTTATGGAATCGCTTTTGTTTTATTCAATTTCTATGGCATATTTTTACTTGGTATAGACTATATAGAGTAACATTCTCACACCCCGTGAACAAAGCATTTTAATGAATTTATTTTATTTTTTATGACATTGCGAACGTACGCGACGCGTAATACTCACATGTATCATAAATATAATTAAAACGTTAATTTCTCAAATGAGTCTCATAAATAACCTATTTTTATGATTTTTCGTCATGCTTTGCTTGGTTAATAAAGTGGGAATTACAATTTTTAATTTGAGAATTCATCAATATTATACAAAAGCATCTGCTCCGTTAAATAAAAAATAATGTAATGCTCGGACGTTTGTTGTTCAATCGCTTTCTTGCCAACGTTTATACTCGTAAAAATAATTAAAAGAGAGGAAAAAAATTGTCAGTTTTGTTATTTAAAGAAAGGTGTGCTAATTTGAGTTGAAAAAAAAAACTTCATAATTGTAATATGATGTGAAACGCAGAGTTTCTGTTTATTAGTTTATTTGTTGAAGGTATAATTATTGTGAAACGAAGACATCACCGAAATTATTTCATTAATTTTTTTCAAAAAATTGTTATTGCTCTTCTCCTCCGGATTAAGGTTTGAATTTTTAATTAAAATTTTTAGAGGAAAAAAGCTAATTCGGTTTAAATAGCAATGTTGCAAGGCAAGTGGATTCGAATCTATCATATTTTTTGTCTGCTACAGCGTAAGATGACCTCAGTGTCTTTGAAACCAATATCAATTAATTTCGAAATCGATCTGTATATCAATAGCATCTCACAATGAATATAGATTCATGCAGAAGACCGAAAAAATTTGTTACATTCTATCATAACATCTCAGAATGACTAGAAACACTGCTTATCGACCTTTACTGGTCATCGGCAGTTGCAACAGTATTAATGTTGGCTGAATTTGACTCGGGATTTAATCGATTTTAATGTGAAACGAACAAACCTATTCGGGTATATATCGAGTATATTCGGGTATATCGAGTATATTTGGGTATATCGTGTATATTCGGGTATATCGAGTATATTTGGGTATATCGAGTATATTCGCGTATATCGAGTATATTCGCGTATATCGAGTATATTCGCATATATCGAGTATATTCGCGTATATCGAGAATATTTGGGTATATCGAGTATGTTAGTGTATATCGAGTATATTCGGGTATATCGAGTATATTCGGGTATATAGAGTATATTTGGGTATATCGTGTATATTCGGGTATATCGAGTATATTTGGGTATATCGAGTATATTCGCGTATATCGAGTATATTCGCGTATATCGAGTATATTCGCGTATATCGAGTATATTCGCGTATATCGAGTATATTCGCGTATATCAAGTATATTCGCGTATATCGAGAATATTTGGGTATATCGAGTATGTTAGTGTATATCGAGTATATTCGGGTATATAGAGTATATTTGGGTATATCGTGTATATTCGGGTATATCGTGTATATTCGGGTATACCGTGTATATTTGGGTATATCGAGTATATTTGGGTATATCGAATTCTTCAATTAATTGGCTTAGCATAACTCAAGTGCCTCTTAGTTCTTCTACTAAAATAAATTGAATTTTCTATGAGAAAAAGTCTGAAAAATTGAGTAACTGCTTTCCAAAGTAAGATTTTTCGCTGCGAATTCTACATGTGAATGGAACAATATTTTTAGACAGTGCTTATAAGCTATAGCTGTAAAAGTCATAACATAACAGGATACCCTGTACTATATACCCTCAGCTGTACATAGTTCTTCATATTTTACGTACATCCACCCTACCTCCATAATACATTTTAATTCCACTTTATAATTACAAAATTTCACTGAAATGGTTGCATAACGAAGAATTATTGCGGAATGTAAAAACTGTTGCAAAAATTAATTAATGAAACGCATTCAATAATATCGCTACCCTGTCACATAAACATCTTGTAAATTGATTTTTTGTTACTCCTCCTTTTTACAATTGCCCTGCGAAACTTAGCACTGTTCAAATGTGTTGAATAAAAAAAACCGTTTTCGTGTTTCAATCCAATTCCAATAAAAAAGCGCCCACCCGTACCGTTTTATTGCTATTTGCGAAAAAAAAATCTTTCATATAATATTTTACATGTGCTATGGATGAAAAACATAATTCAAATCCATAAAATAAACAGCTAAATATGCGAGAAAATATAACTTACATAAAAATGACTTGTCATTGAATTATGGCGACCGAAATCACCATGAATTCAGATAAATATATACTATAAATTTGTACCTTCGTTGTATCAACAATTAAATTTGAATTAATTAGTAGACGCGGTAAGACATCATGAAATGTTTCGAATTGCCATGTTACGTATTGTGTTTGCAAACTTTCTTTCAATCGAACATCGGAGAAATAAATTTCAGTCCAAACGTGAAATATTATTTCGCACAAAATCTCCATTAACATGTAATTTTCGAACGTTTAATTCGTAAGATAAGTAACATGTCTCATTAATCAAAATGTATGTATACCTTCACCTAAAGTCAGAGTTGGAAATGTAAAAAAAAAATCGGCAAAACCAAAAATCATTTCATATTATAATTCCATTATACACTTTTACCGCACTGATAGATATACACAACATGCACAGTACAAGGTATCGTACGTATTAAATGCTTCAGTATAAACTAACAATAAAGCTTAGCGAATTTTATATGGATATATGGATTCGCAACCACAGGCATAAAAATATAAATATTTTTGTTGTTGATAATGTATTTAATTATTTTAAAATTTATTACAACTCGAGTAAGTGCATGATATGCCTTTTGACCATATAGACGAGGAAATTATTTTCGCTACGGGATGGCAATTTATGGTGTAATATTTATATGGCAATATTGACATTTGCTTCTATTCTATATAGACATAAATATTGAAGGTAATGCCATCAGGTAGCTACTATTGATTTACACTCATTTTATTTATTTATTTATTTTCCGGACCTGTATACCATGCCAATAAAAAGGAACATACTTCGTTTTTGCAACAAAATAAGGCGCAGAAACGTGAATGATAATTCGTTACATCGTCAATTTTTCCTTCACTGTAAGTGAATTTATAGGTTCAGTTATCGAGCTTTTGCTAAATTTTATTTCCTCTTTTGTACTTTTCTCACTTTTAACAAATTCCACAAGTTCCTACTCAAATTCACTCATGTTACATGTAGACTTTGAAGTACTAGATTTGAAATTTAATTAAAGCAACGCGCACATTAGGAGTTGTTGGCTGTACCTAATTGAAAATGTTTTAAGTTTAAATTAAGAAGGCAATGTCCGAAAAGAAATCACAGAAATTATAATCATTTTCAGAAGGAGCATCTTCCATCAAATATACCATTACTTTTAAGTACATATTTCAGAATCTGTTATCGGTAACGACAATAACAATAACTGAAATTTTATTATATAGTAATACGTATGTTCAAACTGAAGTAGAAGATTTTGTATTAAACAGCGGATGATACTTTTAACAATAGAAGGAAAAGATTCAAGGAATGATACGCTTGCTGATTACCAGGAAACTTAAAAAAAAATATTGAAAATTTGCTTAGTTGACTTATTGAAGTTGAAAACATAATCTTAACTAAAGATTTCAGCTGTCTGTAGTTTGTTGAGACGTTTAAATCATACATGTAAAACACTGTAGACTTTACGATCGTACATCCTTCCCCTATTACTCCTTGCCAATATTGAGCGATATCGCGAAAACGTCGACCAACTTTGGGACAAGGGGTCGGGATTCCGGCCGAGTTATAGCTCGTTCGATTCGTGGGACTGATGCGAGTAAAACGTAGTACTACGCTTGGCGAAATAAATTCTGTGGTTGGCGCTAGAGGGCGCGAAGTGATGGTCTGCATGAGAGTGGCAAAAATCGTTTTTGTGTGATATTTCATGTAAATAAAAAATAATCGTAAAACTTTTTTCAGCACGATTGTAGGCCTTGAAAAGACGCTTATTTTGAGTATACACACGATCATGCACATTTCGACCTGCCGGAGATATCGCCCATTTTCGGTGAAAAAAATGACCATTTTCCAAAGTGTCTGCCTGTCTGCAGTGACGGGATCCCGTGACATGTATATATGGGTTAGATAGCCTAGCCTCTGTACTATCATACCACGAAAAAACATCCTTGGTATTGTCTCACTGCACCAGACGGTAGGGACTTTTGTACAAATCTACCAAAAACTAGGTGGTACCGTGAAATTTGAAGAGTGCTGGTTGTCCTGCCAGGCATTGGGACCTATCTAAAAGCTAAATGTTTTAATTCTGCTTTCTTTCACCTTTCCAACGATATGCTACATAATATATTTTGTGAAAATTTGTAAGCGGTAGACATATTTTTCTTGTGAGGTGTCAAGTTTCTCGGCTTCTGGTGAACCTTTGTTAGGACTCATTTTTTCGAAAGTCTCCAACTCTTTCACAAACGTTGCTAAAAGTGTGCGATTAGCAACCTACTGATGACAACTTGTCGATATAGTCGTATTAAGTGTTTCGGAGTAGTTTTTAAGTCAATTTGAAGTAGTGGTTCGGTCTAATATTACTGAAAAAATTACGGAGGGGTGAATGACAGGTGACCTATACTAAAAACTACCCTAAAATTATTAAAACGAAAAGTTATCATCAGTAGGTTGCTAATCGCACACTTCACTTTTAGCAACGTTTGTGAAAGAGTTGGAGACTTTCGAAAAAATGAGTCCGAACAAAGGTTCACCAGAAGCCGAGAAACTTGACACCTCACAAGAAAAATATGTCTACCGCTTACAAATTTTCACAAAATATATTATGTAGCATATCGTTGGAAAGGTGAAAGAAAGCAGAATTAAAACATTTAGCTTTTAGGTAGGTCCCAATGCCTGGCAGGACAACCAGCACTCTTCAAAGTTCACGGTACCACCTAGTTTTTGGTAGATTTGTACAAAAGTCCCTACCGTCTGGTGCAGTGAGACAATACCAAGGATGTTTTTTCGTGGTATGATAGTACAGAGGCTAGGCTATCTAACCCATATATACATGTCACGGGATCCCGTCACTGCAGACAGGCAGACACTTTGGAAAATGGTCATTTTTTTCACCGAAAATGGGCGATATCTCCGGCAGGTCGAAATGTGCATGATCGTGCGTATACTCAAAATAGGCGTCTTTTCAAGGCCTACAATCGTGCTGAAAAAAGTTTTACGATTATTTTTTATTTATATGAAATATCACACAAAAACGATTTTTGCCACTCTCATGCAGACCATCACTTCGCGCCCTCTAGCGCCAACCACAGAATTTATTTCGCCAAACGTAGTACTACGTTTTACTCGCATCAGTCCCACGAATCGAACGAGCTATAACTCGACCAGAGTCCCGACCCCTTGTCCCAAAATGTCTGATTCTGGTCGACGTTTTCGCGATATCGCTCATACTATCAATCTGGTATACCATGAAAATAAATGTTTAAACGGAGCACTTATACACGTAATATGTTTGATGGCTCCGCAGATGCATAGATTTTTACTAACCGATCCGTGTAGACATTCAATGAATTTCTATAAAAGAAACCGAAAAAATTACAAAATCCACCATTTACGTCCGTAAAAAGTACAAAACTATTTTCGGCGAAATACAACCGTTTGATGTAATTATACCGAAAATCATCTCAATTAAATAGCAATTTGTTCGTCAGGTAGGTATAAAATACTGATAAACATTGTTTTGTCAATATATTAAATGCAGATGTTTTTATTTTTGTTGTGTGGAAATGATTGAAATGTTAAACATTTTGTCATTCTATATACTCGATGGGAGATAATTATTTAATTTCATTCCAGGAAGTTAATTGAGAGATAGTCAACATAGGCATTGGAGCAAGTGAGAGGAAATGAAAAAAATATCGAAAAAAAGCGCTCAGCATCAGTATAAGTCCACAGAGAACAAACATTAAGACGAATTATATATGCAGAAATCAAGTACTTTGTGTGGTCCAATTGAATCATTTCATTGAAATTCTTTGATGAAAATTCTTTATAAGAATTATCCACTAATTAAGACGCCGGTTTCTGTACGTCTATCGTATAAAACACCGTACAGATATAATAATTCGCAGACTTTCCAAGCATATGTGAATACAGCACAAAACATGCGTAACGAAAACAGACGAAACAAACCAGCAAACAAAATAAATAAAATCAAAGTCGAAACAAATCAAAGGCGCATCAGGTATTTTTAGGTCTAAGAATTAAGAATTATCGTTTCCATGTGTTAAGTTGACAATATTCTCAAGGAAATGGAAATGTGATTAATTCACTCAGATAAATATAATGGTGTTTCAGTGTCGGTGTTCACAAGTATTTTAACCAATGTTTTGTCACTTTCGGGATTCTGTGGTGTTGTGCTCAAAATGAAAAGTAACTCATCCGAATGATTAATATATCGGTATGCTGAAATCGCGATTACGAAGACACTTTGTATGTCGTGGCGCCAGGCAATTGACTTTTCTGTTAGAATATGTTTTGGTTTTTCAAACGAATCTATCATCATCTCGAATTGTTTTAATTGGAAACTGGATCAATTTTGGGGTATCAAGTAATGACCCAATTCTTTAAAACGTGTTAACGTTTCCATTTCGAGGCTCTGTTACTCTGAGAAAAATTGAAAGAGATGTTTTTCATAAGAATATATACCTATAAGACGTACGGACGTTTTTCCCATCAGATTAGAGGTCTCCACGAGAGACTTAATCATGGAAAGGTAGGACTTCCTGTCTCAGAGTAACCTCTCAACTTTTGTTAAATAACTTTACCAATAAATTTGCACAGCAATTCGCTATTTTCCAAAATATACCGAACGATTGTGAATTATAATCAATCGGAAATCAATTATAGTCATCGTTCTAGACCACTCTCTCACACATGAATGTATATATGCGAAATTGTAATATATGTCGCATTGAATTATGTATCAATTGATTAATTTGTAAAAACCGACTGGGTAAGTCTAATGAATTGAAAAAGTTTTCCATGAATATTTATGAGGACAATTTTGCACACGATAAACACCATTCCCGGCTACCATCAATCTTCGGAATAACATTATATAGACACGGAATTTCCACCGGACAGTCCGAATGTTTAATTGTTTTGTTTTACAATATGGAACCGAAATATTCGAAATAAACAATTTGGTCGCAATGAAAATTTCAGTAACTAACTACCCAACACTCCACATGTATAAATTGTTTAGACATTGAGCAATTGGTTTGCTTACGCCAATTATTTATGTTGGACTGTTACTGCTCTGCATCCATTTGTTTCATATTATACACTGTTCGATGTATAAGTACGGTGGATTAGCCATCGTCTACTATATTCACCATCTGTTTTCAATTGCTAGTGCGTTTTCATAAATGGAAATGACCAATACAGAGAGTTACCCATGGGACACACTTTAATAAATGATAAAATTCGATGTGCGGAAGCACATTTCTTTTCACTACAACTACGTCCGTTTCGGTATTAACTAACGGAACGCTTTTTTTCGGTGACAAAGATCTAAATCAAAGCCATTGGCTAGAGAATCGAATTTTATTTGCAAAACTATGACCCATGTTGGCAAACATATAAGCGATAAACTTCCGGGCCCATAACCTGTTCATGGATTAGTTCATGGCATACGAATTGTGCGAAATGTGTGACCAATTATTAAATGCAAGCCACATCTAAAGAACAGATCAATTTTTTGTGTGGATAATTGTGTGGTTTTGAAGTAAAAAAGATGTTCATATTACACTGTTCATATTACAATAATTGAGTTGGCAAACAATAGCCAAATTAAATTTACATTTTACCTATTACTTACACGTAAACCACAAAGCCTAAATCTTTTTGTATAGTTACGAGACCAGTAGCCAAATACGCAGTGTTTGACATGAATTTATATGCAAATTATATATTGACTTCAAGCAAATGGCATTATCTCTTTCGGTAGCTCAAATTTATTTATTAAGAAACCATGCGTGCGTGTATTTAATTCGTTCATTCGCTTTGAATTCTTTTCTATACAAGAAGTTTGACGATTCTTGACCACAGCCAATTTGAAATTATTATCATTTTGCTTGAAACATGAGACACCGTTTGGTTGGGCATAATTTGTGTTTTTAACATAGACGACACAAGCATTATTGTGGTTGGACAATGTGTTCAACGTTTGAGAAGATTACAATAATTTCAATAAGGAAGAGTGTAAAGAGCAACCGTTTTTTTACCTAAAGTAATCGTTGAATGTGTGCAAAGTGCATCTGCAACTGAAAAGAAGATCTGTTTTCCGTTCAATATAACATTACGACAGTGTGATTGTGAGTAGATATCTATAATACGTTAGGACAATAAAATGAGACACACTTTCAAAGAAAGAAGCGGATCAGCTTCAAAGGACTATTTCAGACAGGCTTCACTCGAGTCTAGCGATTCTATGTTACAAATAATTGAGTTTGGGGTAGCGTTTTTCGAGTGTTGAAATAAAATAGATAAAATTCGCGTTACAATCCGGTGCTGTCAAGACAAAAAAACATGAAAATCAGAGATAGAGTCCATCTATTCAGAAGCTGTTGAATTCTGCCGAATCATGTGGATGCGTTGACCATATTGAATGTGCCCAGAGTCAAAGTTATATAAGTCGGTGAAAATTTTCGATCAACAACAACTACAAACATGTAATGATTTTGGGTTTCCCTGTAAACATGATTAGAGATAGATAAGAGAGATGAGAGAAGGAGAACGGATGATGATTGAAATAAATTCAGAGTGTGATATTCAGTCTGAGTGCATCGTTTATTAAAGTCAACAAATCATTTTATTATAAAACTAGAGCTGAGTTCTGATTGTCTCTTATTTATAGTGTAATGTATGTTAAACATAATGAAGTACAAGACTTTGTAGAAATACGTTTTAACAAAAGAACTAGCAGGTTCAACAAGTTATGCCGTTTGATCAATATCAGTCGCTCAGAGTATTCCTCTTACTGATTCCATTTTTCGTTTGTCGCAATCAATGATCCAGTGGTTACTATAATATTCTTTAAGAATATATTGGACTGGAATAATTTAAAATAAACAAAATGTGTGATGCATAATGTGCAAGGAGCACACCAATCAATCAGTTCTTAATATACAATTTTTTTGCTCAATAAAAACTGGATTTTAATTGGGTTGGGTTGTATAATACTACAATAAACTATAGATTCGTCTCATTTTATCTTTTATTTTGTTCTTGACACACGACAAAACGATATAAACTGAAATTCTTTTGTAATTGGTCGCTTGTTATGAGCAATATCAGTTGTCATAATCTTAATTGGCCCTCACAGAGCAAATTTCGAACATTTATTTGATTAATACGGTGCTACAAACGGTCTGAACAAACATTATATAAAAAGCCATACACACATTTACTGGAAATCCGAAAAAATACCAGTTTCTTCTGATAACTTGACAAATTCTTGATCATAATAAGATGAACGAAAAAAAAAACTTTTCGTTAAATAAAGGAGAAATATAAATAAAATTTTTAAGGTGTTGAGATATCATCTTTCCATATTATTATTAATGAAAAATTAACAAATTTTCTGGTTAATTTATTGAATTTCGTTTGGAATTCATTCAACTCTCAAACACCTAATATTTACAACTATAAGAAACAGGTTAACCCATTCATTCATAAAAAGTTTTTTTTTTCTTTCTTTCTTTCTGAACATTACGAATTGATATCATATAATTTATGTCGAAAAAAGGAGAGAAAAAAGAATTTATTTTTATTGAACTCAATGAACATCGGAGTGAAGAATACCAAAAAAAAATTGTGTATTCGACCACAATCATTAACATAATAACAAACGATTTAACGCGCACAGCCTCTGCCTCGTTATTCATTTTATTTATAACGTTTCACAATATTTTTTTCTTTCTTCTTCTTCTTTTAAATATTAAAGAAAAATAATAAAAATATTTTACACTTTACTGGAATTTCTCGTTTATAAAAATATAATATTTTTCAATAAATTATGACTTCCTTTTGTGTGTCCATAAGATCATTTTCAATATTATGTTACCTACCGTGCTGAGTTCTGCGGGTGAGCGCTAAATTATGTGACACCAAAGTGTTATAATATTTTGATATTTATTATTTTGAAATGCAAAATAATTTGCTAAAATTCGCTTTTTTATGAAATGTTGATTTTTATTTCAAAAATTTTATTGGAAAAACGATTTATTGTCATAATTATCATTTGGTTATTATAATAAATACGTTTATGACGTGTAGATGTGTGGATGGCATACAAATGGCTGTCGATTAAATGAAAGAAGGAGAAACAGAAATATAAGTATTCCAATTACAAAATTGACTAAGTGTGCAGATAATGTATATTTTCAGGAATTAGTCTCTTACAGGGAACGTCAGTGAAATTTAGTGAGAAATTTGCATCAGCTGTTTTTCAGCTGGTCTACTCATACAAACAAAACTTCTTATAGTTGTTTATACGGGTCGAATATATACAGCTGAAGCAAATTTCTCACTAAATTTCACTGATGTCGACTGTAAAATTTTGTACAAAACTTTTAATTTTTTGTTTAATTTTTAATATCTGAGCGCACGTGTAAGCTAGGGCCATGATCTTTGACATTTTAAACATTGGACAATGTCAAGAATATCGAGAAACTAAAATTCCTTATAGTGGTTGGTTTACACTCACTACTCAGACTGTTACTTCAGCATTTAACCATGTACGTTTCGTGTACCTCGAGAAACTTCTGTAAGAGCAGTGTAAGTTACCAGTTTTTTTCGGTTGAAAACTTGAACTGTACATATTTCAGTGTGGATGGATTTTAAACCCAATACACCCCACACGACCCTCTATGGCTCGTGTAACTGGAGAAATCTATGTAAGATACGTGCAAGTTGTCGGTTTTTGATCACGTTTCACCAGCCACACAAGCTTCGGCGAATTTTTTTGTAAGTGACCTTGGCTTCTAGGGTCGAATTTCTAGGCACATATAAAAGCACGCCTCGATTGAATTTGATTTAACTTTGTCATGGGAAGTAGGACGGACAGTGCGGAGGGGAACATAATTTATCCTCTGATTTGCACAAAGTTCACACTATTTCAAACCATCTTCTACTACAACCAAACTGCAGCGATATACTACTGCTGCTTCTTCCGATGCAACTAAACTCACTGCTGGCAAACATACATCGAAAATCTCATATTACCCAATAAAACCATAAAATCGTCAAAAAAACAAACTAATAAATAAAAAATTTATTACAATGTTTATTTGACACCTTATCTCCCATCTCAACACGATGTATAACCAAACATAACATATATCTCGCACTTCGTACTGAACATTTACATCCAGGACCACCCAAATACGGAAATTGCCATATATTTTTCTTCACTTAAATCTACTAATGAGCCTTCTGAGCTGTCATGTCGGGCCACAGCACTATTTTATTTTAATATCGAAAAAGGGATGATTACAACTCTCAACGCATATTTTCGGTGTTTTTCTTTTCTTTTTTTTCTCTTAATTTTCTCTCAAAAAAATATTTTGTTTTAGGTAAAACCATAAATTTCTACATATGCGGAGTTTTTAATAAAATGGAAAAAAAAAAGTTTTTTTTTCTCTCGTAGTTTTATATGCCGTCAAATCATGTGTACATAGTCACATGATATTTATGTTAGGGTCATATAGTGAACTGGAAAAAATGCATAAAAGTTTCTGAATTATTGTTTTTGTAACATATGAAGTATGACGAGGAAGTGAAGGCAGAAGGAATCGGTCACATTTTTTTACGAAGAAGTTAGAAATCCACTATTTGGTGTAGAAAGCGTTATATAGAAACATATCAACTGAAAATACGCAGAAAATTGCATTTCGTTTACGATTCATGTCAAATTATCAAATAATTCAACTCCGGAAATATGAACAATGAGAAAAATAAGAATATATCTCTGACCATTCTAATGCTCTGTATTCTATTTTATAATGAAACGTACAGTTAAAGAAACGAAGTAAAAGATTTGAAATCAAACTAAAGGAGTAACAGATTTCATTCATTGCATTTCCTACAGTAATGAAGGGGTGTAACCAAGTAACTAAAGACAAATATTGTGGGAGGTTAAAAATTTAACGTCGAAAAGGACATAGAAAATACGGCTGACTCAACAATTTAATCATCAGAGAATCTACATCCATCATCTGTATCTACAGCCTTTTTATATAAAAAAAATTCTTTGCATTAAACCCCCAATTTCAATAAAGATGAACCACTTTTTTCAGACTTTTTTTAGAAGAGGTGTATACTTCTAAAAAAGTCTGTAACTGCAGTAATGAAACAACTAACCAAATGTCGCCTAAAACATGCAACTTCAACGAAACGAACACTCTTAATAATATTTGTATTTAAAAAAAGTGGTCGCGGTTACCTCTACAATATCTACGGAACTAAAATGCCGAGCAAAGAAAATGATTGCCGAAATTATATGTTGAACTTTCGAATGAACTTTTTTTTAGCCATATGCCATGCCATATTTCTATATCATTTTTGTCTTTTCGTTAGGAAAATCGTTGGTGGCACGAGCAGGATGTTTTGGTGTGAATAAATAAAATTCTATTGAGATATACAATTTCTTATTTTTTTGTGTACTAAAGGAGTCATTAAAATTGATAAAAGTCTTGTATCTCCTCTTCATTAGTAAATATTTTTTGTGGAGAGGTTACATAGCATTGAAAATAAACTCTCTAGCCTTTGATGTTTTGTTCATCGAAAGCGGATGTGGTTAGTTGCTTTAGAGAAATTCTATAAGAGAATTGTACACTCAGACAGAGATCGGATTAAGCAATCAATAAAATATGTTTTACACAAAATAGAAGTATTTTAGTCCAAGGTACTTCTAATTATTCGAGCGCCCTGAATTTCAATTTCGTTTAACTAAGTATAATTTTACCAGTTGAATAAGTCTTAAGTCTAATATGTATAGTGTGTGGACTCCAATATTACATTTTGAAAGTAGAATTTATGATGGTGGAGCAATAAATCCTTTTTGATTCATCTGAAAAACAGCAGACCGAATTTGGACGCATTTTCTATTGGAATTTTTTATATGTGCCCAGTAAGGTATACGACCCTAGAAACCAAAACCACTTTCAAAAAAATTCTTCGAAGCTTGTATGGCTAGTATGAGGTGATCATGAACCGAAAACATGCACTTTTCTTACAAAAATTTCTCCAGTTACACGAGCCGTACAGGGTCGTGTGGGGTGTCATTAGAAAGGTGGCATGTACTTTCGGGGCAAATAGGGTCTTATTGGGTTTAAAATTCATCCACACTGATATATGTGCAGTTGAAGTTTTCAACCGAAAAAAGACTGAAAACTTACAATTTTCTTACAGAAATATCTGCAGGTACACGAAACGTACATAGTCGTGTGGGGTGGCATTAGAAAGGTAATTACATGTACTTTCAGAATAATGTCTCTTTATGAAAGACACTTTCTTTGGTAAAATAAAGAACTCGAGGTTTCAGAGCTTTGGGATACAATTTATTAATTTTTTTATGTAGGTATGAAGATACATTGTTGTTTGGACTCAATCCCAAAAATACGTAGTGACTATTCGCAGGCGCCTATCAATAGCCAAATTATTACTAAAGATGCTATTGGCAGGCGCCTGTCAATAGCCAAATTATTACTAAAGATGCTATTGGCAGGAGAACTTACCGAACATTTTACGGAGACTATTGACAGGCGCATGCTAATAGCATTTTTTCTTTTACACAGGCTATTAGCAGGCGCCTGCCAATATGATTTTTCCTTTTAAAAAGACTATTTGCAGGTGAAATGGCCTGCCAATAGCATCTTCGAAGTACACCTGGCTATGTGTTCAAATTTGTATTAAGTTTTAACGTTCAACCATGTAGAAAATCTACTACTTCCCTTTGTCCTTTCAAAAACTTTTACTTCCAGAGCGTTATGCATTTTGCTAAATAAAAGGACACTAATCGGGGCTCATCGCTTATAACTGTCGTCCTTGTTATCGATAACAGATCGGCCGTTCCTCAAAGGCGTTCTCGAGGGCGTTCTATGATAATTTCGGATAAATAGGTGATACACCGTAGGTGTAATCACATTCGTGGTACATTTTATTCAAATTAATCTCGTCGAATACTGTCAATCAAAATCAATTCAATTCAGCTCATCTCCTGTGTTATACGTTCTGTTAAACACCCGCAATACATTAAAAACTTTGCTCATCACCCTAACGAAAGAATGCCGGCGAAAAATTTCCATTTTCAACGTTAACTCTGAATATATCATAATGCTTGAATGTCGAAAAACAAAATTAGCGAATGCATTTTTAATGTCTTTTGTGTGTGCGCACCATCAAGCCGATTTCATTGATTGGTAAAATCTTTTATTTATTAAGTAACGAAGACTGCATCCAGACAACCTCAATTCACAATATAACAACTCCGCACACAACGCACACACAATTATTATACAATTTCAAAATGAGAAATAAACTGTCAGCTCTGCAATTATAAGACTGACAACATGTCGTTTATTTGTCTTATTATAATATAAAATCAAGCAAATTACACTTTATATTCACATAGGATATATATGCGGAACATAACAGGCAGCCAGTATAGAGTGTGTACGATACCAATGAGATGAGAAACAATATAAACCGAATTGAATTAAGTTAAATTGGCGAGGAGTATCATTTTCATATTTTCAAGCAAATCATTATTATTATTTCGGTTCATACAAATGTTATACCTAGCATTTGGAGGAAAACCTGAATGGTTGGTGTATAATCTGGTTGACGGAATCAACGACAAATGACACAATGGCGGTGGGTTGTACATGACACTGTTCCTATATAATATCTATTGAAAATAATGTGTACTATTTTGTTGGAACGTATTGTTCGAATTTGTAGACAGTTTTGTGAAGCAGGGAAAAATTGGTTTTGATGTCGGTTTGACATTGTTCATTCAATGTAAGCAATAAACATGTTAACAACTTTTGTGCAGAGTTTTTGTGTTTCAGTGTGTATCTTGAAATGAAATTATACTTTTTTTTCTCCTCAGCCAGATGAAACGGGAACTGAATAATACGTATATTGTCTCGATTTGTGTATTTTTAATGAATGATTTAACGGCACGTCTTGTTGCTTGTTATCTAGGTGGGTAGAATGTTGGTATAAATGGTTTTGTGTATAGAAACCATAGCATCAGATTCAATGCTGAATTCTTAATGCTGAAATGTACACAAAATGGCACTGGGAGTAATGAGGTTTCGAATGATATAAGATGTATTGAGGAGTAAGAAAGCAGCATCTGATAAAATTTCTTTCTGAAATAGTCGTGACTCGCACAAAAACCCAGTTTGTTTGAAAGCTTAGCTTAAATGGTTTTATTTTCAGTTTTCCTGAATACTTGAATCGATTTTTTTCCAGGAATTGTGAACATGAATTTCTTCCGCAGTGCATATTATTACACTTATAAAGGGATGCTACAGCCGAGGAAAACCACAACTTCTAATGCTAATAAACGGAGTGAAACGTTGATACATCGTTTTTTCTCCCCTATGGAACTGCCATTTTTATTTTGTAAAAAGAACTGGATTTTGAATGGCCGGTTCAATCTTCCCTAAATAATTGCAATTTAAACATGACAAAAACAATTTTTAACGAAACAGTCACAATTTTTAAGACATTTCATCCGTCTATTCACATTATCAGAATTTAAAAAAAAAACGTTTGCACTCATGAAATATTACCACACCATCGCTTGCAATTAGTGCGATAAAGTTAAAGCGTAGCCAAAAAATTACTTTGGACAATCTAACCATTGATCATCAACATTTTACGCATATAATATACAGCGCGTCCCCTTTTTTTTCGCTGTACACTTAAATTTAAAGTGTATTGTGTAGTAAACAACCGTCTAACCACCCCCCAAAAAAGTCGAGGTTTTTTAAAATTCAGCAACAAAGAATGAAAACAAAATCTCCATCCAGCATGGTTCATGGTTTTTTGTTGTTATTATTTATTAAAATTTTTATCGTTTTAAAGATAATTAGCGAAGAAATTGTGTTACGTTCTTAATGGACCCTAATCGTTTACCACACAAATTTACATAGAAAAACACTTTGAGCGGCAAGGCAAGTTGTGTGTTTATACATTTTATGGAACAAACTGTGAGAGATAGCATTAATCATGTCCCAGCGCCGGGGTTGTTGGTAAGGCACACACACAAACAAAAAACATAGAAAAAGGAAAAAAAAATAATACAAAGTCGGGGCAACAAAAAAATTTCTATAAAATTAACTAAATTGGTGTGCTTTATCTTCAACGAACATTTATTTCACAGTTCTATTTCACGCATGCTTTAAGCTATACTTAAAAGCTTTTATGACTGCGAATTTAATTTTATTGGTGCGAGTGCTATACAGTCATTTCGTATATAATACGTATGATACGTAAAATAATATAACGTTTGGCTCAGCAGTAGCATTTCCAACGGAATTCTCGAAATGTTTAAGATATTCCAAGCCCTATGGCACGATATCAAGTCCTATAAAAGATCAACTTGAAACTCCAAAAAACGGTTATATTTATACTGTCGTTGTTTATGTTCCCCCGTTCGATATTATATAGAAGTATTTCAAATATATACAAATGTTATATTACGTACATACAGCCAAACATGTTTATAATATATATTTTATAGGAATGGTATAGTCGTAAAAACCCCATTTTCTAGATCTGATAATCATTATTTACTCAGCAAAATGTTGTGAAAGTTCGCACAATTTTGCTTTTTCGCCGAATTATCACAGAACGTTGCCGGAAGGGTAGTAATTTGTGAAAATATAATTTCGTACATTTACAATGGTATTAAGAGTGTCATAGAATTTTAAACTTTTTGTGTTTAGTCAGCGAGTATCATATAAATGGCGATATAATTTAGCGGATTTTGTATGTTAAACGCGCCGTAATATTTTCAATAGATTTACTTTGATAGTATATATAGTGCTGTAATTTGCCGTATTATAATGTTGAGTATATTTACTACACAATAAAACACCAAGTATATGTATAAAAAGTGAACTTAATTTTCCGGTTTTTCATAAATTGTTCAATTGAAATTATGGCGTACTGAATTCATGGATTGTCATAATATGTCAACGAAGTGTTGCCAGAGATGAACGAAATTATAAAGTGGTTGATATAGGAGATTTAAGATATGAATAAAAGTTTTCGACTCAATTACTTACATCACACTTTTTATTAAAGAACGCAATTTATTAGTCGAATCCTAATATATTCAAATAGATTCAAGATCAATAGCGACGAGTGATTTTATGAGAATTTAGCCATCAAACAAAATTAGGCTAAAGCCAGTAATTCTCAGTTCACAGTGATTAAAGCTAAAATTTAAGATTTAGGGCTGCCACAACTTACTATTAAGTTTATATCCTAACATTACAGTACAATGGAGGGCATCGACAGGATTATTTTCATAAATTTCAAAAAAAAAATGTTAAATTTTGATACATGAAAGTTGTAACATTTTCTGTTTTGCATGCATCTTTATATGAAGTAATTCAAATCAAAGACTCAAGTTAAACACAGAATTCTTCACCTTTCGTAGACGACATTGTATCACCAAAATAATTATCAAATCTGCCCCTGCTTTCAGTTTAAAGGTATTTTTAACGAATTGACCCAAAATCTTTTACTTCACTAATCTTAACACACATTTTCCTATCATAAGACGATATAACCGACAGTTCATTCTTTATTTTTATATATTCGTTCAATAAAAAGAAATTTTAACCATTTTCCTTAGAGATCGATGAAACGGAAAATTTTTAAATAAAAAATTCTAGATGATGGAAATATAGATCATTTTCTCTTAACAACTTTCATACCTCGCCCTTGTAATTGCTCAGATATCAATTGATACAATAACAGAATGTAATATTGATTGTTGCTGTAAATATACTTGTGAGATCCAAAAGAGTACATCAATCCCACCGAATCGTTTGTTCTTTCTTTTTTTTGGTAATTTTTCATTCAGATTATTAGATTTATAAACTTTCACAACTTATAACCCAGCCAAGTATTTTTGTAATTTCACAAAGTGAAGCGAACAAAACGGAAAACCATTTTCCTACTTTATGTATTAGATAATTTTTAATTCCCGTGTGTATTGCTTCAGCTTATGTGTAATACACAACCTCTAAACAACACAAAACATTTTTCCGTTTTGTTGTGAATAGGGTACTAAACAATCATCCACAAATTTCACTTTTTATATTCGTGGAAAAGTAGCAATCTAATGGGGAGGCCTAAATGCTTGACTATAACACACGGGGATGTTGTTATACCGCACACATAAATGAAGATATACGAACTATATTTACTTTTTATTGCAAAACCACAAAGGAATTGTGAATGATATTTCGCAATTTAGGGGATGTTTCACAAATAATTTTTATTGAATTTTATGTTCTCACAGTGCGTATTGCATCAATTTTTTCCTTCTTTCATTGATTTTCTGAGTATTATATTGGCAATGGTACGATAATGGTTGGCGCTGAAGGGAATATCGAAAAAAGTGAAATAAAACAGGAAAAGTGTAATTTCGTATTTAATATTATTGCAAAACATGCCCAGCTCAGCTCATGTTTACATTACCACTGATACTGATATACAGTAAATTTTCAGCTATTCTACATTCCACGTCTGCCAAAGGCATTTGATACTTTATCATAGCATAACAGATAACTAAAAACTTGACTAATCTCTTTCTAGAGTATCATAGAATTGTCCTAAAATCTACTACTTCATTCGTTTTGACATTAATTTTGCTACATAAGACACCAGATATATCTAGTACATCTATTTTGTTTGTTGTCGTTATCTCTAAAAGATGATTTGATGAGCCATTTAATATATTTACAACGTAGATTCTGTTGTTGACTTGCTCGAAAAAACATAAAATAAATTCAAATTCTTTGTGAGTTGCAGTTAAGAAATTGTAAGATTACACAATTTCTATACTCCGTTCTCCATACCCCGTACTCCACTGTGCATTACTGACGTGAAGGAAGTTGATTCCAAAGAAAAAAAATCTCTGTCTGGATATTAAAATCTTATTTGACTTAAACTGTTAGAAGAAAACCAACGGCTGGCTCTCTGCTTCAAGTCATTGATTATTCAAAGTGGACCGATCTCGTGGCAAGGTTTTTAGATGCGACATTATTAAAACCGAAAAATTACCCACCCTGTTTCTTAATTTGAGGACAAGGCATCGTAGACGTATGAATCTAATTCAAAATTCTCTTTACTATTCTGAACAAAGACTTTCCAGGACACAAAGAATTCGTTCTTTTCTTCGAAGAAACCTCAAATGTATCCTCCTTAAATATGCAATAAAAACGTAGCAGAATGGAGAAAAACTTACAAACTGTGCAATAAACTTCAAATAGAAAAGCTACACGATTTTAGTTGTCTGAAAAACCAATTTCTCGAACTAATAAATTGACAATAAGCCGTTCCAATTGATATTATGTTCATAAACTATAATTTTTCATTATAAACCAGATGCGGAATGTAAACATAAAAATTTACTGCACAAATGGAGAATGTGGAGTGGATATTATAAATATGTTTGGCCATGTAACACGAATAACAAGTAAACATTACACTTTTTACGTGGAAACTAGGAAAACTTTTAACTAGGAAAAAAGGGAAATTCATATTGAAAGAAATATTATTTGCTTTATCGTTTTGATTCGGCAATATTCCAAAATTTGGCGAGGAACACATAGTATCATCTATTGTGAGCAAATGCCCTTTTATATTAGATGGAATATTTTATCAAACAAGTTTAGTGTATAATTATATGCTTCGCACGGAAAATCGAAGAATAAAATTTCTTAAAAAATAGCAAAGAAAAAAGTTGTTGTCTTGTCGTATAAAAATTAAGTAGGTGAATAAGGTATAACTTACAAAGTTTCTCATTTCTGCTCATTTTGACACTGCTATAATACACATTTCATTTATGGATTCCAAAATATAAAATATTAGTTTTTTATTCGCATCGAGCACACAGAGTTAATTGTTTTCTTGCATGTTTACATGAACCTAAAAAGAAACAATTTTCAACATTTATCCACTCATTTAAGTTCTACGATCCCAAATGAAACAAACTAGCAATAGATAGGTGCACGAAAACTATACGTAACTGTATTTATGTTTTCTTATTTCTTGCCACACAAAGCCGTAAGTAATAGGTAGAGGTGTCACATGGTAACATATAACTTTCGCTAAAAAGTGATTGCGGGAGATGTATGGATTCGATTCTTTTGATAAGTTAAATGTTTAAGAGTGAGGACTCAGTCTCGCTGTATATACTATTTTCCTTGCTGTAGGCCATTGTTTAAATTTCCATTTAAAACATAATGACAGAGAATGAGACAAACTCATATTTGTTGACCGTGCATCGACAGACATAATTACGGAAACCACTTATAGGATACCCACAAAGTTATTACTCAAATGAAAAGGAGCACAGACCAGGTATCAGTTGAATCCGATCAGATCCTTCATAAAAAACTTATTTCTCAAAATTGTCGCTGAATACATTGAAAAATTCAGTAGCCTTCTCGTCCCCCAATTGTTAGCGACAACGTCAATCGACAAAGTAGCAAAATGTTATAACGAATTAAGTAATAGATTTTGCAACAGATTCCAAAAAATAGTTTACACAAAAGGGCGACAGCTTATGATTGGATCGTGATAACTTGTGTCTTAAAGGAACATTATGGGATGGTATGAGATGATCTGCTTTAGGTTGATTCCGTGAATCAATTAAACTAGATAGCTAGGGTCGTACAAATGATTCATAATCAAAAGACAACTAAAAGTTATTCTCTGAAGTACTGAAGTGATCTATGTGCACATGTAGTACAATTAAAATTTCTAATGAACCTGTAATGCTAAAACACTAAAACTTCTATTTCATCGTTAACCAATTTTCGTTTTCGAAGAGAGCCATAAAAATTGTTATGAATTAAAAATGATTTTCATGAATGATTTGAAAGTATGTTAAATATGCGGTAGCGCGTTCAACAACAATCGAATTCCCAATGAAATTCCAGACATTATTTCGGCTATTTAATTTGAAAAAGTAATTAACCGTCTTCCCGAATCGTATTTTCACACGATGGTGTATCAATAGAAAGATTCTCAAAATAATTATTGAAAATAAAAAACACCTCCCGACATTATACCTTTTCATTTAAATCCACGTACCGCTCTATAATTTGAGTATAGTCGTATGTGAAGGAACAAAAAAAAATATTTACAAAAATTACGAAATCTATGATCTCATATATATGCGCTGTGGGCATATTATGGTAAAATAAATGTGATATCGAAAAAATTGAAGCACATTACACAAAAAAATGACGTGTTACGTAATTAAATCAATTGACAGTAATTGCAGTATATAAAGTGATTTCTTCACACTTCTTTCGATACTTCGGAGTGGAACAAAAAGAGTTAAGCTTGCAAATTGAGTATGTACTCAGAGATATTAATAATTACTAATCGCTTAACAATGACTTTCAATTTGGAATTGAATAAATAGGATGCCTTCGAGCATCACAATAATATAATTTTGCGTTTTTTTCCCTCATGAAGACGAACATGAGGTTTAGTGCTAATTATGAACATTCACGCAACATGAATTTAGTTGTTGTTTTTTTCTCTACATCATAAGGAAACAATATATCCATACCTTAAATGTCGATGGCCGTAAGTGTACACCGAACATAATCACAATTTAAAAACTTGAACATTTTCGTATCTTTCTTTTTTCCGTCCATCGTTCTTTTTTTGTTTTGCTGCGTATTAAACAATATTAATTTTGAAATAATTAACACATTCACACAAGGTAAAGAGAAATATTAATGTTAATGTTCAATAATATTTTTCCACCGATTCTTCTTGTTCTTTTTTATACGTTTAATAACTTTACACACTGCACACAGTATCCGTTCGTTTTTTTTAAACTTTACAATATTAAAAACATAGCGACGTGTTCAGTCGTCTTATATTTCTCAAGATATAAATACGATAATGGCACGCACTGAGGCACTCAAATGCCCTTATTTTTCATTAATTGGTGCAGCCTTGTCTGTAATTTGGTTTTAAGTTGCCGGCAACACCGATCGCATATATATTAAAATTATAGCAATTTTCTCTCGTTGTTTTTAAACTCTTTCTTCTTTTTCATAAAATTTTAACACTTCTACCTGAAATTGATAATAATAAGAAAGAATGAAAAACGAAAAAAAACACCTCGCTGAAAATGTTTATTTGACGCGGCTTCGTCTGGCTGGGTCGATCGTGCAATACATGGTTATAATGTTGACAGCGAAACGTTCAAAACATTGTATATATATCAAGTTGTGGGTCAAATGAATTTCAATTTGATGATAATATTGGAGACTATGTGTTTTTTTGACCGCTTGTCGTGCGGACAATTATCTGAGAATTAATAACATGTAATAAGCACATTTTTATTGGTAAAATAGAAAGGCTATATTAGTCACTATTAGTTAAAGATATTACCATAATCTTGTTATATGGACAATTTTACCAAGTTCAATTTCGAAATAATTTATTTCGAATCGATTGCGAATACAATATCCCGCAAGAGATACTTAGCAACAGTACACATAGAATAATATATTGGACAAAGCTGCTAAAATATAACATTGGTCGCTTAAAAAGCCTTAGTTATAACAAACACACACCCCACGGACACAGCAATGAAGTATCGCGAAGAAAATCGTCAAAAAAATTTCATTTACCAACTTTTCTGTCGAAAAGTCTTCTAATGTAAACATCAGTTATGCACACCACTGCCCATAAAAATATGAAATGTAGAGTTGTTATCGCGCGAATTTTGTTGAGCCAAGGCGTATGTAACGGATTTTACACATCTGAGGGCGACGAAAATAGTGCTTGACATATAAAAAATGCGGTTTTTGACGCATTTAGCATGCTGGGAAAATAATTCCTTACGTAGGTGATCAATTTTGAGATAAGAGCAAACTCACAAGTATATTTTTGAGCGGCAAGCTTCGGTAACCATTAGTTATGGTCGAAACTAACTCCTGCTACCGAAGCAAATAGCCTCGCAAATAGCTGAACAACCCACGAGTGAGTATCTCAATATTGTTCCCGAATAAAGAAACATACAAAATTCTTCGAAAATCCCTTATTTAATTGACTATTATCGTCAATATTCAGGTCAAATTGATGTGCAATGATCAACTTCCGCATGGGGAAGGCAATAAAGTACATTACGTCCGTGGTTCCAAATGTTATTTTGACGAGTTGTAACGTTATAGCCAGATCCACAGGGAAGACGGTATTTTCACTAATTAAAACAAGGCATCAGAACAGTCGGAGCGTTTGCTGCGACTTAGCCCCGTACAACCCGTAATCCTATTTCGTCCGCAACCATAATACGTCCGTAGCCCTAATAAGCCCGGAACCCTAATACGTCTACAACCCTCTAATACGTCTGTTACCAAAATGCAAGTCAAGTTGGGCATTGTCAAATTTACTGAAACTGTTCATTTTTTAAATTGCGCATAGCGCAATTACGGAAGCCCGTACGAAGTACCTTTCAAATAAAACCAACTTTCTATTGGGTATTCAATTACCTCTTAAATGAAACAAAAACTAGCAAAATCGGTTGAGATTTACTCGATTTATGTGCAAAGAGCACTTAGGGCCGAGTAGCGGCCTTAGTGCAAGGGCCCAAATTTGAAACTTTTTTTGCCATCATTCTATTCGGCATTCAATTATCTCTCAAATGAAACAAAAACTAGCAAAATCGGATGAGATTTACTCGATTTATGTGCAAAAACACTTAGGGCCGAGTAGCGGCCTTAGTCCAAGGGCCCAAATTTGAAACTTTTTTCGCCACGTTCTTTTCGGTATTCAATTACCTTCCATAAAAAACTAAAACTAGCAAAATCGGATGAGATTTACTCGATTTATGTGCAAAAAACACTTAGGGCCGAGTAACGACCTTTGAGCCCTCCCAACAGGCCCACGTTGCATCTTACCCAAAAACAATGTTCTACTCGTCAATACCTTTCATTTCAGAGCCTAAAATAAGGATTTTGGACTGGGGTGCACTTTTTACCAAAAGGAGTCAATTTTTACAGAAAAAGGCGCATATTTCGACTAATTTTTATAAAAACGTTTCAGTTCGGATTTTTTTTTTTCTGAAAACCGCCGTTTCGATATATTTTTGTGTGCGATTGTCAGCTATTGATATTGTACTGGCACAAAGCAGACACTCCGACTTCTGTTTGGTGCACCCAACGGATCTTGATTTTGAGGAGTTTTAGACAATGTGAAAATGGTTTTTTTCTGAGATTTCTAGTCGCGAGCGGAGCGAGCGAGATTTTTTATGCTTTTGTAATTTTAGCTCTCCAAAATTATTGTTTCAACAAAGTTTTTTCTGATCTACGTATAGACAGGATTGTGTCAGACGATTCAAAATGTGAGAAATTCACGAACTGAAAAACTTTCAACTAAACCCGACCAAAACAATCTGTGTTTTACTGTTTTAATACAGTTCTGTAAACGGTTGAGATCTCTTCAAAAGATTAAATTGCAGCATAGCATCTGCAACCAAGCAGTAGAGCGTATCCAACCCTACTATGTTGTCATTACGAAAAATGAGAGCTGCAGGTGTACTATATTTTGGACACAGATGCTTTTACAATTTATTGTTGTTTGGCTAAATATCCGTTAAAAAATCTGTTCTAGTGCTAGCAGAAAATATGCAGAAGATTCACTTACTTTATCGAAAAAATAAAAATTTTATAATTTTTTTTTTAAATTTAGTCTTTTGCGCTGAAAAAAGACATTTGACTATTATTTAAGTTCTCGAACAGAAACGAACAGAAAATAGTCAATGTGTAATGGATCATTTTCGCAATGGGCATATTGCTTTGTAATATTCAACTTTCGCATGAGTGTGGTAGTGAAATATCTAATTCTTACAATTTTATATTGGTGAATTACGTAATTTTACCATGACATCGGTAACATTGGTAATTAAAGATTTCGGTAATATTACCCAATGTTACGTAATATTACCGTAATATTACGTAATATTACCGACGAGAAATAAATTACCGGTAATTTCCCATCTCTGGTGTGGATCAGGTGAAAAACAGCTGAAATAAATTCATGCTGAAAATTGACTGCCTCTGACTTAGAGGTGTGCACCGCCGATTTTACGCCGGCGCGCCGCCGATTTTTTGCTAAATAATAGCTCACGCCGCCGCCGCCGATTGTATTTTCGTCGCGCCGAAATTGTATACGTTTAGTGCTTTCAATCATTTTAATGGGCGGCAATATAAACTTAAATTGAAAACTCTATACAAAAGTGTGTGCCTGAGTACAAGGTTTTAGCAAATGTTTATTTCTTTTAATTTATAAGTCAGGTTTCTATATGCGTAGAAAGGAGTTTTTGGTTAAAAATTTTTTGTTAGAACTTTGGGTTTTTCTTCTTACTTGCACTGTACGACGGATTTTGTTTCTGATGCTACGATAGGGTTATCCTCGAAGTAGCTTTCTATAACGTATCCTATTTCCATCAGTAGATGGCAAGTGTTTTATGGAAATTTCCAAAGAAAAAGTTTGCTGCTGTCTTGAGAAGAGTATCGATGGATACAACTGAGGATGGTCAGATCACGCTGGCCTGGGACCGCCATCGATATCCGAGGTCCAAAAAGCAGCATTTGTCTTTTCTGTATCCTCACTTAACGTGAACCCTTAGGTACGTTACTCTATTTTCTGTGCAATGGAATGGAGTGCGGCAGACGGCAGACGACGTCTCTTATTGTCTGTTGATGCAGATAAGAGGAAGAAGAAAGAGAACGAAATTCAGTGAATCAGTCAAAACTGGGTGAATACTACTGTAATTGTAAAGTGGCAAACTTAAGACCTTATGTGGAATTCGGGTGGAAAATGGCGCAAATCACATGTTTCAGGAATTTATAAAGTGGAAAATCTTTCCGGTTTCAAGTTTATTCGTCAAAAGACGAGACACGGGTATCTTTATTTTCAATTTTTAGCTGCCTTATGTAAAAAATGTGGGGAAAAAAATCATTTTGGCGTAGTCTATACACTTATTACTTATAAATTTAAGTTTATCTAAATCTCTTATTTGCGGAAACCTTCTACTACGATCACACTCCTACATCGAAGATGGACTAAAGGCAACGGGAACGCTTATTGCATAAATCGAAAGATAATAGTAGTGAGTTTGCGTACATGACATAAATTATAAGTTGGAAATAAGAAACCTGCAGAACATCTAGTATGAAGATGTGACTTAAAATTTCCAACTTATAAGTTGACTTATAGCTTTTATGTCATTTACGCAAACTCACTAATCATTCTTGGATTCATTAAATTAGATGTTTTTAAAATAATAGGTCAGTGATTGTACATCCAAAATATAAAAGGTGAAATACGTCTCAGTTGATTCCCCTTGTATAAGTGGTTGATACTTCAGATCGCAAGATAGTAAGATTCAAAGTTCGGAAAAAGTATTGCGCATGCTTTTTCAAATGTTTTTGCATTATTTTTGAAAGTTTAGATTTTTTGTAAATTTATCGGCGCACCGCCGCCGACTATTAATTTCTCCCGGCGCGCCGCCGCCGAACCCTTACCAGTCGGCGCACCGCCGCCGACTATTTTAAGTTCGGCGCACACCTCTACTCTGACTGTATTTCTGATTTCATTTAGATTTTTTTTCTATTCTTCTAGAATTTTGACAGAAAATAAGAAGCGGGGGACGTGGGGGACGGGAGAAGGCGCTGGAGCACCTGAGAGGGCGTCTGGTGCACTTTTCCCCCAGCGATATATGTTATTTCGGTAGATATCGTCGAAAGACTGAAAAACACCTATAGGGCCCTAGCTCTGGAGGGGCCGACCCTACTATGCCCATTTTCGAACTTGACCTTACTTTTGTCGATACCAATCGGGGAAAAAAAGAATTTTGAAAAAAGGTTGTGATTTACTCAAGCTAGAGGGGTCACGGACGGACGGACGGACGGACATTTTTTTTTATTGCGGATTCGTCATCTATAAACATAACCAAATGCTTTGCCCTTACTGTCTGCTTCCGATTCGACGTGTTACAAACGGCATATTAATCTTATAAGCCCTCAGTACTTCGTACGGGGCTAAAAATAATTTTTAATCACGTACGTACTGTGCTCTACGTGATTAGGCAAAGCGAAGCGTCATTTACATTTACGTAATTTGTAATAGTATTTTACATCACTAGGGATAAAAAGATGAAAAGTAGAGTCATCGTGTGAACACACGAAAACGAGACTTTTCATTTTTTATCCCGAGTTACGTAATGAATTTTACATGCTAAGTGCGTCGAAAGAAGTGCTTGAAACATAAAAAGTACGGTTTTCGACGCATGTTTGTAGCATGTAAAATACAATTTCTCAACTCAGTGACGACTGACGACGGTAGAAAATAGCTTTATGCAGCTCGGTGATCAATAAATATTTTACGTCTTACATTTTGTAAACGGAGAATGATTCTATGGCAATGGCTTCATGTCGTTGAGAATCAATCATTTTTTGGCGATATTTTTTTATCATATGTTATCGCCATTGACGACAAACATAAACAATGTTTACTGCCCGATTCAGTCTTATATAAATATTGTTAAATCGAAAAAAGTAAAAGATTCTGTGTGAGTCTCTTGATAATGCTTACACAATAAGAAGTAACAGACTCGTCTGTAAACGATTAACCATTTTGCTCAAGAAATTAAATTTTATTTCACTTATTTGACACTCCATTCTATTTTTCTTCTAGTCAAACGATGATAATTCTCATGAAATTCATTTATCTTTTATCTCGTAAATTGCTTTTTAATCACAGACTTCAACCATCCATCCAACGTGTTCGTCTCAAATCTCAAGCATAAAATGCAATAAAAATAATTTGATGTGTTTTTAGGTTAAAATTGTTAAATATAAAAACCATGAAAATGCATTAATCAATAAATGCATCCTTATTATACGACGGGTTATTATATGTGTATATACCATATAGGTAACATAATGAATATATGGCATTTAGAATGTGTTCTTTTTGAAAAAAAAATGAAACTGCGAGATTATTTGGACCGCACCAACGAAACTGGTTGTTAATTTCATTCTTGTCAGATTTCACAGGTAATTCATGATATGTGTGAATAATTTGTTTCAACCACACATCCATCATTTTGCTGAAACGCCTACCACACATCGATCCCTTCATATAAAGTGTTATGCACAGTTGTTCTTATGGGGCAAAATACTGTTTTTCTTGATAAATATATGCATACCCGAGTCTGTTATCCAGCATCACAGAGAATTGTTTATGCATCAAAAATTATTATAATAATTTTTCGTACATCACAAGAACTTCTTCAGTCGGGCAATTCGACAAAGACCGACGCGTATACATGAATGGAAGTGCTTGTAAATTGTTGTGAGGGTGTAATATGTGTGCTGGCCGCGATGGTAAGTAAATGCATATTCATATTCAATTATAGCCGACATAAATCAGTTGAAATAAAATAATTATTTCTGTGTTGTGGTCTTGTTTTCATTAGTTTGTGTTATATTTGAAAGTGTGGAAAAAGCAAAAGTGTTTTAACGTTCGTCATAATTGAAGTTGCATTTCAAAGGAAATGTGTGTATCAAGATGAGCCTTGATTTTCCCTATATTTAGTGGGAAATATAATCAAATCTTGAATGACTTTTATGATCAAAGAATCGTAGAGTCGGTATGCGTACATGGTACATATTATTACCGACACACATGACCATAAAATAACATATTTAACCATACACATAGCGAATCACCCTCCATTTTCAGTATATATTGCTAATTTATGTTGTGCTCAATAACCCGCAAATATATTTCGATTTTTATCTGTAGCAAGTGGCAAAAGTTAGCAATACACCATCTAATTGAACACGGAAAATAAAATTAGCTTCGTCAAATCGAGGGTAGTTGTTGCTGTTGCTGGGGCTAATAAATATGTTAGATTATTTGATGTTTTTGGTGTTAAGTGAGCAAATTTTTCTCCGTTCTCGGTTAACATTGATTTTCGATTGATTTGATGACTCTTTTACAATGGGCCACATGCGTCTGGTCCAGAAAAGAGAATCTAATTCAGTTAAGATTCTATTTCTGATTATAGTCATTGTCAAGCAACATAATGTGTGCAGAAGTTAATTGTGTTATCGTAGTTGCACCAGCACTGCCACCGCTTGCATTCATGTTCTCTAAAATTTATATAAATCGATTTGTGGAGTTACGAAGGTCTTTGCTAAAAGTTCACGATGAAAGTGTTAAATAAATAGTCATTTAAAAAATAAGGGATAAAAGTTAAAAAGTCGATTTTTGGTGCGAATTTGTTGATTCGAGGCGAAGCCGAACATGACTTTTCACTTTATTAGTTTTGACATCATATTCATATATATAAAGAACCACCCACAGCTTATCTATTATTGTTGTGCTCGCTGCCGATAACAGATGACCGTTTCGGACCAGGTCTTGAAAAGCGTCTTACATTGATTGAAAGAGGTATTGAAGCTTTGACAAACGATGCAGAACATTATTCTAAAAAAAACCGGTGCGTTTTGGAGGCGTACCGTAGAAGAATTTTTTGTTTGCAGCAATTAAGAGTCAGTTCGCCAAAACTTCGAACAGCTTATATGGAATCGGGATTCAAGCCGACGGCGATCCAATCGAGCTATGGCTCAAATGAATCGTCGTTCAATTCTGAGAATATCGTGGAATAACTTTTTTCCCGAAATTTTTTTGTTGGGCTGTCATTTTTCTCCGAAGTGGTCGCGAAAATCGTTTTTTATCAATTACTCCAACATACAAAAAATGAATAATGTCAAATTGGGCACGTTTATGAAGGTCAATGAGCTGAATATTATTGACCAACAAACGCCGACATTGTGGAAAATCAACTCCATTTCTATCTGGGACGGTAAGTATGGTCGAGTGGGGTGTCAATGGATAGAGCTTGAAGTAAGATACAAAACTCTGGGTTATAGCTTCCTGCTACTAACTTACCCAGCCGCCCAGAGCCCTTCAAAAATTTCTGTTTTCTCGAGGTTTTTCACTTGTTGCGGCGGCAAGGGTGGGCCGAACATCGGCGTTTGTTGGTCAATAATATTCAGCTCATTGACGTTTATAAACGTGCAATTTGACATTATTCACATCTCGCATGTCGCAGTAATTGATACAAAACGATTTTCGCGACCACTTCAGAGAAAAATTTTGTAAGGGCCATGACAGCCCAACAAAATTATTTCAGGAAAAAAGTTTTTCCACGATATTCTCAGAATTGAACGACGATTCATTTGAGCCATAGCTCGATTGGATCGCCGTCGGCTTCAATCCCGACTGTTCGAAGTTTTGGCGAATTCACTCTTAAAAATAACTTATCAAAACTTCAATTTCTCATTGTCAGCATTTATACCACGGTTCCACTTAGGGTCTTATACTTATAACATGGTGGGTAACAGTTTGACAGACCCCTTCTTCGTGGTAGATACACGCAATGTGCACAAGAATTTCCAGAAAATTCTCGTCTGAGCTTATCGGTACTGATATGCTTAGATATCCTTATAGTAGCCAAGGCAAGATTTCAACCAGCTTAGCGCAGTGTTACATTTATCAAATGTTAAATATTCTGTCTTAGCTAATCTAGTTAATGGTTACAACAATACTAAACGTTAAGATTTTAGTCAGACAAAGATAAGTCTAATCAATTCGTCGCGTCGTTTCGAAATCCACCACACGTCCAGACCATTGAAATAGTTTTGGAGACGGTTCGTCATTTATTATAAACAAAAACCAAAAACATTACAATTAGTGATACAAAATTGTCAAATATAATAAACGTTCAGACATTTCATCAAGATCAACTTCTACATCCTTGGAATGCTGATCGAATGCATATCTTATGCAAATGAACAAACGAAAAATATGATTTTTTCTGAGTTGATGTTACCTTAATCAAACGACCTCCCAATCCATAACGAATACAAAAAAAAATTTAATTCTTTTTTTTTGTAGCACCCAACCATTCAAAGAAGCAAAAGCAGTCTCGACTGTTGATGAAAAAAAAATACTTTTGAAATATACCTCCTGTCAACGAAATGTCAAATATTTGTGGAATCGGTTTTTTTTCCTACATGGTACGGTGGATACAGCTTTACTTCAAGATAAATGCCGAGATAAGTCATGAAGAAACGAAAAGAGTCTCGAAAAATATTTGTCTGCACAACAGTCCAACGATCTTTGACTTTATATTTTATTGTGATGTGATATTGTGATATGTTGGTAGATGTTTAACAAGTAATGATTACCTGTCAGTACCGGGTATAGCACCACACTTTGATGGCATAAAAACGGTAGATTTTTCATTTACATAGCTTGTTTTGTAGTAATTCGCAGCAGAATTATGTTACAAATGGATTTTAGAAATTTACTAGCATTTCAATTCCTTAGTGACACTGACAAACACAATTCACCGTAAACTCCTTCATGGTGTTTCTCTTTCAACATAAATTCCTACCATCATTACGTACTACAGATATGCGGTGTGTATAAGACGGTATATAATTCCCATTTGAATTTGTTTCTTTTTTTCACTTCTTTTTTCTTCTTCTTTTCTATACTATTTCACTGCGTAACCAAAATACCTCTAATCGAAACGATAAATAATATTTTCTGTGATAATTTTTAAATTGGATATTATTAATGTTTGTTTGCTTTAGCCTGACAAACAACCTATTCAAAATGATCTTTAGTTTTCATACGGTTGTTGTTCTTCAACAACCCAAAACACAAGCCACAGGGGGTTTTATCTTCCATGTGCTACAAGTTAAAATGCCATCAGACCCGACGAACAGAAGAATATTATGCCTTTCGTATATAAAATGGATTATAAGATATTTGAATGAGAAAAACTCTCTGGAGTTTGTCATTTTTCAAAAAAAAAATGAAGAGAAAGAAAAAAATATAAGAAACAGTTTATAAATGTTTCCTTGTTGTAAATGCACAAACAATAATATCACCTGGTTATGTGAAGGAAAAAAATTAATATTTTTGTGGTGTATGACAGTACAAATAATAAGTTAAATGATTTTTCGATTGCTCAAAAGAGAATATGAAAATGAGGGAACAATAAGTGGTTATAAAATACGAGGAATTACCATGTATGCATTTCCATATTATTGCCATCATTCATCAATTTAATATAATCATTTTAGAAAACTTTCATTTCATGCGACTCAACTCATTTTATTCGATTAATTTTGCAGTCTAAATTCGTCATCACTATTTGTGACGAAGTGTTAAGTTTGCGGATTGCCACTGTTTCGTACCTTCATTAACTTTTACTTTCTGAATAAATTACCGATCCACAGTGTTGTCATACGTAACTCGGCAGCGACAATAAACTTTGGGATGATTTTCCATTAAAATTAAGACCAGAATAAACAAATGAGCCAATAAAATCAACAAAAAATTTTGAGCGGTTCGAGACAAAACTAAGAAGTGAGATGTTATAGTTGTAAATGTTGAGATGTTATAGAACAGAATCGGTAAGCAGAAATTATATTTATAACTTGTATTCAATACACCATATCTTAATCATCTGTTATGGTCAAAAATGGCAAGAATTAGCGATGAGCGATGACCTCGTTCTGATTTTCTCTTATATAACGAAATATATGACAAAAATATCGAAGTGACAGATTCCATACATTACACATATTAAGGCCAACACACACTAGCATCAAGTGTCAGTTTGGAATACGATATTTCTATTGTTAAAACCAGTTTTAATTTTCTGAGGAAACAAAAAGAGATATGAGTTGCTGGCCCAGCGAGCTACGTTTCACTCTTTTACTCTATTAGAAGTCTCCTATAGTGTCTCCTAAAAACCACTATGAGTTGAAAGTCCAACGAGCTATGTTTTACTACTAATATGAGTCTCCTAGTCTAAAGAGCGCTGAAAATGTGGCGTATTTCTTGCCTACCTTTTGAAAAAGTAAAACTCGTGTGAATAACGGCACTCGCTTCGCTCTGGCCGCAAAGTTCACACTCGTTCAAATGTTCCCTTTCATAAGCCTTTTTAGGAACGAAAAATTGTTTGATGAATACAATTTCACCCAAAATTTGTCATATATTATAGACTAAATTCTAATGTTCGAATTTAATCACATGAGTTACGCTACTGGTCGAAAACACTTAATACCTTACGTAAATCCTGTGTATGTGTAAATGCTTAAACTTAGCTTCAAAACTCACTTTTCTGAACTAAGACTGAATGCAATTATAACAAAATATTTTCACATCTGCGATTTTTGAATCCTCTGAGAATTACTTGAGTTATCGTGTTATCAAGAAGCAATAATTTTTTTTGGGAAGTACTTCTAGATTGTTAGATCCAGACAATTACTCCCATCTACCTACTTCAATATTGCCCATCTACGAACTTAACCTCATGAATATCATTCTGTGTTAATTAAAATAAAAAATTTGAAAATCGGGTAATATTACTATATCCTCCGACAGCTGTCATCTGTTATCGACGACGACAGCAATAATAAACGACAAGACCAACGAAGTCTTATTACGGCAAAAAGCATGTTCAAAACAAATGAAGTAAAAGATTTCTGAAATAAATCTCTGAAAATCTTCGATCAAATGAAGTAATAGATCAAATTATAATTATTATGTATTTGTAGGGTTAACGAGTACGTTACGCTTCTGTACATAACACGAACGAGCGTCAGCGAGTGTGTGTGTTATGTACAGAAGCGTAACGTTCGAGTGTACCCTACAAATACATATATGATTTTATCGTTTCGGCGTGAGTATGTCATACATAAACGAAAACTGGAAAATATTCTGATACATACATGCACACACACATTGTGCAAAACAAAACATGAAAAAAATCCACTTTATTCGAAGCCTCAGTAGCCGAATCGGTTAGAGCGCATCACTTTTATGCTGTAGTTTCAGGTTCGCTTCTCAGCAACTTTTTTTTTATTTTTTTTTTAAATCAAATTATCACTTAAACATGCAGAACCCATTTAAACTAATTAAATTTTCAATCGAAACGATGTATGTTTCGCGGTACGACTCAACAGAACGTGTTCTTACATGTATGTTGATCACATTTTGTTTTCAACTGGTTGTATCTCGGCAAATATTAGTCCGATTGAAAAACTGATTGCCTTACAGAAGTACTGAGATCACGCACTACACATTGGCATTTTGTTTGGTCAAAATCCGTTTAGTCGAAATTTAATTATTTTCAGCGTAAACAATAAACAAGAGAAAGATTTTACATAACAACTACACACACACCGCTACTATGAGTCGTACACGTCATAGACTTTTCGAATTGAATCACATTAGCCGCGAGAATACAATAAGCAATTCGCACATATTCGAAGACTCAGTGGTCGAGTGGTTAGCACTGTTTGCTTTCACGCGGAGTTTCCGAGTTCGGTTCTCGTTGGGGTCAGGATTTTTTTTCTGAGTTTCTTTCATTTAATACAGAGTAAAACAAAACTCCCTAGTGACGGGTCGACCAAGATTAATGTTTCATATAAAGCTTATATACAGAACCGTTTAATGTGTGACATACTCACGCCGAAACGATAAATAGTAAAACTGCTAATATGCTTGCCGTCTGTGACAGGTTAAGTTATCGCATTAACAAGGAAAAGCTCTAGAATTTCTCCCATCTCGTTGATCTAACATTATCCATCTACGAACTCAACCTCAAGAATTTCAATCTTCATCAAATAAAACAAAAAATTTTAAAATCGGATAAGAATTAAGACTTATTGCGGCAACAAGGAATAAAATTCTATTGAGAATTATTCCCATCTATTTACCCCAATATTGCCCATCTACGAACTCAACCTCATGATTTTCATTCTCCGTCGATTAAACCCAAAATTTTGCAAATCGGTTAAGAATTACTCAAATTATCGCGTTAACATGTGTACGGACGTTTTATGTATTTTACGATTTTCGCCAATGTAGAACATTTTCAATATATCATAGTGAACTTACGGACATTCAGGTTATTTTCCTCATAAGACCCCGACTTTCACTCAGGGGAATAATCTTCCAGTCACAGTCAAAATTATCAAATTCAACTTGCGCTATGTGCTTGAATTAGAAATAGATGAAATCCTCGTATTTTTGCTACTAAACTAAGTATTCCAAATGTTAACCAAATTAATGAAATGTTTAAAAAAAGCGAAATGAAATTTTAAGCATGGTTTCCATCAGCTGCAATTTTGACATTTGATTAAATACTTAATTACCGCTCAAATTTAAATTTTTCGTTGAAACGTGTTGACAAAATTACACTAACAGAATTTTGAAAACCAACACTTTTCTGTGTTGTGGTTTACTGGTTTTTTGTGAATTTTGCATGCATTTTTATGTGAAGAAGTCAAAAACTTTAATAAAACACAGAAACAGAAAATGTGTCGGTTTTGAAAATTCCGTGAGTGTACTTCAAAGCATATGTTTAAAAGTCATGTTTGGCCCGGATGGGCCTCTAATAAAAATTACGATGAAAATAAAGTACGACCACACGTTTTTAGTAAATAGCCTCAATAGAAACAACACACACTCTACGGATAATAGCGGCCTAGTCGAAATTTTGCTCGATTTTTGCAAGTGGTTCCAGGTGGTTCCGGGTGGTTCCCGTGGTCCAATCGAAAAGTTATGTATGGAAGGTGCCCCTTATTTTTGATAATGAACAAGTCGTCCATACATCGTTTTGTCCAAAAACTTCAAACTTCAAATCCGTAGAGTGTGTTATTTGTATTGAGGCTATTTAGTTTTTAGAAACTTTATGGCCCTTAACTTTGTGAAAACCTGGTGTGTTGCACTTGACGAGACTATCATCCATCCATTCATTGTGAGAACTTTCGTTATAAAATGTAGGTCTCGTAAGGGCTTTCTGGGAGCAAAGGTATTGGATGAGCTTGTTGAATAAAAGACAAATTGTTTTTTGATTTTTTCTTTAATTATTTTTATTCATTTACTTATTTAATTTTAATTTAATTTATTAATACACTTTCTTGTAACATTACATAGCCATAGTACATTCAGTTATTTTATTATGTACAAAGGGAAGGAAACGAAAAAAAGAATTAAAAACGAAAACGAAATCTAATTTATTTTATCGAAATAAACTAGTTCAATAAATCACAGTTTTACATTAACATTTTTACACAAAAAAAATGCTTCAAATTAAAGCAAAAAATGCAAAATGAAAATACGAATACACTTTCATGTTTGAGTAAATATTCTCTCCACACTTTTTGTTTTCCGATTAACGCCGCATTTTGATTAATTTTTTTTTCTTTGCTTTGTCATATCTCAGCTGTTTCTAAATTTAAAGCTACTACATTCACTTTCAACTAATTGGGTGGACTTCCAGACGATGGTGGATATTGGGGAATTTGATAAGGACTAAACCGTTTGAAATACTTTTCACGTAAATCGGACGCTGCCGCATTGGAATTTTGCGTAGGTGAAGCGACATTCTTTTGCGTTGCTATACCAGCTAGAAAGCCTGGCGGTATTTGTTGTGGCCAGAAACCTTGCCACAAACCCAGATTTAGGTTACCAATGTTTGGCCGTTGGTATAATTGCGGTAGAATTGATTCTTGGTATGGTGATGCCGAACTACCACCAGCACCACCGAACATTTGCAAATGTTGCTTTGCTCGTTCAACGAAAGCCATCGCATCTTGTGCCACCAGTTGTGATAGGGATGCATCGTTGGCGAAACGGAATGGTGCGTTCATGTGTTGTTCAAGGAGCAGAGCATCGATTGGATCTCTGGGAAGGGGAAATTTATTTTAAGTTTTTGTGTGTGTGTGGTAATAACTAGCAACAACCGACACTATATCTTGCATAACTTTTGATCTTTTAAATTTATTTTTTAATAAAAATGAACTTACTCATACCTTCCAAAATCAGATGAATCTCGAAAGCCTTTGGCGAACGGATTGGAATCAATTTTCAATTTTGTAATCAACTGATTTTGATAAGCTGTTACTGCAGTAAATACCGTGGCTGGGAAACACTGTTAAATGAAATAAAAATAGATCCATAAGTTAACATTGCTAATACGGCCAATTAATTATTGAGAAGTAGCGACACATCGCGAGAAAATAAACAGGTACGAGAATAAGGGAACAAATTATAAAAACAGAAAGAATTTTTACTCACAAATGTTTTGTACTTCAAATTCTGCATCTCCGCCGGTGTTGTGGGAACTTTCTGCCCAGCCTTTAATTGTACTAAATGTATGCGAGGTTGGTAGCGATGCATGGAATTCAGAACGACCTGGGAAAAGTAAACGAAATTTCGATATTTTAATTTTACAACGTCATAACTCTCTTTACACCCAACGGGTGACAATACGATGAACATTACAGGATTATGAAGTTATGGCCCATGAAATTTGTTACATCCAAATTACCATTCACTCAACACAACATACACACACTTAGCTTATAACATTCATTATACACGGGCGATGTGAATATAAGTTTATGTGTATAGCAATTTCCATTCCAGTTATGCGTTACTATGGAAACGTAGCATTTTCACACCAATTGGATGCGCAGAAAAACTGCCTTTCAAACAGTGTGCAAATTTGAAGAGGAAATTCATTTATATTTCACATGGATTTTCTTAGCATTTTATTTATTCAGCACATAAAATGTTATATGCGAAAGAAGTAGAAAAAAAAATGGTGTTGTGGGTATACATGGTAAGCAAACAGTGAAAACAGTGCTTCGCCTCGGTACGTGTATGTATATGTCTAGACAATTTTTCTAAAAATAAACCATTTCTTGCCCGAAGGAGATTGTTCTTATTTCTGACATTTTTCTTCACTTTTTTATTATTATGAACAGAATGAATAATTGAGGCTTAATTCGAACGTTCGAGACGGAATAACGAAGAAAAAATGTTGATGAATTACTGATTTATGATTTTCAGTCCAAAATATTTCATACAACCAACCAACAACAACACACATAAAAGCATAAAAATCAATTTTACTCACTTGTCCATTTCGATCCAATTCATTATTCGTGAGCTTGCTGCAAGTGGAAACATATTTGGCTCAGTCAAGAAATCGATAAACAACAAAAAGTTAGGCAAACACTTACGCCTTTTCGAATGAAATAACTTGTTTGGTTAGTGCTTCGCATGTGAATGGTGTGTCGGGATGAGCGTGTAGTCGAGGCGGTGGTGGTGGATCAGCTTTGCCAGCCACTAACCATGCCGATCGATGATACGCATAACGATATCGTCGCGAATCGACCGGTATAATGTCCAATAATACGGCGTAGAAATCGGTTGGCTTAGACGGTCTGAGTGGTCCAGAAAATGATACACGTACGGTGGGAAACATTCGTCTGTAATTAGTCAATTTGTTGGATGAGTAAAACGTTGGGAATTGAATTGAATTAAAGAAAAAGAAGAAGAAGAAAGACCACAGAAAAATGTGGTAAAACTATTTTCTGACGATTCTATTTTTCTATTCAATTCAAGGTTCTTTTTCAGCTATATTTGTGTTAGTCAGTATTTATCATGATATCCTTTAAACATATAAATAATTTGGTGCTATAAAGGTGTTATATCCCATCTAATAGCTCGCAAATATGAAAAGATTCAGCTATAGTTATAATAAAAAAAAAAATCTTTTATTTTGAAGATAATACCGTCGAAGGGCTTACTACTTACTACACAATATTTAAACGTTCCGGTGTCTAAATTAACGTAATCAATTCAAACTAAAAATTTACTTCATTTAGATTTGATATTACGGTAGCTTATATAGACTGGCGTATGATTATTAAGCTCTCCAGAACTAAGAGGATTAAATCATGTTAACTCTCTTGATAATTTTGTATTCACTTTTATGGGTCACTGGACACAAGTTGTTGATTTCGATTTTATTTATTTAACAAGTTTCTGATCTACAGAAACAAGATCCCATCCGAAACACTTCAGTAAGTGCTTAAGTGGTACGAAACAGTCAAAGTATTGAAAATAACGAATAACATGAGACGAAACATGAAATGCATCCATGATGGTGATGTGTAATATCATATATAATCGTGATGATGTGTTTTAATTGCGAGAAAAAGTATCAAATTAATTAAATATCTGCTCACAAGTAAGTCATCAACGTCTTCTCTCAATATTAAATTAAAAACGAAAAACCCCATCCATTAATAATGTTAAATAAACTGTAACTAAGCATTACATTCGGAAATTATAACGAAAGTGTGGATAACAAATTAAAAAAAAAAATTAGTTGAAAAAAACAGAACTGAATAAACAAACTTGAAAATCATTCATTTTAAATATTAACATGTTAGAGATAGACTACTCTCTCAAATAATTGGTTCAACCAATTAGTTTCGGAACAATTATCTCCTTTGTTCTAACCATCGTTTTTTTTACATTCATTCGTCTAATGTAAACACAATATTAACATGTTGTGTGAACACTCAATTATTTTGATATTAATAGAGAGTGTGAATCAAACATTAATTTTTTAATGCTTTTTTTGGTATGGTCGTTGCTTTTCGGTGTGCGCTCGGATATTATACTTTCAACTAAAACGATTAACCGCATCGGACTAGTCCACGTAGATAGATCGATAATTTTGTGCATTTTTGTGTCGATACTTAGTGAACGTATGATTGCTTAAGACATTAGAAAATTATATGATCCACGCGAAATTGATACCCTACATTAACAGAACCATAATAGAGTTGATTGTTCCAATAAATGCAGTAACATTAATTGGATCACTTTTAATGGCGTAGAGAAATTTTGTTCTCTGAATTAATTGTGAATGTTTGGACTGTAATGTGTCGATTTTAAGTTCTGTCTATTTAATCGTAATCAGATAAGGTAGTGGTTGATTATTTATAGTATGTGGCAGTTGGTGGGCCCAATGTATGTATATGTCGTGCCGATGACCGATGACGGACTCAATTAAGGAAGTTGGTGAGTTTTATTTATTTTTTTGTAACAGTAATGAACGGTTTTTAGACATTTCGGTGAAGTTATGTAAAGCTAGCGACACTCAGGTGCATTAAATATCGTATACTGTTGTTACACAACGAATCTCCAATATATTCTTCCTCTATTTCTTGAATATATGAACAGTTAGCACAATGTTACTCAACGGCTTGAGAATGTTAAATTTATGTTGAAGCGTAATTTTGCAACATTATTTAAAACAACAAGTTCCATAGACACGGCTTTCGATATACGGCGAAAGATAGATGGATGGAAAAATAAAACAACAACAGAAAAACAAAATTATACTCCTAAAATAGTCAGAGAGTATCATGCATTAAATTAATAATATAAGATTTCATTGGATAGGCGGATTTTGTTGCTGAAGTTTATAATAAATCGAATAAATTATATATACACACGGCTTTCGGCTGTTACAATATCTTAGGCTGTGCACAGAACATAATACATATTGAAGAGAAAAAAAATGAAAATAATTCATAAACGTGTATGTTTAATAGAGTTTTCGAATGGAGCATAAATGACTTTAATGATAGTGATTATGGGCTTAATAGTCTTGCAAATGAATAGACATTTTTGCTATAAAAATTAATTCTTTTTCTGCTCGTATATATACCACGGCAATTTCGCAACGGAACATGGCTTTTTTTATGAAAACCATTTTTTGATTAATGCTAAAATTATAACAGCCGTTTTCATTTTCTGTTGCACATTCACCGAATTTTTTATTCTCTCTCTGAAACTTCTTTTTTTTTCTGTTTGCCTACAGAATTATATATGATATAAACTATTCATTTCGTAAATAATATTCAACCTGTTTCAATTTACGAAAGCGAGATATTTAAACCCATCATTTTTGGTATCAAAATGTAATAAAAATAATTAAAAATTAACATTTGGAAATGTATCATTAAAATATCGCATTATTGCATCGGGTTTTATGTGTGTAACATTTATACTCTCATACGAGTGTTCCGTCCATACATTTAATAATATTCCCTCACAGGTGTTGTCTAATTATACATCATTACCATTTTGAACATTTCTTTTTCTTCCTTCTCTGTTCGATTGAACAAATAAAAGTTTACTTTTGGATAGCTATTGCAATCAAGTGACTACGCATGAGGGGTCAGTTTCGTAAAAAAATTCTTTATTTTTTCTTGAATATATTCGATTATAGGCTACACACACCTGCCAGTGTGCTTGAAAATGATATATTAATTTCTGTTGTATTAACTAATCTGATGGTTAGTAGTTATGGTTTGTCGGAATTATTTTAAATGGAAATTAAAGGAAAATGTTTTATTGTGGGCATTTTGTTGTGGGGATTAATGGTAAGGAATTTTTATTGACTTTGGTCGATGTTCACATGCAAAACTGATGACCCTTAAAGTATTCGGTTTTATCATTGAGAAATCTTCACAAAATTGTGTTCGTAGGTTTCATACCTTGGTCTCTCCGATCATTTTTTATTTATATATGAATTAACAGATTTCGTGTTGAACGGTCTGCGGCATACGGAACCGATTTAATGATTTTATCGCTCCCATAGTTGTCATTTTCAGTAAATCTTCTCAAATTCTACACATTTTGCTGCAATTTGGGAGGAAATCTTGTTCTTCTTTAATTTTAACATTCATTAAACCATAAAATACGACATCAGCCAGAACTAATTAATTGATTTTCAAGAGCTAACACTAATATTTCTACATTATTGCGATTTTTTCCCATCAAATCAATTTTCACTTGGACGTATCACACAAATCGATAAAATGTGTTAGCTAACAATTCTGACGATTAACGGGCACCTAGCCATCAACAATTTCATTATATCTTTTTATGGCAATAACAATTAGCGTGACACATGTTTTTTCTTCAATCCGTAAATGTATATGTAAGGCATCAGAACGCATCTTTTAAAAAAAGTGGAAAACATTCAATCGCATTTCATGCTCCTCTTTTGATATTGACATGCAATTCGATCGTTAACAACTATAAACAACAGCGAAAAAAGCAGACGACACGAATAAATTCGTTAAAACAATTTCAACATATTGATGTTGGTTCGGTTGGTTAACTCATCTCCTTATTGCGGACCGAACACAGCCAAAAAAACCAACCAATAAACACATGTCATTGATATTCAACTGTTATAATTACCATTAAATATATGAGCTAAGGCATATCGTTCGCTAACACAATACCGTTTCTCATAATAATGACGGTAATATTCAAAAATTATGTTTTCTATCATCTAAACTACACAACATCACCAACAAACAGAACGTTCAAACACTATAAATGTGACTCCGGAGGGATATTTTCGAAATAGATGAGCTTTAACAAAACTATTACAACAGGCTACAACAGTCACAGTCAATATTGTTCGTACTCGTATACTCGTAGGCAATCAATTTAATTAGTGGATTTTACGGTTGTACTTAAACGAATGAATATGGGACTCTAAAGATGTCATTAGACTCATATAAAATAATTACAAAATGTTGATAGTAATATCGTGCGCATACAAATAGCAAATTATATTTGATTGCATTTCGTTTCCTATAGTATAATATGGTTGTTTTGTACACACCGAACAGATATGACAGTATGCTGCTTCGGTTAAATTGTTTTTGAGTTTGTAAATTTGGCTTCGCACAGTGCCGTCAGCAATAAAATGACAATTTGCTGCCACACACCAGTCATTCATCTGGGGAGAATTTTGATTTAAGTGTATAACGCATATAGATTGTGGAGGTATACCAAGAAGTGGATACTGGTTTTCCACACAATTGCTTGTACGTATAACTTTTCTCTTGTTATTTATGGACATTAATTAAGCTCGATCAATTTCAACTCGTTCACTCGTTGAAGTGTTGTAAAATGTCGCGTTGTGAGCTGACCGTGTGTATATACATGATTTACAGCATCCGACTAATATTTACCGAACATCCAATATGGTTATTGGTTATGGTTATTGAAGCTAATTTCGTTATTTTTTAATAATTTGTTTACACTTTTAAAATATTAAGTCGAAAAAAAATCCATTTATAATGAACTTATATCCCACTGGCTTCGAAGACACATTACAATGTCGTGTGTGTGTGAGGTGTAGATTTAACAAAAACGTTTATTTATCTTTTTCGTATTTATATTTATTTTTTGGAAACTCTGAAAATAACATTATACAATACAACGACCGCACGACATCGGCCTGGTCATATATATGTATCTATACCACACCACGTAGTACGTATATATATGTACGCATTGACCAATTATTAACAGAAAGTGTCAGTTTAAACTAAGATCAGTGGGGTGTCTCGTAAACTTGAATTTTTGTTGGTCTCATTGTCCAGGAATGTCTGAAGAATATTTTTTTAGGAGGAATGAAGAAATAAAAATTGTGCGCTTATTAATTCTAGAGAGTGAAGAGAAACTTGTTTCGTATTGTAATATGCTTCACAATACTTTAGTTGACATTTGTTTTCCCCAATTCACATAAATAAGTTCGACAAGAAGTTTATGTGAAATAAAGAAAAATTTGCTCATAATATCGGCCGTGTTTTACAAAACATTTACCGAGAGACTTGGAAGCCGCTAGGGACTTGTTATGAAATAGGTAAAAAATTGTTGAAATTAAAAATGAAATACTCGACATATCACCGGTCTTTATGGTTTCGAATAAAAAATTGTCTTTGGCGTTTGCTATTTTCGTAATATTCCTTCTGCGGTAATTTATGGTAAATATTTGTTTGGATGCGCTAAAGGTCACCCGACATAAAATTATTAAATTTTATATAGACGTCGAGGTGTGAGAGGAATCCATAAAATACTAAAAATTAACGATTTTGACTGTCCTCATATGACCATTAAATATAATGGAAAATTGAGAGAATATGTGAGGAAACACGTTATACATTCCCTCATCTCTTTCATATTTCATTCGAATCGACAAAATAACCTAATACAGCCCAGATTCTACCAATATCTCTATCTAAAAGGTTGCAATATAAATTGCTTGAAATGCAAAGTAAAAGTAATTGTTTTGAGGGTTACGGAGCGGAGGGATATTTACTTTATTAACACTCCTAATTATTTGTGAATGAAATAGGCAAAGAGAATCTTTTACGAGCTCAGTGTTATCTTTGGTCAGTGAACAACACATATAATAGAGACCTCTAATTGCCTTTGCATCTCCAGCACCTAGAGCGTTCAACTGACTCGTAACTTTCATCAGATGCAAAAAAAAAATATTTAAAAAATCCTTCAAAAATAAACGAAAAATCAAATTTGTCTTCAGTCTTTAGTAATGTGTCGTTTGAAAATGAAATTTATCAAAATTAATGAAATTTAATTTATTCCTCCTGATTTTTCCACGTCAATGGGAACGCAAAACATTCATTCTCTTTATAAATCTGTCTGTTAATTTGTTTGGTCGTTTTCGACACGTTCTTTATCAGATTCATGCATAATTAATTTCGTTAAAAATTAAATTTTATAATTCAAAAGAGAAAAATTATTAAACTGATGATTAGACGAGAATTCAATACGAAAAAAAATAAATGTGAAAGATAAAAAGAAGCAGAGAGAAGAAAGAAAAAAATAAATTTATTAATCCAATAACTCACCGTCCCGTTTTTGTGATGATCATTTCAGTTCCTAAATCGTGAAATTTTTCCCATAAATCTTTGGTCTCCAAGTGACACTGAATAGGCTTTAATTCATCACAGTTACATGATCCTAATAAGCTTGGGCGTGTCTGCGGACCGATATAAAAAATCATAATTAATTTTAATTAACATGTTTGAATGTTTATAGGCTTTTATTGATGATATTGACACATTAACTGTAACTTAACGCTTTTTATTAAACAAAATCTGTACGACAGAAGGAGAAAAAACCGAACACTAAAATATTTTGTTTATCTTTATAATTTATATCGATTTGGACTCGGTCGTTTGGACAATATGTGTATACGAAGTGGTTATAATAAATTTATCTAATTCTATATGATAATAAACAAAAAGAAAAACTTTTATACCTGCACTGAATCAGGTGATAATCTTTCATCGTCCGAAAGATTAGATACGGGTGATGCTAGTGATGATTTTGATGGTCGACAGATTTGTTTGTTAGTTATTGGAATTTTATAATCTTCTTCAACATCGATTATTGCATTGTCATCATCTTCATGGAAACTTTCAACCGATAGTGGACCTGTGAAAAGATTTTTTTTTGCTTAGATTATTAATTAAAGGCATGTCGTCGATATACTTTCGTTGATGAAGGGAATTTTGTTGCAGAAGAATAAATATTAAATGGCTGAAGTAAATTTAATCGTAGTTAGAATATGATGGCATACATATTTTAGCAATGCAAAATGACTGACGCGACGGACTGACGGAGTGTAGCATTTCATTTTAACATTCTATATACAACAATACGATTTATCGAATATTTTACTTCTTTTGATCTTTCAACAGATTGAGACAAAAAATAATAATTTTCGATCGTGATAGGACGGCGTTTGATAGAGTTCATTGTTTGTTTTGATGAAAAAGCCATCTGTAAAAAGTCAATGGACACATCGCTCTTTCCATTATTCCCCTGTTCTCTTATTTGATTGAAAATGTAACTTGATTGAATCAGAATCAACACTAACTAAGCAACAAAGCGTACGGAAGGATACTATAAAATATAATATCAGAAACACACGATCTTGATAAAAGCTCGTTAGTTCTGTATGAAATACGCTACAGATCAATATACTCATGAGTTCTTAGTTATAATTGAGGAGAGTTATGCACTAACTGTCACAAAAAGACATTTCCCAAATAAAAAAATTTAGGTTCATGCATATTTCCCTTCAATTTATGTTTTAAAGATCTCTTAGTTCTCAATGAACGAGCGACGGGAATAGAAAGTACCTAGTAACCTACATGTAATGTTTGCATTTAGTAAAAAAAAGCCAAAAATGAAGGTTACATCACTAAAGCAATTATTATTAATTTGTTTTAATGAGCTTAGGGACGGTTTTATTACACTTTTCAGAAACGCCAGATACATCGTACTATAATTCCGACACATCTATTACTACTTTTGTTTAAAATATCTCGAAGTGTTTGATACGAAATCTTTTACTTCATTAGTTATAACAAACATTTCGCTATATAACATCACGATATGCAAACTTTATCTGTTATTTTTGTTATTGTCGATAACAGATGACATGATTTATCTATTCCACTCCGTTTGTAATTTCCACGTTTTACTTCGACTTATAATTAAAAGCGAAAATGACAAAATCTATCAATTCTTTAGATAAATAACTATTTTTTAGTTCTATCTATGTATTAATTGTGTAAACCACGCTTTTCTGGCTATAAATTTACAAAAACCCTTTTGTGAGTTTTGGGAAGGCGATATATTAAAGACGACGTGACTCCGATAACAACATCTCTCTAAAAAATATCCAACTGGAGCTTATGCAATTCCACCCAGTACATTTAACGAAAGAAGGTAAATAATTTTTTTCCCTTAATTCATAAATTGAAATACGGAAATTTGATCTATAGAATTTGTTTGTCGTCATTGAAAAGATAGAAGTGAAAACAAGTCAAAAAAAGATATATTCAGATTGTCGGAATAGCTCAATCAAAAGACGAATTTCTTACATCTTTGGGGAGAATTTAGGTAAAACTATAACCATCTTTCCAGCAAATGCTGATTACCGTCGGTCATAAATTACATAAATTGTCAATGAGCAAGTCTGTTAGAAATTTCAATTCGCGAAAAGATTCAGCAAAAGCTGGATGCCGTCGGTCACTAATTTCGGCCTTGAGGATAACTGTATTTAAGAGACTTAACGCCAAATGAATAAAATTTTACGTACAAGTTAATTTTTGTAACCGTCAAAGGTTTAGCAAAAAAAATCAGCACAATCGAAAGTCGTTAGCACCCGACGGAACAATTATTTCTTAGGTTTCTTTAGAATTAACGTTTAACATTTCTATCGATTAAATATAAAAAAACGAAAAAGAAAATAAAATGTTCAGTAATATTGTTACATATTACTTACCACTTACTTGAACTTTTATCAGGTGGTTCTATGCAAAGGGTCTGTTGACCCATTATTGCAGCTATTGAAAAATCGGTGGCACCTCGAACAATCATTGCTTCGCATTGAGTTTCCGGTAACATATCTATTTTTATTTCTATTTTGTTTTTTATTTTTTCTATTTTTTTTTTTTTAATTGAACAACTTAAAGCACAGGACTTTGTTCTTCTTTGTCTACAACATTATCGTCAATCGACAAAAGAGAGAAGACACTTTCCACAATATTTATATTTTAGATATTCACAGTTCCTTCGAACGATACAAAAATTGGTTGTAGGTGATATAATATCGATTCTTTTCAAAGTAAAAGCAAATAATATTTTGCTTCAGTATCAACCGAACTCGTTTTAAAAACAAAATGTACCGACGTTAAAAAAAAACTGAATTCAAATATCTCGTTTAGATGTGAATCGCGTTCGTTACTACCATACACGTTCGCACAACTACACAACCCATCAAGAACTAAAGTCAAAACAAGTGCAACCGTTCGAATAAGGTCTTCGCTCTGTAATTTCAATTCAAACTGTCCATATATATTTTCTCAATAAAAGAACCAGTTCCATAAACTCCACCTATTTTTCTGCAGCCGGGAAAAAAAAGCTGATAAGGGGAATATCAATGACACGATAGGCGGAGATACAAGTATTTTACGGGAATGCCAATGTATATGTGTGAAAATTCAATTTTGTTTGTGTAGATGTTTTGAGATGAGAATAGAGGTATAGAAAAAAATGTGAAAAAAATGCCAACGAAAGAAAATGAGACCTATGCACTGTGTAGATACACATGTATACATGGTATGTGTGTATACATAACAGTTTAAGCCATATGATAATATGTATAATGGGGTGGTACACGATCACCCACTCCATATTTTGTTGTATATAAATATAGATAGAATAATATTGTGTGAGTGTTCGTTCCATCCTATGTGGAAATTTTTTTTTCGGTAAATATTTACGTTGTATATAGCAGAACGTTTAGAAAATTTTGTGTAAAATTGTATGTACTTGAACTTAGTCATTTAACATAAATTTATTGTGTATTTTGGTTATATTTCGAAGTTGCAAATTAATATCAACTCAACACATTTTCTAAAAATATAAGTAAAAATGTTATTTATGTAACTATAAAAGCTTTTTCGGCTGCTTCTGTATTTTTTTTATTATTATTTATTCCGTAGGTACATTATGTAGTTAGGTGTACATGTTGTGTACATATAGTCATAGATGTGTTAAATATATGTATATTAATATGAAGAAGAACCAGCAAACGAGCATTCGTTTATGAAGTGATGTGGCATTATAGTGGGTGGATTATATGTTGAAAAATAAAAATGCTTTCAAGTTATTTATAATAATAGGCATGTTATCAGTGGACATTAACGAAATATTTTCGTTAAAATAAGAAACGCTTCTTATTAGCGAACTGGTAATAAATATATAAGATACGAAAAATGTTGAAGAGTTTTTTTTTTATGCCAAATTGTCAACATGAAACTGTTGAAAATACAGGTTGATGAATGAGATTGTTGAGAAAATAAATATTTTCCGTTGAGAATAGATTGTGCTATGTAAACAAGTTTCTAAAGCTGGAGGGAACCACTTTTTTTGTTGTTGAAAATACTCTAAATTAGAAGGAGTTTCCTCTTTATCAATGAGTTAACTCATAAGATTTTTCATTAAAAGATACAATAGACCCCAGTTGGATGGTATACGACTTACGATAAATTATAAAAGATGTTTCGCTCATAAATTGTTGACGTTACATATCGATATGGAATATCTAAATCAATCGTGTGAAATGGCGCTGTTCTATTGTTCTATTGTGCCCTGAAATAATTTCCGGTATTAGACAAACATACAGATTTTGTTGTCCTGCGTCCAGAAAATGCGTCATTACTGTCTCGCTCAAGACCGTTTTTTTCACATTTTCTGGGCGCGAGACAACAAAATACCGTACTTTCTTGCTGGAACATTTTTTGGTTGTATTTTGAGCCGAGGGCGAGGAATGCAGCCCATACGCCTGAACAAAAAATGTTCCAACAAGACAGTAATGTACTATTGTTTGAAGGTTTGAAATATTTTTGGTAATATTTTAAGATCTTGTGGTGATCCTAGTCACCCAGACAAACCATTTGATTTGTATCCGATCAAGCAATCCCAGAATTAGCTTCATATAGAATTACGATTTGATAATTTCGAATTACGAAACAAAGGCAGTTATTAAATAAAATTATGGATCAACCTGCCATCACCGGTCCCTGCATTATTCACCGACAATTTTTCATCGCTACGGATCCCCGTCAATGTATCAAACCCTGCCATTTTGTTCCGCCGCAGCGTTTTGAAAAAATAAAATCAAGGAAAGAAATACAATCGGCCGAACTCATCAACATCCTTTCCACCCTTTCCGATTCGGAAGAAGAATAATTAACAAAAAAAGGGGGGACCTGCTGTGGTGATCACATTTGAATTGTATTCGATCTAAGTTTAAATCGATGTTTCTCATTAAAAATACGGAACTTTTTCTATGAAATAAATCAGAATACTTCCGACTTTGGTCGAAGACAAAAAAAAACAATTACGTAGGAAGTCTATGATCTACCTATAAAACACAAGAGATGTGTTCACGACCGAAGTCGTTGAAAGAATGTTTTTATTATCAAATCGTAATTCTATATAAAGCTAATTCTGGGGTTGCTTGATCGGATACAAATCAAATGGTTGGTCTGAGTGACTAGGATCACCACAATCTAAACTCATTTCGGTTTCGCTCAATTTTCCAACGTCAAAACCACCAAATTTTCAAACATTTATGCCTCTATTATTGCAAGTGTTGTGTGTGTAAAAAATCATGACGAAGAACTGCAAGGCCTATTTTGAATACTCAAGTCTCCTAATATTTCTTGGTTGCTTACACAAGCAAAGTCAACAATGATATATTTTAGAAATTGATGTACTCATTTGCGACGACGACGACCAAATCAAGTGATGATTCTGCCTGTAGTTCTGTTTTATAAATAACAAAATGTACCAAACTAATGAAGTAAAAGATTTGTATCAGAAACCATGAAATAATTTTAACAAAAAGAAGTAATAGATTATAATTGAGACATACTTACCGTTTGCAAAACGTTGAAATATAAAAGCTTGTATTATACTGACATTACTGACCTTGAAGTTTCTTAGATGAAGCAAAATTTTCAGAGAGAAGTTAGCTCAGAAATAAATCGCACGTTCGGTTACAATTTCTTTCAAATTTACAAATAAAGACACCACATTTAGAGACTCTGTCTGGTTCTGGTATTAATTGAGTTTCATTTTGTTTTTGTTTTTTCTTTCCCTATTAAAATAAATTATTGCACTCTCATTGCCATAATTTAACGAAATACAAATACGCCAATGTCGATTCTGGTAATGTCAAGCATTATAGGTCACACAGTATTAAGAAATAAAATTTTCTGAAACATTAAACATTAATTTGCTTAAATACAATTAGATTTTTTTTTTCGAATACAATTCTCCAAAGACATTTTTTTTCGGACTATAAAAATGATCAAATTCGTTTCTTCAAACATCCGAAGATTTTTTTTTTCTCTCTTTTCTTCTAGCTCCCAAAAGGAGGTAATTAGCATTGAATTATTTGCAATTAAACGAAATAAATGTTTGACGAAAAAAAGTTACCGTTTTAAAAAGGGAAGAAGAAAACAAATAAAAATTAGATTATATTCTGGTCGGTTCTATCGGTCCGATGGGAATTGGTTTCTTTCGTTTTTTTATATTCTTTTAAATTACTCGCGGTATCTTTCTGGGTTTACAGATATTTTAATGAACGAATCGTAGAATGAATTACAAACAGAAGGGTTTTTTATTTTCTTTAAAACACAAAAGGGAAAAAAACCGAAAATAAATAAAAGAAAAAAAACCATCCGCAGCCAAACATACCCTCGTCGAATTGAGTTTCGTAAATGGACTTATACTTACATATACATAAATACAACAAAGTTTTAAACAAATATCTTTAAAATGTGCCCCTGATGTACACGCTGCAACTGAAAATTATGTATAGAGTTGAAGATAAATCATTTTTTATTAAATTTAACTTAAAAAGAAATGTCTACATTAGTGACGTTGCCAATACCGAATTTTCGTACAAAATCCAACGAGAGGAAAAATAGTCCCCTTGAATGTAAATAATGCACACGATTGAAAAGTTGATATTGCTTTGTAGGAAAAACTCCGTAATATACGAAGAAAAATTGGATAAAAAATATCTCCGTCTATTGTAAAAGTTTTTCATTTCGAATGAAGAATGTATGAAACGTGTAACCGTAGCATTCAATGTGTTGTGTTGGTACAGACATTTTTAGTTCGATTTCTGTTACAATTTTTTAGGTTTTTTTAGGTTTGGAAACGATAACAAAAGTGAGCGATGAGCCCTGGCTGGTGACGCATGTTAAAACAAATGAAGTAAAAGATTTTGTAGCAAATATAAAGTCTTGTTCTAAACAGAAGATGAAATGAGCGGTTTTAACGGTAAGAAGCTCCGAAAACTTAGCTCTCAATCGACAATTGTAAAAAATGATTCGAAATTTGAAGAATTATTGCTTTAGTTTGTCTATATGAAAATTGAATTTAATTTCTTGTCTTGTCTTTTATCAACCGGATTGTAACATCCTATGTTATTATGCAGCTGCATCTCTGTTAGTATTATTTATACCTCCTCGCCTATAATTTCACTTGAAACTCAAAATGAACATCTCAGCATACACCTTCATGTTAAAAAAGACAGTAGCTTTTTGAAATCCTACACACTACTCAGTATATATATCTCGCTAAATCATTCCATGTCATTGAAATTTTTTGTAATCCATCATTGGCACAAAATGTCATTAGAAATTGGTATAACAAAATTGATAACTGAATAAGAATATCGTGTGCGCATACATTATAGGACGACAATACAAAAAGATGAATTATCTTTCCGAACACGAACAAAAAGTAAAAAAGCTCGTACATACTCGAATCAAAAAGTGAATAATATAAAATAAAGTGGAAACACTTTGTTCAAATTATTTATAACGAACAGTTGAAGGTGTGTCGCACACAGCTTGTGTCTGGTTAAAATCAGTGGCTTTTTGTTTCATGTCAACTTGATATTTATAAGCTATAAATCAACATCATTCTTCTATGCCAAAGATGTTCTTGTTACAGCAAAATATGTGTATCTGTGATACAACATTGCTCTGTGTCGTTCAATAAAACAGCAATCATGCAAATTACTGCTTTCGTATTTGTACCTATATCTTGAATTTGAACGATAAAAAGTAACTTTTCATGCTTCGGGGCCGAAAATGAGCGAGTTTCGAGATTTTTCTCTGGTTTTCGGCTCCTTGCATGAATTTTTTTGAGTATCTGTTTTGAACGATTGATTTTAGGCTCTTCAGTAAAGCTTCATTTTTTGGAAAATCTTTGAATGGAAATATGGTACTCTCTTATCTGGCAGCTAGTGACTAGTGAGTTGCAATATACCTTAAATTTTGCAAACATTACAATCAAATCAGGACTTTAATTTTCGTTGGTACTGATAAAGTGCGCTTTTCACGTTGGCTTGTACTCATCTTTGTTGTATTTCAATAGGAAAATGAAACGGAAAGTAAGAACAACGAAATGCTGGCAATATGAACCTTACTCGACTGTCGGAAAGTAATTTTGTACGAACTTTCTGGGCAATTTGTTCTGCAAGTGATTCGACGGTAAAACATTCGCTTTCAATTGAAATTCGAATGACGCAGTTACGCCGAATTAAGGTGCATTCTGCATTCGTAATGATCGCCTCTAAGCTTCATTTTTGACTCATTATCGTTTAATTAGAAAAACTTTTGTTGACACCAAACCTTCTCATTTGAGTTTTACCTATGTTACACATTTAACCCAATCAATATGCACTATCAAATTGTGTGCAGATTTAAAAAAATAATTTTTTGGATAATATCCTCCCTTCAAGACGCAATGCAAACAGTAGTGGAATATGTGACATGTGTCACACCATTCATGAAAACACTCTCCTGATTTGAATAACATTATTATTTGTAAAAATAAATTGAGTCGAATGTAAACAACAAGCCAATTTGAAATAAATGAAATCCGATTTGTGTATACAGACAGAGCGAGTTCATGTGCAGACTGACAGAATAAGCAACTATTTAGACTATACAATACTCATCATCTATATGCATAGAGATCTATGCATGAAAAACACTGAAATGTACATATGCTGTGGAAAATAGCCTTTTCCACACTGCTTTCTGTTCCGTGTCTCTTCTGCTGTTTAGCTGAAAGTATTATCTTTAATATATTACTCTGTTTATTTTTTGGGGTTGAAGTGTCAGCTGTATCACCCTATTTATTTTTATCCACCGACTAAATCTGGTGATCTGAGATGCGGAGACGTCTTCAATTACACGCTACACTGATCCCAGTGCTTCATATATATAAATGTTCATGTGTATCTACTTCTGTTTTTATATTAGTTTTTTATCTGTTTTCGTTTCTTGTCAGTATATTTTTTTTTTCGTCTCTCTTCTCGTAAACTTGTGTGGTGTGAGGAAAATGAAGAGGAGAAAAATATTTTAAAATTCCACTCAATAAGGTGGATAAAAGATATGTTGTAGTGACAATTATAGAGACATTATGTCAATCGCTACAACTTAACTGTAATTCTACTTTATATATAACATCGAGAACGTATCATATATATGTATCAGGCCACACAGTACGAGTATCAGCACCTGTTAGGTACTAGAATCGATTTTTTCCGTTTTGCTATTCATTAGATTTATTCAAGCTGATTCTTCAAACAAACAGAAAAAAACTGTTCTACGTATGCCAATGTATCATTAATCATGCCGTATTATTACTATTTATGCAGCGTATCGCATGAATATTTACATACTATACAGTGAAGTGAATGTTTAACAAAGAAATAAACATTTAAATCATCACTCTCTATTAATTAATAAAAACGTCGGCTTCATTAATAACGTCTCAGGGGCTAGAGTACGTATTATGTTTTGTTTGTTGTTTTCTTTTAACGGTGTGGATAGAAGGATGGCGTTGTACATCTATAATTTACTGGTTCAATATAAAGTCGAACGGGAAAATGACTCTTTATGCAATTGAGAGATTGTGTTTCTGAGCTCGAAACGAAATGGAAGCCGACTAAAAATGTGGAAATTACAAATCATCTTTCCATCACCAAAAGTTTACTGATTATAGTGTGATGTTAGTAGTCAATAAAGAAAATTCTGTTACAATTGGCTTGTGGTACCCTTCATGCCGAAGGCTGGAAAAACGTTCCATAAATTGCGAGATCAGCAGCATTCCGAAATATTGAAATGTTCAAATATTCGGAATGCAAGCGTCCACGAAATCGATATTGAGGTTGGACGGATGTGAAGTGCAAATGCACTCACATCAAATTGCTGATGATACGAAAATATGCAAATTATGGAGTGTCGATCGTACCGAAAGGTTGATCGAAAAAGTATGTAAAGTAGAGAAGTATATTGTCTGTCGAGTGGAAAGGTTTGGTCTTGAAACAGTTCTGGGTTGATAGTCGAACGAATAAGTTGAGAAAGTGGGAAAAGAGTTTTCCTTGAGTGGCTCGGTCAAGTCTGTGAAAAAAAAATCGAATGAATATCAGTCAATAATATTAGTGATTTCGCGTTCGAACCTTTTTGTAAATTACATAAACAAGTTGTTCAATAAATATAACATTTGCTGTGAGCAAAATATCGTGTTTCATCTCAAAGCTCGGACGAGGATACGACAGGCTGTATACGTGTACATGTACATCCTAATATACATTAACCTGTTACAGACGGCAAGCATATGACCAGTATTGTTATCGGGTCAATTACTTCCATCGATCAAAGTATTTTTAATCGGTAAACCAAAGCAATACAGCAGCATAGTAATTTAATCGGTTTTTCAACATGCATTTTACTGTATAAAGGACTATATTACCCGGAGCTTGTCATTATTTTTGTCGTCGTTGTCGATAACAGATAAAAAATGTGACAGGTTAAAATACCTAGGAAAAATCTTCAAAGCTCCAAAATTAAAATTACTCAATATTTAATTTGCAATACTCCCCCAGAGCATAACTCACATATCAAACTGTGCATGGTCCAAAGGTTACACAAACAACAAGCGAGTATATTTTATCAACATTCAACAATAATATATTTTAACGAAACTCCAAAGAACGAATGTGATTTTGTTATTGACTGCTGCTCTCAACATTCAATGGCTTTCACATCATTTATTATATTGAATTCTGTTAACATATTAACATGAATGTACCCAACGGTTCTGTGTTTATATATACATTCGGGAAAATAACACTCGCGGGTCAAAGTGTTACAATCATATTAATAAATGTCGCGTTGAAAAACTCAAATCCATTTTCGTAACAACACTTTAAGTAACGTGTTTATCGCGAGAGAAGAGTATTAAGCGAAGATGAAAAGAAATAAATAAATTGCTTAAGGATACATTTTATTTCGAATAGATTCAGAAACGTTGACTTAATCGTATGATCAGGTTTTGTGTTCTCACGTGATGCAGGTCTTGATATTACGAAGTATATAACCTTACCACCAGTTATTATTATCGAATCAGTTAATGCATTCGATCGAAGCTTTTGTGACAAATTGAAACGAAATCTGTTACTTCAGTAGTTTTTAACATTCTGCTATAAAAGATTCATAGACAAGACTCATCGTTTATTTTGTCGCTGTTAAACGTATAAAGACGTATAAACAGTTTTAATTGTGTATGTAAATCATCAAATTCATGGTGAAATTTCACATTCTGTAACATTTTGTAAAAGGAAAATAAGATTTTGTCAAGGTAAATAAGAATTGATTTCAAACTATAAAGAATTGAACACGTAGGTACTCTAGCGATCATTTTTCCTATTTTATAGCGATCAATTCCTCAGATTTTTTTATTTTAGAAATGTCGGAATTAATACTCCTCATTAAATTTTTATAGATGTACGAAGCTGATAGCTGAAAAGCACGATGATCCACATATTTTTTGTCTGATAAATCTAAGCATAGTTACTAGGCCCCCCCTCTTGGGTGGGTCAGGTCCATTGACTGGCTGTTTTTTTTCAATAATTCCAGTCTTAGTTTTCTAACCATTTTTAAATGAGGTGGTGTTTTTGAGATCACAAAATTAAAGTCATCAGTATTCAGAAAACAGCAGTCATCACATGCTTCATTTTACTCATATTTATTTAATTTCCTGAAGAAACAAAAAGAGCTATGAGTTGAAGGTCCAGCGAGCGATGTCTTACTCCTATATAGTCTACTAAAAGCGCCGAACAGGTGGCGCATTTCTTGCCTACCTCTTTAAAAAAAACTCATGTGAATTACGGCCCTCCCTCGCTTCGCTCTGGCAAAATTCACACTCGTGCAAACACTTTAGAACCGAAAAAATTTCTTTTAAGAACACGATTTCACGCAATAAATTGTCGTATATCGCAGATTACCAGTCCAATAAAGTCCAATGTTCGAATTTAACCACATGAATTAGGATACTGGTCGAAAAAACTTAATATTTTCAAATCTGCGATTTTTGAAGCCTCTGAGAATTACTCGAGTTATCGTGTTGTCAAAAAAGCAAGCAAAAACTCTTTTGGGAAGTACTTCTTAATTGTTAGACCAGAAATCCAGAATTTCACAACTCGTCAAATAAGAAATTTTTCTGGAAATCCGTTGCAAAAATGTCTTGGTATAACAAGTTATGTTTACAATTACTCCAAACTCACTACTCCAATATCATTCTCTGTCAATTAAAACAAAAAATTTCAAAATCGGGTAAAAATTACTCAAGTTATCGCGCGGTAACAAGAAAAAGCGTCTGTGTAGAATTTCTCCCATATCGTTGTTCGAACATTATCCATCTGCAAACTCAGCCTCAAGAGTTTCAATCTTCGTCGATTAAGACAAAATCTTTGAAAATCGGATAAGAATTATGGAAGTTATCGCGGTAACAAGGAGTAAAATTCTCTTGAGAATTACTCCCATCTCATTACTCCAATATTGCCCATCTACGAACTTAACCTCATGATTTTCATTCACCGTCGATTAAAAGCAAAATTTTGCAAATCGGTAAAGAATTACTCGAGTTATCGAGTCCACAAGGAAAAGCGTCTGTGTAGAATTTCTCCCATCTCGTTGTTCTAACATTATCCATCTGCAAACTCAACCTCAAGAATTTCAATCTTCGTCGAATAACACAAAAAATTTGAAAATCTGATAAGATTAAAACCAAAATTTTGCAAATCGGTAAAGAATTACTCGAGTTATCGAGTCCACAAGTGTACGGACGTTTTCTGTATTTAACGTTTTTTGCCAATGTAGAACATTTTCAAAATATCAAAGTGAACTTAGCGTTACGGACATTTAAGGGTATTTTCTTTCATATAAGACCCTGACTTTCAGTCAAGGGAATAATAAAATCTGATAGTTAATTTGATCTAAGCTCTTTCATTTAATGGAGTCATTTCGATAAGTATATTTGTTAAAAATCTAGGAGTTGGTTTCATTGAACATAAAATGTAAAGAATTTGGTTGTATATAAATGAGATGATAAAGAACAAATCCAACTGACTTTCGTGTCGTAAAAATTCAATCTCGCACTAACATCGTATGCCTATTCTATTTCTGTCTGTAAAAAAACATTAAATCAAACTTGTCTCTTTCAACGCATTATTACACAATATGACACTTAATTCAACTTAATTAAATTTCACACACATTTGTTTATTCACTTAATTAAAGAAGCAATTATGTTTGCGATATTTTTCTTTTTGCACATCTTATTGAATTTTATTTCGCGCGTATACATTTGAAAATGTGCACATACGCAAATGATGAAGATATATGTGAAAATTATGTTCAGAAAATTGTCGAGTTCAAAACGTATATTGTACGTAATAATGCATCTGACTGTGCGAAGTGGAAGTGTTATTATATTATACTGTGCAATAAGTTATGCGTGAGGTGCGTACGAACATAAAACGATTCGCAGAGCTGAGAACCTTTTAATGATTATATGTTCAATTCAATTTAATTTACCGATTATGGAATGAACATTTTGCGCCACATCCAATGGTTCGTTCAATCAATGATGATGAACTGCTGCTCGGCCATTAATAGATTTTTGTGCATCAATCCGTATTCCAATTTATTTAATTCAATTTATTGAATAAATTAGCTTTTGAATTATAGCGGATGTTAAAAACTGGTATAATAAGTTTCGATGTAGCGAACAGGCAGTCAGCTTCCTTTTTTTCTGAACGAAACGAAAACGTAAATCTATATATTCCTCTTAAATACTTTTTATAAAAATACAGAGTTGAGACCCTAAACTGGTTTGCACACATACAATCCATTCAAAACATATTTTAATACGCGAAACATTATAACAGAGAAACGATAATATAAACGCGCTAGTCCCAATATCGCATCCATATAATGTTATGGATCAAACAGTATACATATTACAAAAGATATAACCCGATGCAATCATAATTAGACTTTAATCTGCATTTTGCGAGGTGAGAAGAAACCTCCTCTCTGTAGCTTGCGGCACATATCATCGGCATCACAAATTACAGAGCGGCATTCTGTTTGATGATGAGATGAATATTAGAAGCCAAACACAATATAATTCTGGTTGTTATTCCATGTTTTCAGGTTTTTTCTTCTTTTATTTTGTTTATTGAATTATTGCGTACATGCATATATATACGTTATATAGATATACAATGCACACCACCGTATCGTACACAATATTGACGAATTGCTGTTATTAAGCTTTATTAATATTATATCGTTCAATTGACCAAATTGATGATAATTATAAAATTAATGGTACCCACGGACTATAATACATGGGGCAATGAATTACATATTTTTTTCCCGACTATTATTGTAAACTGATCTAGATGCGTTCACCACATGTATTCACTGTACATACATTTTTGATATTAGCTTTCCATCGAACACATTGTTTGGGTTTCTCATAGAGATAACTTGAGGCTAATGCAAGTCTTCTTTTAAAAGTTATTTGATTGGATTTGTTACTTTTTGAGTAACCTCTGATATTGCCAATTCCCGGTTGAGAACATTTTATTCTAATCTGAGTGATTTTGCTGAATAATCCCAAATTATAAAAACGCTTGATGGTTTTTCACTCATCTCGAGGATTCCAAACCCCAGCTTCTTACTTCCCGAAATTCGTGACTGACGAGTATTTCTAAGAGTCTTATTAATTATAGATTTGCTTTCAACGTTCTGAACCTTTGACAAACGGCAAGCATATCAGCAGCTTTACTCTTTGTAGCCCTTTTGAATTGATTTCATCACACTACAGCTACACAGATTTTTTTTTGTAATTACTAATTACCCTTTTAAAACTGAAATAAATTGAATGAGATGAATCTACTACTTCATTTGATCTAGGTATTTTCAAGAGATTGATTTAAAATCTCTTACTTCATTTTTTAAAGACATTGAGGCCGTATTAGTCAGAGGTTATCATTCATTCCTAATGTCGTTATCGATAACAGATGATATCCATTCGTAACAGGTTAAGATGTTACTTTGTCTGATCGTCAAAATTAGTTTCAATTTCATCGAAAAATGAGACAGATGTAAGCGGGCATAGCCTGGTCTTGAATTTATATTTTTTCGGCTTGTAAATATTGACGTTGACAATATTCGCTTTGTTTTAAGCCTCGCCTGATTTTCGACACAAAATCTTTTACTTCTTTGAATTATTACAAACATTTTGCTCTATAAGATTACACTACCCACAGTAGTGCTATAGTTTATTTTTGAAGGTATTGTTGATAACAGATGATTGGCCGTGTTCGAAAGAACTGTTGTTATCTGTTTCTTGCACCTTTCACAATTTTAATTCTTTTTTCTTGTACTCGATATCGAAACATATTTTAAAATTACTGTCACGTATTGTAAATTATAATAAACGTGTTTATGCTAATATACACCGAAGTGTTATTCTGAAGTATGTGTATAACAGTACCCAATTATCTTTGAGGTAGGTATACATAACAAGTATATTACACCTAATCGATCAACATTGATAAATTTAATAATATTTTGACAGTTTTCGTAATTGTAAAATATGATTTAATTTTCCTGAACAAAAAATTTCTATAACTCAATAGGTTTCGACCACCTAGGTATCACAGACTCTTAAACATAAAATGAAAATATAAATCCGTGATAAATTTCGATGAAAAAAAAATTATAATCTTCCTAAAAATAGCTCTGCGTATATGCCTTCACGTCCACACAACCGATTTATTTCATGTAAATCTAAAATTATTGAAAATTTATTTGAATTTATTGAAATTTGAATATCTCGAATAGATTTTTTTTATGAAAAAAAAGTTTTAAACAAACGACCATATCCATGCTGAATGGACGTGTTGGCTACCTGAATATTATAAGTGAAAAGAAGTGATCGCATGGTTGTTGTTTTTTTTAAGTCTATACAACAGAATGGAGATATAATGATGTGAAATATTATTGGGATTATGTAAAGAGTGGATTCAAATTTGATCTTATGATTATCATGAAAACGATACACCTTTTGATAATTCCATGACCAAAAACACACAATGAACTATAGAAATTGCACCTGTGGGTATGGTCAGACCAGTTCCATTTGAGCGGTTTGATTAAATTAAATTAGTTTAATTTGTAAAAAATTAATTTAGCCTTTCTGTAGAGCTATAACGTAGTATAAAGTTCATTAGATTAATTGCTTCATATAAAATAAATGTAACATATCGATAGGTAATGTAACGAAATGTTAATATACGGAGGTAACGCAGAGTCAGTAACTCAGACTCATGTACACAGAGAATAGCAATCACTCATAGTCCCTATATCATATGAGGGTTATCGCAACGTACCTCGCTTGCATCTCTCATGGCCGAACGGGCTATCAAAAGGGGCATCGGGCTTGTAGAATAAAGCTAAAAATCATAGAAATGAACAGAAAGTTCGAAGCAGACGTTCGAAGCCATCATCATATTGCTGTTGTTATGGATTTTTTACTGTTGTAAAATTATAACTTCCACAAGAATTTTCAAAGCTCCTTGTACCATGGAACTATAACATCCTCTTGGCACGTACTTTCTTATCAATCAGTGAAAAATGTCTCCAAACGCTTCCGGTACCATTGAAGGTGCCTCGAAACAAACCCAAATAAAAAACTCCAGCAACTTCAAATTTCAAAATTTCTAAATTCCGTGAGTGTATCTCGTCACATTTTATTGTCTTCAGACAGACATATTTTTTGATTGTCATGAACACCCTCTGCTTGAATAGGATTGATACCGAAGAATGATTCGATTATCGTGACCCTTTCAAAGGTTAAGGTTAAAAGGTCAAAGGTTAAAATGTTATTACACAGTTCCAATTTGAATTACCGAATTTACCTTTACTGATGAAATAGCATAATTTACCTAATTTACTGACAAATTTGCCGAATTTTTTTTTTGGTAATTTTGTCAATAAAAAATAGGTTTCGGTAATTTCATCGGTAAATTAGGTAGGTTCGGTAAATCAAATTACAAAAAAAGTGCCATGCTATACAGAAGTGATAGATTGAGTCGTTTTATGGTGATACGTTTGCCGTGTATAAAAGGTCAAGCAACAAAATGAGACGGTAACATTCATTCAAGCGACAAAACCGCTTTTAATTACCTTTCTTTCTTCTGAAATTTAATACATTGGTGTAATTTATATGCATCACATTTACACCATGATCCTTAAAGATCGTCAATATTTGCATAATATTATACGATTCATAGCTTGACCACCCTGTTTTATTATTTATGAATATATATCTAAATGAAGCGAAGCGTTCAAAGACTAATGTAATGAAGATCGCTATGATAAGACGCTATAACATAAGAAGGAAGTGGATCGGGTAACCTTACACCCATCACTAATAGTTAATGGCTTGTTATAACAACACTTGCATTTATTTCATTAAAAATTTTTGAATGTTTTAGTTTAATATATTGAAACATTGTCAGTCATCGTGGTGCACAATGTTGTAGTACCTACATTTGCAACGGAGGATTGTAATATTTGTTTTTTAGAAATGGAAATTAAACCGAAAAGTTGTTGACTTAAAAATTCAATTCTTTCGTATAATTTTGACAACATATTTATTGCCTCTTCTGTAATTATTTTACATCGAGATTAATTTTATAAAGAACAGGGAGCGGTATAAATGGTAATTGCGTAGGAATTAAGCAAATGCAAATTTATTTATCCAAAGAATTGTCTTTCCCATCAACAAAGCCTAACTGAAAAAACAACAGGGAACGGTGTGCCAGGTATAACTGCACAACAAAATAACAAGAATTTTGAAAAATCATCATGACTGTATGTATGGGATAAGTAGTTCCCCTTTCATTGCTTAATTAATGTTACGAGCTCGGTACGACTTTATCTCTCAACGATATCTATATTTTTATTAATCAAACGTTAATGCTAAGTAATTTCGACAGTGTTATCACGTAATTTATAAATTAGCACTCGTAACTGCGTCCTCACCGCCCCTTTACTTTTTATGTAGCGCGTAGGTAAATACGGACAAAAAAAAACCTTAATCCAACAAAAGTTTAATGAAATATTTTATTTCGGAAAAATCCTCTATAAATAGCTGTAAAGCATGGAACATGTACTTAGTCGCTAGTCCATGTATATAGTACCTATGGCCTCTATTACCCATCTACCCATCAAAAAGAAATATGAAAAATTAAAGTTTCAGCTTTCATGATATAACTCAACACTACGGCACACAGGTATTGCATGTTACAACTCAGTTGACAGCCACTTCCGGACGCCATTTTTGTCGCGTGTTATATACAATTATTGCAAAGAATCTAATTTCCACCTAATCAAGAAGCCATATTTTCGACTAAGAGAAATTTTATCGCGATGACGGTTTTAAAAGCTGATATGACCCTTTTGTACGCACGTTCGTATACTTACCACTGTCTCGTAACCCAAATTTTCTTTTTTTTGTGTAGAATTTCTAACTGATTGTTGACAAATGATTTTTCGTCATGTTTTGGGGGTAGTTAACGCCGAATATAGAAAAACTAAATAGTACTTCAAGGTACATACAACATAGAAAATGAAATGTTTGCAAAGATGGCCATTTTAGTAAAGCTTGTTCAGCTTTTATTGTTAACGGATTTCAATTATAATTGGAAGATTTGGAATTACTTTGTTCTAATGATACAACGCTAATGATCACTAGTATCCTTATTTCCAGCCTGATGTTTAGTCTTCATATTTTCAAATTCTAGTGCCAACATTACCGGGACTCTCCACACCTATTTTATCAACTGAAAAGTATTTTGAAAAGTCCTCCAATATAGGACAGACTTCCTGTTTGCTCATCGATCTGTGTAAGCCGTGTAAGTGCAAATAATATCAAAATTCCATTCTAAATTGCTTTCACAATTGGAGAAATAAAACTACAACTAAATCATCATGTCGTGTAGTCCATGTATAGTCGTTATATCATGAAACAAAATATTTTCTATCTAAACGTAAGTCGAAACATTTCAATTACAGATTCAATTTGGTCGGATTAGTACACAGATTTGTGTATATTATGAACTAATGCCATAATTCCCCTTGTGCAAATTACACAGAAAATGGTTGGCTGGTTTATGTGTATAACTCACGTATGTGTCGATCGAAAATTTAGGATAAATCGTCGCAGTGAATGGTAGAAATCTAGGATATAAATTTGGATTCGAAAAACATGCTTCGTGTGTTCTCGAAAGTTTTAAGTATAAATAGGATGAATATAATGCCAGAGATTTGGGTAGGAAATGCATTGACAAATTTCTGAATTCGACTTGAAAATAAAATTTGATGTCAATTTTCACGAAATGAGCAGTCATTTGATATTGATAACATTAACAAAATAAAAACAATGATTTACTGCTGGTGTTCCTCTATATAGAGCAAAATGAATTCAGCATTCAATAAATGAAGTAAAAGATTTTGTATAAAACAACAGAAACTGCGTGTTATGACAAAAGCTGGAAACTCCCAATTACTATCAGAAGCCGAAAGAACTTGAGCAAAGCTAAAGCTATATGAACTCAGAAAGTGTTAGCTAAGTCTTAGCTGCTAGGACCTCATTCTTGAAACATAAAACTTCATTGTGTAATATTTGTAGTGATTGTTACGAATCAATTTTTTTACCCTATTTATTGAACGACGGGTCGGTCGATATGTGAATTAAAAATTCTTTTCAGCTTTCAGTTTAAAAATGATTTGTTGAAATCGGTGGAAAATTTTAGCCATAAGCCAGGTACTAAAATTTCGTAGGTGAAACAACTCCGCCCACTGCGCCCCCGCTAGATACGGCCCTGGTTCGAGCGACTGAAATAATAGATTTTAATTGTAAAAAGTTTCATATGTGCAGAATAAGCACCAGCTGGTGTACAAACAAAACACTTTATATTGTAAACAATTCAAAGACAACCTACTACACACAGTGCATTTCTACGTTAACGTCATGTATGCGCGCACATAACACGTATGATTGAAGTAAACAAATTGTTCAGAATGTGTTTTGATTGATTATCATACGGTAAGTGTGTGTAAGTAGATCAGCTGGTGATATTCAGCTGGTGCTTATTCTGCACATAGGAAACTTTTAACAATTGTATGTTTCAATTTAATAAAAAAAAACTTAGATCAAAAGAAGTAATAGACTTCGACTCTAAAAATCAACAATCATACAAGTGCTGACAAACCGAGAAACCGAATTTCAATTATTCAGAAATTGTATTTGAAGTACTTTTAGAGTCATGAACGAACCAATACGTAAGTTTTAATCAGAAAATTTTTAAGAGAACTTAGAGTTATGATTTCAAAGAGAGAAAATCCGAAGTTTCGGATACAAGTTTAAACGACTTACGTTTGAAATCAGGCAAAGTCAGCTGCGACGAAAAGAAAATTACAAATGATTAATAGGAAGTCAGTAATGAAGATAAATAAGACCGACAGGATTAATTACTTAGATATTTCCAGTTAGAAAGTTAGAATTTATTATTGAGCCAAATCATCCCATTTTTGCATTATGTTTTTTAAAGAAATAGTTATTCTGAATGCATGCATACGCTAAATGCAGCAAATTTCCTTCCCTTTTACGCATATATAAATCAACGAACTCGATTTAATTTGATAATTATACTTTACACTCTGCACAATCACCAAAAAAAAAACGAAAGAAAGAAAAGCAAACACCAAAGCAATTAATTTTGTCGTGATGAAATATTCAGTCTTGTTAAAATTTCACACTCACTGCCGACAAAACCCATATAATATAATACACAAAATCCTAATATTTAAGGGCATTATTGTATATCTACTGTCACTATTCCAAAGCTCATGAATTTTTTGGTTTCGTTTCGTTCATAAAAATGCCAATAGCGTAATTTGATATCCGGAGAGACATCGCTGTAGGTCTTTTCTCATTTTACAGTAAATGTATTCGTCGTTCTACGAGCTCTGTTGATTTACTCAGTTCAACATCTCTATAACACTAATTATCAAAACACTTTTTCACAACTGACTGAGCTGAGCACATTACGATTTAGATTTTTCTTTTTTGAGATTTTTTCTTAGTTTGAATTTTTTTTTCGGAATTATTTTCCATAAAAAAAATTGAGCAGATCAACATAAATCTCTCGTTTTTGTCCATACGAGACTACACTTTATGATAAATGATATAGTGACTGTATTAATGATAGATATTTTTAACTCGCGACCTCGAGAAGTGAATCTTTACAGTTAATCTTTTTTGATATCGTGTATGGCGCTAAAAGAACACCATCCACATATCCTCCACGACGAACTCGGCTGCTTTCGGTATTGAGTTACACATATTAAACGGACGTATTTAAAAACAAAAAAAATTTATGTCTTCTTAATTTACTGCAGTTCCCTTGTTTGGAACATTCAAAGAAACGAAATTCTTTTATTTTGTTATGGTGCTGTTTTCGTTTGGTAGCGAAGCGAAAAAGTGTGAATAATCAAAATTTTTCTTATCCAATCTAAACGCAAATGGTTATGGGAAATGAACGACAAAACTGTGTGCAGTACGTTACTCCCTGTGTTGACTGTATCCTAGGTTGTATATTGCTCGGTTCATAAAACTGTATATTCAGCAATAACCAGAAGCCGTTTCATTTTACGGTTTACGATGTGTTAAAAGGCATTATATTAAAAATTCAATTATTTCTTTTCAAACAAGTACACAGATTTCAACGTACAAAAAAAATTCACTTAATGTGTGGCGCCTATAGCTTATCAATGTAACACAATGTTGCAAAGCATTTTTAGCAAACATGTTTGTCTTATTTATTCAGAGGAAACTCCAGTTTTGTTCTCTGGTACGTTCTCATCCATTTAGGATTAGGGAAGAAGATAAGATGCAACGAGGATCACACACTGTCAGACTAAGACAATCTAAACAATCTAAAGTGAGATCATAAAAGAAAAGTCGGTTTTTCATTGTGAATTTTTCACTTCATTCTTTAGTGTATAAGATTCCTTAACCAATACTCTCTCTAGCAAACAAACTTCGTTTTGACGCTGTCAAAATACCACATTATTTCTTTGTTTGTATTTTTACCACCTTACCACCTTAATAATAATAATGTAGCTAGGTTACTGAATGTTGTTAGGTTGCTAGAGAGGGTTTTTTAATTCATTCTCCATTCAAAACATTGAAGGCTCAGAGCCTGTACATGTTACTTTTAAATCATTTAAATGCTACTTTCAATCAACTAAAATTAAATCCATCATAAATCAATCAATTACATAGAAAAAAAAACAAACAAACAAAAAAAAACTAAATCAATAAATCGAAAAAACTAAGAAATTAGTCTAAAATTTAGAAATTATCTAAATCAAATGAATCGAATTAAAATTAAAACTAGAAATTCGTTTAAATATAAAAACAGCAAAAAAAAGAATATATCTAACCAAAGCAGAACAGCGTCTTAGCACAGGAAACGACGTAGTTGTACTTTCACCAACTGAAGACATAGTCAAGAGATGACTTGAAAATACCGAGCAGATGACTTTTCAGATCGAGCTGTCACGCTATTTGAATCACGTAATGCCGATGGTAAACTATTAAAAAAACAGAAACCACGGACATCTATTGCCTGCCGTCCAAAGCCAGTTCGGGAAAACGAAGGATGAAGGAGACCTCTTCCTCTCGTCGAGTGGTCATGGATGTCACCATTCGTTCTCACTTCAACATCATGCTTCATCAGGTCGTTTCTCAAAGAAAAAACTAGCATTGCTGTCTGAAGGGCATTGAAATGATGGATCGGTAGAATCGATCCATTGAAATAGCCTTGACAGAATCTCTGGAATTCAAACCGTGCATATTACGCAGCGCTCTTTTCTGGAGCAGTAACAGATCATTCAATGCCCCAATTGGTGCCGTATTCCAAATCGGATTCAAGTAATTTAAGTGCGAGTGCACGAAAGAAAAATATAAAACGAACAGAGCTCGTCTTGGTATCAGAAACCTCAGACGCCTGAAAACACCGATGATTGGTGAGATTTTCCTAATGACTTCGGTCAAGTGGTCATTCCACGTGAAGCTTTCATTAATGTAGAGCCCAAGGCACTTCACAACTCTCTTCCGCGAAAGAGGTTCACCATCGCAGATCAGTTCAAAATTCTCTGAAGATTCCACGAGGTACGATTGAACAAGACGTAATTAGACTTTGACGCATTGACAAATAAGCAATTCTGGGATGACCAATAATTCAGTAAACAAAGATCACTCTGCATCATCGACGCGTGTAAAATATTTTGCATCAACTCAAAATACAAAGAGGGATTTTTTTGAAAGTGGACCAGGCTCCGTCGGAGCTATTTTTTCGCGGCGGTTTGTTCATATGCCCAGATAGCCCTTGGCCCCAATAGTCCAAAACCGCTGTCGTTTAATTTTCATATTTGTGTCTTGGCTGGTGGTGAAGGTGCAAAAGTCGAAAAAAGGGTGTTTTTATACGGGATTTACTGCCGCTACAGACAATGGACACACATGTGTGTTGGCTCGTTGGATAGGTACTGTCCAGGAGAACCGGGGCAAGCATAGATATCTTACATGTTCTGTGCCATTGTTCGAAAATAACAAAAATATTGTGTCAGTCAAAGGCCGTAAATTTTGATGAACTTCAAAAGGTGATATCTCGCACCTGGAGAATGTTTATGGTTAGATCATTGGATGCAGACATCAAAAACAGCATAATTCGTGTATTTTTCTAAAATCAATATTTTGCTTTCGAGTGGAGGAAGACATTTGCTTTATACCCAAAAAAGTATCCTGAAACCTTTCACTTCTATGGCAATTGAGGTATAATTGTATAATTAACCCAGCTCGGGTTAAGCCTCTATCAGGGCAACCACTGATCTGTACAACAACAGTCACCAGGTACAAAATATCACCTAATAAAGCTCATCAAAATTTCCGGCCTTTGACTGATACATACTTTTTGTTATTTTTGAATAGTGCTTGAGTACACATTTGATATCTGTCTTTGCCCCGGGTCTCCTGGACAGTACCTATCCAACGAGCCGCCACACATGTGTGTCCATCGTCTTCAGCGGAAGTAAATCACGTATAAAAAACACCCTTTTTCGACTTTTGCACCTTCACCACCAGCCAAGACGCAAACATGAAAATTAAACAAACGACTGCGGTTTTGGACTATTGGGACTATTGTCTATACGTTTCTTCAATTCCAAACGTACGTGTGAGTGAAACGACACTCTTTATGCTTCTTTTGTTGACAACAGGTAGAACGATGTTGAACAATTAAAACTGTAGATTGCTAACCAATTGCAAACTTAAATTGAGTTGAGTTTATTTCAATAAATTTTTATGGAAAATTTCCTGCTTGGAACATTTTGGTTCACAAATAATCATAATTTATTAATATATAGTAACGCATAAATAAAATGCCTTTAATCTATTAGCAAAATTTCACTTAAAAATAAAAATTTAATCAACAAAAGAGAATTAAAACGTGAATTAAGTAAGTATATTTCTCAAATAAATTTATTATGTCAGGTGCTGTCTGACGGTAATATATTTACTTCTCCGTCAACAATATAATAATTGTAAACCGTTTTCGAGACCGTTTCATTTTCTTTTGATATGTTCTTTGAATATAATATTCTTGTGTTGTGTGTATTAATTCTTGATTATTAATATTTTTCAATTTTTCCGTAAAATATTATCTCCACTAATTAGCACCAACTGCTCTGAGTATAAAATATCATTCATATGATACTGTGAGAAAGCTATTGCTATATATACGGCGTGGATGTTATATTGTTTGCCTTTTAGTAAATGAAACCAACTTTTATGATGATTTCATTAAGGCTACATTGGACAATGGCATAATGAAAGTCTTAATTGTGTTATTTACGAAAATAAAATGAGAATATCTTGCACCTGACCTGTATGTATAATATACTTTGTACGATCGATTTTTTTTTCTTTACTTTTTCGAATATGCAAAGATAAGCCATAAGCGTACCATTATTTTGATTTACAACAACACTCCGGTCTTAATTTACGTAAGCACGATATTGTGTTACCTTGAATATTTTGAGTGAAAGGAAACAATTATGATCTAAAAGGCATCTCACTTTTCACATTACGAACAGCCTGAGATACATGCTTCAACTTATACCTATACACATACGTTCGGTTAATAATTCACCATCATTCATCTGCTAAGATTTTTCTTTTCATTTTTCACGATTACTGCCGATATTTCTTAATGTAAGTTAGTTCCACCTACAGACTATATGTAGTGAATATACACTTCATTGTTAACGAAAACATTTTGTTCATATTTAGTACGCATTTGTCTAGTATTTAGTGTCAGTCATCTAACAAAAAAAAAAACCTCGACCGTCATGCATTTATCTAAAAAAAATTTACGACAAGAGCAATGGTTAGACCGGTATATATTTTCTAAATAATCTGCTCGAGCAACACCTCTCCGTTCCGACAACTTTACCCATGATAAAACGACATTGTATAATATAAATGAATTCATGTTCAACCTTATAATATACAACACTTTGTACACACTCTGTGTCACATATTTCTTTCGAACAAAACGGCGTCTTAATTACCGCAAAAGTATTTCTTATTTAGAATTTATGGTTTTCAGTAGACCACACACACAAATAAGTCGAGAATTACGTTTTAATGCATAATGTCGAGACGTTTATATTCTGCTTATATTGCTCTCATATCTTATGTATTATGTCTTATATGCCGCTGAAATTGTTACAAATTTTAATGTATCCTTAATAGCATAAGTTTTAATTTCTTCGCCAGAATTATAGCGAATTACGTTCGCATAAATGTACCAGAAAGAGGTATAATTACCGGCTTTATTCTACTGATTTTCGCTAAGTTGTTAAGTACTTTTATGTTTCAAACGATAGTATAGTTTCAGTTATGGTAAAAGGTATTTTTGTATGTGAAATTTCTGAGATAACATATAAAAATGCTGAAGAACTTAGTTATATTCCAGTTTTATTTTCGGATTTTTTTGTTGCGATACTTAGAAATGGAATGTGAAGAAGAAGTGAAAGAGATGGACACTTTTTAAAGACTGCCAGACTGCCAGGTCGGAAGAGTTGTGAATAAAAGTGAACCGCACGCAATCTAAACTTTACGACCATTGAAACCGCTTGCATCATTTTTTTTCAATGAAACATGAATACATGATTCACAAAAGTATACATAAAATGATCCAGGGCCGGGACACCAGGTAGTGTAGACACATAAATGGACCTCTTCTACAAGCATTGCTTATGATTCATGAAGTATGTAAAAAGTTCAATTGGGCCAAGTTTGTTCATCCGCCACTGAATAAAGACCTTAACAACTGAAGTCTCTTAGTCTTGCTTCAGTAGACTAGTATTACTTTCTTCATACGACCTTTGCGATGCGTAATACTTTCAAAATCTGATACAAAACAGGATATAGAACACCATTATTTAGTGATTCCCGGAATACGAAATTTATAGGAACGAGAAGCGACTAAATTGTCATAACTCCTCTTTGATGATGTGAAAGACTCGCTTTTTATACACAAATGCTGATCGTTTTATTTAAATTATCTTGCTTGTTTGCTTGATGTTTGGTTGCCTTTGACTTTTTATTCGACTTTTTCTTGTTGCGGTTTTTTTCCTCAAATTTAATAACCGACACCAGTGTGAGGGAAATAAAAATTAACAAAAACAAACTTAAATGACTGATAAATATTTAAAATATTTTTTTTCTAAATAAAAATGAATAAATCAATTCTTAGAAGACATTGATCTCTCGTTCTCCTGTTTTGACTTCTAAAATAAAACAAAAATTTCATAATGTATGTAGAAGTCCAGTCCACTCTGCACATTAGAATTTAAAATATCTCTTTAAAGCATGGTTGACCATAAATCAATCAATGTTTTATAACTAAATAAATGTTATAAATTTATTCGTTTACAAATGTGAGAGATAGTCGAAATTGTTTTTGTAAATAAATTTTATTTTTTATGCTAACAAGATTTTACTGACCAGTTTTCTAAAGGTGATGAAACATAATAGCCTCTTAATATTTTTATTAAAATTTCGTTTAACCATTGATTCGGTGGTATTTATTTAAAATATGAAGAAGAAGGAAAAAAAATATCGAATTTTCAATAACCGTAAATGTCGTTAGCACATAAATCAAATAAATTAATTATAATATTTATCAGTTAATTTCGCGCTAGCAAAATATGTTTTTTTATAATCTCACACTTCTATTGTTCGACTAGCTATTAAAAAATGCTTGAAATTTTATTTTGAAAACTGTGTAGATAAGAGTGGTGCTGCTCCTAAGTAGTTATAATGTGACTATGGATTTTTAAGCATATTGGCATATAAAAGCATAGGCTTTTGGCTATGTATATAGATAAAACTTTTAGGTTTGATCTTTTGATTAACCGCTGTCAGACCTATTCTGATATAATAAAAAATTGTATTACGTCAGTTGTTGTATAGTACAACCCGTCAAATCTTCCAAATTTTTATTTTGACGGGAAGGTTGTAGTCCAACACGAAGAGGGGCGGTAGTTTCAAAGTAAAAATAAAAACTTGGAAGCACAGACCTACGAAATTGTAATTGTAAAATATTGAGCAAAGCGTCACTTACATTGATGTATCATGTACGTGTCTTATTATAATCTAGTACTTCAATAATCTTTAACATTTTACAATATAAGAGGCCATATGGGTGCGACTAGAATCAATTCCTGTGTCTTATTTGTGGATTCAGGCTGTTTCGTCAATTTGATTTTTTCCATTTATACTCACCGGTTATTCGAGTTCTTATCTGAAGTATGAAAACAAAAGAAAAAAAAGTTTGTAATTGGCCTCGAACACGGCTTGAAATGTGTATGTAAATAAACCATGGGTTGTAGCTGGTGAATTCATTACCATGTATTCGTAAATATATGTGTGACATACCTAGTAAATACATATTTAAATTGGTCGAATCTAAAGCCATATTCCTAAAAAAATACAAGTAGAAGTCGACTCAATGAACATTGTGGGTACATTGTTCACCTGAGAAATTGTTGATCATCATGTTGATATTGGAGATATTTTCTTTCGAATAATATTATTCTCATCCGAGCTCGTAATCAACTCAGACAATAAATTTTTATCGAGTTTCGAGAGACAAACTGATCAATAAAAAAAATCAGGTGTAATATTCAGCACACCTTTTTTAATGTGCTAGATTAAGCAAATGGATAATTAATTCAAAATAATTAACACAATTACTGCCGACGTTTACTGACGATGTTTCCAATCACTTTAAATGTGTGTTTGCATAAAACTAATTTACTACGTTTATTAAATAGTCAATTATGCATGCCTACGAATATATTTCAGTTAAGTATGTTCCCTGTGTATAATCATAACGTCTCAATTTTCAGGCCGAACCTGAGTATTCGACAAAACATTCTCTCAGATCTCAAACAGAATTCTGTAGAAAAAAATGTTCACGAAATCACAAGATGATTCCCTGTGTAAGTAACTCAACCAAAAATTGCGCATATAAACCAGCTCATTGTATTCCGTTTTATTCGGTCAAAGTCACTGTATTGACAACATAATTACAAAATGCAAATTATATGTACAGCGAAAAAGAAGAAAGAAATGTGCGCGGAGAAAAGATTGTTACCTTCCTGCTGAAGATGTGTCGTTGCGTCAACAGTAAAAGATTAAATTGGTTGTTGAAGCATTAAACAATAATTACAATAATTATTCCGGCGTAGCAAATTGATATATGTAAAAATCTCATAGGCCTAATAACATGGAATCTCTTTGCTATTGTTGACAGACACAATTTTCAGATCAATAGAAGTACCGGAAGAATAGGAATGAACATACGAAAATGTTTAGAATTTTCAGCGCTTTTGCAGTCAGAATTTTATCAGGAGATCTGCTTATTACGTAATTGTAGAGGTGAGAAGAAAATGTGAAGGCAAGTAATGTCGAGTAATGTCAGATGCTCCAAGGGGCAATCAGTGAACGTATTATAAACTGAATCAACATAATAGTGATCTCGTCATTAAAATCCATCATAAACCGAAGCGATAGCGGAGGTTTGTGACGCTAGTCGCCTTCCAAAAAAAAGAAAAAAGAACAACCAACGGGAGACTAAGGAACATTTTAACTTTTCCATACTGAACCGAATAAAAAAAAATTATGTTCAAACTCTTCAATGCGAGTTCAACGAGCTATAGATCATTAAAAATGGTTACCCACATCAGGAGAAAACACAACTTGAAATTGAAGCATCTTCACACATTTTCAGCACTTTCACCATATTCGAGTTAATAGAAATGTTTCACGTGGGTTTGATACACGTATTGTGACACTACATTTGTCTACGAAAACTGCCCAGGCACTTTTGCTAAAATTTATATTAATTCAATCTTAACACTTTTTCACCGGCTAATCAATAAATTTTATGGAAGTTATGCACTTAATTTCTGTAAATTTAATTTAAACATTTTGATGTACATTTCCAAAAAACACACTTATATGAAAGCCATTATTTCATTCATATGACCAAAATATGACAGCTACATTTCTATTATAATGATTGTGTAGTAGATCAGTGTTGCCGTGCTTCATAAAAAATATGCGCGAAATTATGAATTTGAAAAATGTGTTTCTCCGCAAAATTTTTGGATCATTTTCGAATTTCAGGTTTCATGTTTCAATGTGGAATTTGTTTTAGGGTTATAATGTCCGAAAAAATGGTGGACAGCAGCCATCTTGGAAAGTCTTTTAATTTTTTGTATTTATTGTATTTAGGCCTATATGGCACATACTTAGTTGCAGTAAATTGGTAATCATAGAGTTAACGCATTTTTTTTTTGTTAAATTTTCGTTGTAAAGTCTCATCGGTAAAATTTTCGTCGACACATTTTCTTGTTTAAATGTGATTACGTTTAGGCGTAGAATGCGTCAAAAAAACTGATATCAAATGTTTTGGAAGTTTAATTTTTACTAGACTAGCGTCACCTTTTCCTCTTTTGAGGTTTTTGTGGGATATAAACCAGCAAAAATAAACATTTCTTTTGATCGAACTAATTTCAATGGATTGATTAGAAATCTTTTACTTCATACGTTTTTAACATAGTTCTTGCTATATGAATCCATATTATTCACAGCTCATTGAATACTGTCGATGATACAACTGTCCGTAAATGATAAATGGATGAACCAGTTTTAATTACAACATGAAAATTGGCAAGTATTTCCATTATAAATATTATTCTTAAGTCCCATTTAAGAAATACCCAAATTATTAAGAAAGAAAAACAAACGATACCCATCAGCCGGCAAAAATATATTAGGAAATGTTGATTCTGACCTCTCATTTGTATAATTAATTTATCAATCATTACATTGTCGAAAATGAAACAAAATATTTCCCATCAGAGTTTAAACCGAATTTGTATTTAAAGCCAATAACACACAGCGTTTCGAATGGTTGAATTTGTCGAATATAACTACAATGCACCATTTTATACTCATCTGAATAAACTAACTCTGACTATATACACCATGCATTGAACATGTAGACGAAAGCAAGTCAAATATTGACGTCTTGTTGACAGAAAGCATAAATCAAGACAAAGTTAGATATATAAACGTTTAAAAAAAACATCAAATATTTGTCTAATATGATGGAGGTCTCAAATGTTCCATAATATGATTTCGATGATTGAGGAAAAGTCATTTAACATTTTAAGATAAACTAAAATTTCACTCGAACGAAGAAGAATGACTGAAAAAAAACGTCTTAATAAAGAAACTGCTTGTACTTATTTATGATCACAGATTAATGATACCAAATTGTCAATGGTTTTTTTTACTGTACACTGCGCATTCACTGCTATTCAACATTACCATTTGTTTCTCTTAAAACTTTTTTTTTCTGTTTCGAAAAAAGAATTTTCAAGTGTCATTCAAAAGTGAAGTGGGTCTTGATTTCTTAAGTGATCCAATTTTCCATTAAACAAATTAAATGTCAAGTAGAATAATTCATATACCTTCTAACACACATTAATTTATAGCTCTCAAAAGATTCACCAGCATTATCCTTTTCTTCGTACAGTGACTGCGTCAAATAAAAAGGATTAGTTGATGATATTTTTCCATAAATAAATCAATCAATTAAGACTTTGTGTATTGTGCGACAGCGACGGGATGATGAAGTTTATTGAGAGGTGAAAATCCAACCTTTTCATTTATCATTTTCATTTGTTTTGTCTTTTCTTTTCGTAATATTTATATGATTAGGAAAATGTGTAAATAAAGAGAAAGAAAGGGAAAGCGTGAAACAGAAGTATGAAGTGCAAGACGATGGACATTTTTCCAACATTAGGACCTATTCTTGGAGCAACCCCTCATCACAGAGAAAAATTGACCACCTCTAGGATTTTACTAATTTGCATTTATCAGCACAAAATTATGGATGAGCTCAACCATAGCACTGCTTCTAGCTCATACATGGCTGTGAGCAGAGCTCCTGTTTTGACAAAAGAAATGAAATCCCTTTTCTCATACCATCAACCTCAAAATATGTTAATGCTGGGAGCAGTGCTATGGCTTAACCATGAAATAAAATTGTAAGTCAAAACACGCTTGGGTTAACGATGGCTATTAAATACGTGAGTAAGTAAGTGACTCGATTGGAGTTATTTATATGGAAATGAATACAAAATCTTTTACTTCAATTATTTTAGCATTCATTGTACCCAAATGTATTTGTAATAAAAATTAAGACGGTTTTTTGCTCTAAAGCTAATACTTTTGAGGTATTATAATTTCGATGCAATTCCGTCATATAGAATCACTTATTAAAATTTAACACCGCAGCATCTTTTTTTTATTTTTTTATCAATTGCATTTTAAGATCCGATCATGATCATGGTCATGAGGAAATATCTTGTTACCTAAAGTACGTAACTGTATGGGCCGCAAAAAGAACAAAGAAATTATTAACAATGATATAAGTACCCTGTTTGTTTCCTTGCGTGAATAACACGAATGCATGAAACATATCCATAATCTGTGTGATTATCACTCGGTAATCTTTTAAGGAATACCATCGATCTAACGAAAGTCTTCACCACATCACAAGTACAAGTTCAGACCGTAATACACGCACTCGTCAACAGTAAACAGTTTAACATTATTGGCACCGTCAAAATTACAGCTCGTAAAATGTGCATTATTGGCACCTCTACACGTTGAAGAATTACATGTGGTTTTTATTGTTCGACTCAATTACAAAGTAAACGTAAACGTAAAGTCTTGGGATTTTGATTTACAATTTTGAACTCCCAGTCATTCAGTCATTTTAACTCTTCTGCTAACCGAATCACCTAACCATATTGAGTGCGGTTTTTATTGTAAATTTCCCTCACAATTATTACAATAAGCTAACATATTGTTAAGATTTATCCAGAAGCTGTGTAAATTGTATCAAATTGATTCGGTTTTCAATACCCTTCATGATTTACTTCTACATCATATTCGTCGAATTGGGTGATTATCGTAGAAACGCAAGAATATAAAAAAGAAAATCAAACAACAAACATTCAACAAAATCCATTTCACACTCAATGACCAATGATAATAAATTTAGATTTTAATTCTATGCTCACAATTTTAATCTTTTCCATTTTCAGTATTACAAATTCCACTGGGAAATGGTCCTTCGTTTTAATGCTATCTAATTTTCTATACAGCGTAAAAATGTCACTTGGTAGAACCCTTTTTCGCCAATTCACATACATTAGACAACATCAATTATATATATGGAAGTCATTAATGTTGCTGTACAAGAGTGGTTCGTAGAACAGGAGACACACAATTATTTTCGAGTAACACATTTCAAACCGAGCTCCGTATTTACTGTAAAAAGGGTTAGTTAGCTCGTTGAGTGAATGACGGTAGACAAAAATAAAATACAATTAATTTGAAGACGTATGTGTCTGCAATGTTCTCATGTTCACAGTCAGTAGTGATTAGATTTTGCTAGAAAAGCCGTAATATTACAAAACGATTCGTTTTTTTTTGAAACTTACACTAACATCAATTCCTTCGAATCACTCCCTCATCTTACATGACACAAAATATTATCTCGCATCTACCCAACTTTATTTGATCAAGATCAACAACAGCCTGGTCACCCATAATAATTTTATTAGATATATATTCCATCCACCATTTATCCTTATGAAGATAGAACCGAGAAGGGAAAAAAATCACAGAAAACAGAGGGTGGGCAATTACGATTTTATTTTATATAGACTTATACTACATCCATATCATAAGATATACCACAACAGTTTTATAATATCAATCATGATATCCATTCATATTTCATGTACGCTTTTAACCTCCCCATTATGAAAATTGGTGTTGAATTAACCCACCAAAATATGACACAGTAGACAAAAGATAATTTGAGGAAGTTCAAGTCAGCAGGGGTGGATATATCATGTTTTTCGTGTGGCTTGTTTGTGTGTTTTGATGTTGTTGTAGATTTTGAGAACAATCTGTGAGTTAATTTGACATTATTAGCATAATATTTTGTGGGGTTCGAAATTGTTAAAATTTTTGATTTGTTTACGGAAACCGCATGTTTGACTATATATAAATGCTAACTTAAAACAATCGGAAAGGAAATTTGTTTGTGTCTATTATAAATTTCCTATTTTGATTGATCCCCATTGCTTTTTTGCTACATTCAATAGAGGTTAAGATGAAAATACAACGAATTGTTTTCTGAAAATAATTAGCCTTGTGATTGAAACCCAATATTTTGGAACAATGCAGTATGAGCTTATTTGACTTTAAATTCCATAAAAGTTTAGGAAATTATTCAAGTTCTGCATTTTTGAATCTTATTTGTCAGCACTAAATGCGATCAAGTATTTATACAAAATTAATGATTATTTTATTAACTGGTTTAGCAGGTGAGCGCCGGCGCCAGTCGCGCCGATCGCCGCTGAACATTTCAGCTAAAAGTCAGCCGCCGCTGGTCGAAATTTAGAATCGTTCAGCCGATCGCGCCGCCGCTGCGCCGCTAGTTTATTTTTTGCCTATTTTTCGGCGCAAAGTAGAGTTAATTGAGAATGAATTCGTTTCACTAAGTACGAGAAAAAAACTAATTTTTTTCAGTAAGCATAACTGAATTTGGATAAATCCAGCAACTTGTCCACATTACTTCTCAGGATTTTACTAAATTCAATCGAATTATACAGTCTAAAAAGTTTTGTGAATTTTATAAAATGCCCAGAAGTAATGCTGCTGGAATTGGCCACATTTTGATTACAAAAATGGGTTCGAAAAGTCTGTATAAGTGATGGCATTTTGTGAAAATTGAACTCGTGTGAAAAATACACTCGTTCGCTTCAATCGTTCACAGCAAAATGCTTATGGATTTTCGATCAAATTACCGATCATGTCATGATGTTTATAAACAATGAGAAAAAAATATTTTGGTATTTCTGTATCAACAATCAAGCAAGTGTTTTTCTTCTTTGTGGACCAGTGGACCATGGAAAAGTTTGGAGCAAGTGTAGGTTTCGAAAAATCTACGAAAATAAATTTGAGTTTTCGCTTTTTGGAAAATCTCTATTTTTTTGTAAGTTTGGATTACGAGAGCTTGAAATGATATTTGAAAGTTGAGTAACAACTAAATGGTTTAAAAAAGGATTCCTGAGATATTCGTTTCATGAAGAATGTCTTGTACACCTTTTTTCAAAACAGGAAATTGACTGTCTTTAAAAAATCGTTCATATTAAAAATCTTCATGAAGGGAAAAAACTTTTCCGAAAAAAAACAATTTTGCATATAACGCCGATTTTGCGCCGAAATGCGCCGCCACCGCCGGTTAAAGATTTTATTGCGCCGAAACGAGACGCCGAAAAAAATACTCCAGCCGATTTACGCCGCCGTCGATGAAAAATGTTTACAGCCGCCGCCGAACAAAACTCGGCCGGCGCACACCTCTAAACTGGTTCGAACTGTTGCTTACCTTTTGGTGTATAAAGGTTGTAGCCTTCAACCATAAAGGTCGTGAAAACGTTTTTTGTTCGAGATATAATTTTTTTTAAAGCTGGCGACTGACGAATGTTGGTCGACCATTTCAAGACCAGCGGTTGTATAGTAACGCTGCTCAAAGAAGTTGTTCCTTCGGGAAGTAATGAAAATTGCTCCCGCAGGCTTGTACCAGAATTGAACAAGAACATAGAAAACACCGTGAATTGTATTAGTAGTTAAAAATGTCATATGTTATTGGTCGGCACAAATAAGCGGTGAGCTTTGCGAGGTTCGATTGACATTTTTGATTATGGGTTTGATTGGATTTGAATAGCTTCGACTCTTAATGGTATCGTTCTGATACCCGTAGTTGCCAGCCAAAACCTTTCTGCCTTGTATCTTATAACATATTCCTACATTCACCGTTACTATAACTTTTACCTCAAAAGTATAACAACTGCAAGAACTCATCTGAAGTGAAAAAAAATTTCTCTTGGAGGTGCGTAGGCTTCTATGGGCAAAAAAACCATATACTAGTCTTAAATCGAAAATAAGATTTCAACCAACGCAGCTTTAATGGACACCAAATTTTTTAACTGTCAAAACCTTTTATTTTGGTTTCGCAGTGGTACACACCACAACAAAATATTCAGCTTCCAACTTAAGTGACTTTGAAATCAATCCGATTAACCGTTTTTTAATAGAAAAAGAGCCGAAAGTGAAGTCTTTGAATCTGGTTCTAGTCTGCAATTCCTACCCTTGGACTTGTTTCACACAATATGTCTATAGATACATTCTGATTCTGATTATTTCAACAGCACCTAGGTAGTTTTGGAGTGTTCCTTTTATTCTGAAGTAGAATCTTTTAACAGTGGACTGACATACTAAATCGTAACTATAGGAATCACTGAATTCTTGTATAATGAATTGCAGACTCAAAGTGAAATTTCTCTGTTTGTACCTCTACTTTGTCGGCACATATTTACATCATGTTTATTCTAGCTAAGAAAAAGCTGTAATTTTTTCGTCAAAAATCAATGTCATTTTCTAAAAGAATCTTTACAATTCGCTTTACTTTTAATTTGAGGGTATGTATTTTCATTGTAATATACGGTGCGTGTGTATCAATAACAAACACCTCCTCCATAATGTCATAATATTTGCTACAATTATTACACCGCTATGGGCGCTATGCTGCCGTGTTATTAAATAAAAACGATGGGTCCACTTTAAATGATACACAACTTCCAGGTATAACCCACAATGGCATTTATTTATCTTTGCGGCAGGTAAAGTGGAACATCAAAAGTTTATTATTATTTTTTCGATTTTCAATCAATTTGCTTGAGATAATTGGCCGTTACATTGATTGGCCGCTTGAAAAAGCGTGTGATGCCTGTTAATTCCAATCTGACGGCCTAATTATACATCGGAAGAATTTTAGGGTGGAAAAAATTGCAAACAATACATCAAGTAGGCTCGCTTCGGTCGAAGCTCTCAATTATTAAACGGGGGCTTCAAAATTATTGTTTGTACTTACCTTGTTGCGATGGGTGAATCGACTACAGTAGTTGATCCAATACTTAAAGACGTGATTGATAGTAGCTGCGATCAAGCGGAATTGACACGTAAGATGGCTCCTTGTTTTCGTTCTGTCTACTAAAATTGCTGCAGTTCAGATATCCGATCCAATTAATTCCAGTTGACGAAGAACAAATAATTGGGCATCTACATGGGCTCGACAGGACAAAATTACATCGAATTTACGATCAATTGATTGCAGAAAAAACTGACATCGCACATTGGAATGATTTGCTCAATAAAAATGTTTACAAATATTTTGCACGTAAAAAGGTAAACTTTACAGTGAAGGAAAGGCCATTTTCTAATTCTTTTTACGATCATCGTTCTTAAGAGCTCTCAAGCACTTATGAAAGACAATCCGGAAGATGTTGGAAAGCTTGAGGTCAATTATAAGGAAAAACTGTCCGAATTGGGGGAGGTAAAACATGCAATTTCAACCAAGATTTTACATTATTGTATCTTGGCCTGTTGAAGGTAATTTCGAAACATGAAAAGGTGAGACTCGATTTACTGGCTCGTTTTGACGATTTGCTTGTTGGTCGTAATGAATTGTTAAAAGGTCAACGAGAATCGATTTCAGGTAACAACAGACTTCTTAACCTTTCAGAAACAGCAAGCTGTTACTTCCATTGTATACAATAGCAATGGACGACATAAAATAAGAGAACATTTAACTAAGATCATAGTTCATTCTTGTCGTCGCTGTCGACAAAAGATTATACTAACCGTTTCGGGAAGGAAACTAAGTAACTCATGGTCGGCACTAGGCAGTCTTAGGGGGACATTGCCATCCTTTTGAAATCCTTCCTTTACAAAAAAAAAAATTGTCTCCCCAAAAACACCTCAATTTCGGAGGCAGGTTACGGTGCTGAATCTAAATTATCGAACTAAATAAGCCTTCATTTTGTAGCATTCGAGGATATTGTTCGGGACACAGGAAAGTCTTTGAAAAGTCTGCAAAGTGGTCAAAAGCTTAGCCCTGAAGTAACTACATTTTTCAAATTGTCGTCGTTTAACTTCGTTAGTCGTATTTTTTCAAGGACTTGGAAAATGTTATGGCCCAGATTCAAACTACCCGAAAGAAGATGTCCGAAATTCGACTAAATTTTATTAAAACTTTGGATAAACACACTCAAATGGAAGTGGTACGTAATCTCTTTTTGCTAATGCAGCTCTTGCAATCAATCAACTTTGACAAAATATTTTTGAGTCTAAGATGTTGGACCACAGCTGACGAGTTCTTTCACACCATTTTACTTTTTCTAGAAAGCGATCGAACTTCAGGATCTTGGTAATGGTTTACGAATGAATGATTTCTCTCAACTCCGAGAAGAACGACAATGTTTGGAGGAAAAAATTGAAGGTAAAAACTGGTCGGGACGGTATCATTATCCAGGAAAAGCTGCCAAGCTATATTTCGGTGTAGTTTTTACCAGCCATTCTCTTGTTAGAAGACTTTTGTTTCCAGAGCGAAACAATACACTGGAAAAACTGCGTTTGCGGTGCTTTGCGGACACACAAATAATATCGCATGTACGCGAAAAGAAATACATGCTGGAAGGCACTGAGGACGAAGAGTTACAGGAAGTCAAAGAAACTATCAACGAAATGGATATGACCCGATCGTTTATGCATGATTGCAACGCTAAATGCGAGAATTTGCGAAAATTGTATAAAGAAACTAGCACCAATTGCGGACTACTCGACAAGCCGGAATTATTGCGAAACTATGACGATACGAAGTTTGAATTCAAAAGCACCAGGGAGAATGTGGAACGTATTCGTAGCGAAATCGATGACATCAACACGAAAGTCTCGAATGCCACACGAATCCTACGTCAGCAAAGGACCGCTTCACTGGCAGCAATGAGTGAAAAGGCTACAATATTAAATGAAACGCAAACGAATGCAACAGTCAAATCTACTTGTATTTTGCAGTCATCGCTACAAATAAAGCCGTACCTTATGCCGTCCTAATCGAAATAATCTTCAATGTCTATGTCCGGATTTAACAAATCGTCACCGTATGGCGTTACATCTAACTCATTCAGAATCAAATTTTCAGTCGTTTCTTCCAGCCCGGTTTCACCAATCAATATCGCCCCAACCACTTTCCCATCGACCAAAACATATTTTATGTATTCCAGGTCAGGTGTCGTTCTAATCAAGACTTCGTAATTTCTACCCAAATCCTGTCCGTTAAACCTTCCAAGCAACACAACTTGGTACCCAAACAGTTGTGTCACGTGACCGAACAGTTCGAAACAGAAATCCTGATAGATTTCGTTGCCTTCTAATGCAGCAGCCATACTTTTCCCAGCCATCGAACCGAATTGTCGAGCTTGTGTCCATAGACGCATTTGAAACCAATGTTTTGCTTTATCCCAACCAGCGGTGCAAACGTCACCAGCCGCATAAACACCATCAATGGATGTTTTCATTAGCTCATCAACAAGGATACCGCCGTCGCCAGCTAATTCGAATGGAACGTCGGTGATAAAATTTAACGACGGATTCACGCCAGTTGCCGATACCAAAAAGTCGCAAATAATTTTCTCTCCATTCGTGAGCGTCACCGCTAGCTGCTCATTTTCCATTGACATTGATCGAACTTCACAATTTTTGTGCACCACCACACTATCCGGCATTTCCCTTTCACCTCCATCTAAATCTAATGTTCGATGCCAATCGGGTCCTAAAGCGCCACCACTTTTGTTATCGCTTTGGCCGTCCTCGTCATATCGCAGTCGCTTGAATGTAGTTTTCGTTTCGCTTTGCACATTGCTCTTGTTGCGAATTTTACACTGAAAGAGTTCGGCAGCTCCCGGATCTACGAAGGATTGTGATATGAAGCTGTCTTTAATCACCCAATGGATTGCAATATTTCGAATTTCATAGACGATTTCCGATGCGATTCCACCATTTCCAACGATCGCAATTCGTTTACTATGTTTGATTCGCTTCTGGAATTCCAAAACGGACTCTGTGTCACGGATGCCGATAACTAGTGGATTATCGGCAGCCTGATCAATCAGTTTGGGCCGAGCACCGGTGCATAGACACATCAATTTGTATTTTACTTCAATTCCTTTTTCGGTGACGACTGTTTTAGTTGTACTGTTAACGGAAACCATTCGGTCGACGAGCACCGTCAAATTTCCCTTCAACGTTTCTGCATTCCGTTCTTCAATGTCAAATCGACTGACTGCTTTGGCTAATGGTACCAAATTCGTGACGGTTTTGATGAGCTTCGATTCGGTGACTAAAATTATTTTTTGATCCGGACAAAGAAATGTTAATGTTTCGATACAGGACACTCCGGCTATGCCTCCCCCAATAACTAAAAACGTTGACTCGTACTGTTGTTGCATTTTGTTTTTATATTTCGAAAATTATGCTAAGAAATTGATGGTCTTTAGGCTTGCGAATCGGTCGCTTTACCGTAGTACTTTTCGTAATCGTATTTTTTGAATGGAACGTTAAAGCTGATCAGACCGTAGTCCATAGCCTTTTCGATGGCAATAACCAATTGATTGTGCCTTTTCTGACACACACCGGTTTTCGAGTAGCTCAATATCTGAAAGCGAAATAAAAACGAGTTTATTTGTAGGAACAAGATTTTGTGCAGACACGCATAAGTCAGGCGATTCACTTAAGCAAAAAAATGAAAAATTTAATTTCTGCTTTGCCCATAATTCGGTAGATATGGAGACACGATGAGACGGTGATGTGGCAAAGGATGACATTATATCCTAGTGGAATCAGCACTAGCAAATTAAGTAACTGAGTAATGAATAGGAGGAGAATTGTCCAAAGTTCAATGGAAAGTCAATGCATCCGTTGTCTGTGATAAAGCTCCCATTTAGAGATAAAAGTCTTGCAGGGACGCTTCAATTGTCAGTGCTCGTCTTCGATTAATTTGAAAGGCAAATGGATTCAAACCAAACTCACAAATCTCACACCTTATGAAACCAAAGTTCATGGCCGAGACCAGTAGAACAAACTGTGTAATCAGCAGCCTTTTTTCTCTTAAAAGTAAATTTGAAATGGAAAAACGTACAACTGGTTTCCTGATTCTTATGGCGCAGTCATGTAATAAGTCCATGACAAATCATCAATCAGTGTCAGAAATAAATCGTGCAGGCGTATACGATCAATGAAACTTTAAATTGTGAGTAAAATCAACTCCTAAAATACTTACTTCTCCCGTCTGTGGTGAAATGAACTGATTGAGCAAGCCCAGATTCCGGTAATCAATTACTAAATATTCGTCACGACAAATTGGACATGGATTGCCTAGTAAAGAGAATCATTTCAGTTACGTTCCATCTCTTTCTACTACGACATGAATGTTCAAAACACACAAACCTGTCGAAATGAATCCTTTCCGGATACAGGTTTGCCGGGTTCTTCGAGGCGCAAAACCTCCCTTATGATTTCGTCGATACGGTTGCCAAACTAATTGATCGCCGTACGTTGATTTATAGGCCTCACTGTCCAAATACTTGATACTGGTCTCAACCGGAATAATTCTTGTTCGATCTTTGTCGGAGCGATCGACCTCTGGTTTATCTTCACCTGATGGTGTTTTTGCACAGAATCGTGTTACGCTTACACTTAGATATCGATTGTGATTCAATATTGCAGCATTTTGTGCAATATTTGTGTTGGAAAATAGGAATTTTGTTAACCTAAAAACCGACATCGTGCGAATGAATAAGAAAAACAATATTTTTACGCAAAAGTCAAGAGATATGAATGACAGTTATTATGTCATCGCTGACAATTTATTTCGATTGAAGATCGGTTCTGCTAGATGTCACTGATGTCGCAAATGTCCGCAACCACTTTAAATTTTGCTAAAGTCAAGGTAAATATTATATATATGGGCGGAGGTAATCAAGGTTCTGAAAGAACAGGTTAAGACACTTACGAAGGCGGGTGAAACACAAATCTTGACAATTAAGAAATGTGTATTGAAATCGTCATATAAAATTTTCCAAACTTAGTTTGCGCTACAGGAAGTGGTGTGTTCTCGCGTATATAATAAAATGGCGATCTGCGTGACCTCCCCAAGTTTACAGCCTTCATGAAAAATAAGAAAAACTTTACAGCTGAAATATTTTGACTAGTGACAGTAAACTGCTGATTTAGATAGCACTGTAAAGTTAACGAAAATTTCTTTTGTTTTCAGCTCTTTTTGCATTGTCTTAAACTGTCACCCTTGCATTTGCTGCCAAATTTTCTCAATTGAATTGAATCAATCAAGGATAATTGGTACCAAATACAAGTTTGACATTTTAAGACAATGCGAAAACAAAAAAAATCGCTAACTTCACATTGCTATGTAAGTCTTGATTTCACTTACGAAGAAAGTACACTCCGTTTACTCTTTAAACAATAGAAAAGAGGCGCTAAACGCAATGAAAGTAAATAGATAGGTGGCCAAACGTTCAAATTTGTTCTAGCCGGAGCACATACGGATTTGCATGGCGCCACCTCAAACGAACTCATTTCTAGTGGAAATTTGCACTAGAAATGAGTTCGTTTGAGGTGGCGCCATGCAAATCCGTATGTGCTCCGACTTGTATGGACTGGCCATACCTACTTATCTACTTTCATTGGCTAAACGGATGCAAAACGGAGAGCGTGTACATCACAGTTTCATACAATAGATCAAAGTTCTGAAAGAACAGGCTAAGACAACCACGGAGGCGGGTGACTATTTAAAAAATAGTTGAAGGACTGCGGCGCGAAGTTTGAAATGAGTTCTATGTGATTTATTGAAAAAAAAATTCTGTGCTGCGATGCAAAATGCTGAATAGACTATGCCAATCATATTTAACCAATGATGCCATTTTAAAGGTCATCAATAGTGGTGACTTTATCACTATTTTATTTTACCGGAATCATGCACAAATTCAAATAAAAGCATTTCCGCCAAAAAAATCATTTTTTAAATTAACGGACAAAAAAAATTCAGTTTTGTGGTGTCACTTACGACTATCTTCACAACAGACATGTCAAGAATTTTGTTTACCTGAATGGCAACATATTTTTGTAGGTTTTCTTCACATTTTACCGACTGAATCAGCACGAAACGTATTGCAGGCAATTTCTAGGCACATAAAATTAAGGAATTGAATACTGAATGGCACAATTCACACCAAATTACTTTTAAAAATGAGATTTTCACAACACCCACAATGTTTGACCAAATTAATTTGTCTTTAAAAGTATTTCGGAGAATTTGTCCCAAATTCTGTTTAAGACACTAGCATGAGCACACTCGGAACTATTTTCTGTGCGAAATTTAAACTGAATCACTTTGTTTTACGCGAAATACTACAAATTTTCGACACAAACTTGTTTGAGATTTAAAATTTACTGTCCCGATTTGACATTTCATCAAAACAAAATTCAGTGAATCAGTCAAAACTGGATGAACTGAATGAACAATACTACTCATACTACTGTAATTGCAAAGTGGCAAACTTAAGACCTTATGTGGAATTTGGGTGGAATTTGGGTGGAAAATGGCGCAAATCACATATTTCAGGAATTTATAAAGTGAAAAATCTTTTCGGTTTCAAGTTTTTTCGTCAAAAGACGAGACACGGGTATCTTTATGTTCAATTTTTAGCTGCTTTATGTAAAAAAATTGAGAAAAAAAATCATTTTGGCGTAGTCTATTAAAACTGAAAACTAATCAATAAATCACGTAAAACAGAAATTTTCAGTCGCTCATTTAAAACGTTACACTGCATTTTTAGATCTTTTTCAGATAAAACGGAACGGCAACGAAACATTCTAACTCTGATTAGTGTGACAAAAACTGTTTTTTCATACCTAGGACTCCGTCCAATATGAAAAATACTATTCGTACCACGGACTAAAAGTCTTTTTTAGCGTATTCGATTCCAGACCTCGCCTTCGGCTCTGGACTTCTCACACGCTAAAAAAGACTTTTAGTCCTAGGTACGAAATGTACTATTTCACATCATAAGCATGTAAAATGGATTTCGTTTAATTTAGTTTTAGTCTAGATGTCGCTAAATGCATGCCGTAAAAAGTACGCTGCAGAAAAATATCCCGTTTTGTGCTTGCGCACCACAACCTTTTGACATATTGACAAATTAAATTTCAAAAAACCAAACTGAATTTTTCTCGTACCCAGCTCGGTTCTTTGTTTTTATCTGTTTAACATTGCCCCAGAAAATTGTTGGAATAATGGAAGTATTTCAATTCGATAAGAGTATGATGGATCGATTAGAGGAAGCACAAAATGTTTTGAGCTGTAATAAAGTGATTCCGGCTAGCAGAGTAGTGGAAGAATGGAGTTACAACGTTGAATTGTTAATTGAGCCAGCAGGTAAAGCCAGCAGGGGTTGCATATATTTTGATTTTGTTTTGCCCACAAAAACAATTTGTTGTGTTGTTTGCAAGTTGAACGTCCGTTGTACCACCAATACCAGCTCTGGTGATTACGAATTTTAGTTTATATTTCTTTCGTCAAATCATACAGGTTGGCAGGCGATTTGGAAAATATCGCGTGTAATATGCGAAGAACTTAAAATACAATACCCGACAACCGTTTACGGCACAGTCACAAATGTTTTGTTCAAAGAAATGAAAGCCATCTTCTCCATAATTGCAATCCAAGACGATGACATTCATCTACCTGAGGAGCACGAAGTGCCATTAATAGATTTGTGGCCAACAAAGGTGCAAGAAAATCCCGCTATTAATATTGAAGCAACAGCCAATTGTGTCGACATGGTCAGGTAGGTCACTTCAGTATGAACAAGACAAATGACGAAAATTGTTTTTCCTTCAAGATTCTTTTTCAAAAATCTGTGGATGCCATGGGACGCTGATAATGACGAGGACATTGATTGGGCCACCAAGTGTTTAGAATCTCGTATGCGTTTCTGTTACGATCTTAAAGCGGACATGAGTCCTGCATTAGCATCGTATATCCGTGCGTTAATTGTCGAAGCACAGTACATTCAACGTCGACGAGAATACTTGGAATTGGATATAAGCGACGACGAAGATATGAATGAGAATAAGGCAGAAATTACCGATCTGATGAGTCTTCATGTGCGATTGGCGACCATAAAACATGAAATTAAAATGTGGGAAAATCCGAAATTGCGGAAAGTTTTCGAACCGATCCGGTTTCCGCCACGGCAACCTGGGAGCATTTCTGTTGTCGTGGAACGTACAGCTGTTTTGCCCAAGCACATTCGAGATTTGCAAAGGGCCCACGAAATCATCGGCGATGAGAAAACCACCGAATTGAGTTCATCATTGCAGGAGTGCCTCATGAATTGTGGCACCGCTGGGCACATATACCTAGCTGGAGGATTGCATTCGATAAAGTTTTTAGAAAACTTGAACAATTCGATCGTGGGACTGGTCCCGTGTGATAATTCAATTGATTTGCGATTAAATGAGAATCTCGCCGATACCAAGCAGCCGGTGATTGCGGCAAAGGAATTCGAAAATATTTTGCTAACATTGACCGGAGACGTGAAAATTAACAATGTGATATTGGACTGTCGGAAGGTGCGAACGGGAATTTTAATCCGAGACGGATCGGTTCGATTCGAGAATTGTACGTTCATCGGAGACAAGTCATCAGCTACATCGACTGCGATTGTAATGTTTGGTAAATGCGTACTATGGTCGTGATGAACGTATGCACGTTAACAAAAATTGTTTTTCAGAAACCGCAAACGTTTCTTGTGACAATTGTGTCATCAAAGACTTTGCAACCGGTATTGCTATGCGTGAATCCGGCACAACCACATCGGGCTCATCTTCGCTCATTTTGACTAATTCGATAATTACCAATTCGACCACTGGCATAGATTGCAATGAAGGATCCTGCATCAGGTTTAAGGGTAACCCGATAAGACATATCTCTAAAATGAAAATTATTTTAAAAAACTCTTTGAAGGCTCCAAAATCATCAACTCAACGCATTATGGTGTGATAGCATCGTGCGGAAAGATAGCAACAGATAAACTACTTCTTTCCGATATTCTTGAAGCAAAGTAGGAAACTTTCAAGTGAGGTCACGATCTGAACGCAGTAAAAAATGTCTTTCTGTTTCGCAGGCAGCATAACATCCCCATCAACGGTGAATGCCAGTTCACAAACTGTACGCCCAACAACATTGTCGTATTCAACAGAAACGATATGTGTTTGCTGAAGAATGCTGCCAGCAAAACGGAAGTGATCGGCGATTTCAATGTGATCGATTATTCGTCCGAGATGGAAGATTGTAATCAAACAAATGGCATCGATACATCTGCGGAACAAGATTGTTCGGTTATTGTTGTGGATGACTAGTAACTGAGTGGTTGAGTTTGATCCTTTTTTTATAAATTTTTGTTGCGGGTCTATGCATTAGCATTACAGTGAATAACTTTTCGTTTACGCAATTTTTTTATCTCCAACGAATGAAATCGTGGGCAGACGAAATATTTCCCCACCAAATTGATGGCATCAATCAAGTTCAATTTATGGAAAATCAGAGATGATTTGTTTCTATTTTCCTTACGATATGGGATGCAATTAGGTTGTTTTGAAGATGATTTGTAGGTGTTGTAGGTGTAGCTGTTGAGATCTTTTTGGTATATTTCCTAGTCCTATCTTTCTTTCATAAAAATCGCATTCATAGAAACTGTTCAATTTATTTTTAAATCACTTTTCGTACCGACCGACATTCGGCGATTGCCTATACATTTCTTGAAGTGGCAACCATACAGTTTTAGAATTTTATGAATGGATAATTACAACCAATCACAATCTAATTCTAATAACCAAATCCTTTGCTTCTCTTGTTGCATGTATTTGATACTAAATACAATGATTTTCGCTCGGAACAGTTCAATTTCAGGTCGTCGAAAATAAATTCCATCCAGGATGTTAGTCGATTTTAGTTTCTTCCTCTTATCATTTTGTTACTATAGACTATATGCAAAGATAAAACTGATTAAAAACACTTGAGCTTAAGGTTTAACCAAAGATTTATTTTTGGGAAATTTAATTCTGAAAATTTCTAAAAAAAAGGTAAAAAAATGATTTTAGAATTTTTTCAGAATTTCCATAATTTTTCGGAATTTTCAGAATTAAATTTTTCAAAAATAAGTCAACCTGAAGTTGACTTGTTTACAGTTTCAATTTCACAGAGATATCAAGAGAGCCACCGACACCAACAAACATGGGAAGATGTCATGGCTATTTAAAAAGCGATTGAGTTTTCTATCGATCTGACGAAAGCTCATCGCTGCGCGTGTGCAAATAATGTTTTTTCCCGGTATCCAACATCTGATTTCCCGAATTTCCCGGTAACATTAAAATTTAGCTAGATTTCCCGGTAAAAATTTTCTCATTTCCCGGTGAATGGAATAGGTTTGTTCCAAGGCTGTATGAATTGTCAAATTTCATCTGTAGAACCATAGCCTCAATAATACCATAATAACATTACTTTTTGGCCCGGATTTCCCGGTATTTACATTTTCAGCCAAAAAAATACCGGTATCCACGATACCAAGTATACACATCATTTACACACGCGTATCGCTGTGGTTCGAAATTTCAAATTTTGAACTCATCTTTTTTCAAAAACCTCAGGCTGAAATGAGAAGATTCTAAAACGATTTGGAGACCTTGAAAAACTGACCGCATCGCCTCCTATTCCATTTCAAAGTTTTCGATACATGGTCTACGAAGATGAATTTTCACCGGAGTACCATTTATGTTTTAGATGCTCAAGTTTTTAGGTCTTTTTTCTTTTAGAAAAAAACCCTATTGTGGACACTTCATCTGTCTGTCTGTCTGTATGTCCGTCTGTCTGTCTGTCTGTCCGTCCATGTGTCTGTGTCACAATTCAAAAATGAGACGATAACAGCCTTGATTCAAAATTACAATGCTACTATGAGCAAATCAACACCAGGCAAATAATAATTGTTTGTTATCTGATAACCAATCGCTCATAGTTGGCATTGCAATTCGAAAATTTATAATTGACTACCAAACGTAACTTTCGGCAGAGATGTTTACTATTCAAGAACTGCGCACTGACTCACTAGATTATTCTGCCTGCTTGCCTATTTAAAGCTTGAATTTTTGGTAGTTGACTACCAAACTGGTAGTTGACTACCAAACTAGTAGTTGACTACCAAACTGGTAGTTGATTACGAAACTGATAGAAAGTTGGTGGAGATGTTTGCTGTTCAACAGCTGGATATTGACTGATGAAACTATTCTTCCTGCTTGCCTATTTATAACTCACGTATTTGGTAGTTGGTAGCTCCAGAGTTGAGAAAATTGAGAAAATTTAGAGAAAGAAAAAAGACCTCACTAGGCTTATAGCCGGTCTATTCTTGTTTTTTAGCAAAGTGGCTAAAAAATTACAAATAACTTTTAAGATTTAAATAATTATTACGTTCAATTCACTACAGTCAAAGGCAGTCAATTTTCAGCATAAATTTGCTTCAGCTGTTTTTCAGCTGATCCACACATACAATCAAAACTGGTTTTCCTTGTTCATACGGTTGAAGCTGCTACACGCACGCGCATGATAGTGGTAAAACCGTATAAAGACGTATAAACGGTTGTGATTGTTTGTATGGATCAGCTGAAAAACATCTGAAGCTAATTTATGCTGAAAATTGACTGCCTTTGACTGTACAATTAAAAAAAAAATCAGGAGTGTGGAAGTTACGACTGGTCTTCTGTTTTCATCGAGGTTTTCATGCAAAATTCCTTGAGAAACTACTTCTCTTTTTACGACAAGTCTTACCACAAATAATTTCGAAGAGCGTAGAAGCTGGGAGTATTCTTATGAATAAATAAAATCTTCAGGAACTCCTCATCCATAGATACATATGAACCACTAGGTCAGAATGTTTTGTTTTGATTTTCTCAATTTTGTTGACTAAAAGAATTCCTATTCTTGTTACAGTTAAAGGAAAGAAAGGAAAAAGTACATATCATTGCCATACGAAATAATAATAATTTATAATGTGTAGATTTCGACAGTTTTAACTGATTTTGTATCAATAGTATGTGAATTCGATTGAAAATCAGTGAATTCTTAATAATGAATGACGCGAATCACTCGAAAGTATGTTACGTATCCGCGCGATGCATTACAGGATATTCAGGGATGGAAATTAGAGAAAAACCAGCGAAAATAAGAAATCGTGCGGATGTCCCCTTAATGTGACCGTGATGCATACAAGGAATACAATGAAACGAAACGAACGATGAAGAACCAATATTATGAGCAAACCAATGTTATGATCAAGCTACAGGATGCGCGGCAGACGAAATTTTGAAATCACAGTCGCAGCCTTGGCAGTGGACGTGGATGACGAGAAGGGAAATTCTGCTTCAGTCAAATTCTGCTAAATGGTAATAACATCGTGGGTGCTTCCCATATGCGTGGTCACATTAGAATGCAAATGCATGCTGTTGAATGATATGAATGAATGGTTTGTATGACGTGTGGTTTGGTAAGTCTCCTGCTCCAGGTAATTTTCTTCACTTATACAAACGATACCAATTCGATACAAGAGTTCAGGTGGTTGGTTCATCTCCCGACTGCCGTGTAGTTACTCCGACCACATAGATCGTGCGACGGTGGTTGAGTTAGTTACCACAAAAAATATTCTGTGGTATATAAGAAAACAGTAGACCAGAGTAGTGTGCCCTACACTGATACCATTCAGAACACACATAAATGTCAATAGGTGTGAGTTGAATTGTAAAGTAAAGACATTTAGAGATGTGTGCTTTGAACATTATCAAGGAGAACGAAAAGGGGGAATTACCCCCTCACAGGAGCACGTTTTGGTTACTCAAGTCTAGTCAAGTCATAGTATGTGAATTCGATTCATTGTTCGTACATGAATTCAATTACGTGAAACTAGATTAAGCGCTTGAAAAGAAGCACCTGCCTCAGTTCTACTACTTCAATCAGATCGGTTTATATTCACGGTTTGAAACTTTTTTCATATTTTTTGCTGTGTCTAATTTTGATGGATCTTGAAATCGATATTCCAAACTCAACGCATTTTAATTTGTCTCTTTATTGAATACTGTACTAGTCATAAGGTGACTATAGATATCGCAACTATTAGCGTAAGTATACAACCAGCACAATTACATATGCTTAACTTCGTCCGTATTTGGTAATTGATCAACATAGGCTGGCCTATCAACGCCCAAACTTTCATGGATAGCCCATCGGTGAACGTCGCGGTTTGTTTTGTTGCGACGAATAATCCTTGCGAACATGAAGGCATTTATTACGCCCAAAATCTAAAAATAGTTTTTCCCAAAAACATAAATCGGATGACCAGAAATGTGTTCATTTACCTGAATTATTCCTATAAAAAGTGCTGAAGAGCCCCAAATCATCACACTTTGGGATACGATTTGATTCAACGGACCATGACAACCTCTGGTGAAATAGAAGTGGCACCGTAACGATTCTTTGTCGTAGGCACTATCGCGAACGCAGCACGATTGTGGCATTCTATTTTGAAGGAAATCGGTGGTTGTTGTTTCGTATCCTATGGTTGTTTCGTATTCTGTGGCTCGTTCGTCTTCTGTGATTGTTTGACCCCACCAATCGGTATACGGCCTCGTTGTATAATAATCAATAAAAGTGGGTCTAGGGGTAGTGGTAGAGTATCTTCCAAAGCTTCCCCAATCAGATGGTCCGTTGTTGCCGCAACATTTGAACTATAAATTTAACGACAATGCTACAGTAATCCCATGTTCATTCATAAATCCTGTACCGTTTGTTGAATCCAATCCATTGTAGAACTTTCATAGCTCCACTGACTTTGGTACATCATCGAATTTAACGATCCCCACACAATTCCATCAGCCTGTGTTATGAGTGTGAATCCTGTGATAGCTGCTGCCATTTGCAATATAAATATCAAGGATAGGAACAAACCGTACTGTGAACATTAGATAAGCATTTTGGCTGGTTCGTTCTCTTATCGCTGCCGTAACGATAATCAATACTTACGAAATTCGTCATCATTGTACTTTCCTTAACAGCTGCCGCAATTCCGAATATGGACAATGCCAGCAGGAAGACTCCTGTGGCGATCCATAAGCTGGATAAACTGTCAACCGTACTCGCATACCACAATTCGAAGTAGTGCTCGCCGAATATAACTTTCAGTGTTGTTGCACCGCTTATCATCAAAAATGAAATAATCTTCGGGGGCGAAAAAACGTAAAATTTCTTTAACTTATTTTGGTGTTACATAAGCTTACCAAGTACAGAACATTGATCAAAATTAGGATGATTTTCATGCACTTCATCCCAAAACTGTTTTTTTTGTAGATTGGCGGACGTACATCCATCGTAAAGTGTTCGATTCAAACTCAAAAAATGTAATCGATTTTCAACTGCGTAGTAAAAACTGAGACAAAGAAAATTGTTTGTAGGCCGAAGAAGCTAGTTGCGGTTACACGGCTTTCATCGAGTGAAAATAATTTCGTTTTGCACAGAGTTTTGCATTTTCGAACAAATAGAACGATAAAGTTGATTTTATCTTATCATCATTGGCTTCGGTACCTCGATATCAATATGGTGTGGTGATATCATTCTCGTTGTTACATACTTATCAATAACTGATGTATACTGAGGAATATAAATACCAACGGATGAGTGCTTGTTTTATGCTTCCTGTCCGAATCATTGTTAACGCAGCACTAGGATAGGAGTAAGCCAAATTTGCAAGAGCTTCTTTTATGGTAAATTGTCTTTGTCCAAAGAAACAGCAGAAAAGTACCATTGTGCGCTACGTTCGTTGCTACTTACTTTGCGACTGGAAGGGTGTTTAACTATAATGTCCTACATTCCCTTTGTCTCGATTTCGAGTTCCAGGTTCCAAGACTTAGAATTTATTAGAATTTGACGATTCACAAATGAAGATCATAAATTGTCAGGGGGAGAAATTGGATTCTACTCTCGATTGCCGAGCAGTTATGTCCAGCCAATAGTTTTCTTATTCGTTTGCCAAATATCTGGGAATATTTCGAACCTTACTCAAGTCTTACAACTTCCTAAAATCCATCAACACATCTTCACTGCCTGTGTTTGAGCTAAAGACAAACGGAACGGTCTTGAATGCTCGATTTTTCTCAGTGTGTGGCAGGTTAATTCCTGTTATCCACTTCAATCAGACTATCTCGGCAGTATATTTATTCGCTGACGCATAATGTCCGATTACATTATTTGTTTGAAAAACTCCACTTATTATTTTGGTGATAAATTGAACCGTTTTTATTTGATACATTTCAAATAGGTTTCAAAATTTGACGCGTTAATTTCATTGAATATGTTTAATCATTCCTCCGGAAAATCTACTTTGCGTTGTACGTTACTGACTTATCCAATTGGGTGTAGTCGTCGTAATCTGGCTTATCATTTCCGGCAATAATTCCAAGGCTTTGATGTAGTTGCCAACGTTTAGCGGCTCTTAGTGACTTTGTTCTTCGGATTGTCTTCGCTAACATAAATGCACACATGACACCTAAGATCTGCAGACATAATTTATGGGTCAAAAATGTCTACGGAAATTAATTGTGTATTTCGGTACCTGAACAAATGCTACCGTAGTTGCTCCAGTTGCAATCATCATAGCTGAAATATTTGAACACGAAACAGAGGTGACGAAATCAATTATGAAATCAACTTATTTAAAATGTACGTACCACTCTGCCCAATAATGAAGTGCATACGATCAAGACATCCAGACATAAAGTATTCGTCACACTTTAATCCTTCAAAATCGCCACAACAAGACTCTGGCACCAATACAGATCCACTCTCCGAGTCTGTTTCGGGCAAAACACCGTACCAATCACCGGGTCCATCAACACCGCAGCATTCAAGCTGTAAGTGATTTGAATCAGCCAAATGGAAAAATTTAAGAAAAGAGAGCTCGACTCACCGTACGTTGCATAAAATCGACTGCAACCGTAGCAGTTTCATATTTCGTGTAGGCCGTAATGGATTCATTCATTGTTCGAATTAACATTTCTCTAACTTGACCTTGCAACACGAATCCAGCTATTGCTGCTGAAATTTCCAATATGAACACGAGTGACAGCAGGCAAGCGTACTAATCAGGATATTCGATCTTAAATATTGCTGGTAGATTGGGACTCATTTCAAATACTTACAATGTTGGTCAACATTGTGCTCTCCTTGAATGCGCCGATGATACCAAAGGCGGCAACTACTAGCATGACAAAGCCAACAGCCACTAGAAGACTTGGAATCGACATGAAGTGATTGTCGAGGAATTCTTTGAAGTCTCCATAAATCGATTGGATTGTGGTTCCGACGGTGATCAACAGTATCGATGTGAGCTGTAATTTATAGAGAATTTAATGAAATTCCTGCGTTAGTTGGCTTTTGAGTTTGTTGTGACATATCCTACAGACGCAGGTACGTCGTATATTATTAAAGTGCCCGGAATCGGTCGACCGATGTGAAAAAATTACTCTACCTGAAACTTCAGGTCATTTCAAGGTTTTGTTTTTGGAGAAACATGACTTGAACTGAGCTTGAATTTCGGAAACCTGTCAAGTCAGGTTATAGCTTCACCTGAAATTTGTTGTACGAACTTTGTAAGCTGTCAGTTTTCAGGTCAGGTCTGATCTGTTCACTATATTCAGGTTTCAGGTCAGGTCAGGTTTTAGAATCAGATTCAGGTCATATAACAGATTGCAGGTAAATCTAGGTCAGTTAAACCTGAACTGTTCCGAGCCTTAAACTTCTGTCTCTTCCAGCCAACAAGGGACAAAATGATTTCCGTACTATGTCATAGAATACACCTTATGTCCCACTATTTAATGAAATGATATTTCGAATAGTAATCAAGTTTGCACTACATAGATTAATCAATTGGCTCTGTTAGCTTGGGCAGATAACATAAACACAGAGATAAGGCTTTTTCGAGAAGAGAATTTCGTAAATGCAAATTTTTTGTTTCCAATCTTGGGACTAACAATTACTAATACGGATTTATGACGTCATGTCTAAGCCATTGGCATTGTTCTTTGTTAACTTTAAAAAACAATGTTTGGATAAAGCACGGTCCACTATAATCAATATTCCTCAATTGATTACAACTAAGGAGCGTACACTTACCAGGAACATTAAATTAATCACCACCAACATATACTTGATACACCGCATTCCAACATTTAAATTGTTTTTGTTCGCCATCTTTTTATGCACGCACCGTTATCCTTTTGATGTCAACTTTCGAGTAGCTTTGTCAAATTTATCGCATAGACTGATTCACTTAGTGGTTGTACCACATATATTTTACTAATATGGAAAAAACGAACAGAAAATTAATAGATAACAAATTCAACGATTGTGACTAAAACAGTACCTATTATCTTATCTAGATTGTAGATAAGTTTTCGAATAGTAAACTTTTACGTGTACAAAATATAGCGAAATGCTCCGACAAAATAATATTAGACTTGCTCACCTACTAAACGTTATAAAGTAAATAAATTATCAAAAGTACACTCTGTTGACATTAGTTGTGCAATTTTCGGATATTTTATTTACCTTACTTTGCGTCTGTGTCTCGATAAGGAGGGATTTTCCTGTAGCAATTCGACTTTTTATATACTCATTCTAACACCGGTCACCTCTCGTAATTTTTTTTTATACAGAATGCATATAGGTACTTTATGATGTTTACAACCTTTAAATGTACTAGATCGATACTGCAAGTTGTTAAAGACTTCGACTAATTGAACTTAGACAGGAAATTACGAACAGAATTATGTAAAATTTGTGGTCTCGGCATGAAATACCTATTATTTGATAGTGTGAGTTTTTCCCTACTTAAATGGGTAGTGATGAAAGTTCATGGTTTGACCGTCGAAACTGATCGCCAGCGCCAATGTCAACATTTTCTTTTTGATTTTTCACTTCAATGATCTATTGAAATTGAGATATAGACTCAATAAACCAATTTATTCAACGTATACTACATGCCTGAAACATAAATAGTTTCACAAATTGTGTATTTACTGAGCGCCATAGACCTAAAACGCCATTCTTCTTCTTCTTAAAATGGCGAAAGTCACAACCCATTGGTGGCAAATTAGCGCAATAAATTTAAGTGTCCAACTAGAATGATCAAAATTTTCAACACCTACATGCGTCAGTGGAAATCTCTACGTAGAATTGTACGAAATTTATCGGGACCACATTTCATCGCACGAAATACCAGTCTATGTATGATTAGTCTAAGGTTGCATGATAAATAAATGAAAGAAGTTACTTATATCTATGGGAAATTCCAGCGTAAGTCATTTCACCAAATCAAGTTTTGTCTCTTTTTGATGTACGAATACGCACCAAAGAAGATGCGAAAAAACATACCGTAAGTCATGTTACCAAATGTGACTATGCATATTGTAGAGCGCCATCGCTACAATACAATGGGGATGATGTTGTGAGAGTGAAAGAGAAAAATTTCTGTCACAAAATACGTGGATTTACCCGATTTCTTCCATCGTACGGTAAAAACGAATTTTGCAAGCCGAAACCAACCGACCGTCACAAGGCTGTATACTTTGGCGAGGTCACACAGATACAGATACGCGGGTTACACACCACAGTTGATGATAAAATGGCCGATTTCATACAAAAATTCACCTACTCTGAACCAATGAAAGTAGATAAGTAGGTAAGTAGGCCAGTCCATACAAGTCGGAGCACATACGGATTTGCATGGCGCCACCTCAAACGAACTCATTTCTAGTGGAAATTCGCACTAGAAATGAGTTCGTTTGAGGTGGCGCCATGCAAATCCGTATGTGCTCCGGCTAGAATAAATTTGAACGTTTGGCCATACCTATCTATTTACTTTCATTGCTCTGAACTTGGATCGTCATCCACAGAAGCAAACATAACCGCAACTTAAACAACTTTGATCGTTAAAACCAAGGCTGTATACTTTGGGGCCAAAGTATACAGCCTTGGTTAAAACTCCAAAGTGAGGTTTTGTTGGCTTCTCTGTGGATGACGATTGACATTTTGAACGGCCTTGGAAGAGACCTATAACTGATTCAATCTATAATTCTTCTTTGAAATAACTATTCGCTCTCTTTCTGTCCAATATTACTTATGAGACCACAGAATCGATTTAGGTGAACATCAAATCTAAACAATCCTCCAACTATATTGAGAGGTTACCCACTTCTTGGACGAAATATACTAAATAAAGGATTGAGTCACCCTTCGGAACCCCATCGTTCACACTAAGTATTATTATTTTTAAATTAATAACATAACTATGTATGGAAGGCGATTCTGTTACTAGAAAAACTTTTGAGCGTTCCATTTCCATTAATGAAGTCATGACAAATTTCGGGAGTTTTCGATTTTTTAAACTTCCAAGAACTGATTCATTTACATTTTGTGTACCGAAGCAAAAGCTTTCTTGCTATCAAAGGAATGAATTTTATATTGTTAGGTCTTTTTTCCATAGGAAAAAAAGACCTATTGTGGGCACTTCATCTGTCCGTCCGTCCGTCCGTCCGTCCGTCTGTCCGTCCGTCCGTCCGTCCGTCTGTCCGTCCGTCCGTCCGTCCGTCCGTCTGTGTCACAAATAAAATGTGATTGATAAAAGTTAAAATTGCAATGCTACTATGAACAAACCAACACCAGGCAAATCAATTATTATTTGTTATCTGGTAACCAATCGCTCATAGCAGACATTGCAATTTGAAAGTTTGGTAGTTGTTGGTAGTTGGACCCCCAAAATATTTAGCAGCAAAGATGTTTCTTACTCGAGAGACGCACACCGACTGACGAAATTATTCGGCCTGCTTGCCTTTTTATAACTCAAATATTTGGTAGTTGACTACCTCGGTGGTAAATTGCAATGCTACTATGAGCAAACCAACACCAGGCAAATCAATTATTATTTGTTATCTGGTAACCAATCGCTCATAGCAGACATTGCAATTTGGTAGTTGTTGGTAGTTAGACCCCCAAACTATATAGCAGCAAAGATGTTTCTTACTCGAGAGACGCACACCGACTGACGAAATTATTCGGCCTGCTGGTCTATTTATAAATCGAGTATTTGGTAGTTGACTACCAAAGTGGTAGTTGACTGACTACCAAAGTGGTAGTTGACTGACTACCAAAGTGGTAGTTGACTGACTACCAAAGTGGTAGTTGACTGACTACCAAAGTGGTAGTTGACTGACTACCAAAGTGGTAGTTGACTGACTACCAAAGTGGTAGTTGACTGACTACCAAAGTGGTAGTTGACTGACTACCAAAGTGGTAGTTGACTGACTACCAAAGTGGTAGTTGACTGACTACCAAAGTGGTAGTTGACTGACTACCAAAGTGGTAGTTGACTGACTACCAAAGTGGTAGTTGACTGACTACCAAAGTGGTAGTTGACTGACTACCAAAGTGGTAGTTGACTGACTACCAAAGTGGTAGTTGACTGACTACCAAAGTGGTAGTTGACTACCAAAGTGGTAGTTGACTACCAACATGGTAGTTTACTAATACGGATGTTGTAGATATGTTTACTGTTTGAGAGCTACACACCGACTGATGAAATTAATCGGCTTGCTTGCCTATTCATAATTCCAAAATTTGGTAGTTGAATACCAAAGTGGTACTTGAATGAGTACCAAGCTAGTAGTAAACAGAAATTGAAAAAAAATGAAAAAGACCTCACCAGGCTTCAGCCGGTCTATTCTTGTTGTTAGATACACCTAATAGAATCGATAAGGCTTGTCATTGAGGTGCGTATTGGTGTCACTATACCTTTGCTGGATCCACAGGGCCTATTTCGTGGGGAATTGATTACCTAAATTAGCTAATATTTTCCAATTGAGGAATGCAATCGGTTTTTTCGGTAAATTTGTTTTAGGAAGCTCCACATATTTTTCTAAAAACTGGTAGCATTCCCTATTTCCAATATTTGCTTCAACTCTGGCAAATTTTATCAAATTTATGAAATCAATTTCCATAAATAAGGTAAAATCAAAATAAAATGATCGAGTCTGGTTTTTGTCCATTCAAATTCGATTGTCAAAAACCAGAATCGATCATTTTATTTTCCTTTTATTTTAGGACCTAAATCCAGATGTTCAATTATACAACGTTAACACATTGAAAATAATTGTGTCTCGTCAACTTTGAATTCAAAATTGATTTCTAGATTTTTAGAAATTTATTTGGATGGATTCCTTTACTATTTAAATAGAGTCCATGGTGCCGAAAGTTCAAGAGCCGCAATTATTCCCTTGACTGAAAGTCAGGGTCTTACATCAGAAAATACCGAAAAATGTTGGTAACAAAAAGGTTCACTGTGATTGAAAATGTATGAAATGCTATGAAAAACGTTAAATGTGGGTAACAAAAAATAGTTGAGGGCACGATAACTTGAGTAATTTTTAACGAATTTGGATGAATCTTTTTTTTAAATACGTGGAATTAAAATCCCGAGGCTAAGTTCGAAGATGGGCTATGTAGGACTAAGGATCTGGAAGCTATCCGAGAAAAACGGTATTTTATACTGTTGATCATAGCCTCAATTAAAAAAGATTACTTTGATGAAATTTGATTTTGTTTGCTAGTGTTGGGAAATCATATAAGTTTGTTTTCGACGTGCATGAAACTTGTAGGAAGAATAATTTCATCATTCGATGCCCATCTTCTAACTTGTAAACATCTCTTCCTAACAACTTGATAGTTGACTATCAAATTTGATAGTTGACTAACAACTTGATAGTTGACTAAAAACTTGATAGTTGACTATCAAATTTGATAGTTGACTATCAAATTTGATAGTTGACTATCAAATTTGATAGTTGACTATCAAATTGTTTGTCATTTATCAAGTCGGTAGTTTTTTACTCCCTTTACAACCACATCTTACGCCAGCAAAATGCCTGTTATCAAATTAGCACACTTTGATTAAAAAGTGTAACAAATTTTAATAAAAAAGTTAATTTTTTGCAGGCAATATAAGATGAATTATCTCAACTAATTTTTGAAGTTTTTTTTAAATACAAGGAATTAAATGAATATTGTAAAAATTTTACTAGTTTGAAGGTTTTGTGAAAGGTAAATCGAGGGATTATTTTTTATCGGTCTACCAATAAATTTCTCCTTTTACAAATATTTTTAATCGCTTTACCATTATAGAGTGGTACCAATTTACCGAAAATATTGGTAAACTGAGTTATTTTTAACGATGAACCAAAAACTAATTAAGTTCATTTATTACCATGTCACCATGTGAAGGTATATTAAGTACCGGGGAACTTCCTTTTTTTACGCAAAATTGTAAGAGAAGAACATCTATCGCACTTTTTTATTTTGTGAAAAAGTCCTCGTTCCACATTCACAAAACAAACTCCGCATCTACTCTGATGCAGACCAGAGAGCCGCCGATTGTCAGCCGGCCAAAAACGGCGGCTGACGGCTAAAACGCCCGCCGCCGCCGCCGGTGTTTTTGGTCGGCTGAATGCGGCTAGCCGCCGACAGCCGCCGCCAGTGCTTTAGGTCGGCTGACTCGGCGGCTGATATATTTTATTTGACGATTAATTAAAATTTTTGAATTAAAATGTATAACAACCTTTTTAAATTGATTCTATTTTAGGACAGAAAAAAAATGAAAAGAAAAGTTGAAAAATTTCGTAAAAGGAAAAATATCTCAGTTTTAACTTTTTTTTAATTTTTTCTTGACCCTAAATAGCAGTGCTACCAAATGTGATCCACGCAACCTAACACATCGACAGATGACTGAAAATTAGCAGGAATGATAGTTCTTTGAAAATACTTTTAAGGGGCCATTCACAAATTGCGCACTCTCAAAATTCGGAATTTTTGACCCCCCCCTCCCCCCTTGCACGCTTTCGCACGCTTTTGGCACACCCCCCTCCCCCCCCTGAAATTACGCACGAATTTTTTAAAATAGAAAAAATTGAAATTTAATTCCAACATATTTAGTTTTATTGTAATAAAACGATTTTTTCGAAAGCACAAAGTGCAGCCTTCAATTTTACAATTTACACTATGTTGTTGATAACAGGTTTGGGGAGTAAACAATAGATAAAAGAATATCTAAGCGTTGGTGGTTGCAAAATAAAATTCTCTTCTCTCTCTGCTGTTAGCAATCAGTTGATAGATATCGGTCATCGTGGCGCGTTCTAAATGTGTTCGATATAAAATGGCAAACAAACGTTGTGACAATAAACTGAAAGAATTAAAACAAAAATATGCATTCGAAGCGAGTATTTGTGATTTAATTCCCTACGAAAATATACCAGATTCAATTAGTGATATATTACGTGACTTAGAAAGAATCAATTCAATTATTGAGAACAATGAAGACAGTGACGTCCGCAGCGTGCGTGAAAAATTAAAACAATTGTTGAACGATATCCTACAATATTTACAAGAAAAACTTGAAAATTTCCTAAAAATCAAATTAGACCTGAATGGTCAATAATCAGTAGTGATCTCGTATTACTCAACGTGTTGCGTGATTAAAATGAGTTCCATCAATAGAGGAAAATTGTATAAAGACTTATTTTGTGCTTATTCAAAAGCATATTCCGAAACAAAATCGAAACAATCGATTCAGGACAATGTGAACAACATTTGGTCAAACATCAAAAACGATTCAAATGTTGCTAGTCTAATTGAGGCTAGAATTTCTGAACTAAATAAAATTAAGGCAAGAAAGCAGGTTAGTCTTCATACACTTAGGCTTCGTGCCAGTGAAAAAGGAAATTTTTTTAGTGTTAAAGCACCTGAAGAATCGACAAATCGATCAAGTCCCGTTGTCGAAAATGAAGAAATAGTACATCCAACGACTTCTCAAAAAACAGCCGCCTCGAATGTTATTGAAGAAGAAGGTGCACCATCAAACAAAGAAACACAAATCGATGTAACCGACCAGGTACAGAGCGTTAAAGCCAACCCAACTCCAGCTCAATGCAGCATAAAAAGTGAGATTGTGGTGTTACTATCAGATGTTAAAGCATTGAAAATGCGTCGAGATTGTGGACTGTTGACCGAAAATATGGAAAGTGAACTGAAATTAAAGACAAAGAATTTAGAAGCATTAAGGAAACGACTAAAAAAGAAAGAGCGTGATATGATTCGACACCGGAAACGACGCCTTAGAAAAAAGCCTTCGCTTGAAAATGCATGCGAAAATAATCCAGATCTAAAGAAGAAATTGAGCATTCGAGGCAAAGTGGGCCGACCACGTATCGAAGAAGATCAGCCGTATCTTTTAAAAGCTATTATTGACTTGGCCATGCATGGGTCTGCAGCGCACGAGAGGCGTCGAGACGATTCCATAAGAACAGTAAAAACCCTTGATGATCTAGTAACAAAACTGCGCGAAGATTATGGTTATAATTTGTCACGGAGTGCAACGTATTTGAGACTATTGCCTAAGAGAGCTAATTCAACCGAAGGAAAGCGTCATGTCAACTCTGTTCCAGTGAAGCTAATCCGACCTGACAACGACTTGCATAAAGATCATATGGACGGAAGGTTTGCCAAAACAACAATCAGTCATATTGACAGTATGGCTTCGTTATTAGGGCCGAATGAAGTGACATACATTAGCCAGGATGACAAAGCTAAGGTTGCAATAGGCCTACCAGCGGCATCCAAACAAGCGCCATTGCTAATGCACATGGAGTACAGGTATTTATCAGATCAGTTAATTTGTTATAGAAGTTCATAGCAATAAGTTATCTCAAAAATAATTTGTAGAGTCAAGCTTCCCGATCACGACTTTGTGATAGCGAAAGGACACAAACTGACTCCATCGGTTTATGGATTTTGTCAAATTAAGGCAAACGGTGGTGGCGATGCGTCAGCGATAAGCTATTCAGGTCCAACGTTTGTGGCTATAAGGTAATGCTTACTCTAGAAACTGCATATGAGCCTACAACGATTTTTGTGCAGGTCATCCAAGCACTCTTCGTCTACAGCTTTTTCGCACGCACGGGATTTGGAACAGATCTACGAAAAGTCTGAATTCAGCGAATTTACACATACGACGATCGGTGGAAAACTGAAACCAAAACCGGTTCTTGTTTGTATTGTGGACGGTAAATATTGATTTTCGACAGTTTTTTTTATATAAATTCTATAAAATGTGTTGAAACAGGTGGGCCAGACGAAAATCCGCGTTACGAAAAGGTTATTAGCATGGCAGTTCATCATTTCGTGCAACTAGACTTAGATGCCATCATGATCGCGTGCAATGCACCAGGACGTAGTGCCTTCAACCGGATTGAACGGCGTATGGCGCCGTTAAGCAGAGCATTGACAGGCCTGATACTTCCGCACGATCACTATGGCACTCACCTAAACAGTCAGGGACAAACTGTTGATATAGAATTGGAGAAGCAGAATTTCTCATACGCCGGCAAGGCTCTAGCAGAAGTCTGGTCAGATACACTTATTGATGGACATTTGACTGTAGCTGAGTGAGTATCTGACAGGAAACGAGATTTTCTGAAACCTTATTGTTTGCTACTTAACTTCCAGATATATAAAGCCTGAACAATCTGATATCGATCAGGCATCGATCATCTCGAAGGACGAAAAGTGGTGCAGCCGACATGTGCATCAGTCTCAGTATTTGCTTCAAATACTCAAATGTTCTGACAATCGTTGCTGTAACCAAGGCGTAGTTCTCTGTTTCGATTTCTGCCCAAGGACGGCTTGCCACCACCGTCGCCTATAATGCAGTCAAACGAAGGATTGAAACACGCCAACATCAACGATATTGAAAACTATGCGTCATTATTCGTGACGCTGGCACTACAAAAGATTGGGCATTCACATGCCATTTATGACACCTATTGTCCTTCGGTGCAATCAAAACTCGATTCACGAACATGCTCGTGCAATCAATATTTCAGTTCCGTTGTCTCGATGAAACGACATTTGAAAGACAATTTTATTTGTAAAAAAAACATAAAGATCGTTAAGCCTGTGAAAATTCTCGGAACACGAGGGAATGAGTCGTTAGTTGTAGTCCGCTATAATGTTGAAGAAGATGTCGAGTGGCTTCCGAGTGTGGAGGTAGACGGTGAATTTTTAGATAAAGACGAACAACCTTCGAGTAGTATAATTTATGACAATGAAACAAGATTAAAACCAATTTGGAGAACTGTTTAATAAAGTTTTTGTACACAAAAACAGTGCGCACGCTTTTGTTTCTCCCCCCCTCCCCCCGCGCACGTTTTCGCACGCTTTTCGCTAACCCCCCCTCCCCCCTAAGGTGAGTGCGCAATTTGTGAATGGCCCCTTAAGTGGAGTGTAGTACAAGTGAAATTTATTCATTTGAATGTCTCAAAGTTAGTGTTGCCAATAGAATTTCACTTTTACTCCACTCCACTCAAAAGTATTTTCAAAGAACTATCCGTAGCTACTAACGGGCAAAGGTGGGCATCGCCCACCCTGAGCAGAGCAAAAAACCGGTTTTTCTTCAATTTCACCATATAAAAATATTTTTGTCGTACTTTTGTCCACCCTGATAGATCCAGCCAGCTACGGCCCTGCTTCCTGCGAATTTTCAATCTTTTGCCGATATGTGATTCTACGCTTCGACGAATTTCGGCAACCTTAAATCGCCTCCAAGAGGGTTTTTATTATTATTAAATAGGGCGTCTCCTTAATTGCTTAAGTAAACATGCACTTAGGCCGCCAGTGGGCCCATTGTGCTACCCATGTTATAAGTTATGCCAGTGTGCTACACTCCGTATTTTTGTTGGAATCTACCTGTACTACAGATGTAGTTTAGGATATCCCTGGGGTGTAACGTTTTGATTGTGCCGATTTTTATTGTAAAGTTGCCCAGGTATTTAAATCTTGAAGAAATGAATGCTGGGCATTGGCATAAGTAGTGGTCGGCTGAATCAATGTGTTCCCCACATAGATCACAACCCGCATCCTGTCTTTTTCCGATGTTCGTAAGGTGTTTGTTAAAGTCAAAATGTCCCGTCATTACTCCTGTATATACCTTAAGTCTAGTTCTGCTCAGATTGACTAAAAACTTTGTGTGGTTTTTACGTAGTGAGATATTACTCTTTGATTGTCTACATCCTTCATGATTTCTCCAGTAATCAAAGAATCTATGATGCCTGTATTCATTTATTTTGTGCTTGATGATAGAGGTTGGGATACCTATAAGTGGCTCTGGAAGCGGATCAACTGTCATGAGTGCTCCTTGTTTAGCCAACCTGTCAGCTATTTCATTTCCTGCAATATCCGAATGTCCCGGAACCCAAGTAAGATTTACTCTATTTACGTGTGAGAGATATTCTAGTGATTCCCAGCATTTTAGCGTTAGGGCTGAATCGATTTTAGGTGTTCTTAAAGCTTTTATTGCAGCTTGACTGTCTGTGTATATTGAGACATCATGATCTTCAATTTCCTTTTTTGTAATTTCTTCACAACATTTTATTATTGCTGCTACTTCAGCTAGATATATTGAGCAGTTAATCCCTAGGGGGATTGATAGTTCTACATTTAGTGTTTCGCATGACACTCCTGCGCCAGCAGCGTCGTTCATAAGAGAACCATCTGTATAGAAATTTGTATTGTTGATGAGTGGGAGTATTTTATCATTCCACTGCGATCTTTCAGGAATAGCTATTTCGAAGCTTCTCTCAAATCTGTACGTCGGTGTGATGTAGTCTGTTTTTGAATGAATGGTGGCTAGACTGGGGATCGTTTTCGACCTAAACCAGATAGCTGCGTGACCAGCATCTCTAAATTTGACTGCTGAGTTTCGTGATAGTCTGCTTAGTACTAACAGCGCTTCTGATTCTACCATTATATGTAGAGGTGTTAAATCAAGGAGTGCTTCTAAAGCTACTGTAGGCGTCGAGTGCCATGCTCCAGTAATTGCTTTACAGGCCAAGCGTTGAAATTTATTGAGTTTGTCAATGACCGATTTTTGGCCACATTTATGGTTCCAAAGAAAAGAACCGTACAGTAGTATCGGTCTTATTACCGATGTAAAGATCCAGTATAGGACTTTCGGAGAGAGGCCCCACGAGTTACTATATGCTTTCCTACATTGCCAAAGTGCTATTGTAGCTTTGTGTATGCGGTTGTCAATGTTCGGTATCCAACTTAGTAGGTAATCTAGTATAACACCTAGGTATTTTACTTCATTAACGAATGAGATAGGAATTCCATTTACAGTTGGAATGATTATTCCATCGACTTTTCTTCTATTGTTCCTGAAGAGTATCATTTTAGTCTTCGCAGGGTTTATTTCTAGTTCATTTCTGGTACACCAGTTTGTAACTCTATTCAACACATCCTGTAAAAGCTCGCAAAGAGTTGGAATAAATTTACCTCTCAAGATCGTTGCTAGATCATCCGAGAAGCCTTCCGTCTGATATCCTAAATTGTTGAGCGATTCTATTAGTTCGTCTATGACTAGGCACCATAGGAGAGGTGGAAGTACACCGCCTTGTGGGCTTCCTTTAGTAGTTGTGATTGTTAGTTTAGAATCTCCATATTGAACATATACAATTCTGCATTTCAGCATATAATAGATCCAATCCGTAACACCTGGATCAATTCCGAACCTGTGACAGGCATTTATTATGGCTATATACGTAATGTAGTTAAAAGCGCCAGCGATGTCGATGAAACAGCCAAGAGCATATTCATCCGAGAGGAGCGCTGATTCAATACATGTAAGGACATTGTGTAAGGCGTTCTCACATGATTTCCCTACTTGATAGGCGTGCTGTTTCTCATGCAAGTTTTTTGAGCGGAGTGGCTCATCCCTTAGGTAGCGGTCAACGAGTTTTTCGAGGGTTTTCAGAAAAAAAGAGGTAAGACTAATAGGCCTGAAGTTGTTAGCTTTTGAGTAATCATTATTACCTGGCTTAGGAGTGAAGGCTACTCTGGTTCCTCTCCATCTTTTGGGTACATATTTGAGAGTTAATGACGCCCTGAAGATATGACGAATTCTATCAGTAATCAGGTCAAGCGATTTTTGAATAAGAGCGGGAAATATACCGTCTTCACCTGGTGACTTGTACGGAGCGAATGATTTAGCTGCCCATATTATTCTTTGGTTGGTAGTTATCTTGTCGATTAATTCACTGTTTATTCCAGCTGTTCCGGTGGGAATATCTGGTGTGGGTTCATCAGAAGAGTGCACTTTACTACCAGGAAAATGCGTAGCTACAAGATGCTTGTACGTTTCATCTAAATTATTAGTATAACTGCCCGATGCTAGCTGTAGAGAGCCTACTAACTGAATCGGATCCTTCGACAGAATTTTGAACATTTTAGCAGAGTCTCTTAATTTATCTATAGCTGTGCATTGCTCTTTCCAGCTTACTCTTTCCTTCTTTTTTAACACCTTTTTGTACTCTCTTTGGAGACTAAAAAATTGGTCCCATGTACCAGTACTTCTTGGTGATTTAGCCCTGTTGAGGGCTCTTCGGAGATCTGTTCTTAATTTTTTGTCTTCTGACGTATAGTAGGGGACAGACTGTCCCAATTTGTGCTTGTGTAGAGGGCAAGCTTTCTCATAGGATTCCATGATAGCGACATGAATTCTGTCAACTTCTTGATCTAATTTTACAGTGTCAGAAAGAATGTACTCCTCATTTTCGTGAGGCATTTTGGATTTCAAAAACTGGTGGAAGAGATCCCAGTTTGTAGCAGCTGGATTTCTAAATAGCTTAGGAGGTGGTGAGTCTAGATCCAGATCAAACCGAATACACTTATGATCCGATGTAAGTATCAGATCTGTGACTTTCCATTCGTAAATGAATGAGAAGAGATCCGACGATGACAGCGTTATATCTAAAACTTCTGATCTATTCTTTACTACAAATGTTGGCCTACATCCTATGTTGTTAATCATCAAGTCTGTTGCTATAATGAATTCCAAGAGGTTTTTACCTCTGTTATTAATATTCGTACTTCCCCATGCATAGTGATGTGCATTTGCATCGATGCTGCTCAGGTGAGGAACGTTGTTAGACTTGCAATAAGTAACTAAGTTGATAAATTCTTCCGTTGGTGGATCGTCTACAGAATCAAACGGAAAATATGCGGAACTTACTATAATTTCTATATCCTTACCACACTTTTTGGCTTTAAGGCGTACTACGCTAAGGTCCCTTGTGCATAGTTGGTAGAGTGGTTGGATTATCCAATCCTTAGAAATGTAGATACAGGCACGAGGTGTGCCTCCAAGAGGGTTACTATTGAATAAAAAAAACTTATTTTTTCATCTAGGAGAACCACTTGAGAGGGTAACACCTGACAAATTCAGACTTTCGTGTTTGAGACACACTGAAATGAAAAAACTTTCACACATGTACTCTACATTATATTCTTTAATACTTCAGCTTTTGTTTAAAAATATGCAAGAAAATGTATACTACACTACTACAGCCGCCGCCAGTCGACTTTTTTACCGGCGGCTAAGCCCAGTCGCCGCCACCTCTATTAGAACGGCTAAGCCGACTCAGCCTCCGGCCGCCAGTTCTTTTGGGACGGCTAGCCGCCGCCAACGATTTTTCCTCGGCTCTCTGGTCTGCTCTGATGTAAAAATCAAACAGAATAATAGACAGCTCATACGAGTGGGAAGTTTACGGCCAGAGCGAAGCGAGGGTCGTTATCTACACGAGTCATATTTTATTTATAATATGAGGTTGATGCTCAAAAAGTGGTCAAAAATAATTCCACCTTACCTTCGATGGTTTCAAAGAAAAAAAAAATTGTCAAATTTTACTGTCATTTGCCTGGAGTCATTAATATAGTAAATATATTATGTATTAAATGTGACAAGTTTCCATGAATACGTCAAAAATACATTTAGAAAAGTGTCAGTCAAGGGACCTGACCCGCCTAAAAGGTGGGACCTAGTTTTGAATGTAGACAATTTTTATATGCTTTGCAGAATTTGCAAAAATTTTGGATACAGATATTTGTAACTTACGCCGCCTGTGTGCAATGTCGTATGAACGCATTTTATCGCACTAGTGCAATAGAGGATTTGCAAGAGCTTTTATCGCACTAGTAGTGCGATAAAAGCCTCGCGTTACTGAAGTCACTCTAAGATTATCTTCGGTATTTATGTGATTATCTTCATTGCATAAAATGTTGTATGCAACACGAATCGTATGCTGGTATATTATCGCACACGATGTCTTGCCAACCTGGATTGGCTATCTGACATCTATTGCGATAATATACCTTCATACGATTCTTGGTACATAAATAACTATTAGAAATTAGATTTTTTATCGATAAAAAATGAGGAACTACTGTTAAAAATTTATATATTACCGATAAAGTATAATAAACTGACGACAAAAAATGATAAATTATCGATAGAACATAATAGAAAAAAGGATAAAAGATCGCTAAAATGAGCAATTTATCGGTATTTTAGTACTTTTTATCGGTAAAAAGTAATCGGAAGTTTTGTATATTTCTACTTATGTAGTTATTCGCGAATTTTCCTATCGGTGCCTACTTTAATATTTTTTTCGGTAGCGTGTTTATCGGTGGTGCTCATTTTATTTATATCTCTCTGTCGAATATAAATATCCCCCGTTTCTACGGCCAATACCCTCTCTAGCAACCAGACTTCGTTTTGACGCAGTCAAAATGCCACCTTATTTTAACAAATGTGACACTGACTTTTTCTCGTAATAGAGTTGCCGTGCCGCGCTCTTTTTTAAAGCAATATTAACGTCACACGAAAAAGACAAACTTTAAACTTTATTTCATTTTTGCACACCAAAATAACGGAACAACACACCAAAAAAAACGTCACAATCACAAATTATTCATTTTCGAACACCGAAATGGTTAATCAAGACGTAATATTTTCAACATAAAAAATGAAATCGCTGCTCATACTTCATTTAATTTATTTTTAAAAGTGTAAAATTTTCTATGACAGAATACACTGTAAAGTTTTACCACGTTAATTTTCCTAGTTTGGTTGCTAGAGAGGGTATTGCTACGGCGCATTTAGAAATTATTTCTATTAAAGGACTTGCGTCACGTCTGCTTACTAACATGCAGGCGTTAAGCGGTGCGGCATTTCACTGTTTTTTGTTAAATTATTCTTGTATTCTTGTATTCTTTAATACTTTTATTCTGGTTACACAGCATCCCAAAGATCTTATAAGTGACTTCATATTAACTCTAGCTATCGATATTAATTTTCGTAGGCTATTCGCACTCGTTGTCAAATCGTTATTCTCATTATTAAAACGTGTATGTTAATTAAAATGTATCACTCAAACCAACACATTTCAACCGTCGAATAAACATTACACACATGCATGAGAGTATCGATACGACGTTGTTTTTTTTTTATTAAAAAAGATTTGGCCTTTAAAACTTAAAAAACAATTTTGCTTTTCAGTCATATTCAGAGTGTTGTTCTGGTTCACGTTCGTTATTCGTTTCGCTGATCTCGCACTTGAAAAGGTATAAACGCTAAAATAATATACTGGAGTTTTATCACAAAACAAAAAAAAATATTTTTTATTATTTGTTTTAAACATATTATACTCACTTAATTGTGTTATCGAATTTCGTCGTCATGAATGTGTACTGTGTGTATGGAAATTCATCTCACACGAAATGTAAAAAAAAATTGTTTCCAAAAGCTGGTTAATTTATGAAAAAATATTTTTTTTCCTTTGTTACTTTTCTTGTTAGCAGAGGGTAATATGTGGATGTTTTATCGACTTGACAGACAATTATTTATTTTTTGATATCGAAAATAATGAATTCAATGCGTGGCACATTGTCGCAATGTAAATGCGCTTAAAAATTTGTAAAGTTTTCATTCGCTTTTCCGCTAATTGTTTCCATTGATATATTGATAGTGGTATAACAACCAATTAGATTTTTGGTTCATTTTGTGCTGACTGAGTCATAATTACTTTAAGCTATAATCGTACAATGTGGCAACAAACATTACTATCAGAGCTTAGATCTGTTCCAGAGTTTTTTTTTCGAACATTAATTAACATAATCAGAATATAAACGATAACTAAGTTGCAAGATATTGGTGAATTTTAGTTCGATCGTTTAGTGGAGCGAATTTTTAATTTGATTTTGATAAACCGGCAGATGAATTTGGAATATGCATACTCTGAAAATGAATATCAACGGATATCACTGAATATAAATGCAACAGTTTCAGCAGATGTTTACGTTGATTACTTTCCAACTGAAACCCGACATCAACTTTGATTGCTAAATTGCTGATAATTTAGATACAAATCGCGTGAATGCTAACAAAAATTATATTTCCGCTCAGCACTAAACGAAAATCTTCGGCTAAATATAAAAAATAATTTTCAACGCCGATCGACAACAGGTAATAACTATTTGGTAGTGAGTTATTCGACTGTAACGCTATTATGTTGAGCTTTAAAAAATGTGATCAAATTAAGTCTAGGAATAGTTTTTCAACCGAGTATGGTAAAAACATTCAGCTCTGTCTCGTGGGACTTTTTGCTAACCAATATATAACTACAGTGAGAGCATTATAATTCGATCGATTGTCTGTGTTTTAAAATAAATGTAGGTTTCGTAGAAGCATTTGAGCCATATCCATTGAATTATAGTATAGAAGCTTACGGTTTTATCGGCTTTACCTCATGCAAATGCACACGTGCGCAAGCTTTAATACTGTAATTCAATGCAAATGGTTCAAATGCTTCAATCAGAACTACTTTTATTTTAAGATACAGACAATCGATCAATTTATAATTCTCTCGCTTTAAATCATATCTCACTCACACCGAATCTTCAATTGACTAATTCCTTCTTAATACCTTACTGAAATTCGGCAAAATTCAATTTTCATGAAAAAAGATCAAATTTTCGCCCCTGTAAGTACATATTACCGAGTTTTGTCCATATGTTGAGAATAACCATGATAAATTTTTTCAGTGTTATATATTCAATGATTGTTGCCCCGGAGACCCTGAATAAGTGATGGTTTCACAGGTTTATTAATAATTTTTTCTTAACAATTCTAGAGACCGAAATGGCAAATCTAACGGGCAGTGCAAATTTCGTTAAATATTTACTATTTATACTCAACTTTTGTCTTGTGGTAAGTTTTCAAACTTTGATAAAGTTTAAGATAACGTCGTACAGTGGCAGGTACCTGCGTTAGATTTTTCTTGGTATGACGCTGTTGACTCGCTTTATTGTTCTTTTTGATATCGCAAGTTTGTAATTTTGAACACTCATCACCTATATGCAAATAATCAAATAAAACGCGAGATCGTCAAACAGATGCTGTTTAAGTTTTGATATAAAACCTTAACGTTTTTAACAAGAAATTAATTTGGTTTCCTCTCCGATATTTTACCTTGAAAATCTTATAGCCGGTTCATTCAAAATCATTGAATCAGCAGACAATATTAATGAATAATAAAACGCAAATAAATCGTTGACGATACGAAAACACAATTAAATTCGTATGCAAACAACTCACATTTTAAACCGATGTTTACTTCATCGCACAGATAACGGGCATTATAATTTTATCAGTCGGTGCCACAGTGCAGGGAGTATATCATGGAATTAACGGATTTCTGGACGATAATTACTTCTCCATACCAAAGCTATTGATTGCTATTGGGGTAATCATATTCATTGTGGCATTTTTCGGTTGTTGTGGCGCAATCAAAGAGAATTACTGTATGGTATTGACGGTAAGAACGGAACTGTGACTAGTGACTACCGTATATTATCAATGTTTTGTGACGAGTTTCTTTAGTTTGCAGTCCTAATGATAACCATATTTGTTATGGAACTCTCTGCGGGCATCAGTGGATATGTGCTCCGAAATGAGGCTGCACAAATGTTACGAGTCAATCTGCAAAGGACTATGGGCGATTATAAAGATCTAAATTATATTGCTGCATTGTGGGATGAAGTGCAGAAAGATGTTCGTACTCCACATATTTATGAGGTGCAATAATAGAACTTTTGAAGATTTTTTCGATTTCATTTACAGTTCAAATGTTGTGGCCTAGATAATGCAACTGATTGGGTAAACTCACCAATTGCTGGTGTTCCAGTGTCTTGCTGCCAAATCGAAACAGGTATAATGAGGGATAATCCGATTCGTCATATCGTTTAATTTGCCCTTGCTTTTAGGAACCGTCACAACAGTAAACTGCACCACAGAAAATGCTTTTGATCGAGGTTGTCTGAAGTTGCTCACGACATACATTGAAGAGCATGCAGTCAGCTTAGGCGCTGCTGGTGTAATAGTGGCTATGATTCAGGTATACTTAGTGCGAATTCATTCGGCTCTGGCTGATGTCAAAAGTATATTTTCGCTCGGACGAGAAAGTGAGATTAAATTTATGATCCGATCTGCTTAAGGTCAATCAAAACTAGTTCAACTTACCTAAACTTGATCACGACCTGAACCTGAATTTACATTTTGTCACTGCAAGTTTAGTCAGTCCAGATCAACCTTAACACGATCTGGATTAAATCAGGTTTTCTTATTTTCAGATGAAACCCAACCTGTTCTGAGCTCTAGTTCACTTTGAATTAGGTGACATTCTGTCAGGTATTCTCCCCCATTTTCAGTAGTCATTGCACGTTTTAGTGTTTCTTACATAAAGTAAGCTATTGTGTCGAAAAAATCGTTTCTAGGATAAATGTGGGTCTTTTTCACGCAAAGAAGTTCAGAAAACGAACATAGAATGACCTAGCATTAAAACTGTGATTTCATTAACCACCGAATATTTTCCACGTTAATGTTAGGAGCAGTGCTATGTCTGCAACTATAGCAATTCATTGATTTGACGAATTCCCTACCTGGTGATTTTATCTTCATTTTTCTAATTTATAGGTCACTTACTCCTCCTTGTGGTTTACTTACTTTTTAGTTTTGAATCAATAATCCACACCTTCAAAGGAGTAGCAACACAAATTTTCCTCCTCATTTTCCGTGAATTTTAAACTCGGTTTTTCTCTCTTTTTTCAGCTGGTCGGTGTATTCCTCACTTGTTACATAGCTAAGAAAATCAGGCAGACATATCGTCATAGCAGCTTTTGATCGAAAATTGAGATGCCATATGATTCATGCCGAATTGTAGTCATTTCAGTTCGGATGAAATTTGATCTTATCAAGACTACGCTCATGTTTTAAGAAATTTTAAGTTAATTTTGATCCCAAATATTATTCGATCTTGATGATGTGTAAATAATCGAGAATCTGTGTGGTTGCATTTGCACGACATTTTTTCCGATGAAACTATAATACCTAATTGTAGGACTGTTGTAATTTGATTCGAATTGTTTGTAGAAAATAAAATTGAATTCAAATTAACGAATGAAAGTCAAACACAAAAGATTTATTTCCAACTTTAAAACTATTTTATTGTACTTCAAGAGGTTCATTTACATCATTGGAACTTTGAATGAGCTGGTTTTGAATGATTTCCCTTTGTCATAGTCACCGTCGCATGGCTGACACGAACACTGGCTAGGAACACTGATCAATACTTCCGTCGAATATCCGTCGTCACACACCAATTTCACGTTTATTTCATCGTACCTCCCCACGGAGCAACACTCACATTCTCTCTTTTGCTTGAACGTTTCCCGATTATAACGTGTTCCTGAATTACAGGCTCCGTTACACTCCACGTAGCCGCGAATCGGGACAATATTTTTACAAATTCCGTGTTTATCGACGTATTTCTCCACCATCTGAATGGTTTCTGAATCGCCTAATGATGTAGCCAAGCAATTACTGAGACTTTGGGTGTCATCTTTGCAGTACTGGCAGCATCCTTTGAAGTATCGCTTATAATCGGGACAATCGGTAATATCAGGACACGTTTCCAGCATAGAATTTACCACAAACTGTCCGGACACCTCGATGCATTTGTACGTCGTACAGTTATCTTGGCTGTGCCATACCTGTCCAGGACCATAAATGTCATATTCAAAGGCACATTTAGTTTGAACGCAGGTGCCGCAACACTTTCCATCGGATAATTGCATTTCAAAGCCGGGTGGACAAGATTTCACGAAACACTCTTCAACGAATTCCACCAATTTTGCTTTGCCATCGATGGGATCTGTGATACATTTCTTGTTTATGCACGGATTCGATGTCTGCCAGGTCTCTCCGATGCTGATGTATTTTTGGTATTCTTTATCCTCTACTAAACATAGGTTCTTTGGTGGTTTACACACATACTCGTCGCAACATTCGTTCGGATCTGATACCAAAACTGGATCATAGAATTCTTGGCTGCATGTCAGAATCTTGGGCGGACATTTCGACTTATCACAAATGACTTTTTTGACTGGACAACATCCCGATTGATCTAAAGACTCGACCTCACCAGGCCGAAGTGTAACCGATTGTAATGGTTGGCATTCCTCAATGGGTTTACATTCACAAATGTATTTGGAGCAACCGTCAGCGTCAATGTCCATTTTGTTGTATTGATCTGGACCACATTGCGGCAGTGGTTTATCGGGACAGCTTATCAGTTTCGGTTTTTTGGGTTCAGGAACGCATTTGTAAACGGGACAGCATTCTCCGTCGTCACTTATGATCATCTGTTTGAATCCTGCTTCACAAACGATACCTCGAGAGGAGCATTCCAATTTCACACATTTGACTTTTCCGTCCGAGCCACATTCGCATTCGTTGCATTTGTCAAGGAACCATTTATCACCAGGGAAGTGGCCTTCATCATCACATTGATAGCATTGATTCTCTGGAATGCATTTGCCATTCTGATTGATTTTATTGTCGGGACAGAAACAACCCTCTCCTATCGGAACTGAACAATCTTCGGTTAGACTGTGGAAATAGTTGACCTTCGTTTTGGATTTAGCTGCTGTATCTCTGAAGTCATTTTGTTGTTTGACAGTTTCACAAGTTTTCTCACAACCGCAAGCTTTATAGATCATTCCCGTCGGACATTTGGTATTGGCTTTGCACAGGTTTTTCTTCCAGTCGACGCATATTCCACTCCTGGAACATTCTTTAGCATAAGCTGCAACGTGAGCACAGGCACCTTCCTGATTCGGTCCAGTTTTACACATATCTTTTTGACAAAGTGACAAGTACATTATGGGATCAACGAGGAGGTTACACTCTCCGAACGCTTCTTCGTTAAGAATTTCTAGACAAGGATCTTGATCCGGTGGCAGAGGAATGCAATCTATTTCAGCAACTTCTTCGCTCAAACATTCGTTTCCATTCGGAAGCGCTGGATCATCAGACAACCAAGATTGAATGACATCGTTGAAGGTGTTCGTTTTGATATCTTTTGCCTTCGGATTGACTTTGAGATCGTCATCAGGGTATCCGTTACAGTCTCCGCATAACCCTTCCAGCTTAGATCCGTATTTAACGCTAGGCAGACTGATGGAGAACGACAGGTCGTCAAACAAGGCCTTTACTTCCACCTGCGATTCTGGTAGATCAATTTTTATCTCCCTTCCCGTCTGTACCGAAATTTCGATCCATGGCTTTTGTAGAGGTAAGCTGTTGACCACTATACCATCGACAATTGTCGTAATGGTATTCTTTTTGTCATCTCGCTGAAGATGCACGATGTGGGAGCCGTAGAGTATATGAAGTGATTGCGTACACGATCCGCTGTTTGAATATTTTTTGGTCGATTCGCACGGTCCTAATGTAGTGTACACCTGGAAGGTGTGAACATTTGTCAGCATAACATCGCGAGTCAGCAGATACGTGCAGTTTCCATCGAATGTGAAATTATTGCGATCGTAGGTGATGTACTGCGATTTACCGAAACCGTCGCAAACGCAGTCCTTGCAATCCGACACAGAAACGCAGTCATTACCCTTACGAACCTTGCCGTCTGGACAGTAGCATCCCTGAAATTGACATCAAAATTACAACAAATCATTAAATAAATCAGGGCTCTTGACATACCGAGAAACAGGAGCCAGGTAGGTAATTACATTCATTTGATTGAACATTGTCACAAGACGGCTCACATTTTCGCCGATAGCAGTCCTTGTGAACCAGCGGAGGTGCACAGTTGATTTCGCATTCATGTACAGATCGCCATGTGTCCAAAATAACGCTCTCGTCAGCTGTTAAACATTCGACCGCATAATTCTGCAGCATGGAGCATTTGCATTCTTGAAGTGGTGCTTGCAACGTACTGCCATACGATTGTAGTTGCGTCGATGCCATTAGACAATCGCAAGCCGTTTCCAAACATTTTGATATAAATCGATCCTTGTTGACTGCTTTGGAGCAAGATTTGAATGAATCGTGCGTTATTGTGTTGCATATGGCCCAGGCCTGATCTTGCATTTCTTTGGGACAAGCGCGAGGTTCACAGTAATTCGTCTTATCTGGGGAAACGAACCAGCCATCACCAAAATCAACAGTAGACAGTGCTTGTTCACCAGACGGAAGTCGCTTATCGTCAGAAGCGAACCCATTGAAGTAGCCACATAGACCATCAACTTTGCCGATATATGTTGTGCACACACCGATTTTCACATCGCCAAATTCGTCGAACGTCACCCAAAATGCGTGGAGATTCGAAACGAACACTATCGTGTTACCCACTTTGTTCAGCACAAATGCATCCATTTTGGGATGGGTGGACTTTTGCAGTTGATCAACAGTGAACTTATAGCCATCCAGCATCAGAGTCAAGTCTGTGTAGAGGGTTATCACTAAATTTGCCTTTTTGTCGTTGATTGTTAACTCCTTGCTGCAGATGAAATTGCCAGCAGTGCAGTTCTTCAGAACTAGTAAAACGAGAGAGAGATTTGTAATGAATTTCGAAATTGAATTGTGTTTAAAGCTGGAAATTACTTTGGATACTCCAATAATCGTTGACCAAATCTCTGGCTAAAATGTGATCGCAAATGTCGTACTTGAACTCTGTTTCATCAAACGTGCTAAACGTTTTTCCGGTTACATTACAGACGGCATCCTCTAGTGGCATCAGTTCACACGAATATTTTGCACATACATCTTGACCGAGGACGTGATTGTCCATCACGATTTCATAGCCCTTCGGACATTCTGGCTCTGGACAGATAGGCTTTTCTGGTTGTACACGGCCAGGGGAAGGTGTTGGTCGTTCGGGAATACAAATAAATTCGATGCATTCCTCCAAGTCATCGTCAACGCTCTGAGATTTCTTGGTAGAAGTTTTTACACCTCCGGTCGATGTTGTTTTAGTGGTTCGTTGTGACGTCTGGAACATTGGCGACATTTTTTGTTTGGTTTGTTTAGCACCGCTTTCCTTTATGTTGAAACCGGGCGGACATTTAGGTTCTGGACAGGTTTTGATTATTGCTAAAGAAACATGGAACGTTTAAATCACCTTAAATGGCTTCAAGAATGGCTTCATATACTTACTGACTTTCTCCTCGACTTTTTGCACAACCTTCGGTGTCTGAGCATGCATGTTCGAACACATGATTTCATCGTCAGGACAATCCTGTATCCCATCACACCAAGCCTTCTCCGGAATGCAATCACCGCTAGTTTGACACATGACTTCATTGATCGGGCACGGTTCACATAGACAAACACATGTAGCCGATTTCACTGGTCTCAATCCCTTGCCACATGGCGGACATTCGCGTGGTTTGCATTGTGGAACTCCACCAATTGTACAGAGGCATGATGAACAGTCATCCAGATGGTAAGCGGCTCCAACGGCGTACTGAATATGACCGACTAAACAAGGACATTCAGTTCTAGGGACGCATGAATACCCGTTCCAGACTAAAGGTTCGTAGCATCTGCAGGTGCCAGCAACTGGCAATGGTGAGTATAGTACACCAGGACAAACGTCGCATACGATTTCAGTTGGTTCAGGTGGCTTGGCCGTGTATCGCACATATTGTTCAAGTTCATCGGCTGTGGAAATACAAAAGCCCAACAGTCACATTAGTGAACCAAACTTAAGAAAATCTTGACTTACGATAAAGTTTAAAGCAACCCAACGGCTCTGCCTTTAGTTCGATTGTTTCATGCCATTTGATCGGGACTATTTTCAAATATCTAGCGTTGACTGGATATTGGAAGAAGTTCGTTTTGACTGCGGTGGAGTCGACGTTTCCTAGAAAAACTTTCGGTTGCGCGTTCACATCCTGAATCTCGTTCCATATAAAATCGTCCGATGAATATTTTATCGTGAACGCAGACACCCAGCCATAATCTCCACCTTTAGTCTTGATACCAGTAAGATGTGATGGTTGTAGGAAGTCGAAAACAACAAATTCGTTGGGTGTGTTCAGGTTTGGTGTCCAGCCCTTTGACGAGGACAATCTCAACATGTCCAAAATTGGCGTCGACGTCTTCGATGTTTTTGTTGAGCTAGCTTGTACTTGGCTCGGCTTCATTAACCCATCTTCCACGCCCATCGCATCCTCACACAGTGGAACAATTTCATATTCTACGTGAGTTGTTTCATGAACTATGATCGGGATTGGTGTTGTGGTAGTAGTTTTCGGCTTTTCTCCACGAGAACATCCAAGCAATTCGACACGTATGGAAATAGATCCATGCCACGTCAGTGGGTAAATGCGCACCGTTTTAGCCTCGATCGGAATTTTGAACATCGACTTCACTGGCGCCTTAGAATCAATACATCCACTGAAGATTTGCGGATGTTTTGTCTCGTCGACAAGATAGTGGAAAGCAATACCGTCAAAGGAATGCAGAATTTTGAAGCTCGTCACATATTGATCGAAAATGGGACTGCCCCGTATGATGACACCGAACAGCGGTTCAGGTTTGGTAAATCCAATTTCCAAGTACTGCATTTGATCATTAATTTCTGGTGACCAACTGCCGCCTGAAATGGGAAATATTTGTGGTTGCAGGGATAAAAAAAAATCTCGATGGAGTCTTACTTGATTCAGAAGTTGGTCTCGAATTCAATCTGGAATATTGAGGTTTAAATGATGATCCCAAGTAGCTGCTGCATCCAAATGCTGAGTCGGGTAAAGGATTATCTCCCTCAATCATTGTTACGAGCCTGTAATATTTTATCGTTAGTTAAGGTTCAGAAAGTATCGACGATTATACGTACTTTTCTTCGCTACAGAGTAACGGCGGTGTTACTGTACTGAGAATAATTATTGGCGCCTCTGTAGGATCTGTAGATATAAAAAAAAGATCGGTTAAGCATCAGGCATCCAGTATTATTGAAAAATGCACCACTCACACGCGGTGGGTTTAACGTCAAAGTCTTCCACATGATACATATCATTCTTCTGCTTCTGGCAGAATGTTGTGTCACAAATGTAGGAACTATCAATGCATTGACAAACCTCACACTCTGATTCCTTGTAAGTAGCACCCGGCTAAGAAAAGGTAAATTGTGTAAATTGACAATCTAAACAGTTAATTTTGCGCCATTACCATAACTAAGCTTCCATCGTTACTCATACACGGACAGTCGGCCAATCCAACGCATAATTTATTATCTCGCCACAAATGCCTAGGTGGACACGACATTGTACGAGATGAGTCGACACATCCTTCTTCGCAGACATTAGCACCGTGCGTACACAAACCTTTTCTGACCAAGTCCTTCGCAAAGTAGTGACATGCCTTGCCGCATGGTACCGCACAATCACTCCACTCTTCACCAGCTGGACATTTACTTGGTTCTGGTTCTCCACACCACGGTTTCATTGCAACCACCGAGTAGATCCAGTCACAGACCATTGCAACTGGATTGAACATCATCGTCGGACCGCAGGTCTTTTCCACGTACTCCCAATTTCCATTTGGCATCGGTGAACAATGGAGGAATTTGTAACAATCGCCTGGGAATTCGATGTGTGGTATTGCGGGATCGCATTTCGTGTTGACCAATGATTTCGACGGTATTGGGACAACAACAGTAGTCGGATATTCCATTATTTTGCTTGGGGTTGGCTTCATTTTCGTGGGAGTGGCAAGTGTAAATATTTCGACTTCGTCTTCACACGCACAAAATACTCGGATTTCGTAGTCGCTGCACGATCCGAAGCATCGCAAGCCCTTTTCTAAGCCACATTCAACATCTTCGCCCGTTGTTTTAATGTCCAAATGGCTGTTAACCGTTCGGCATTCAATATGTTTTATATATTCCAGTCCGCAAGAACCGGGACCGTCCAGATTTTTCAGCACCATCAAAGTTGGCAACGGTTCGTTATCGCCCACTTTCAATCCCTTATTTTTCGATTTAGTTTTCAGTCCACCGGAGTCGCCTTTGTCTTGATTTATCCACGGACTCCAACCACTCTTACATATGTCTTCCGTATCGCGGTACGATTTTGCAGTTGAATGTTCAATTTCGCATGGTGATCCAATACAAATTACTTTTCCGCCTGTAAGGGAAAGTAGAATTCATCAATGTTTCGTAGTACCGAATTTTCGAAATATTAGACACTTACGACTGCAACGACAAGTGGAACACGCATCTCCATCCATTAAGTCACCTTCGTAGTACGTAATTCCATCACGTTCCATGCAGATATGCTTGCAAATCGATTTCGGAACACATTCGGTAAATGTATTATTGAGGTATATCTGATCGTCTGGGCATGGTTTGATCTTACACCCTGTTTGAAATATGAAGTTTGCTTTAAACGAATCCCACTAATTTGTAGTCAATTACCTTCAACGCATGTGTCGTCGTTGCACATTCGTTGATCTTTTCCTTGGTCGAGAATGTTATCGCATGTTTCAATGGGGCATGATGGTACACATGCATTGTACTCAGAACAATGTGGGTCACACTGCATAGCTGAAGGTGGACGAATGAAAAATTATGCTTCCAGGAAGTTAAAAGTCTGATCCATGTACTTACGACACAAATCTGGAGTTCGCCACCTAATTGGTATTCCTTTCATAGAACAGGCCATTGCATAAGCAGCCAAGGCAGTACACAAACACTCACAATCGCCACCCTGATCGCACGCACAAGAATCATAGATACATCTCTTCATGTACATGTCAACCGGAACTTCCGAATGACACGATTTGAATACATCAGTCTTCAAAATTCCGCATTGCCTCTGGGCCCATGTCTTTCGTTGTGGATGTTCTTCACACGTATCGATTTGTTCGGTCGGTTCTAGATTCGACAGACACAGAGAGTATAAAGATATGTTGATTGAATCATCGAAATAATGAAACTTACTCGCACAAAAGTCTTGCAACTTCCATGAATCACCAAATATGACGGGACTCGTTTCGATTCCAGATGATGGTGTCTTCAGGTCATCCTGTGCGTCGCCATTGAAATTACCGCAAAGACCTTGCACCTTACCGTTCCACATTGAAGTCAATTTGACGTAAACTCGCGTTCCTCTATCCCATTTGACCTGTAGTCCTAAGCCAGGCGCTTCAACCACCACGAATATTCCACCGCGATGAACCGACAATTTATCTAATTTGGCAATTGCTTGGGCATTAAGGTCTGCAATTAAACAGTTAATGAGAATGATGGATGTGATTTTGAAATGTTGCCGACGAACCTTCGTCAGACACTAAAGTTATAGTTTCGACATGTGGACCAATAAGCGACACAGTCACTGATTTGGAGCAAGTCACACCCAATGAACCGCACAAAACATTTTGAATTGTCACCGAAAAGCCTTCGCCACCACTAAGCATTCCCTTGGATAAAACGTAGCTACAAGCACCTTAGAGAAGAATAAATGTTTAGTCAGTTTCTTCGGTCAAAAGAAACGTATTACTGTAATGTACCTTGAAAATCGAAATCCTTGCCGTCATAGGTTTCAAAGTGAGAGTCTCCCCATGTCGTGCAAGTAGCAGGACAATCCAGTGTGGTACATTCCCAGCTACCACCTTTACACATGCAAGTATTGCATTCGTTAACAATTGATTGGCCATCGCTGTAACTTTTATGACCATGATGGCAAGAACAGTCCTTAGGTAGAACACACTCCTTTAAAACAACGTCCAGAACATAGCCACTTTTACAAACACATCCAGGACGACAATCAGCCGTGGTTGACGGAAAATATGATAGCATGTTCTTGCAGGTTTTCGGTTCGGATGGCTCGCATGTAGTAAACTCTTCATTTTTCGATGACAAACAACGATCCCTCATATCAGCCGCTGGTGGATAGTCTATACGATCGTCATCATTAGCCTCATCGCATGACCATTTACCGCCAGAGCATGTACTTGAAACGAAAATTGTTCATCGTTCAGTTCCATTAGTTAATCAGTTTGGCACAGCTCTACTTACCAAAGTTCCAAATATTTGGCACCAGGACGAACTTCCTTGTAGCCCGGATTGAAAATCATACCCTTGTACATGCAAGGACACATTTTTGTCGGAATGCATTCATTTTGATCGTTCAAACTTAAGCCAGGAGGACACCGACATCCCTCTACACAAGATGATGTGCACTTATCATCCAATTGAATGTCGGTGCAAGTGCGGAAGCATTCATCACCACATTCTTCGAAAATCTGTCCGGCCGGGCATTGAACAGCTTTAAGAGTAAAAAGTTCGGATTTTAATGACTGAATGTTAAGATTGGGCAGCACTTCGTACCACACTGATGAACCGAATGTCTCCAATTAACGACTACACCCTGCCGTGAGCATTCGTTTGCGTAAGCAGCGAACACTGGGCAAACGCAATGAGAAACGTCTCCCTTACAAGCGCAAACATCGTATAAGCAATCTTCGTAAAATGGTTCAACCTATTCGTTTCAAAGGAAATAATTTTCAAATTTCAGTTAAAAGTTACGAGCAGCACAGTAGTACAAGCACACTTACGTCTACAGACCAATGACATTCAGCAAATACTTCCTCTTTTAGCAATTCGCATGTCTTTATTGCAACTTCCTTATTTTCGATGTTCAAATGACACGGATGAGGAACAAAACCATCCGAGACATACTGGCACGTCTCCTTCGTTTTCCATTTATTTGCAAACGATGTTACCGACGATTCAATATCACCTTCCGGTGTAAGGAAATCATCTTGAATATTCGAACTAAATGTGCCGCAAAGACCTTTCGTTTTTCCCCGATACTCTGGCGGTGCGTCTATATAAACCCTCGAAGTACCATCCCACCAAACTTTCAGTCCATCGTAAAACGTAACCAAAATCATTGTCGAACTGGCTTGTCTCACTTTCAAAACACCTTCTAGAAGCTTAATCGGCAGCATTTCGATTTCTAAGCCATCGACGAGAATTTGTCGGCCTTGCTTCAATTTGACCGACTTGATCTTATCTCCGTTGATAATATTGATAGTTACTGATTTCGTACAGGATGGCAGATCAACACCAGATGGACCGAAAAACATTTCTTCGGAAATAGTTCCGGGACAAGCTACATTTTCCGCTTCGATTGAAAAGTTATCCGTCTTAACGAGATAATACGAGCATTTTCCCATAAAATCGAACCGTTTTCCATCGAAAGTCAGGTAATGTGGATCGCCAATTGCAGAACAACGACTGCCACAAGTCAAATCTGAACAAGTCCACGAGCCTTTTTCACATGTACAAGTATTGCAGTCCTTCGAAATTTGACTTCCAGGCTTAAAAGTCTTGCCTCGAAGTTGACACGGACACGATTCGATGTGAATACATTCCCCTTCGTTTTGAATCATTCCTTCTGGACAGAAGCATCCCTCGTGACACGTTTTGTTCGACGATTCAACGGTACTGCCACAATACGGCTCGAACGAAGGTCCACATGGTTTGTAGATACGACCTCCCTTGCACGATATCGCTGCGGAGCATGTAAATTATTAGGCAAGATCGGCGAATCGTACTGCGTCTATTCAACTTACGACAAATTTCCATGTCCCTCCAACCGTGATCCAGCATTACACCTCGGAATTGACAATCTTTCGCCAAAACTGATATTCCATCACAAGCACATTTTGCCGGATTTGCTTTATCGCTGCAATAGCAGTAATCCGATGTACATGTCTTCAACAGTGACTCCTTGTCGCATTCCTAAAACAAAAATTTATTTTTGTTAGAAATCTTTGAGAGAGGAAAAAAACAGTTTTTTTACCTTTAAACAATTGGAGAACTTCGGACTGTTGACCAGTCGCTTGCATACAGAAATAGCTTCCTGGAGGACATCTTCTGGACACTCTAAATTCATGATATTGCCTGACATTGCACATTTATCTGGATCGATATCTAATGTAGCCGCTCGCCATGAGTCGACGAATGTTGCAGGTGTCTAAAGTGGGATGCGATTATTCGAAAACGTATTTGCAAACCATAATCCGAACAGAGACTTACTTTATGCACTGTTCCATCTTTGGACATAAAATCATTTTCTCCGCTTTGATCCATCGTTCCACACAAACCAGCAGTGCGGTTGAAACTACCGGCTGTAGCTTCAATCGATACCATTTTATGACCATCCCAATGAACCGTCACACCAACCGTTTCCAAAATTATATTCAATTTGTGACCAATCAAAGTCACTCGCATACCAGACAGCTGCGATGGAATCGGAAGTTGTTTCTTGGTGGTAAAGAGTCTTATGTCTCCATCTGGAAATCATTTCGGGACAAAACATTTTAGCTTTCATATGGTGCTGAGTTGAAAAAAATCCTACCGTCATTGTCGAACGTGTATCTCAGGTCCTGCAAAAATATCTCCAAAGCATTTGAACACGAAACTTCTGCTTCGAATGGACACGAACGTAAAATGACGCTGAAACTCCCATCCACGTAGTCCTGAACCAATATGTGTGAACAGTACAGGTTTGAGTCATACATCAGTCCATCGAAAGTTTTGACTTTATTTCCGTTCCACGTCATACAAATGGCTGGTTTCGGTGTTCGAATTTTATAGTTCACATCGCTGGTCAAGTACAACGAATAGATGCCCGGTATTTCCATATTTTCGAATTCATCTTCGTACTCTTCCTCTTCCTCGTAGTATGCCTTCCCCTTCCCTTTACTCTTCCCTTTTTTACCCTTCTTGATTTTAATTTTAGTCTGAGTAATGATTTTCTCGTAACTTTCGCCCTCGTCTTCTTCCTCTTCCTCAGCTTCATGTCTAATGATTTTCTTGACCTTTTTCCTCTTGCTGCTGTGGCCAGACATCATAGATTGATCTTGGGCTGAGTAAAACGTTTTCGACGTTCCACCCAGATCGATAATTTCCATATCATCACCTGAAACAAACGAACTCTGTGGTACTGATGCAACAAAGCAATTGTGGAATTCACAGATTTCCTTACTGAATTTGCATTTTGGTACGGTTGACGGTTCGAAATGCCCTTTCTCGTACAGGCAAATGTATTTCGACTGCGGTGGATACTCAAATTCAACACCTTGCGGACAAGACAACACGCAAGCTATGTGATTGTTGTCGCCGGAACAATTGTACGCTCCGTTAAATTGCAACCGCTTCGGTGAACAAACTTCGACACTGTATTGACAGCTGGGACCACGAAACAATGGGGAACATTGGCAAGTGTTATGGGAAAGGCAATGCCCACCGTTTTCACATGGAGGAGTGCACACAGCTAAAGATAAAATTCATCGTTGTAATACCCATCTGCCAAACTGCATTTATTTACCTTGACAATCTGGAATAGCCGCTAGTTCCTTTCTAGTTGGAACCCAACGGCCTTCGCTGCATACCATATTTGTCACAGACGTTCCATCCGGGAAACGATATCCGGTGGCACAGGTTATTGTGCAAGTTTTCGAATTACAGCTCCGCTTGGAGTTTCTCGGCTACAATTACATTGACAGCATCAGTAGAATAACAACGAGTAGAGAGAAAGGATCACTTTGACTTACCAATGCTGGTGGTGAAAGACATAGCTTTTTCTCCTGTTCACAATAAGTTCCCACAAAATTCTCTGGACATGCGCACTCGCCGGGCTGCAAACATATTCCATTGTTTTGGCATGGTGGCAAACATATCGCTATATTAAGAATGAAGTAAATTGTTTTTTAAATCGACTCAACCGTGTACTTCTTATGTCAAACGTACGTTCACATGACGGTATTTCACTCCATACGCCATCCTCGCAAGTAATATGCATGCTAGTGTCACCATTTGGAAACTCGTAGTCCTGCAAACACGTAGCCTTGCAAGAATTCGTCTTTAGCGTACACTTTAGATTCGCATTCATTGGCTGCTTTGGACGCTGGGTACATGGTTTGTCATCGGTGTAGTATTGTTCAGGTCCATAACTTAATTCGTGCAGTGACTTGAATTCTTTAGGTTCTGCATGCATGTCATCACTGCCCCATACCCAATCGTTAGATTGTACTTGCTGGCCGCCATCATCTGGATGACTAAATGACATGAATAAAAAGAAACGAATTTAGAGAGAGCCTCGAAGAGAACGCTGCGAGTAGAATCGTCAGATCACATTGTCGAAATATTTGGACGACATTCCCTTTTCACCTATGTAAATTTCCTGGAAATTGAACTGATACTCGCGAAATTGCCTAAAATCAATCGTCAAAAACACATATACGTAAATACGTAAATGACCATTTCGAGAAGGCGCTAGAGTAAATTTCTTCATAAATTGACAAATTATGTTTACATGCTTCTGCACCGAAAACCGTTCATTCCATCTAAATAACTAGTACGTAACTCGGACGAAATATGTTAGGTCTCGTTTTCGTGTGGATACCTCTGCTTCGCCTCGGATCAACAAAATTCACACTAAAACTCGAATTTTCAACTTTTTGGTCCTTGTGACGTTAATCTAATGACACACTTTAATATAAGCAAGAATACGAAAACTCTTTTCTATAAAAAAAATTTAACACGGGCTCGTCCGGGAATTGAACCCGGGACCTCTCGCACCCGAAGCGAGAATCATACCCCTAGACCAACGAGCCATACGTACAATAGCAGTTTGTGACGTTTTTATATAGACAAACAAAAAATTGAATTCCTCGACCGAACGAATGAACTGATAAAGAAAGAGCTTTATGTAAAACGTGTTTCGTCAATAAAATGATAAGCTATACATATATTACATATATGACCCGAACGGCATTGTAGGCATACTTTATGTAACTTCTATTCGTTCATTCCAGTTTTATTGCAGTTTGAGATAAATATTCGGGATGGTTATAGGCAAAGGTACAGGTATGATCAATCCCTGTATATTGCAGTGGAATCTTTTGGACCATGGTCAAGCGATTCGATCAATTAAATTAACCAAATTGGCGAGATATTAATCCAAACGACGGGAGATCGCCGCTCAACGAATTTCCTAATTCAACGAATTTCTTTGGCCAGTTGTGTCCAAAGTATCCTTCCGAATTCAAATGTTTTAAGTGAGACAAAATGTAAAAATTGGTATAATAGTCAGAAATATATGAAGAAAGATATTTTTACACTGAATGAAGTTTTGAATTAACAAGCTTTTAAAACGAACTTTGAATTTGTTAAGTTTACACAACATTTTTGTTGAAAGCCCGATATTTTTACAATTTAAGGAAAATCTAAGTGCACATTCAACTAAATCCTTTTTCCTCTTTTTAATAAGTGAAAAGTAAGTACTCAACCCGTGAAAAAACGATCTTTACAAACAAACAGATATCACGAAAAATTAAATTCATCATCTCTAAATCTTTACAATGTTTCCTAGATGCGAGGGGCAACTCGATTTGCAACTCATTTGCAACTCTTCTTTTTCACGTGCAACTCCGATGCAACTCTTTTTTTTCACGTACAACTCTTTGCAACCGATAAGGGTAAAATTTACAACGATTATCGGTAAATTATCGGCAAATCCCATTGATTTCAACGATGTGGAATGCAAAATCAATGGGCGGGCATTCAAATTCAATTTATCTCATCTTGATTGTTCTATTTTTGTCAAAAACGGGCATATATTCAAGGCACTTCAAGCATGAGCAATACTCTCAATAGAGCACTTAAAGTCGACAGTGTATCATATAAATTTTGGCACTGTAAAAAAATTTGGCAGGCTGACAGATGTCACTCGAAACACTTTTTCTTGAAGTGCGTTGATTTGATCAAAGAATTTTGCAGTGGTGAAAGAGAATGTAGAAAATAGTGTGCCCTCATCGAGCTTACTTAAAAGAACTGGTTTATTCCTAGTAAACTGGACTTTTACATACAAATTTTGACATATCAAGACTTGTTGAATAACTTTCTATTTTCTCTCTTTTATCGCTCTTTTAACACTTTAATAAAGTTCAGTGAACAGTGTTCACTATTTGTAGTTCAAGTAATCGTTTGAATAACATTTATTATTTATTTCTTCCGCGTGCAACTCTTTTTTTCTTCTCGAATGCAACTCTTTTGCAACTCATTTTGAGCGTGCAACTACGGTGCAACTCTTTTTTTTTCGCGTGCAACTCCGATGCAACTCTTTTTTTCGCGTGCAACTCTTTGCAACTCTTTGCAACTCATTTGCAACTCTTTTGAGTGGTTTGCCCCTCGCCTAGATGTACACTGAGTTACCCTTCTAAATGTCGATTCAAATTTTCTGCAATAAATCAACTCCTCAATGAGCCCAATGTAATTTCTGATTTTTTGTTTTTCGTTTCATGGCTCACACATATTGAATTCAAATTTCAGTATTTCTGTTAGGAAGGTTGTTAAAAATGTGATGGTCTCAACAACAACCAATAACTGGTTTGGCTTTTGTTAAATATTATTCGTCTAAACATAATTTCACTTCCATGATGCCTACAATGATAGCAATGATACACGACAGCAAAAATTCACAATGTAATTCTACTGGTAAAGCCAAACCACTTGCTGGCCACACAAAATTGTACAGACTTTAAACGTGGATTCAATGATAAAAGAGTTTTTCTTTCGTATTACATGTAACATGTAACATCAATGTCCATCGAAACCGTACAACTTGCGTCATGCAGGCTATTTGTTAGCTCTATCGGTTCTAATATGGAGTATAAACACGATCGTCATGAAGACACAACACACTGTACACTAGGGCGTTACTCAGTTTCAGTTGGTGCTTTTGCCCTCGTAAATCCATTGGATACTTCCAACGACATTTATTCGCTATTCTTTAGGGCGTATAAGGGCTTGCCGAAAATTTGTTACGTAGTCTAAACCACTTGTTAAAATAATTTTGTGAAACACTTGTTGATGAAAAACCGTAACTTTGACCATTTATTCGTCGACAAGGGTCTCAATAATTGAATTAAACAAGGGGTCTAGACTATGTTACAAACTTCCGGCAAGCATATACTGCCTTCATACGCCCTGAAGAAAAGTGGAAAGTTTTTGTTAGAGATTTACGATGGTAAGAGAACGAACTGCAGTTGATAAACACCTCACTGTACAGTTGTTATACTAAAAAAAACCTTAAACAGTGGTAAAAATCTATTAAGCAAACGTATTTTCGTCGGTTCGTATATCCCTTGTTCGTATGCTACATCCAATGCTGATTTTTTTCACTGCGAAGCAATCCATTCGATTGTTTTACACTCCTCAATACATGATATCAAAAATTAAATTGAGTCTTAAACCAACCTTCCGTAACCATAACCATAATCAGCACTTGAGCTTTTAATTAGTAACACTCCTAATGTACACCAGAATGCAACTGAAATAGGGTTGAACATGTTACAATGAAATAACAAATTAGTTCAAACACTGAAATTTCTTAAGATCAACACAAGTCCATTTTGTTCTATTTTATTTTATTTTTTTCAGCAAACGATTTAGCAACTCGAAAATAGAGATTCCTCGACGTATTACACTAAACTGATCTTGACCAACCGAATGGCTCTTATATTTATACCTAAAACTGTGTGCAGAATTTATCGTAATCACAGAAAAAGGAAAGGAGCATTGAAAAAAAAAACCTCTCGAGATAAAGTATTCATTAACAAACCGATTTTTTTCCTTATCATTTTTGTAACATGCTACATAATACCCATTTTAACCATTTTTAAGTGCGCCGGAGACGAATTAGGTCCTTCCCACACAATATTTTCTCTATCGCAAATTTATTTTTTTCATTTTTGCATTCCTTGAAACATTATTACGGTTTCTTGAAATTAAGTCAAGTGCGTTTTTGTTTTGGTTTCGTTCTATGAACTGATAACAAATTTAAAATTAAATTTATGACTGGGACGACTGGAGGTATACATTTTACTTTCGCATATATACACGCACATAGCACAAAACTATTTTGCATAGAGCAAGATCTAAGTTTATTGGATGTGACGTAATGGAATTGATAAGCCAATGTCTGAAGGTTAGAAATTAAATCGTAGAATTACGTTTCAAGTTACGTAGTGCCCAAGTCTCAATGTGCGCTGTGATAAAGCATTTCTAAGTATTACATTTTACATTCGACTGATATGATGTTGTTGGTACTAGTAGCTCGATGTAAATTAATCATCAAATTTTGCTGGCTACTAATTATGGATTCCGTGTATCCAACAGAAATCTGATTCCGCTCTTTTGTATATTCAACTCGTTTACAAATTATTACAAACCAATCCATCAACGTTTTTTTTTTGAAGGTCGTTGAGTTCAAGATTTATCAAAAACTTACGAGTGGCAGAAAGTCAGTTTTGATAGTAAAACAACGTCCTGTCAAGCAATTTAATCAAATTCACATGAAAACGAATTACTAAAACATGACCCATTTTATATCCAAGGAAAAAATATCGTCCGGTTTTTTACCGCTCGCACGGATAGTAGAAGAAAGAGAAATCGGTGAAGTTTACAAGAATTTGTAAAACAAAATCCAAAATATTTCTTTGTTAGTCACCACTGACCAGGTAAATGTTACCTTCCTGTTCAATGTAGAAAGGTTCCTTTTTAAGAGTGACATTCTAATGTACAATTATCACTGAATCTACGTTTACGTTTTTATGTCTACATTCCAAATCTTTATGAACCTAACAATTTCGAGTTGTTTAATGCATCTAACTACTATGAGTGTTCAGCAAAACTTCTAATTCTTCTATGTAGAAAATCATGTTCCCTGCAGTACAAAAACAAAATTAAAATTAAGTGGAAATGATAGAAAAAGCATTTTTACTTAATTTTAATTTTGTAATTTTAAGTTTATATTAAACGTAGTATAAATGCAAATGAAATCCGAAAATTAAGCTAACTATTTCTCAATATTTTAGCATCAGCAACGACGATGCGTTGCTTTCATTCGACTCATACATTAGTTTTTAAAGTGCAGACCCGAATTGACTACTGGTCGGACGAGCCGGATGGGCCTCTTGCCTTTTTACATGTTACCCGGACCAGCAAAAATATTTTCGCTGTGGATTTAGCGATAGCCACATTGGCTGTCAAGCAACCAGTGCGACCTTGTAACTTTAATGATGAATGAAATCGTTGAATTTTAAAATAAATCTAACTATCTGCGACGAAATCAATTTTTGCTAACAGATCATCTGTTAACGGAAGCAACACTCAAAATAACTCTAAATATTGACAAATGCCTCATTATATAGCCGAATGTATGTTTAAACTATTGAAGTAAAAGATTTTGCATCAAGTGTCTCGAAACCGCTTCGATCAAAAGAAGTAACAGATTCGATAATAGTACATTACTATACCAGTGAAGTAATTCGATATCTAGTATCCAGATGAGTAAAAGTATCCGAGGGCTTCAGCCCGAGGTACTTTTACTCATCGTGATACGATATATCAAATTATTTCACGTGTAAAGTATGGCGTTTTACTTTACGAGCGAGGGAAAGGGTCTTCACTAGTGAGGGAAAGGCCACATTACCTCACTAGTAAAGTAAATACATATATATTTCTGTTGCGTCCGTCGCCTGTGTAACGATAATAATTAACAATAACAATTCGCTTTCGCATCATCAATGAAAAATTTGGCATGGTCCTTTCGAATCAATTGCATGCTGAACAAACAAAGAAACAACGAAAAGACCGCTCAATACCAGTCCGCAATAGATGTATACGAACAATTTAGCTTTTCCTTCAAATCATTTGGTGGAATTTTGTCACTTGTCTACATTGTACGTATTTTGTCAACCATCAAAATTAGTGTTAAGCTTGAATCACGACAGAGTAAAGTTAACCAGGCAGGAGTGCTTGTTTGACTAAGGACCTGAATAATCTAGTAGCCTTATTTATTTTGCGAATAAAATTTTTCAATTTATGTCAGTGTTCATTTGAGTTCATTTTCATACAGTGTATTAGGTCCCTTATTTGACGTTTCGAAAATGAACCGCTCCTGCCTGGTTTATTTTACTCTGCCGTGCTTGAATCAACGAATCATTTGGTGGACTTCTGTCACTTGTCTACATTGTACGTAATTTGTCAACCATCAAAATTAGTGTTAAGCTTGAATTTGAGCCGTGTTAAACAACAACAAACAAAATTATTTGAAATAAATTTAATGGAATGGAATGAGAATTCAGGTTTTTCTTTTGTTTATCAAAAAGGCCGGTAGAATCGACCTAATCGACTCTAATAAATCGTACAAACACTAACTTAATTCCCGTAAGATAATACCATCGACTCTACGCACCATACCAGCGTTTTTTTCCGTTCTACACAGCAATTATGTCTCTGGTAATTCTTCCCATTTATCCACACTCGACCGACTAGACCGACCGTTCACATTCCGATAACAATCTCCAGCTTAAATTGAATGTTTTTCAATCGTTTGTAAAATATGGTCCTTCAGACTTCATACTTTTTTCATATAAATTAATATCCGATGAACAGTGGCACTTGAATAAAATATTTTACTTGTTAATAAAGTATTAAGTTCCAGAATTAAAATGTTGTGTTTATGGCTGATAATAAAATATATCGCTAACAAAACCACCACCCCCACCACCACCATTACCACCAAACATTCACAACTGTCATCCACATAACATTTCTGATTCTTTCTCTTAACGTCTACAACGTGGCTTTTTCTTCACCTGTTAACGGAAGCAACGCTCAAAATAACTCTAAATTCTGACAAATGCCTCCTGATATAGCCGAATGTATGTTTAAACTATTGAAGTAAAAGATTTTGCATCAAGTTTCTTGAAATCGCTTCGATCGAAAGAAGTTACAGATTCGATTTCTACATCGATCAAATAATCAGAGTAGTCGGAATGATGTGATTTGAACGAAATGTTAAGGTGGACAGTATATGTGTGTGAGTAAGTAAATAAAGGATTCTCTGTATGATGTTTTTTTTGTTGTGAATGCGTTTTAAAACAACATGCTTAATTAATTAGTTTTAAATCCAAATTTTTGTGGTTATTTCGCTAATGTATGAAATATCAGCTTGCAGGAGATAAAACATTGTTCTACCTTGGTGTATATTTCTCGAATCACTTCTTATGTACAATTGTATATACACTCGCTGGCGCTCGTTATATACAATTGTACATACGAAGTTATTCTCGAAATATACACCAAGGCAGAAAATGTACTATTATCTGTCTAGAACGATAATCTCGAGCTTATCCCTCTAGGGAGTTTTTGTTTATCTCGATATATCTGTTCTCGACAGATAAAATATGATATGCACCTATTGCCAGACTGTTATTTTGACGTGTAGGCATCATGGCCCACGCCTTCGGCTAGGGCAATAATGTCCTACACGTCAAAATACCAATCTTGGCAACAGATGCATAATATATAATATATTTCTGTTGCGTCGCCTGTGTAAAGCTAACAATTAATAATGACAACGTTATCCATCGAGTATAAGTAAAAAAAAAAAAACAATTCCACTAAGGACATTTAAATTTCATTGAAAAGCACGATGGCATGCAATGGACTAATTCTTTTTCAATTTCTATTTATTATAGCAAATGGTTATTCACAAGAAAACAAACTGCTATAAAAAGTGTAAAGTTTGACAACATCTAATCAGTAGATACGAAAAGATCTAATTCAAATCTGCCGTTAAATCGAATTGCAGCAAGACAATCAAATACGATGTTGCAGCTGAGACAGCCTGAAAATTATATATATTTTTTTTTGAATAAATCCGAAATCAATGTTGCGAGTCGCGCCATAATAAAATGCTACGCACTGAAAAGATAAACGTATAATCCAATTGGAACAGCCCCAAACCGTTAAAATTGAATGTGTTCTTCCTGTGTAAAATCTGCAAGGTGAAGGATTTCATTTTGTTGTAATAAATTTCATCGTTCAACATAAAGACGGGCTTATTCTGCAAAATCTTATGAACAATTAATGCTGATTCATATGCCGCTTCTCTGGCCTAAGAGAAAATTATTCTTTCCATTAACTTTCCCATCGGATTAAACAGACCGAGTTCGCGGCTCACCTTAGTACATATAGTCAGAATGGTGTAAATTATCAGCGCGGTCATTACACTCCAAATCAAGTATGACGAGGCAATTAGAATTAGCTGTGTATTTTTACCCCACAACCAGAAGATAACCTACAACGAAAGGAAAGGCAATCCGGAGTTTACTTTACGACTAGTAACGATTATACCTTTGTTTCGAAGAAGAAACCGAACAGGATCGTTACAAATGACACCGTTATGAATGTAACAATTTGGATAGCATAGACATCATTTATATCTTCCGAAATATCCAACAACGAATCATGAAGCGCGAATAGACTGTCCATATTCTTATGCATATCTTTCGGCAGTCCTTGATATGCTGTGGCGGAAGATGGAGCCACCTTATTGGTATTAGTTGGCTGCAATATAATCAGCAAAAGATAATGATGAGTATAACAAGGACTTTGTAAGGTGATTACCGTTTTCGTTCTCTTTTTCGCTTTGTTATCCTGCCAAGCAGCCGACGGCTTCTTTACATTGTAGTCATCTAAAGCATTTTCCTCTTCTCCTTGTAGTTTATCGCCGATGATGAAAAGTAATGGAGTTTCAGATTTTTCATCTTCATTCTCAATTTCATCGTCGAATGCTTTATACATTTTAACCGCTTTCGACGTTGATTCGTTGATCGTTGCAATGTGATTCAAAGCTCTTTATGAATTAAAAATCTGAGTAAACATTTTAAGACTGATGAATGAAAATGTGTGCTAATGAAGCTAGCCATCCGTTATCGACAACAACAACAATTATATGGTCGGTCTAGTCACTAAACTCTAGTGTTCTTCTCATAATATCGAAATGTATGGATATGAATAAACTAATGAAGTAAAAGATTTCGCAACGAACACTAACAAGATATTCAAACAGAAGGAGTAACAGAACATAATACTTAATGATATCGCGATAGAATTACCCACCCATTGTAAAAGTTTAATTGCTTGGGAGGTGGATAATGAACCCATCCAAAGCATCGAAGCATTTACTAGCATCATTTGCAATCAGTTAGGTCATCAAATGTTCAAATAGAAAAGGCTCAATTCTATTTTTCAATTTGACGAATAACAGACACTCCTAATTCACTGTTATTTTGTCGGGCTTACAAAAATTGAAGGAAACTTACTTATTTAACGCCAAAAATCTCAGATTAACAAGGTATATCCACGAAACGAACTGCGCTTGAATTATTCCTGATATCAAATATGGAAAAATATTGACAACGGCCGCTGCAAATATCATTACTCCGTGATACAGACTAGTGGTTTTGTTAAATTAGTAATAAAAATAAAAGAAACTCAATGAAAGTCTTACGTCACAGTTATCAACGTGTCGACCACGCTCGTCGTAACAAATAAGACCAGTCCACAAATGATAAGTGTGACTTGAAAACGATTTGAAATTACAACGAAATTCGTCTTAAAACCGGATATGTCGTACAATTTTGCATCAAGATTATTAAATCGTGTCTTAAATTCGTTAAAAGTGGCTGTCTTAACTATGAATAGTACATATGTGACTGCTCCCAAGCAAATTCCTAGCACGTAACGAATTGTAAGACCTAAAAAATCCGTTTAATGATTTAGTTTTGGCGATTGCGATAAATAAATCCGTTGATGTAAAGTACCAATCGAACAAATTCTCGGAAAGTTGGCCGACGGATCTATGTCGGTTATGTGATAGTAGTAAAAGCACACCAAGTACAAAATGAACCACAGAATTGGATACAATGAATTGACCACTCTAATTGAGGGTGTCATCACACCCGGTATCAGTGGTGCTAATCCGAATACCTGTGTATGAAATCTCGTAAATTACATTCTACTGAACTCGACCGAAAGCTTGATAAAGTTAGCTACATTTGACACTACTCCAACTGGACTTTTACCGCCAAAGTAAAAGTGACGAACATTAATCCAATTCAACATTTTAGCGGACAACAGATCTGAACCAAGTCGTTTCCAGTTCTAAACTCAACTAATTCAATTATTGCTGCATGCGTTTTTTCTAATTATTATTGAGAGGGTGTTCATTAAGTAGAGAGTATATTATGGTCGAAACAGCTTTCATACTAAAGCGACATGTCCTATATATGGATTGTTGCTAGCGTTAAATCAATACGGGCATAATTTTAATAATTGATTGGAGTAATGAATTAAAATTGGAAGTCATTTATATTACATCAACTCATTAACGTTATACACTGTGGCCAACCAGAAACGAACTAACTTAGTAAGATTATCATCAAGTAGCGATAGCATTTTCATGTGAATGGTTGGCTGTGTTCTGTGTAACTATTACCGTCCTGTATTATGTGTTACGATTTTCCAAAGTAACCCTTTTCTCGTTATCCAGAAATTATATGAGCAATGGACAATTAGGTCTCTTAGAGCATTATATGTACTGCAGAAATTGAACATTGTAATTGCTTGTTTAAAGTTTTTATGTCATTACGTATATATAATTTGATTACGATTCAAGTGAGTTTCCGGTGAGATACCTATTTTAGGAAGTTTCCCCTCACATTTATTTCACAAAACAATTTTTGCAAAAAAAATCGAATTTTTATTCGCAGGATCGCAGGGCTTTGCAAGTAAAATACCTTACGTGTATTACGTGTTTCATTTTCATTTACATTGCCTAATCACGTTACTTACGAGGTTCCAAGTTGTTATATGACAAGTGGGGAATACAGCCCTTCCATTCAGGTCGGGCTGTAACATCCCACTTATTAAAGACACAACTTGGAACCACGGAAGTAATATACTATTACGTAGCCTTCCTATCGGCAAAATAAAAATCTCCAAACTATTACTTCATTTGATCAAAAATTTTCAGATATTGATTTCAGAAATCTTTTACTTCATTTGTTTTAAACATACTTTTTGCTATATAAGACTTCATTAGTCATTGCATGTTGTTTATTGTGGCTGTCGTTGTCGATAACAGATGACAGGTTTACAAAATGTTGCTCCAAGGATTGGTTTCTGACTGCATTTAATGCATGGACTATTTTTAGGAAAACATTTTCCCGTATTTTCACAATTTTTTTTGGAAAAATAAAGGAAAATGTTTGAAAAATTAAAAAAATTTAGGAAAATGTTTTTCCAAAAATATTCTCTGATTCATCATTCACATTTAGCCATACTATCCACACAATTCTTGTCTTTGCAAATATAAATTGAAGGCTGAAAAAACTAATGAATGAAACAGGATCCTTAATACGAAAACAATGAAAACTCCGTCTCTTTTCAATTGTTTAAACGAACTGTCAGCAGAAAAGTGATAAAAGATGGCGTTGCTTCCGCCCCTAGTGTCATCGCAGCGACATTCTATTGTCATTTCTACGACCGTCAGACACGTAAGAGCTAAACGGCATAAGTATAGTACCACGGCAGAGTAAAAGTAAACCTGGCAGGAGCGGTTCATTATTGAAACGTCAAATGAGGGACCTAATACACTGTATGAAAATGAACTCAAATGAACACTGACATAAGTTGAAAAATGATTTCGCGAAAAACATAGGGCCACTAGATTATTCAGGTCCCTAGTCAAACAAGCGCTCCTGTCTGGGTTACTTTTACTCTTCCGTGATAGTATCCACTGGGTACACTAAAAATATCCCATGCTGACCTCTATCAGTTTGCGAAATAAATTTACCTATTGATTGCTTCAAATCTTAATAGTATTCCGTACACCCAAGTTACGAATTGTGACTGCAAAAGTCCAGATACAACAAATGGAAAGGCGTTAGCAAAAGAAGAGCATGTTGCAAGAAATGCATCTTGGTTTTTTCTGCAAGAAGTCTGAAATTATACTAATATTTTACTGACAAATAAAACTTTTACATTGCAAGGGAAATTGAATCCAATGCCACAATGGTACTGAAAAATGCAAGACCACCAAGAACCAAATTCATTTGGAATCGATTACTGTAACACCGGAATTTAGGTTTTTGTTCGGTTATCTCGAAAAGGGTTGCATCAATGAACTGGAAACTGGTAATCATAATATGAAAGTTGTTTGTTGTTAGCACAAATCCTGTGTACACTATTGAGCACGTAATAAACCCTAGTACGAAGTGCATAGTTATTCCTAGGCAGGGTAGAGAAATCGTTTGATTTTTGAAAACAGCACAGATTATGTTTAGAGCTCACCAATAGAACAAACTTTAGTCAGACTATCTGTTCCTCTCGACATAGCACTCATACTAAAAAAGAAGCAAATGAGGTACAAGCAGTACCAAACCATCGAATATGAAACATGGAGAATCTTCGATTTGCGAGACATTTTCTTAACAGTGAACGGTGCAACTCCAAAAAACTACAAGAAAAGTAAATTTGAATTTGTGTTCATTTTGCTTCAAATAAATTTCCTCACATTCGACACCAAATTCAATGGAAATTTGCCACCGAAATAAAAATGACGGACGTCGATCCAGTTAAGCATTGCTAGGCCAGTGTAAGTTAAAATATTGAACACGGAAATTCAATAGTCTATGTGTAACGTTGCCGATATGAAAGTTTCGTAGTTTTAAAATACGCATACGAAGTTACTCTGTTTTTACTATTAATTTATGAATATTAATTTTAGTCTAGTCACGCCGATTACATGTTTTTAGGCTTTGTAATATTATACTATTTTGAAAGTTCTCTACTGATTATGTATGTAAATGGGTCAATATAATGATAGGTTGCACTCTTTTTCTGAATTCGTGAGGCTAAATAATCCCTTTTTCTTTAATTTAGGCTGTGAACGCTCGTAAATTAAACCATTCTGTGTACAAATATTTAAAAAAAATTCCATTTAAGCGAGGTGTAAAATTGGCTTTCACATCGTAAATTATACTTTTCCTCCACCTTCATTAAGTCTTGCATTTGTGGAGCGGCGCAACATTTACATTCACACTTAATACTATAAAGTAGTGATCGAGGTGAAGGAAAGTACCAAATATAGTGAGGAGGTAATGCCATTCAGACACGCGGCCTAGCACATAAGTTCGATGCCAATGACATCTTTTTTTTAAATGGTTGACTACGATTTGCTTGTATTTCACAAAAATATTTTCACTATCTCACAACAGATGGCCCGATATTTTTAATCTGTTGATTTCAAATCTTGTACTTCAACTTTTTAAACATGTACTTTACTATATGAAGTACCATATTGCTTAGAGCATGTCGTTATTTTTGTCGTTGTTAACAGATGAATAGCCGTATTTGACAGGTACTGTTGCTAGGTTTGTTGCTTGGTTTTCAGTGCGTTGAATAACATCATTGTTTTTCCTGGTGTGAAATTACTTCATTGAGCTAATTTTTAGAAGCGTACTGGCAGCCCTAACTTTATTTTTAGCGAATGTTGCTGTTGTGTAACCTGAACGATTTATTATTACCCGTTAGAATTTGTTTACAAAGATTTAGTAAAGATTATACAGTCTCCATTTAGTTGTAGATGACATTAAAATTATTTAGAATTTTCAGTTGAGTTGATAACGATTCTAATACGGATTACAAATTCATTACATTCGAAGATACGCGTTGCTATTCATCTCAATATCGATAAAATATCTTAAGCATATTCGCAAAGAAGTTATATAACTTCTTTGATCATTCAATTGGATACGGTCGGGGATTTTTTTAGTTAATTATTTGGTCATATTATACTCCAAATTCACGTTTGAAGTGAAAAATAAGATGATAATCCACTGGTGAATGAAATTCTAGTGAATATATTCGCACGCGTCATTGATGACTCACTTTAATTTAAATGTGATCTAGTTCTCACTCATGATAAAATAAATATTTGTGTCAACTAATAGTACTTACAACAAAACTGTCCATATTAAAATCGACAAATGGTTTGTTACGTTTAATTACGAATTTGTACAGGCATGAACGGAATAGCTTGAATGTGGTATTAATAGATTCCATACAACCAATTTGAAATTGGTTCTTCATTTGTTAACCACAGCTTTCACTGATTATATAGAAATGGGTATTATGTTGAAACTAACGAAGTAATAGATTTTACATTGGTCTGTTGAAAAATACTCGGTTGGAATAAAGTGAATAAGTTATCGTCTCTGAAAGGTTGAAATGTCTTTTTTTGAAACGATCCAAGGTCATCTTTGTCAGTTTTACTTGGTTTTAATGACAAGAATGTTCCGTTACTTTACATCACTTTAATATCTTGGTTCAAGCATTCACAAGTGATATTTTTTCAATGATCAAAGTCTTTTACTTTGTTTTCTCACACATTTTGCTAGCGGATATCAGAGGATACTAGCCTAGCTTGTAGTTGTTGACTGGCCGAAACTTCAAGTCTCCTAGGTACTTCGCCTGATCCGAATGTAGCAATTCCAGAATAACGATGGATAAGGAAATTTTTATTAACTTTAATATTGACATTATTGTGAGGCTCATTATTCATTCATCTCGTATGCATAGATGTAAAAAAAAAAATCACAAATTTATTTTTAAAATAAAATTAATTGTCCTCAGAGTGCATCGGTCCGCGGTCCAATAAGAAATTCGTCTATAATTTCAGCACCAAATTTTCTTCGTACAAACTTTGTAAATCCAAAACCAACGTAATGACTGAATCCAACGAGTCAACTTGTAAATCAACTGAAAAAATCAAATTTACGAAAACCAAGTTCCAGTACCTTGCAATATTTGTGGGTACGTCGAATGCACAAATAAAGAAAAACATTAACAAAATTTCAAACGTAACATTATCTTACCAGCAAACATAGTCGGTTATTCTCATGGATTCGGCGTTGGTTGGCTATCATCGGCGGTTCCTGCGTTGAAAGCCGAGGACACTCCATTGGATAGTGGGCCATTGTCTTTGCAACAAGAATCTTGGCTTGGTGGTTCATATCCTTTGGGCGCGTTAACGGGTGAAATTTTATTTTCTTTGTTGCTAAATTTCACGAGTCTTAAGATTACAATGATGGCGATGGCTATTCCAAACCTAGTTCAGTAAAAAAAACTAATTCAAAAAGTAGTTGGTCCGTTGAAAGTTTGTACTGACCACTCAAATTACAGATATTTTGGCTAAGTGTATTGTTGTCCAAGTCCTACACTGGAGTTGTTGTCGGGCGATTTATTGGTGGATTTTCCGGTGGTGGCATTCTTCTTTGTATCCCATTATTCGTCGCTGAGGTTGCGAGTAAAGAGTCAGTTATAACCGGATAGTTGATGCTCTTCCAGTTAAACTAATGAAATTTTATCGCAGGATTCGAGGTTTCTTGGGCCTCATGAGTCCGTTGAGTATTGCTGTTGGTGTTTTGGTCGCTTACATTTGTGCCGCCTTCGTTCACTATAATTTCATGCCCTATTGTATAGTAGGATTTCCGGTGCTTTTTCTACTTGTTATGTGCGTGATACCGGAAACACCACATACATTAATACGGCAAAAGAAGTTAGAGGTAAGTTTCCACTAAAAATTAAAGAAAAATGTCAATGAAAATTGAAGAACATTCGTTTGAACAGAAAGCTGAACAATCGCTAAAGTTTTATAACAATGGGAATAGAACTGACGACAATGTTTATAACGTCAAAGAAGACTCAGCCAAGCTGCAACTGCTTGTTAGGAAGAAACAAGAAGAAAAGGAGAAGCATTCCTACACTATGATTTGTAAGGATCTTGCGTGTTATGCAGTCTTAGTCATAAAAACAATTCATTTTCAGTACAAAGGGATTCATTGAAGAAAGTTTTCATTGGAATATCGTTAGTAGGATTGAGTGTGTGCAGCGGAATCATCGTAGTGACCATGAATGTTGTCAAGTTATTCCTTGACTCTGGTTCCAAAATGAATCCTCACATTTCGGCAATTATCGTAGGCGTATTACAGGTGTGCGGAATATGCGTTTCCTCAGTGCTTGTCGACAAAATCGGACGCAAAATTCTTTTCGGCGTTTCATCTCTTCTATCAGCACTCTCATTGATTGTATTCGGTACATTTTCATTTCTAAATCAAAAAGGTGTAAACTTATCAAGCGTGGATTGGTTACCGGTGCTCAGTCTATCATTCTACATTTTCGTGAATTGTATTGGTCTACGGACTGTGCCGTTCCTGTACATCTCAGAGATTTTACCGTACAATGTTCGTTAGATTGTTCCGGTTTCAGAAAAATGATTTCATTAAATATTTGCTTTTAACATTTAGGTTCGTCAAAGTGGACTCGCAATATGTATGATCGCAATGAGCTCATTCGCATTTCTGACTGTATTTACAAAGCCTATTTTACAAGATGCGTTCGATCTGCACGTCGTTATTTGGATGTATGCAGGAGTTTGTGTTGTAGGTTTTTTCTTTAGCATATTTGTGATGGTCGAAACGAAGGGGAAGAATTTAAATAAAGTACAAGAAACGTAATGATCAGCAGAAACTGTCTGTTGCATTGAATTTTTTTCATTTCGTTCGATTTCTACTATTTTGTCTTCAAAAATGGAGGGACAAGTTACAGGCGCAAGGTCTCGCGATTTCATTTGAATCAGGTTAGAGTAGCTTGTCTTACTTTTCCCGTCTCGCTGCGAGACGCTTCTTTAATTTGGTGAATTGCCTAAATTCTGCTCGGGGAGCGACCTTTCGACTGTTCATCTGATATCGACTACTTTACAGGCTTAAAAGCGTTGAGCTGGGAACTGTTCTAGCAAAACGTTTCAAACAAATGAAGTAAAGGGTTTTGCGTATATATCAACGACCAAACAATACTGTGAATAGTAGAAGTAGTAGATTTAATGAATTGTGAAGATGCATTTGCTTTACGGACGATGAGTTTACTATACACAAAATTACCGACATTTTTGAACATTTAAAGTAAAGCAAGCATTCAATTTGGTCTTCATAAATACACGTCACCAATTTTGCTTGCCTCGCATCCAATAGAACGGTAAAGTAAATAAACTTAAAACGTAAATAGACTTGGAAATAATATGAATTAGCTCTGAAGGATGAATAAAAACCGATCAGCTAAGGGTGCTGGACTGGCTCAATGGACATCAACGCACGAAATATAGGCTTACGTGGTAAGTCGAAAAAGTTGCATTGTTCATCATCCAATTTTAAATTATTTTGGCTTTATTTTGCGAGGTATTTCGTTTATAAAAAAATTATCCTAAAACTACTATGTACAAAAGCTCTTATATACAGTCTCATCTTAAAAATTAGTTAGAAAATAAATAAATACAAAAACACTCATCTGAATTTCGTTGGTTTTTACGACGCCCGTCCCTTAATTAAAGTATGTGTAGTGATTGACCTTCGAAGTAGTTAAATGTGTCTGTTTAGCTACTTGAATTATCAACTAATTGTAACAACTTTTTGATTATTATTACATTCAATGTCGTCGAGCAACACATCCAATGTTTTTCCCTTTGTTTCTGGCACAAAAAATATCGTGAAAAGCAGTCCGAAAACAGCCACCGATGCGAACAACCACATACATCCGTATAATTGCAAATTCACCAAGAGGTATGGAAATTGATTTAAAATTATCGCAGCCCAAATGCTCACTGTTGTTGTACATACTGTTGTACCTATCAGTCGAATCTACAAACATTTTTTTTTGTTTTTATTTAACGCGAACCGACAACTAAATGAATATCAAAATTCTCACCTTCTGTGGAAGAACCTCAGCAATGATAACATAAGGTATCGGAATCAGTCCAATCGAGGCAATAAAAATAACAAACGATAAACTGACAACTGGAACCCAATTCAGTCCACTAACGTCGTAGCCACTCTCGAACAAATACGAAAATATTCCCATCACAGTTAATCCAACCGCACAACCACTGCCCGAAATCAGCAGTAAAACCTTTCTGCCCACTCGATCAATGAACAATGTTGTCACATATGTGCCAGCGATTTGCAGGCAACCAAACACAATGGATGACATGTGTGGACTGTAACTTGATCCAGACATTTCGAATATTGTTACGGAGTAATTGGTCTAATTGGGAAGATTACAAATTATAAGTGACGTCATATCTCGTCATATCGCTAGCATTCACTGCCTTGCGTCAATGACGTTTGATTATACTGTGCAAACTCTCCAATAGGAGGTTATACTCACCAAGCAATACGTTCCACTAAATTGACTCACAGCCATCAATGTTGGACCGATAAGCATGGCCTTCATTGTTGGTTTGTTAACTGTAAAGATTTGTTATATAAAATTAGACGTCTATCCAGGTAAAGCTAGTAGCCATTTGATAGTAACGTTGAATTTACGTTAAAATTGAATTTCAATTGGAAAGTTCTAACACAGAGAGATGAATATGCAGGATGGTATGTGGTGTGGTATGTACTTACAGAAATCAGACAGTTTTGGTCTTCCAGCAATCTCCTTCTGTTTGTTAATGGCAGACATATGGCTCAGCTCCTGTTGTATTTCGATACTATCATAGCAACTAGTGGCCTTGCATCCTCTATAAAATCTCAATGATTGTTCAGCTTTCTGTAACAGAAGTCAATGAATTATTTTCTATCAATCCAACCTATGTAGCAATATATTCCTTACATCATTGCGTCGTGCATTCAGGTAATACTGAGGCGTGTTTGGCATGAATACGAATACGCAAATGAATAAAATAGGGAAAATCATCAGGATATATGGCACTGTGGAATACGGCAGATATGTACCGCTAATATAGCCAATGAGAATACCTATGTTAACGCTAAGTGTTAACAGCGTTCCAAGTATTCCTCTAATTCTACGGAAAATTTAGTGTTAAAACATTGTCGGCTTTCGGAAATTAGAAGCAAGATCTTACTTTTCGTTGGCAATGTCAGCCAAGTATAATTGAACACATAAAAATGCACCAGCGGTCAGCCCTTGTATGAATCGTCCGGCGCATATGTGCCAGGCATTTGTAGCAAATATTACAAACAGCCAAAATATCTGGAAAATTGCAAGAAAATATCGACAAATCAGTAAACGATAAAGCAACAAGAGAATCTTTAGTCTCTATATCGAAAACACTCACCGCTACGGGAAATGCGCAGAACACTAATGTATTTTTACAGCCAAAATAAATGGAGATCAAACCGAAGTAAATTGTACCGACTACACTACCAATGCTTGATATTGAACCAATCCAACTAGCCTCTTCAATCGTTATCTTTCCCGATTGTAACGGTGAATCATCTGATTGAAGAATCGGAAGCGTTGGACTTAACCAGCCGATCGCACAACCTTGACCCAGTACAACGATGTTAGCTGTAAAAATGTTTAGAATAATGAAACCAAATGCTTCGGCTTTTCATTTATGTCTAATTTATTATAAAATGCACATTGAACTTCAACTCAATCAATGACGATGTAGGTAAACGATGTAAAAGAGTATTCAATTGTTTGAACGGTTAAACAATTAATTAAAGTCATTAAAACCAGACAACATGCATACGCATAGCGACTGGTATAGAATTTTAAATTATATGTTTTCATCAAAACAGTCGGTGATATTGTTCAAAACATAGAAAATGCTTTAAATGAATTAATTTGATTACACTGTTTGAGTGTTATCATCAATTGTTTTTGTATCAAAAACGGATGATTTAATTGAACTGATATGAGCTTTGATTTGTTGGTAGGTACAGCGACTAGGAAATAGTTTGTTTCGGGTAATTAACAGCGAATATTTTGGAAACAAATGGATTTTAATCAAATGGATTCTAGTGAAAATTAAAGAGTACTGGGAGGTTTTCTTTCTAGATTGGAACTATAAATCGTATTTATACGAAACATCGACAACTTTATGTCTAAGAAATCTCGGTGAGAAAAGCTCTAAACATTTTTTTTTCAACAAAACACATTTTTGTAAAGTATTTCAGATTGTCAACTTGTCTCTACATACAGGCTAGTGTACGACGGCTAGTCATCTGTTGTCAACAACAACGATGAAAATGAGTGATGAGCTCCAGCGAGGGTCTCCTTACGTAGCATGTAGTGTTTTAAAACAAACGAAATAAAAGATTGAGACGTTAGATTTAATCAAATGAAGTAGCAGATTTAATTATCACATCATACGCCTGTCATTTCAAAAACATAAGACTTTAAGTGATCAAATCAATCCATAGGTTTCTGGAACAAGAAAAAATCGGAAAACTAACGAAAATCGTCTACATCTTCACCTACTTTATACGTCCGACAACATTAAATAAATGCACGTTGTGTTGTTTGCCGGGTCTCTAATTGCAAATTTACTTCTGTATGTGCTTTACGTGAAATTACCATCCGACAGAAAAACTACAATGATACGCTAGACTAACTTCTGGTATCTGTAGTTATTTGTTCACGTTGCACGCTGAAAACCTATGTTTCGAAGCTGTTATTCAACAATATGCAAATAAATGACTGAACATACATTAAAACACTTGTTGTATAAAATAATGACAACCAACGTAATTGATGCATAGGTATCGATTGATGATGCTTTAACGGTATCATGGCGTCACGATAAATTCAACGGTGACATCTTTCCTCAACAATGACGTACATTCAGCTCATCAATGAATGAATACCAGAATATTAAAGAGAAAAAAGAACCGAAAAACATGTCTATGTCTATTTTCGGTGAGTTCCGAATAAAAAAGCTGTTCTGGACCAAATATTATGCGTAACAAGTAAAATGACAGAATAAATTCCAAAATTTGTCATTTGTTTGCATTAAAATAACTTATTTTTTATTGTTTATAGTTGCGTGGTGATTAATTCGTTGCGAATATGCTGATTAATTTTTCTTTTGTTGGATGTAACAAAGTTTTCTGTCTTTTTTCATTGTTATTACCTATGAACAAAGTGCATGTAATTTTCTAAGAAAAGTTCTATACATATATTGACGTCGACGATGATAATTTTGAAATGAACAAAAATTACTGCACATTAAGCATAGAAAGTTTGTGGTTTTTTTTGTTTGTTTAATTAGTCGATGTTAACGTGTTAACTTAAAAATCTCTAAATTTTGTATTGCTTCGGCGCTGTTCCGAAATTTGAGATAATTTTTTTTGCATGAAAACTTCAAAGCGACCAGAGAAATTAAATTGAGAATTGCGCTGAAACGAGATTTGAACCATTTTCTAAATTTTATTTGCAAAAAAATGGCTCTGCAATTTTAGACAAACGTTTACCACATGTTGTTATTGCTTCAGTTTCAGGTGAGCAAATATATCAAAATGTTTTATTTGAAATGGTTCAGAACACCTGAGAGAAAATGGTATTGATTGACACTTATGCCTTTCTTAATTTAAGCTCAGCTTCAATTCCTATTTTCGGTATTTCAGATTTAAACTTTTTTCGTGTGAGATTTTGTTCAGAACAGAGAAAGTGAACTTGTAAAAATTAAGAAAGTGGTGTGTGATGCTAGTAATAGGAGATAGATAAAGTCCTTAGCAGTTATGTTACAAAAAGGAAATTGAATTGCCGTAAGAAATGCTAGATTTGGACAACACCACCAGGATTTATTCGAACTTCGTCCTCATCAAATCGGTCAAATACAAATTATTTTTAATTGTAAAAGATTTTTTGCTCGTTCCTTAAAGCTAAAAGCACGCGAGCAATTTTGTATTGTTGAGATCGATAATTATGCTGCATTTTCTATTGTAATCCGATTTGCAGCATAGGCAAAACAATGGAAAAAGTAGCATAATTGTCGATCTCAGCAACGCAAAATTGTTCGTGTGTTTTCAGTTAATTTAAAGTTAAGTAAAACCTAAACATGGTTGGAATATTCTGGGACTCTCTGTGTTTCTGCATCTCGACACCAGTGCAGACCAAGTTACATTACTTGGATAAGAAATGCTATTTAAGGGGTCAGTATCTCCAGCATAGAATATTTCTTCCACAAATTTTTGCAAGTTTATGTATTAAGCCATTCAAAATGACGTTCTGACTTAGATTTATAACGATCCTTGCCCTCGTTATAAATTTAATTGTTCTTAATTACTTTAGTAAATAATTGATTGTGTAAACAAACGTTGCTGTTTTCAATTACACTACTGATCACAACTAAAGGTCTAGTGATTCGATTGAAAGAAAGTTTTGCATTTATTGAAAGAAGCCGGTTTTTTTTTAATTTTTTTTTTTGGAAAAAAAAATTTGGAAAGAAGAAATTATTTACCACAACATGCAGCCAAAAATTGATATTTCACTTTATTGAATGAAACTTTTTTCTTAATACTATCATCACTACACACTTCGATGTCATTATTCATTTTGAAATCACTTTTAACACAATTTTTGAAACTATTTTAACTAATTTGAACGGAGATGTTTATTATATTTAACAACATATAAACAACAGATGAAAACAATTCATAAACTGATAAACCGATTGTCATTTAACTCATATAGCAAAGTATCAACGGCGATCGTATTTTATAATAATGTATCCGTATCCGCAAACAGCAACTAACTGAAGCAAAATGCGATTTTTCTTCTATTTTATTGAAAAAAAATTTAATAACAGTAATAACACAACACATTATCAGCTTTGTATTCATTTTCAATTGAACGCGATGAGCGAAAAAAAAAACAACCTAGACACACGCCGAACCAATAAATTGATTTTCAATGGAATGGGTGCAAAAGATGTTTCTTTCGCGGTGAGTTAATGAAAATTCATAGTAAACAATTTCTTTAAGTAATTGAAAAAACGACCGCACATTCTTATGTTGTGTATTGCTAAAAAGTACACTAATTTTTGAGTGAAATTGATTAGAGATCTATCAAAGATGCGAACCCGGCCAACCAATGCGTTGCTTGTTGTATTTTAAGATTCACGGCTTAATCGAGTTATAAACTGAAAAATGCAAAGTTCATTTAAGGGAAAACCAACTAAAAAATCAGAGAGCTTTTCATTTTACTCTGATTCTCTGTTCAACATTTGCAAAAGCTTCAGCTTTATGTTATGTAGTAGTTAAAATTAAATTAATTGTTTATCGGGAAATACCTACCGAAACACTTCACTTTATAGCATAAAAGTAAATTGGCGAAATGATAAGATCGAGATAAGTTGCTGGTAAACGGGAAATATTGGAAAATTGGAGATTGTGAAAATATTGAAAAAGAATTTCTTTTGAGATAATGAAATTAAAATGGAGAAAGAGTAGCTTTCTTTAACGTTAAATTGATTATATTGCGACCTATAATACTTTTTTAGACAGACTTTGGCCATTGACCAATGTTTCAAGCATAATGCGGCTTTTGTCCTTCTAGCAAAATATTTTGTTTCACAAGAATCCCAAATTTAGAATTTAAAACCTTGGTGTAAACAAAAGAATCCTTAGTGGTTTAATGGTGTTATTCAGCGAAGGTGAAGTTGAATTCAAAATTGAATTAATTTCAAAATAAACCCGATATCATCGCAGGTAACGCGGGGTAAGGCAAATTTTTCAACATTTTTGAGATATTCTTTTGAATTTCGACTAACCGAAATCGTCGCTATTTTTTCCGGCACTTTTTTATACATGCCTAGTTAGGCCTTGGTGCCTAGGCCCCAAAACCAGTCTCAGATATTTTTAATCTTCCATACCTGGTTGGTTGTAAGTGGCCAAAAGTCGAAAAATGGGGTTTCGTAGTCCGGATTTCATTTCCGTAAGGTGGCGATTAAACGGGCGTGTATGGGTTCATTAGAAAGCGATGTCGAGTACTACCGGGGCAAATATTAACTTCAAAAATTTTGATGATAAACGGCCGAAAATATGACCTCCGGAAAATTTCTCAGAATCTAGAGAACCTCTGTGAACTTTGATGAGAGCTGTGACCTCATTAATGCAATTATTTGATTAAATTATTACTTATTATGAATGTGGAGGACCTCAGCTTTACACCCATATTTAGTAGTTTAACAGATGAAAACTGTGTGTTTCACTCCGCCAAACTACTAAATATGCGTATCGCCGCCGTAAAGCTGAGGTCCTCCACATTCATAATAAGTAATAATTTAATCAAATAATGCGATCACAAACTCATCAAAGTTCACCGAGGTTACATCGATTTTGATAAATTTTCCGGAAGTCATATTTTCGGCAGTTAATCATCACATTTTATGAAGTTAATATTTGCCCGAGGAGTACTCGACCTCAGCTTAAAAATATCTAAGGCCTAACTAGGCATATATAAAAAAGTCAGGTACCTGCAGTTGTAGTAGCACCTGTATTTAATAAATTATATGCGTAGAGCTGCCAAAATTCACTGGTTAAACTCAACGATGAATTACTGTCGCCCTAAATATCTGAAGAAAGATATCATGTTTTCAAGGAGGGGAAATCAAAAAATCCATCTAATCGTGACGTAATTTGTGAAAACTCAATATTATTTCTTGGCTATGTGTAGGTATCATTTATGCGTTCATAATATTGGTAATTAGGTACTGGCACTTATAACATGTGTTTTCACTTAGTTATAGCTGGTATATACACATTTATCGTATATAGGTATACGGAGAGTAAAAACGGAAATTCTAATTTTTTTCTGACAGTTCGATTCCGAATTTCCACAATGCAAAAAAATGTAAGATGTCCTTTACCTTGTTGAAAGGTTTTCGAGTTAAAAACAAATTTTCACATGAAAGTTTGTAGATAACCGGGATATTCCTATCGTTTCATATTCCATCACATTAAAATGGTAAATGTAACATGTACGGCTCAATGGGCTTGTTCGATGATTCATTTGATTGATTTATCGATCACCGATGCTCCAAGAAATATTTTGTCAACAGTTTTTGGTTCCACAAACTTCTTTTGAGTCATTGTATCGTGTGTAACAATTTTATTTCACTAGTTTTTCAATTAAAAATATTCAGAATATTGTTCTAAGCGAATTTTTCAATCTGTTTAAACTTAAATATTTTCAAACAGTTAGATTAGCAAGCAAACTATTGTAAACGAAACTTATTTACATATTTTAAACGTCTCACCGGCTTGTTGTAGACAAATATTGATGTATCAATAATTGATAAACATGGTAATCGATGGGCCCTCCGACTTTCAGTAATATTTTGTTTTGAAATTTTTTATTGGTTGATAATATTACGAACGTACCTGCTTTAGGTGAATATAATCTTCGCCTGTAGAAATACTTATCACACGTGCATAAGTACATGTTCTGATGTATTTTTTGTCGTCAAAACATCTGTGCATTACGTTTTTGAATTTTCTTTGAAAATAGTTATTTGTTTATAATGTGGTCAGACCCCAGCTATTGTCTGAGCACAATGTTTTTCATAATTGCGAGTCTTTTATCAGCTATGCGGAAACGTTGATTCTGTTTAAAGTTAGAAAATCTCATGAAAAATTGAAAGTGAGAAAAACGTAATTTTCTTATCCCAAACGCGGGAGGAAAGCATCAATTTTCTCATCACCAGTATGAAAATATTAATTTTAATTGTTTACGGAAGTGACTCTCGATTTTTACTTTTTTGTTATAGCTTTTATTCGTTCCATGTTAATTTTATCACTACCCCATACTGTAGTGGATGCATGGGTTTCCCCGAAGAACAGAGCCTTTTTTATTATTTATTGTCAATTGTCAATTAAGTAATAATGATCAATCTTCTGGAATACCTTTTTAAGTTGACAACCAAAAAGCTTGGATTGTATACATACATATTCGCTCTGCTAGTCAAGTCCACTCACATTGTGAGTCTCACAAGTTGAGTATTTTGTCTTTCTCTAAAACTTTATAAGACGTATACGTCAGACATACTTGTGGGCAACCACTATTTTTGAAATAGAAATGTACCTTGGGGTAGACAAGTCACTGAAATAATGAACAAAAACGATGGTGAACCGAAATGACCAACCCACTGGGCTAGTTTTTAATTTTAGTCTTATGTCCATTCATTCAATGGATTCCATTGTGTCTCTTTTCATTAATGTGCATTTCCATAATAAATTCGATTTACTAGCTTTATCGTCACCGAATTTGACATTTTTTCCCCAATTAAACACTCCAACAGGTGAAAACATCATCACTAAGTGGTCAAAACATGCCAAACGAAACGATATCATTATATCTTCAAGTGCTTGATGATACTTGAGCAAAATTGAATGAACCGTTATCTAGCACACTGTTCGAATCAGTGTTTACAAAATGAAACGGTGGATGTTTTATTGGTATTTCCTTTCTGATTTAATTGACTAATTTCTAATTTGATAGTTGTCACGGTAAAGTCGGAAATATGTATCATAGCAGGTAAATTCCTGAAGTCATACACGGTGTGAACTTTGTCGGAGATTCCACAGTATCTTTATCACTAATCATATGGGTTGGTAATATGCAAATTAGAAAACAACCAACAATTATATTAATAATTATTAATAATTAGTAGTCACATCACATACTGTGTTTATCTTCAAAGATCTAATTACTTCTGCCGATTAAGCTGTAGATAAGCTTTTATTAAATGAACTAGAGTAAGGTACTTAAGTTATGTGGAACAGGCGCCAAACTTGCAACACTTGCAATGCTTTAAGACATTATACTCTTACACTTCGGTTTAAAGTTGATAATACGACTGTTTATCATGTTATGACCAATGAAAAAGGTTTTTCTTCTAAATGCATGCCGGTTTTGAGAGAAAATAGTTTCCATTACTCAGCGAACAGTTTTACTTGTTACTACTGTAGCTACACATAGCAATGCGAGTTTGACATAAAATTCTTAAAATTCTTTTGTATTATGTTGCCACTTTCCTTGAAATGAAATGTTATGCGGAACCATTAATTTTAGTGCATAACGTGTCCATATTTATAAACCTTGCAAATGTTTGCATCGTTCAAAATTGTTAGTATAGTAAAAGGCGGATATAAACCTTTATGATTCAAGATGTTTGAACAATTTATAGTTTAGCGATGTTGTTTAACTATGATGGAAAACACATTTACAATAATTCTTACAAAGTTAGAAAATTGAATTTAGCTACGAGTCGGTATCTATTATTAGCTATTAGGCATTTATCAAAGGGAGAGTATTTTTCACAAAAACAAACGCATCACCAGAAGGCAAACCTATCTCCAAATGGCAAACCTATCCCCAAACGGCAATCCTATCCCCAAACGGCAAACGTATCCCCAAAAGGCAAACGTATTAATCCATCAAATGGAAAACGTATTAATTCTCAAAAGGCTAACGTATCACTCAGAGAATCTGATACTTCTATTGTCTCAAATATTTTCTGGTGTTTGATGCAAAGTTTTGTACTTCATGTTTTTTAACATAAATTTTAGTTATGGGTAAGAATACCTAATGTAATCTCGATTTTTAATCGATCGTGAACAATTCAAATGTAGGAATTGGGTTTCACTAGATATATCGATCAACGAGAAGTAACAGGCACACATAGCTTAAGAGAAATTTTAATAGAATTAATTTGTTATTGAATGACGCTCAGTATGAACTCAATAGTCCAGCCCCTTGTGTCAGAAAAAGTCGTCTCGCTCGCTTTAAGTTTTTCGAATTTTTTCTTTATCTCATGTGATTCAGCATGAAAAACTATGGAACTAATTTTTTTTCTGGAAAATGGAAAATCGCTTTGAAAGCTCTAGAACCTATAGATTTATCGCATTTTTATCGGACTTTTTCATGTTTTTCTGGATTTATGTCATTATTGAGGTAATGAGGGGTCAGTTCCTATCAACTGATCATTCCTTATGGGTCCTCCAACTTCTAGGTTCTAGAAATCTTAGAAGTCTGAAATTATACCATTATCCTGTGTTATCCTGAGTTATTAAAAGGTGATCGAAAACTTTATGTTTTTGGAAATCAGCGATAGGTGTATCAGTTGCCTCAAAAAATATAAAATACAGATAAAACTAGAAGTAATACTAAAGACTTCAGATTTCTAGAACCTAGAAGTTGAAGGACCCATAAGGAATGATCAGTTGATAGGAACTGACCTCTAATTACCTCAATAATGACATAAATCCAGAAAAACATGAAAAAAATTCGATAAAAATGCGAGAAATCTTTAGGTTCTAGAGTTGAAAAGACGGTGGAACATCAGGAAGGTGCTTAAGACAAATGGAATGTATATGGTGCAGTTAGTTATCACCATTTAAAACACTTCTGGTGTTAAATTGTCGAATTGATAGTAGTTTAGTGCAAAAATAGGGTTTACTCTGACGAGTTATACAAATTTGGGTATTGAATGGCATCCACAACATCCTGAGCTAGTTTTGTGACTAGGATTCAATTCTAAAATGATGTGGACAGGCTATTCTTCAATATTCATCAGCAAAAATTAATCATGCGTCACTATTTTGCTCAGAAATAAATACCAAAGAATGTTGGAAAATATCAGTTCTAGGAACCGTGGAAATACTGACTTATATCTCGATATCCAGGAAACGGCGTGAAGCCCGCCGGGCAGCATTCGAAAGGTACTGATTCTAGCTTTCTAAAGAACCCTCATGAAATCAGTTTCGAATTGACGGTGTGAGGTGAACTCAAAGTTTATGAATTTTCCGGGTCATTTTTTGGGAAGATTCCTATATCGACGCCATTTTATTTTACAGAAAAAAAGTTGTTCCACGAAATGTTGGTATTGAATCAGGCTTTCAAGGAAAAAAAGAATTTTTCAAAAAAGTTATCGCGTTCGGTAGATATTTGACTTTTAATTTTTTTCATATAAACCGCTTTTCCGGCCGGAAAAGCGATTTTCCATTTTCCAGAAAAAAAATTAGTTCCATAGTTTTTCATCCTCAATCACATAAAGAAAAAAATCGAAAAACTTAAAGCGAGCGGATTGACACAAGGGGCTGGACTACAACTAGAACAGTTGCGTTCTTGACTTTTTGGCAGTATGTTTTTGGTTGTTAAATAGTCTTGCTGTAATAATCTTTCTGTATTGAATATCAACCATAAGGAAGTAATCATTTCACGAATTTTCATTGTACATAAACAGCGTTTTAACACGCCGAGCGATTCGGCCCATTGCCCCGGAGAGAAGCTGAGGGCCGCAATGCGAGCCGGGCGCCGGAACGGTATCGGTAACTTAGGAGTTAATTTTTTTTTTTTCTCGCATCGACTAGTGGCCGGTTCTTCTCGTCGTTTCTTCAGGAAGTCACCATTTCTTCTCGTTGTTTTTTTCAGTAAGTCACCGTTTCTTCAGGAAGCCACCTTTACTCATGTCGTCGAAATTTCAGGACAATTAATAAATATAAACAACAATTCGAATTAATTTTCGTCTAATTTATTCAAATTTTTTCCTTTGGTCTCTGTCAATATAAACACACCGAAAATAACGCCGAATACACAAACGCCGCAATACATGTACATAACAGAGTACAGTCCCAACGTGCTAACTAATGGCGGAAATGTTTTCATTGTGATAAATGCAAAAGCGCTTATCGATGTCATACAGATTGTCGTTCCCACATCACGAATCTGAAAAAGGGAAATCTTGAATCATCATTTGTTCCGTAAATCATTTTCATTCATTACCTTATGTGGAATGATTTCTGCAAGAACAATAAATGGCAATGGTCTGTTGTTCAATAAAAAAATCACAAAAAAATTAGTTTCTTCGCCTATAATGGTACTCTAACTAACTTACACTATTCCAATGCTAGTTACGAAAACATACACCGAAAACGCCAGCAATGGTATCCAATTGAACCGGGTCAAGTCTATGTCATGAGTACTTAAGTAAGAAAACGTTCCCAAAGCAGCTAACGATAGTGAAGCACCCGAAGCCGATGCAATTAATAGGATTTTACGACCGATGCGATCCACTAATATTGACGATGTATAAACTCCCAGCACTTGGATGACACCAACAATCATTGTACACGAGTTGGGATCAAGGTCTATGATTTTGAATAGATTGTTTCATTTAAAACGTCACGTTGTGCTTAACAAGGCGCTAAATTTACCTGATCCCGAGTCACGAAATATTGTTGCGGCATAGCTGATCATGACAAAACATCCACTACATAAGCTAACAACAGTAAGACAGAGGCCTATTACTATCGCTTTTATAGCTGCTGCTGTGACTGGAAGATGTTAATACATTTATAATTTACATAGAGTGGGCAGTTCGAACAGCGTTTTGTTTCAGCGGTGTTACCATTTGGGAACCGTAAATGAGACTCTAAATAGAATTACTCAGTTGAAACTTCCACTAGTAAAACAGCTGAAGCGAAACAGTCTGTATAAACTCATCTGGTACGAAATCTTACACAAAATATTGAAAATGTTTCGCGTGAGCTTTTCTTCCCGCTCTTTTGTTATAAAATTTTGAATGTTTTCAAGCTCTGACTGAATTAAGGCCGAATTCTGCTTCGAAGTACTCTGATTGTTGACATAAAAACGGAGAGATTTTTCGGCCGACTAAAAGAAAATTGGAAGACTTTTAACAATGCACTTCATACCTATTCAAATGGGATTTACGTACCAAAAAATCGTTCTTTATTAGCAGAAACTGTGGCGTCTCTGGGAAGAAGATGAATGTAGCCAGAAAAATAATGGGCAATGCTATAAACACATATGGTATAATTTGATAACTGATGAATGCTCCAGCGGTATAACCGAGTAATATGCCAGTGCAGCAAATCACCATCATTAAACTTCCTAACGAGCCCCTAATACTGCATAATGAGCTCAATTATTAAAACTGTACTTTGGGGATCAGTCATACAAAACTAACCTTGAATGGGCGATTTCTGCGACGAACAGAGGAATACAAACGTACATACCACCACCGGTCATACCAGCTAATATTCTGCCAATGTACAGATGATAGACACGATTTCCAAACATAACGAATAACCAGAATATCTGAAAGACACAGGGTGTAACAAAAAAGAGGTAATTTCCTTCAAATTTAATTTACCAAATTCGGAAAGGCTAGGCAACACATTGTCTTTTTCCGGCCAATATAGTAAGCCATCAATGCGAATATGCAGTTACCTAAAATTGATCCAATGGAAAACGATGATCCGATCCTAAATTTAAGATTTCTTTCAGTTTAATATTTTCAATTCTGTTAAAAGGTTGATAGAAATGAAGTAAAAGATTTAAGATAAATGACAAAAGAAGTTGTAAATCATAAGATTGTTGATAGAATAAAACATTGTAGCAGGGCGGTAACGAAAGGACGAAAATTAGGAAGTTTTTTTTGAAAATGGTTTTATTTGAACGTGAACTTGCGAATTCAACTTCTAAACTTCGTAAATTTTTAAGCAAAAGTCTAAAAGTAGACTTGGAACGATTAGTGGATGAACGCAAAATTCAAATATTTACTGAACTAATAAAACCTACCATGAAGATTCACTTAAAGTGGCTGCTCCAGTTTCAAGTGGAGAATTTTTTGATTGTAAAATCGGTAGGGCAGGGCTGAGCCATCCAATTGCCGAGCCATGACTTAAAGCTATTATGTTTGCTGTAATGAAAATTGTGCATTTAAATAGAAAATGGTGAATATATGTATGCGCGGTTTTGGTGGAAAATCGACAGAAATTTTGGTCGAAAATGTACGTAGACGCTGGCAAAAAGTCAGCAAAAATGCAATAAGATTAAGTGGCACAGGAAAAATTGACCCGCTTTAAATGATTTGCGGTACCATCAAAAAACCGATATAATCTTGAGATACTATTTGTAACATGCAAAATTGGTCATGATCGTAGTTAATTTATTTAACACAGATACCAAATGTCATGTGGAATGCGTGGAACGCGAGTGCGTGGAGAAACAGCGACTGCTACGCAATTGACATCTGATTGATTTTTTGTTGATTTGTTGGTTTTGTCGAGTGCTTTTCAATTTTAATATTTTCTTTCGCTTTGGTGTAACAAGGACTGAAACAGCTTCTAGTTTTGTGTTAAAATTGTTTCAAAGTCATCTAAATTTTATAGGTTTCAGATGTGTTCGTATATAATAAGCCCTAATTTGGCCGTTAAATCGTGAATTTTGCTTTGTGTTTGAGTGATTTGTTTCCGTACAGAACTAATTCCGTTCTTGTCTTTTTTTAAAGAAAAATTTAATTAATTTGATAATACAGTAGGCAAAGTATCTAAATTAATAATTTTCCATTAATTCGTCACAACTTTTAATTCATAATTCAATCCTGAAAATTCGTCAATCTAAAAATACACTGCTCGTACGCATTCACATCCGCAATCAACAAACGTCAAACGGTTTTCATTGTCTCATTAGATTTTTTTGTGAAAATGTTTTTGCCTACCTATTAAACCAGAGCTCTCAATATTTCCGAAATTGTTTCATTTATTCGATTCAATACATTGTTTACAAGATGCTTCAATTGATAATTTTTATAAATTTCGAATAAGGAAAGTGCTCTTAAAATCAACAAATCGAAAACAAAAAACAATGTTTTCATTCTTGGAGTTATTTTCAGGAAATTTATGCTACGCAAGCCTTTGAATCGTCAATTCAATCGACTGTTGTATTTAATTGATGATGCGAAGATCTTTACAGCAAATTGGAATGCATTTTGGGATCGGCAAAAGATTTAGGCAAAGTTTCAGAAAACTATGTAGTTTATGTGGAAAATCAAATAGGAAAAGATTTCTTTTGAAGGTTGTTTTGAAGATTGTACTTAAAAAGGTGAGGCAACCATGCTGTTATCGGTCAGTGAATTAGCTTGGCCACACTTCAAACCACTTATGCCTCGGAATGATGAAACAATTTTAACACAAAACTAGAAGCTATTTCAGTCCTTGTTACACCAAAGCGAAAGAAAATGTTAAAATTGAAAAGCACTCGACAAAACCAACAAATCAACAAAAAATCAATCAGATGTCAATTACGTAGCAGTCGCTGTTTCTCCAAGCACTCGCGTTCCACGCATTCCACTTGACATTTGGTATCTGTGTTAAATAAATTAACTACGATCATGACCAATTTTGCATGTTACACATAGTATAACTTGCAACTGTTATTTTACGTCACAAGTTATCAAACGTATTATAAAGCGAACCGATAAGATTCAGAGCTTCCGCAATAATATTACAATTGCTCTACAAAGATCGGTTAATCGAGCAACTTCATTCAAAAGATAACCAAAAGAAAATAAATGGTTTCCAGAACTGCAAACACACATTGCATGTATCATAAGCTTGATGAACTACATAAAAGTAGGTTAAAAACAATGAAATCCAATCTAAAATGGATGCTGTGAACATATCTTATGTTAACCCATAAGTGTCTCTTATTTATGTTGCTTTACATGCAGAAAATGATAAGATGAAAAAGATTTTTTTTTGGTTTATTTTTAACGTGAAGATACAACTGAAGTTTAATTTTTCAGAGCTAATGGTGCAATAGTTACTTTTCTATTCAAATAGAAATATGTGTGTCATCCACACTCAATGAGGATGATTAAGCTGTTTTCAATTAAAGTTAAGACGAAAGATTAGGTAAAATAGTTGTAATGTTGCCTACATATTGCAGACTGTAGACTGCAAATAACTTTAGTAAAAATCCGTGGTAAGCTCATTATCTAGTTGCAACAGTGCCGCATGCATAATTAATAACTTGTTTACAAACTAGTAGACTGCCTCAACACGCGGTGGACAAAGAGCACTAATAATAGCAAAAATGCGTAGAATTTAATTCTAATTCTTAAAACTTGCATTACACATTCATCCAATTGTTTCATATCTTTCAATGAATAGTTTAGCTCTAATGCTTCGAATGCTCATTCCTTACATTAAAGCGCACATGCAATTAGCTGCATAAGATAAGAATTTTTTAAATCATTTCGAAAACGAGCATTGTGCAGTTGATTTTTGTTACATTTGGTTGTGTTTCTATTTTTGAAAACGACCTGGCCCCAAGATCATGTTCATGATCATGATCGTGTTGTGATGTTTATGAGATATTACTTTAAATTTTTTTTATAAAGATCAATTGCACAAAATTTTGCAATGTGAGAAACAATTTTCTTAGTGTTCACCTTTTTCACCGTGAAGGTCATGACTCAGAAGAAGTTTCTGATAACTTCAAATGTGATTTTTTTTTCAAACTTATTTAAGTCAAGTAGTTCTTCGCTGCAGGTTTCTGATAAACGAACTAATGGAATCATCTGAATATTTTACCCTACCCCGACACCCGATATCCATTTACAGTTCTGCGGATAAGTAAATTTTTTCTTCACCTTTTTATATCGAACGAACAGTTTTACGTTTCTAGAACATTCACAATACACTAATTACAGGTCAATAAATCGGAGGTGATTAAGCCATGTTCATTGCTCATTAGACTGATTCATTTTATTAAATCTTATTATCACGCAGTTCGCTTTTGTAGGACAGTGTCCTTAAGAATGTTCATCAGAAGATATCTTGAAAATTGATCTAAATGGGCGATGAAGATTTATTTCGAGTTTACTTGATCATATAATTGACACAGTGACACTCCATTCCTTTTCGGTGAAAATCTCAAGCTGTTTTTCATCTGTTGTCATAAGAGGGAAGCCATAAATAGGCAATGAGCTGGCTTAATCTTATGTATGCTAAAACTAATGAAGTAAAAGATTTGAAGTACATCCATAAAATATACTTGCACCGAAAAAACTAAAATACCGATGTACGAAAGGACGAGTACGATTTACGTGTGAGACTCCAATACTATATCTCTTACGCACAATTTATATTTAAGTTCTTCGAATGGCAATGGCAAGACTAATGGATGACTCTTTTGTATATTTTGCGAGTAGGACGTACAATTTAACGACTTTGATGTGGATTGATCGTAACGAGATGTAGTATTTGAGTCTAACACGTAAGTCGTACTCGTCCTATATCGGTATTTTATATTTTTCCGTGTAAAAGAAGAAGTAACAATCTCAATAGTAATATTTGTCTTTAAAATTAATACTTACGTCACAAGGACGGAAAAGTTTAAAAGTCGATTTTTCGCATGAATTTTGTTGGTCCGATGAGAGCCGAGGACAATGACCAAGCGAAAACGTGACTTTTAATTTTTTGTCCGAGATACGTACAATTTTTTTCATGTGTCGGGGCCGAAAATGAGGGAGTTTCGATATTTTTCTCAGGTTTTCGACCCCTTACATGAAAATTTTTTTGAGTATCTGTTTTGGACGATTGGTTTTAGGCACTTTCGCATGTAGCCCTCACTTCGTTCGGGCTACAACAAGCGAAATTGCCTAAAAACAATCGTCCAAAACAGATACACAAATAACTATTACATGCTGAGGGCACCGACAAAAAAACATCATAGATGAAAGAAACGGTTTTCGGTGCAGAAGCATGTAAAGAAAATGAATCATTGATTTGACTTGGTTGAAAATTAGAACTAAAAATAAATCTTTTAATTTTGGCATGTGAAGAAAGTTTTACACACGCGTTGCTGATTTAATGCAAAAATTCGATTCATTTGCTTCGCTGCAATAAATTTATCACATAAAACAAAACCAGAAACGGGAAGAATGAAAAGATGATCTCACTCAATATTTTTGTAATTTTTCAATCAAAAGGCGGAAAGGATTTTATCACTTTCACTACATTCAACTCCAAACTTTGCATTTAATTCAAAAAGAAGTATTACCACAAAGAACGGCCAAATATTGAAATTTAACACGTTCAAACTTAATTTCACTCGTACTATCAGGAACAGAGGTAGCAACTGCCATTTTCGTATCACAGGAAATAAAAAAAGTTCAGTGAATTTTGAAATTTGAACGAAAGTGTGCCGACCAAAATAATTAATTATTTTAATTGACCGCTCGTCGCAATGAACAAAAAACGACTAAATTCTTCGACAATAGTAACAACACGAATTTATATATCTTCTATTTTTGATGAAATGAAAATTCGGTAATTGTTTGCCACCATAAATTTAATTTTCAGTGTGGTGTATACCACACAAACTAATTTGTTTTGTTGTGTAAATAACATTTTTTGGTTTCATCAAAAAAAGAAAAAGAGAAGAAATCTGTTCAGCATAAGAAGTGAATTTTGGTTCTTTTTCTTTTTTTCGTGTCTTGCCCAATTCAAACGAGTAGGTAGTTGCGCATAAACTACATAATTAGATAAATATTGAGACTAAGTGACGCTATTTGTTATTACTACAATCACCTTTGTAACACGATTTTGATAAACTAAATATAGAGAGGTCGCCAATGATCTTCGATGATCTTCGACTTATATACTCGATGCACATGTGCAACAAATGATCTCCACTTGATACATGGTTGTCGCTTGTTTTGCGTGTCGGCACGAATTTCACTTCGTGACTCTTGTTCATCGTTTTACTTCTGTGAGACAATAATTTTAAAGTTTGTGGAAATAAAATATTTTTTACTCGAAGGGCTATATTATGAACTTTCTAGTCTTTTGACACGAAAAATAACGAAAACGTCCTTAACATAAGATCACATCTTGTTTATTTCAAATTCATTCTGCTCGTCAGACCTGCAAAGCCAGTTAGAGCCGACGCGACGGAACGGCAGGGATGAACAATTTTTTTTTTAAGCCCCGTACGAAGTACTGGGGGCTTATAAGATTAATATGCCGTTTGTAACACGTCGAATTGGAAGCAGACAGTAAGGGCAAAGCATTTGGTTATGTTCATAGATGACGAATCCGCAATAAAAAAAATGTCCGTCCGTCCGTCCGTCCGTGACCCCTCTAGCTAGAGTAAATCACAACCTTTTTTCAAAATTCTTTTTTTCCCCGATTGGTATCGACAAAAGTAAGGTCAAGTTCGAAAATGGGCATGGTAGGGTCGGCCCCTCCAGAGCTAGGGCCCTATAGGTGTTTTTCAGTCTTTCGACGATATCTACCGAAATACGCACGCAATAGCTGCTTGTGATATATCAAATGAAAGGTATTGACGAGTAGAACAAAGTTGCTGAACATTGTTTTTGGGTAAGATGTAACGTGGGCTTGTTGGGAGGGCTCAAAGGTCGTTACTCGGCCCTAAGTGTTTTTTGCACATAAATCGAGTAAATCTCATCCGATTTTGCTAGATTTAGTTTTTTATGGAAGGTAGTTGAATACCGAAAAGAACGTGGCGAAAAAAGTTTCAAATTTGGGCCCTTGGACTAAGGCCGCCACTCGCCCTAAGTGTTTTTTGCACATAAATCGAGTAAATCTCATCCAATTTTGCTAGTTTTTGTTTCATTTGAGAGATAATTGAATGCCGAATAGAATGATGGCAAAAAAAAGTTCAAATTTGGGCCCTTGCACTAAGGCCGCTACTCGGCCCTAAGTGCTTTTTCCACATAAATCGAGCAAATCTCAACCGATTTTGCTAGTTTTTGTTTCATTTGAGAGGTAATTGAATACCCAATGGAAAGTTGGCAAAAAATTTTGGGTTTCTAAAATAATGTCGAAAATTGTTGGTTTTATTTGAGAGGTACTTCGTACGGGCTTTCGTAATTGCGCTATGCGCAATTTTAAAAATGAACACTTTCAGTAAATTTGACAATTCCCAACTTGACTTGCATTTTGGTAACATACGCATTAGAGGGTTGTAGACGTATTAGGGTTCCGGGCTTATTAGGGCTACGGACGTATTATGGTTGCGGACGAAATAGGATTGCGGGTTGTACGGGGCTAAGTCGCAGCAAACGCTCCGACTGTTCTGATGCCTTGTTTAAATTACGGTCCATCATTTCCCTTAAGTCATAAATTTAAACTGTCACAAACGGCAAATGTTCCACTACACTTTGACCAATTCACTTGAAGCAAAAGTGCTATTAATGACAGTTTCAGTTTCAGACCCTATTTAGAGTACCACTCATGCTTGAGGTGCGTTGCTTTGACACCCGATCTTTTATACTTCCTTTGAGGGATCATTCATAAATGACAGCAGATTCAACTCACTAATAACTCACTAAGTATGCGTTCCGTAGAGTCTAATGTGTGTTCTACTTCCCAAATGAGGGTAGAACACATATTTGACTCTTGAAAATCAAGTTAAGTATTTACGATCGTGCTGGAAACCTCTCATTCGCTAAAATGTTTTTTTTAGCATGCGTTAGGAAAATAACTATTTCTATACCGTTGACGATAACAGATGAATCTAGTCAAAGGTGGAATACATTCTAGTATGGGTATACACGACGTAGATTCTACATTATTTTTTAAACCAGATAAGATGGAAGAAAATGTGTGTTTCAATTGAAACATCCGTTACTTTATCGATTGTTAATAGAAGTTATAAGAAACATTTCATGCTGAAATTGTTGGATCTTCTACGAATGCGAGTTAAGGGTTACTAATTCAAGCTCTTCGATGCTCTAGTGCTCTAGCCATAACGACTGCCAAGAACGCTATGAATTATTCTTTTAGATTCATCGTTTTATCATTACCTGCGTACTTGCCTGCATTACATGCGCTTAATTCAAATTGATTTTACAATCCGGAACGGTTTATACAAACAACACGACGAACATGACACTCAATTCACGCCATAAATGGCCCGCAGAATTTTATAAAATATTGAAAGCAAAAATAAATTTCAGCGCTTCCATTGTAGAAAATGTTGTGAGTTGGTTTGATTCAACAATCAACGCTGCGTCAGTTAATGGACGCTGCGTTAGTTAGACATTTCACACAGGCGTCTCACTCTAATTCCGGACTCCTTATTAAGGAATTAAGGAGGTTTCAGCTCAAAAATAAGGAGAAATAAGTAAATTGTTAATTGAAATTAAGGAAAAATAAGGAGAAAAATACAAATTTTTCAAGTTAAAATTTTCGCTATTTTACAAATTTAACGAATTTGTCATGAACTGTAACAATACTCTCTCCAACAAACACATTCTCAGCTCTTGTGTCAAATTCACACCTTATTTCTTTGTATTCTACAAACACTATTCTACATTTTGACTGACTACGCTGTAATCTAAATGTAAATTCCAAAAGCGACTTGATTCTTTCACCACCCTAACAAAAGCAGTTTGTTTGCTAGAGAGGGTATTGACTGTAAGTGTCTGTTCGAAAAGTACAAAATCGGTGCTTCATGTTTTTTGAAGTGTACCGAGTTTACTCGACTTCGGGCAACGAAAATTGATATTTATCGAACCACATAGGGTGTGTATGGTATTGTTCGAAAGTTTAGTAGTCTATAGACTAAAGATTGCAATCAATATTTGCACATACCAATTTGATTATCAGAGGCTTTAGGTTCGAACTGTTTCACGGTGGTGCACAACATTTTTTTTAAATATATATTTTGTCCGACACCTTCTGATGGGATCTTTGCAGAATACGTTCAGCGGATTTTTATCTAAGAAATCCTGCTGAAAGCTTACTTGAGTCACTTATTGTTATGGAAAATTCAGTAGGCACTATGCTACTAGCTTGCAATAGAACAAACAGTCATGGGGTTTTATTTCCATATGATGCGATCGTCCACTTTTTTTGTTATGGGTAAGTTTCGCAGAACCCTTTAATTGCAAGCCTCCAATTTCGATTGAAATTTTCGAATATAAGTTCCTAAGGTTAATTGGTATTAGCCGATGATCATAACCAACATTTGTGTCTCTTGCTTCAATTATATCGAAAAAAAACATTTTTGCAACCCCTTTTTGAGGGAATGCCATTTACTTTGGCTTGGCTTCTATAAGTCCGAAAATAAGAAATTAAAAAAAAAAGTGAAACAGTGTCTTTTAGAATTGAAAGGCGCATAAATGAGTCATTCCATTCCATTTTAAAAACCTTTGTCTTATAAGTGATACTCGAGAAGGAAACCACAAAAAATATTGTAAGTCAAGCAAATCAATCATATTGGAATGACAATGTGCCACCTCTTCACTTTTCTATTAGAGTTCTTTGTGTTAAATAATAAAAGTAATTTTAAAATCAATGTTTGCCGCGCAGCGAATTTTTTTTTTATTAATTTTTGATTTTCTCTTAGTAAAATTTGCGAAAAATAAGGAAAATTAGGATTTTTTATCAAAATAAGGAGGAATAAGGAGGTTTTCATAAAAATAAGGAAATAAGGAGGTGTGAGAGGCCTGATTTCACATTGACCATATTGAATTTTCAGCGCATGAATGATGGTTTAACGCTGCGTTAGTTAAACGGGGTTATTCAACGTTGCATTAGTTAGACCCTTCATAGTTTCCAGAATTTTCAGCGTGAATAGAAAATCAAGTCAATATCACCTGTGATACTCCTTCATTTGATTGGCTTATGTCATAGCACTGCTCCTAGCATTAACACTCGTATTTCATTCGTTAAAAAGCCTACAAATTTTGAAGCAATTGCGTGTACAGTTAGAAGCTATTGAGGGTTGTTATGTTTATGTGTCAGAAAACATAAGTGATTTACTGAGCTTGTCGCAGTCACATAAAACGGTGAATGTTGAACGCTATACGATCGGCAAACCAAAATTATTTCGATTTTCTCGCAAATATTTTTAATAAAAAAAAGTTCATATCAAGTCATTCAAGTGACCTCTCAGATAAACGCTGGATCGTCAATAGTCGGTAACCAGAATGCCATATTCGTGCAAGCTGAAGACAACATCATGTATTTTGGATTGAATTGTACGCACTGAACCGGACCGGGATGATCGCCATTCAGAACACAAATTTTATACCCGGTATCAGCGTTCCAGACATGAACGCGACCATCGGTACTGCCCGAGAATATAAACTGCGAATCCGGACTGAACGACGATTCGATTGGTATACCCTTATTGTTCAGGTGACCTGCAATATATTCGTGGAATTATTGATCGGTTTGTTCGAATTTTTCCCTGTCGTTCGTTCACATGCCTGTAAATGTCTGAAGCGGTGTACCATGGAAAGCATCAACCAAACGTATAATTGACCCGTTCGTACTAATTAGTATTGTTTTCCCGTCTCGTGAGAACTTAAGTCCAGTCCAGTCGCATTCTTTTTCCGGATTTAATTTGAATGTGACAAATGGTCCCTTGTCGAAGGACCTCAAATCGTACAATTTAATACCTGCAATGGGACAAGTGTTTCTCTATAAAATAACCGTAAATCGTACAATTTGATGTGTTCAGCACTTACTTTCTGAATTCACACCAGCCGCGAAAATCAGCCCATCCGGATCGTATGCAGCTACTGGTCGGCCAGGTAAATGCATGACGCCTTGACAATTTGGCGACCTCAGATCCCATAGCCGCAACGTTTTGTCTAATGATCCAGATAAAAACGTATCTTCAACCGGTGAGATGCACAACGAAATGACCTTTTTTGTGTGTCCCGGAAAGTATCGTAAATATTTGTTGTCATGTAGACTCAAATAACGAATGGTGTCATCGACTTTCGTTGAACTGTGAATCGCTGTGTTGTTGCCGTGTGTAAAATGAATTAGATCCACGCCATACTTTTTCGAATTGACTGTTCTTGTTTGGGTGCCTTTCTCGCAATCGTAAATAACAATTTGATCGTCTTCACTGCAGCTTATTAGATGTTCACCGTTGGGAGAAAAGTCGATAGCGTTTATTTTGTCCGTGTTCTCTCGAAATACTTTTGCCACCTTAAAGCTACGGACCACTTGATCCACCAATTTTATCTTCATTTTGGGGACTTTGTCTAATAGGAAACAACGCTTTTGGTTCAATAAATTACTGAAATTGTAAAAATTTTTATAGAGTTCGGTCGATGGCGTGTATGTTTCAGTAAGAGACGTAAGAGAGTTTTTTAGAGGTTTTGACGGTTTTGATGATGATGATGATGACACAAAGCCAAATGTCAATCATTCAACGTTCACTTTTTGCAGAGGTTTTTTTCAAATGACGCGCGGAAAGCAACGTTTACATAATATGCGATATAGTTCTTGAAATTAATCGTTTCCAGAATTTAGTTCTGTGAAAGAATAATTTTAGTTATCAGATAGACTCTTAATCTATCTCCTGCTTTTACATTATCATTTTGAGAACGTTTTCAGCGCAGATTCAGCTAATGTCAGTACCGCACTGGCTCGAAAAATCCCATCGGGGGCTCCATGCAACTTAATTGCAAAAGGCCCACAAATTAAATATTTTCATACAAAAATCGAAAAGGCCCATCGGGAATCCCCCGAATTCACCATATGGCCAGTCCGGGCCTGGCTAATGTAAACATCTTTAGTATTTTCTGCAAATCTATTTTGACTCCTACACAGTTAATTACAACTTTCCTGGATGGACTTGTCATTACATTTTTCCATGATACACTTTTATGACGAGACAATGTTTTGAAGAAAACAAAGAAGTTGCGGGAGCAGTAAAACACTTACACAAATGAATTTCTCCATCATTTGACACTTTCCGCGATTTGAGGCTGTAAACTGGTCTTCTGAATGTCAACAAGAGTGTGCCTCCATCGAGCTCAGTTAAATGAACAGGACTTTTACATACAAATTTTGACATACCACCATCAAGACCAGTTGAATACGTGTTTTTTCCTCTCTTTTTCGCTCATTCTGTTATTATGAGAAATGTAGTGGAGACCACTTTTTTTCAACTTTCCTTGTTGGATGTGTCAAAATAATGTATAAAATAAAAGCAGTGACAAGTCCAGGAAGGCAAGCTTTAATTAGCTGGTCTTCTGACTCTTCTGACTTCTCGCTCTAACCTGTGCCCACACACAAGTGGCAGATGAGAAAATTTTCTTTTGTTCTTTGACATTAGGACAAAAGAAAAATTTCACATTTGTCAATTTCGCATCGCTGTGTGAAGGCACATTAATAGTCTGTAGAATAAGCCATATATAAACGTGAACACAGTCGAGCTGTCATTCCAGAAAAACACATTATCAAAATAAAAAAAAAAAATCGTCTCCGAGTGACAGTCCATCTAACATATCATTTCAAAGGTTATAATTTCATTTATTTACCTGTGATGCCCGTGATATAATCACAAATTGTTAATTTCATTGAAATTCTCACAAAACCACAAACATAATGTTAATTGGTCTTCTACGGTTACAGAACGTCCACCAATTCTGTAGACTATCAGAAAGGAATTTGTTTGCCGGCATCCATTTTGCAATGAATCGGAATCGATCCAACTTCAATGACGGTCCACCGAGAAAACTGAATCGTACGTTTTGCGTGATTAATGGTACAACAAGCCTTATTTACTGATTGATTCGATTTAGGGTTTAGTAATCCTGGACCTAATTACCCATCAAACATTTACGAACAACTCAGGGGCAATGATTGCGACCGTGGCAATGGTTTCAATCGTGGCAATAATTTTAACCGTGGCAATGATTTCAATCGCGATAATTTCTATGGCAATGATTTCAATCGAGACAATTTTCATAGCAATGAATTTAGTCGTGACAATTTCTGTCCACCGAATTTCGACGGTAATGGATTCAATAGGAACTGTGAACTGGGTGGGCCATCATCTCAAGCCCCACCGAATTTCAATAGGAACTGTGGACTGGGCGGACTGTCATCACAAACTGACGCTGTCGGAGTTTTATTGAATGAGATTCAATCACTTCGCAGCTCGATGATCAATTTTGATGGTAGGTTCTTGCCTTTCTTGTCGCTGACATGCTAATTGTGTGATGATAACGTCGCTCATTGACTGACTTTCTTACTGTTGTTATAGGTCCTCCACCTCCGCCGCCTCAATCAGTCAATTGTGGTGAATTACGAGAAAGACATCACGGAACGTTAGTGGAAATTGAAGGCAAAGTGAATCGTTCGAAAGGCAAATTTCTAGAGTTGAAAGATCAACATGGATGCATACAATGTGTTTCACCACCAGGGGTAATAATTGCATCACTTTATGCACGCGAACAGAGGAGCAGCAATTTTCCTTTTTTTTCGATTTTCGCAGGACTCGAATATGGCTCAGAGATTTTCAAAAATACCTCTCGACGCTTACTGCACGGTCATCGGAATCGCAAAACGGCGTCCAGATAAATTGGTGAATGAATCATTACCAACCGGTGCCGTCGAAGTACACGTCCAAGAAATTGTAAATGTGCGACCAATTCGAGTGAGTCGCGAAGCAAGTTTTGGACAGAAACGTCATTTCAGTACATCGGCAGCTAGTTGTGAGCCCAGTAAATCAACGGCAATCACCAGCAATGAATACAAACGTGCCAATGGATCCGACAATTTACTGCAACATTTCAACAATCGTGAACATACGTCGGATACACTGCGACCGAATGACGCCAGCACTGTTGTTTCGTTAGTGGGATGGATTGATTCGAAAAAGCGACAAAATAAGAAATTCCTTTACCTCAACGATGGGTATGGTAACATTCAAGTCGTAGTTGGTACAGAAGAGCAAAAGAAAACGTACGAACGGCTGACTGATAGTGACATTATTTTGGTGAAAGGGGTGGTGTTGGCCAGACCGAAATCGTTTCAAAATAAGGTTCGTTGAAATATCTTTTTACACGAGCATTTCGATCATTCTTCTGTTTCCCACCACTCAGATGTCGAACAGTGGCGATATTGAGATTTTAGCCGAGTCAATCGAAATAATTGACCCGAAAGCAGAATACACGGGACCGAAAATTCAGAAAGCATCAAGTGTCAAAGAAAACGTTCAAATGGATGAAGACAGCGATCAAAATAATGAGTCCGATAGCCGAGTGCCTTCAATGCCTACTGTCAATTCATTTACATCCCGTACGCACACATGTGGCGAATTAACCGAAAGCAACGTCGGCGAAAAGGTAACGTTGTGCGGCTGGTTAGAATTCCATCGAATGAGTCGATTTTTTACACTACGTGATGGTTATGGCCGTACGCAAATCTACATCCCGAACAATATGTCCATCGATTTGGGAAACATTCCATTCGAATCGATTCTAAGGATCAACGGACTGGTTCTGGCTCGGCCAACAGCCATGCGAAATCCAGCCATGGCAACCGGAGACATTGAAGTGAATTTAGAATCATTTGAAGTGCTGAACAAAGCCACGAAGAGTCTGCCAATGAACGTCAGAGATTTCAATCGAGCCAAAGAGAATTTGAGGATGGAATTCCGGTACATTGACCTGCGATTTCAGGATATGCAACGAAATTTAAGACTGAGATCTGCTGTTTTGATGAAAATGAGAGAGTATTTGTGCAATCGGGTTGGGTTCGTGGAGGTGGAAACGCCTACACTTTTCCGAAAGACTCCGGGCGGTGCACAGGAATTTATCGTTCCAACACAAAGACCCGGCAAATTTTATTCGCTTGTTCAGAGTCCGCAGCAATTTAAGCAAATGCTGATGGCCGGTGCTATCGATCGTTATTTCCAAATAGCAAGGTGTTACCGGTAAGCGAGTTGACTTAAAATGCGTAAAATGTGACTCATATTAAATTTTGTTATTTTCAGTGACGAAACAGCACGTCCGGACCGTCAACCTGAATTTACGCAGCTCGATATCGAACTTTCATTTACCGATCGTGAACACATCATGTCATTAGTGGAAAATATCCTCGCATTCGCTTTTCCAGACACACACAAGATTTCCACACCGTTCGAACGAATCACCTACGATGAAGCAATGGAAAAGTATGGTAGCGACAAACCGGATACCAGGTTCGGGATGACGGTAAGTAACACTTTTTCCGATCCATAAACGAAACAAGTCGATGTGCAATGGATCAATTAATTATAGCTGAACAATGTGACCTCAATAATTGGAACCAATTCGAATCTAACACAAAACGTTACGGACTTTGCCGCCTATGCTATTCCATTCAAATATGAATCGGGCCAACGATTTCACGATGATTTGGCGAAAGACTACAACGGGTTTGTGAAAAACTTCCCCGGGAAAATGTACAATGCGAAAATTAAAACGGATGTGGCTGAATGGGCGACAAAAAACATTGGATGTTTAAGTGAAGAATCGGCATTGTGTTTAGCAAAAGCACTGGGTGTCGGAAAAGGCGATCGAATATTTATAGCATTCGGACCGAAAGAAAAGACGGTAAATATTGAGCCGAAATTCCTTCTCTCTGAATGATGACCTAATTGATAAAAAATTTCCAGCAAATTCTTATGGGTCGTGTGCGACTGGCGATACAATCTGCGCTGGAAGTGTTAAAAAAAGTGCCAGCACGTACCAATGACGAGTTAAAACTTCTATGGGTCTATGACTTTCCAATGTTTTCACTGAACGAATCCGGTCAACTAGAAAGTGTCCATCATCCATTCACTGCCCCGCATCCGGACGACATTGACATTTTGTATCACTCGAAAAATTATACAAAAATCCGATCGCAAGCATACGATTTGGTAATGAACGGTCAAGAAATTGGCGGCGGATCCATTCGTATCCATCAAGCCGATATGCAACGGAATGTCCTGAAGGATATTTTAAATATCGAACACAGTCATCTGTCACATTTAATCGAATCATTGGACTCGGGCTGTCCACCACATGGCGGCATTGCATTAGGTATAGATCGTTTGATGGCGATTCTGTGTGACACACAGTCGATACGGGATGTAATTGCTTTCCCGAAAGGATTGAACTATACGGATCCGTTGTCGAAGGCACCGGTTGCACTAAACGAAGACGATTTGCGTTTATATCACATTGATGTGAGGAAGGAATCGGACGAAAAATTGCCGGAAAATAAAGATTGAGTGAGTTGAGCTGGGCTTGACAGCTCTTCTCGAGGTATGTTCAAATAAATTCGTTTGGTACGAGTAGCTTTGATGACTCTTAGCTAGTAGACAATTGCGATGTAACAAGTTGAAAGTTGTCATCGAACACAAGGACGGTCGTTTTCTGTTTACCAATAAAAAAAGTTGTGATTTCCAAAAATCATTTTATTTAACAAAAACCAGTGCGTTAATTAACAAAACTTTCATAATAAAAAAAGTTATCAGAAAAATGGATGATGTATGACGTTCGATCAGCCTGCCGAATCGATATTAGAATTTAGACATTTTGAATCACATCATTGTAATGTGTTATCATATAGTCGTGATAGTACATCATAATGGCCAGCGGTTGACCCAGTATAATCGATGCCCACACAACAATGTTTCCCCATCGTGGACCGAAACGGGACTCCATAAACCGCGACAAATAAGAGAGTGGCAGCTGGCCCATCATTCCCATGAACGCCCAAATTTTGAATGTTTTCAGCGGAACGCTTACCTGTTTTGCAATGATGGTAAATTATAAGAATTGCTTGTTTCGCTCTTTCTACTCACCAAATACTCGTGGAAGAAAGCGCTGACGAAGAAGACAATGATGGAAGCGACATTTTTGCTGTAGCCCATTTCCACGATTGGGATGTAAAGGTGTCGAACGCACCACCTAAATTAGGCGTAGAATCATGTAGATCGTGTTAATTTGTCATGGTTCGTGAAATACGGAAAGAGCCTTACCTGTGAACCGGCATATTCCAAGTTCTCCAAAATGTATCGATATTGTTCGCGTTCCACCAATCACAGTAGAAATTCCGATCGGCGAATTGTAGTAGTTCGCCCATAAGGTTCAAAAACGAATGAAAGGTTAAGTAGAAGAAACACAGCCACGTGAAATGATTAGGAATCTGAAAGGCAAATGGTATTGTAATACCAAACAGGTCCAGTCGCGCTACTCACTATCAAAACTCAACTTACAGCCAATTTTAGCAAACGTTCTGTCGTCTTCGCAATATCCATGTTTGAAAATGGAGTCAATGAATTCCTAACTGACGGTATCATCCATTGCTGAAACAATCCCATAATGACATTCACCAGAACAATGACTTCCACCAGCCGCTTCAATAGGAACCGCTTTCTGATTCGCGTAGTTCTCGGGAAATTCAATTCATAACAAAGCGTTGGCGCCAGCAAAAAATACAACAGATCTCTGATTGTTAAGTTCTCTGGATACTGAACCAATTCTTTGATATCTTCGTCTGGTTTGACGTGACCCAATGTTGCTGGATGGCCATTACGTTCTTCGCTTTCTGAAAAACAGTGAAAATGACTAATGATGTTGCGGTATACAAACACTATTTCTGTTTCACTTACGCAGTTCGGCAATGGAAATGCTTTGTGATCTGCTTCGGGTTTTGTGTGTACCATGCTCCTTTTGCACATTTCGACACCACATATTTACTTGAACGTAGCTCCACAATTTCATAAAAAGTATGGAATATAGGAAACAGACGAACATAGCGCCCACTAGTACAAGATATTACAGGTGAGAACTTTGAATCAATAAATGCCTCCCCTAACTTACTTAAACTGAACGCATGTCCGTTGATATGAATGATGACCATGGGTATAAGAATTAGCACCATTATATTCACCACATGTGCATACATGCCAACAGTTTCTACGACAATATCCTGACAATGTTACGATTTTTAAAAATATTGTTTCGGGTTTGTTATCAATAAAAGCTTACCACAGACAGTCCCTTTTCGACCAGTAAACAAATCACCACAGGTACGATTGAATCTGTAAGAAAGGTTTCTTTCTTAGAAAAGTTCATTATGTTTTGGTTCGTTGACCCACTCACAAACTACTAATATGACTGAAGGAAATCCTTTGCCTTCATTCTTTCCAGTCAGTACGATTATCCATTGTATTGGATCCACTCGTATGCCGTATCTTAAAGGTAATAAAATTAAAATTAAAAATTTGCTCTGTCGTACTGTAATGTTAGGTACAGGTCTTGGACAATTAATTAAATCGTCTTGTGAAAGGGCAGCGAATGCCTTTCAGTTGCACAAAGCTGCGAACAGGTCAGCTAGTGTTAAATGTCTGGTTCTGGGTGTAAGTCTCACTTATTGTCAATACGGTAGAAGGGACCATCGCAACCAACACACTCCAAGCAAACGTGCTTTTAATAACAGCTGCCAAATAGAGTACTATTTTGTATGAACACAATTTCCAATTTTTTTACAGTGCTAAAAATTGGTCGATCAGTCTCAGTACTTTATTTAGAGGACCACTAATGCTTGAAGTGCGTTGACGCAACGCAAAAGTACTAACACCGCCTAACAATTATGTCATTTACATCCTCTGTCGCACCCTTTGAATCGGCGACTGAATTTATTTTCCAAAAACTTATCCCTTCTTTGTATTAAAAGATATTTTTAACGAGCTGTTTAAAAGACGACATAGATTATCTGCTTAAAACAAGAATGAAGTTCGCTGGAATGCAGTCTATGCTGGAAGTACACTTCTATCAAATTACTCTTCTAATATCCATGTAGGAGAAACTTTTCAGTTTTTTTTTCATTTCTCACATTTTTCATTATTTATGTGTAGCAGTAGTAGCATACTGTGAGTTATATAGATTATCTTCATGGACGTTTTCAAATGAATGAATGAATGAATGAATGAACGAAACTTAAGTGATGTTACGTGTGAATGAACCTCGTTATATTTTAGGCGGAAGAGTTTTCTTATCAAAAATGTGAAATGATCAACTTTATCACTTACTTGATCAAATTTTCCAGTAGTAATCGAAATCCGCCCATTGTAAGTAGTAGAAATCCCCAATTGACTAGACCAGTAAAATTGTCGAAGCCAGAGCTCCATGAAAACAGAGAATCCCTCGGTCTGTGGCATCTGAAAGAAAATAGAAATTCCATTAGAAACTTTGACAAATGGATTAATGCTTGATTGTGACTCATTCTCTGAAGAAACATTATTCGTTAGAAGTTTGAACCATTTGCAAAAAATTCTTTTGATTAGTGCATATAGATTGTAAAAATGCATGACTGTTTGTTGAAGCACTAAATGAGACACTAAAATCTTTTTCTTTGAAACTGAAGTGCAAATCATGCATTTAAGAAATTTTACAAAAAAAAATTAAATTAATTTCAATTATTTTTACATTAACTTGATAATGCTGTCGATCTTTATGCTCATTTGATGGAAAATGTTGCAGTTAATAATTTGTTTTATAAAAATCAATTTCTGCATAACATTTTGCACACATTCAAGTTGACATACAATAACTAGCTGAAGGTCCACCAATACATACATAGACTTCGTCGCTAAAACATCAACTATGTAATTAAATGCACTTACGCTTTGTCCGGCTGTGATCTACGTTGTTTTTTCTCTTTGGTAGATATTTCTTCAGCTCTGGTTACACTTTTGGTTCGACGGTATCGCAATTTTTTGTCATCCTCTGTGGTCATTGTAAGTTATAGTGTAAACGGATGGTGGGTGATGTTGATTTTCTAGAAGAATGTTTGAAGTTAATAGAAAACATAGAAAATGTGTAGATGTGAAACTAAAGATAAATTTTTTTCCCTAAGTGTAAGTTTACATAAGCATAAGGAACATAGATGATGTAAGACTAAGGACTTCATAGATATTTTCGGTATTTTTCTAAGGCCTCATTGATAATAAAAGGTCAAGGTCATAAAGTATGTCGGAGGAAGAGTTCATACAATTTGTTTTTAAGTTTCCACACATTTATGTGTGACGGAGAGAAGGGGATCTGAAATATTTCGATTTTTGGGTGACTCAATGACCAAATAAATTCTGACACGCATTGAAAAAATTTCAATGAATTTATTGCCTTTTACCCTTCCATAGATACGAGATTCTTCGAAGATTTGCAGTTCTCAGTTTTCCACAATTATCCATAAACCAATAATTTCGGTCAGAAATATCACGCGCATCTAACTTATGGGCTCTCAACTTAATTGTATATTCCCGCGAATGGGTTGTGATATAGTTTCGTTCAACGAGAGGGGAAATCAGGGGAAATCAGATGGCGTTGCGAGTAACTCTATGATAAATTTGAATATTTGTATGGAGGATGTAAGATTTTTCTGAATTTAAAAATTTTGGAGTACGGAAATGGAGGTTTTTGATTTTTCTCGTTATAAATAAAACGTTCTGCATCGTTTAAAAATAGTTCCAGTGAATAATTATTTTTTCTTGAAATTTCATGCGGAACTATTTTTATACGACAGAAAACATTTTAATTTTAACAAGAAAAATCAAAAACTTTGATTTCCGCACTCCAAAACTTTTAGATTCAGAAAAATCTCACATCCTCCATACAAATATTCAAATTTATCATAGAGTTACTCCTAGCGTCATCTGTTAGTCTTTCTACATACATGCAATTTTTGCCAAAAACAAGATGGCGAAAATCACAACCCATTCGAATTGCTTTTTATTGCACTTCGTATGCCGAGCTTTTACACCTCATTTAAAAAACAAAATAAAACTAACGACGCTGTCTGCACAATATTATAAAATTCATTTATGACCTCGTTTACAGACACGCACCCATAATATCAAGTTCAAAGACTTTGGACCGAGAGGAAAAAAGAACACAAAATGTTTTTCTTTTTCTTTTATTTTTATAATGACGCATCGAATTAATATTGAATTCAGCATTCAAAAAAGTTGTGATACAATAATCTGAGATAAAAGGCATATCTTCGGAGGATTATTTCGACTATGGTAAAGTCTGACAAAGTATAACAAAATATTGATAAATTCTAGTCGATTATTTTGATGATCGGATGGACTTTGATGATAGGGTGAACCGGAAAAAAGTCAACGAGATTGGTCTTGAGTTCTACACAAAATCAGGCAACAACTCAACATTCATGACCAACACACTTCAAGCAAAAGTGCTTCGAGTGACAGCTGCCAAATAGATTACTATTTTGTATGTTTCTAGATTTTTTTAACCGTACCAAATTTCGTTCGATACACTGTCCTGTTTCAGTACTCTATTTAGAGTACCACTCTTCTTGCTCGAAGTGAGTTGTCATGGCGAAATATTAGGAGCAATTAAAATAGCGAATCTGTGGGAAGAACGTAAGTGTTTCCAAAAAATATCCGGTAGATATACTGGCTCTATACATTCGTTAGGAGCTGAGTTGCACTTACGGTAACTCTAAAAAACAAAACATTTTTTAATTTTAAAGCACCCTGTCTAGACTGATAAGAATTGATAGAGACGATAACCTAAACGATAACTGAATATTTAAAAAAAAAAAGAATTACTTTCCTGTCCTTCTTATCGCCTAAAAAATATTGTTAAATTTACAAACTTAACAAAAAAAATAATCAACAAACACATCACAAAACAGAGATGATTCTTTCGTTGTGAGTTCATGCGGCCGTATTTGTTAATACAAGTCTCATTGTCTCACCGATTCACCAATGTGTCTACTACACATGGTTTAGAGTTTTTTTTTCTTATATAATTGCCGGCACAACATTACTTTCGAACAAGCGTGTTGATGTTAGTTTATTCCCGGCATATGAGTGCACCGTCAATATAAAACAACAATAATATTTGAGTCATTGGTTGTTGTCGGCTAAAGAAATACATCTTTTCCGATCATGCCGTGAATGAACACAATTCTTCAATGCAATTAAATTTTCCGTTACATTGTCATAATCAGTCAAGCACTGCTTTTTAATTCGGTTCTAATGAGAATGCAACTCCGTAACCTTTGCATCAACATTACATCACATCATTCGGTTTTTCTTTACACAAAAATGTGATCGACAATTACATTCGTGTGCTGTCTTACCTTTGGAATCAAGCTAATTTTAGGCACCCTTAATTAAACGAATCAATTAATTATGAATACTTCGACACTCTTTTTCTGTACAAAACTATGCACATAATTAAGTTAATGTTCACTATACTACTCCAGTCATGGAAAACAACAAAATAACAACTCGTGCAACCGAACGAATAGAGCCACTAAAACACTGAAGTAAGAACGATTGCTGAACAGCTGAATTGTCCCATATACAAACACTTTCGTTAATATTAGAATAATTTACAATCAAAGTTCATATGGGTAAGAAAAAAAAATTGAACGTCTGGCCGTTTGTTGTGTGTGGGAAATCATATGGCAGTGTGTGTATATTGGGAGTATACTATACGTATTCAGATGTCTATATGCTCATAATTCTGTGTGTTTAAAAATATAAAAATTAAATGAAAAATTTAACGTTTTTATCTTGAGTGTTTGTAACATAATAATACATCCAGCGCAGTGGGTGATGATAAAATGCGACTGCAAATAAAATAATATCTCGAAACTAGAAATGTTTTACTAATCTCGTTAAGAATGATGATTTGTTTTTTTTAGAAATACTGAAGAGGCAATGATTTAATGATTGTGATTCTGTTTGTACTTCATTTTTGAACAAATCAAGGAAAATCACATCACGATGATGTTATAATATTTAGATCTGTGACAACGCATTCTTACCGTAATTTCGCCTCGAATTTCAGGTATTTCAACACGTAATGATTGTCAGTTTATCTATCTTTTAGTAGTCATCTTATATGAACTAGGATAGGATAAGATGGGCAGGAAAGCTGATGCATGTTGTGCATTACCCATATTTTCGAGAGATTTTACAATTGTGAATCATATGATTATCTATTAGAACATAGGTGTCGCTAGTTCGTGACATTTTTAGAGTCACGATTGTGACTTACGCATGTGACGTATGAGAACTGTCTTCAACATTTTTTGTTGTTTTCTTAGAGACCTATTACAGTCGAGAGCTGACTAGTTGTAACTAACAGCAGACACTAATCATTTGCGATTAGAAAAACCCTATGAACTATGTCAGACTCGGGAGTCGAACCCGTGACATATAGGGCGTGAGTCCATCGCTCTATCGATTGAGCTACCCGGATTAAATTGACTAACTACCGATCTTAGCTCCTTAAGTAGCTATCCCTGTCAATAGGGACCTAAGTGAATTTGTCCCAATTTTAGTATGAAGACATTGAGAAAATGCACGGCATAGTAAAGTAAACCAGGCAAGAGCAGAGGACGCAAATATCGACTGCTCTGGTCTGGTTGCCGTTACATTGCTGTGATAAAATGTTAGTACAGACGACCAGTATATCGACAATGTAATTATCGGATCTATTACTTCTATTCACCTAGTCGGTTGGCCTGTAGAGGCGCCACATTTTTTTATAGTACTTCATTCTCACTGTACTATTTTTGTGTAACAACTTCACGTTGATTCATTCCCATGAAATGTCACTGCAGTGAAGTTTGTTCATGAAAAAATAATTCAGTGACAGCAGACTTTTGATGAAGAAAAGTACTAAATTGTAATAGATTTTACCCTTAGTTTCTAAACTCCATTCTCCTATTGATCTAACAATTTTCAAGTCGGCTATGTAAGCATCGCTTTAGGAAGCTCTTTTATTTACACTATAACAGCTGATTAGCTTTACGATTAGGGATGTTTGCAGAAATGTTGATGATAAACTGAAATTATGCGCATTCGAGGTGTTGTCAATTTTCACGTCTATTTTCTCAAAATTTTTCATTTGTGCAGTTTTTAAGAGATTAGCTGCTTTAGTGCGTATCTACTTAAAATCGAAGCGCATCTAGGTGTAAATATGCTAAGTTGATTAATCTAGTGCGAGTCATTGAAAAAGAATTCGGATTTTACGATTTGACCTCATATTATCTTAACTACTGATTGAAATGATTTGAAAGAAAATTGAATAAATTTTCGAATTATGAGTAATTATACTGAATGAAACTCGGTTTCAGATTTATTTCTATGTTTATTGCAAAGTTTACCTTACACTTGACCTTACACTAATATACATCGTGTAGGTCTATTGTCTTTGGTATGGGGTAGGGTAGTCTCGTTTCGCACGCCACACAGATTCATGGTGTGCGAGACTCATCTCTAGGTGGTGAATCTCAAGGTTCTAACAGGTTAAGACAACTCTGAGTTGATCACGAGGGCGGTGACACACAATTGCGTCAACGGCTGCGATGTTTATATGTAAAATGGAACTTAACAAAAACAAAATTCTGAATTTTCGAGAAAAATATTTTCTTCAAGTTGATTTCTCACACTGTTCACAAAATTTGGTGTCAACCGCCTTCGTGGTAGTCCCAACCTGTTCTTTCAGAACTTTGGTGAATCTAGCACAATCATGACTTTTCGTTACATTTCGTAAAAGGACGCATACTATGATTCGCGTGTGCGAGATTCTGCGACACCTTTGGTATACTTTACGTTTTTCTTTTCATTAATTTAGTGATTAGGGACTTTCTTATATGTAATTTGAAATTTTGTGAAGAAAAGTGTAGATGATACGAACGTGGTATTTTTTAAACAGTCTCTAAAAACCGAGGGGGAAACTTCACGAGTAAATACTGTGACAGTTGCTGTTGGCTATTGGTGAACAATAGAAGGAAATAATGCGCCAATAGAAGGAAATAAAACACCACTAGACGCAGGGACAGAGTTTGCTCGAGTAGTTTTCCCGAAAAACTGATTAGATCAAAAGAACTATTCTACTGCTACTACTACTTCTCTTTAGATCGATCCTTTCGTCTTCTGGTGCAATTTAACAAGGATTGGAACCGTCCCATTCCAACAGTTTCTATTTAATAATCAATTAGTTGTCAAGTATCCAATTTGAATTTTCCAAATAACATATTCAACAAATTATACACATTTTCAAATGTATTATATATCAAACCGTACTGTCCCTCTACGGTTCGACTTCACTTGTGTGTTATACAGAAATATGTGTATAGTAGGTTCCTACTACCTACATACAACATTTTTCTCTAATTTAATTTCAAACTTTTTCCCAGAAATTTGCATTATTATAAAATATTTTTGTATTTTCAAAACCATGTATCATTTCGCAGAAAAAAAGAGGAAATAAATAAATAATAATACAAGAAAATATATCCCTAATAATGTCCAGAGAGGGCCACTTTCGTTTCATATTATGTATCTCCTTTACGGTCTGTAGTACTACTAGTGTATTCATTATAAGTAAGTATTTTTGAGTCGAGTTCGCAATAATATCTCATTGTAATGCCCCGCATAAATGAAAATGGCAAACTTGTTCACTAGCCATTTATATAAATATAATATCCATCTATGTATCTACGTATTCTATATTCTATGCTTATAATGATTTGTTGTTATTTTATAAGTTATAACAGGCGACTGGAGCGAGAAATCTACCAAATATAATATTTTCTTTTCTAAAGTCATCGTATTCTAAACGAAGGCTTGATAAGTGAAGATAACAATTTTCATTGGAACTCATCATGTCCAGTAGGGTCGGTCGATTTTTGAATATTTTCCATCCGAGCTTCTGGACCTAGCTGATCCGACTCAGCGGAGTCTAAAGAAAATTTTAAGACCAAAAAAAATATTTTCAAAAATGTTCTATGCCCATTTTCGGCCTACTACGAAAAATTATATTTGTGAAAAAGCTCCATGTATGTCAAAAATGGCTAATTTTTAGTCACTCTAATGGCGATCACTCGACTGCATTTAAAACTTTTCTCAAAATCTTTTTACTTCTTGATTCCCTATCAACGTAGCTTTAAAATAAGCTATTGTGCGACAAAATTTAAACTCATTTTGTGGAAAAATCTGCAAAAAAAACCTCTCTCAAATAAAAATATCGGAAACCTGCGAAACTTTTTTACCCAGGAAAAGTATTTTCCTCACAAAAATGATGTTTCTTTGGGTTTGTTTATTAGAGTAGACACTGTACTTTATACTAAGACCGTTTTACCAACAATTCACTTTTTGGCATAGACAAGAAAGCCTTTAGATTGTCGATACCTCGAAAAACTAGAAGATTTTCAAAAAATCGAATTGGGCAAAGCATAGAACATTTTTGAAAATATTTTTTTTGGTCTTAAAATTTTCTTTAGACTTCGCTGAGTCGGATCAGCTAGGTCCAGACGCTCGGATGGAAAATATTCAAAAATCGACCGACTCTAATGTCCAGGTATATTGCAATCATTTGTGTAACTAGAGATACCAGAGACCGAAGTACATCACGTCTATACCAAAACAAATAGAAATTTTCATTTAAAAATCCCACCCACAAAGTGTATGAGTGTTAAAAATATAAAATTTTCATGAAGCCAATTATTTCAACGTTTCGTACCAATTGAGAATCCTCTAAATGTGATGCACAAATTAGTTATTTAGATGTACAGTTCTTACCATTCAATTATGCCGTATTACACAGCATATTCGAAGTTAGTTGGTTTTGGCATTAGCGCTGTTTTTAGTTGGATTATAATTCAGTATTCATTAGAGCTCACTAATTACTCCTTGCCTTTAATGAATGAGCTCTAATGAACCACTTTTCGCTAATTAAAAGTAGAACGGAGCGTCTATATAAAATACAAAATGTTGAATGTTATATTTACGAGAGGTAAGGAGAAATATTTTCTTTTCATGTCCTTCATAATTAGTATCCATAGGATGTAAAGTACACACACAATTATTTCGTATTTATTAGTTTGAAAGGCAAAGCGAATCTTTTTAATTCAATCAAAACAGTGATACTATTACTTCTGTTAATATAAGTTTTTTCAACGGATCGATTGCAAAGAATTTCTTCATTCTTTTGATTTAAATTGTATTTTACTTACGTAGGACTAAGACATTAGCCTCATTTGTTATCACCTTCGACGTGTCGCGCATAACATTATCACCATCATTGAAAAAGTACACATTTGCAATTCGGCACTTCTGAGGAACCGTTTATACATTCCAATGACAATACTTCCGAGCAATTATCACCATGAGCGCGCAGGATTGAAAGATAAGTTGCAAATGTCCGATTATTTCTTTAAAGGTGACGAACTCTGTTGTAATTATTAATTTTTCAACAATTACAACCTGCGCGCCTCGTCCTCGCTGAGACTTTCTTTTTTCGATCAACAACTTTTTTTTTTTACTTTTACATCTCGGCAAGCCTCGACTTCTTCGTGACAAGTGTGTAATATATATTACATGCTGAGGGCGTCGACAGACGTGCTTCAAACATGAAAAGTAAGGTTTTCGACGCATGTAGTATGTAAAATCCATTACAAAACTCTGGAAACGCGGATCAACAAATTCACACGAAAACTCTACTTTTCAACTTTTTATCCATTGTTATGTAAATAACTATAAAATCATTGAAGTGAACGAGTTTTACTTTACTGTGGATATAAGGTGGCCTTTTCCTCCCTAGGGAAAAGTCTTTACATGGCTCGTAAAGTATAGTATAGTATAGTATGACCAGTGATAAAAAGATGAAAAGTAGAGTTTTCGTGTGAATTTTGTTGATCCGAGGCGAAGCCGAGGTCAATAAACACACGAAAACGAGACTTTTCATTTTTATCCCGAGTTATGTAATGGATTTTACATGCTGAGGGCGTCGAAAGGAGTGCTTGAAACATGAAAAGTACGGTTTTCAATGCATGTAGCATGTAAATGTATATTTCATCACAGAAGCGAAAACGAGACAACAACATAGAACTGAAGTGTAATTTTTGATTTATTCTTCTAGTTAAGTAATTTTGACATCCGAACATCGCGCGTATGTGATAATAGTAGATTATTCACTTCTGTTCACATGTTTATTTAGGGAAGTTGGGAAGTTATTGCATGAGCCGAAGGCGAATGTTATAACCCCAAGTGTCTAAATAAACATTTGGACAGAGGTGAATACGTTATTTTATCTACCGAAGGCGAAATAATAGCACTTTTTCACTGCTATTATTTCACCTAGGTAGATAAAGCATTTTGATCTGGATACGAAATATCAAATTACTTCCCTGGTGTAGTTATGTGCTATATTTAAATCCGTTGAAATTACTTAGAATAAATCAAGTAGCATAGCAGATTCGATGACTATCGTAATGAGCCACTTATATGTGAAGATTTACAACTGATGAAATAATACAGCGTGGCAGTTACAGTGATATTCATATTGCAATTCACGCAATATCCTTCCTATTCTCTTCACAAATGTAGGAGTCTTTTTGCTGGATGTTCCCGCATCTTCGGCTCCTTCAGATAGTTTTACTTGTACAAGATATCAATTTGGTAGGCTGCACGTGTACATGAGACATGATACTATGATACTTACTTACTATGATAGGCTGTGCTATAATCCCGTTGTCAACTATTCTACCCAAAGCTTGATAGCCGGACAATAACGGTAACGGACAACGTATTTATTAATAATATCGTGTCTGTAAACCTGTTCCATTCCTTGCTGTTTAGTTTGAACATTTTAATTTTAATGGAACGGCTGCCGAAACCAATTACGTAGAAATTGGTAAATGTGTTTCCACGCAACAATTGAATGAATCGATATAAATTTGATTCATAAAAAATACACAATTGCGCTTCCATACAATAGTTAGACGATTTCACGTTACATCCCATCATCAATTCCGAAAATATACCCAGATATATTCTGTATAAATAAAACCGACAGACACATCACATAATAGAGAGCATATTCTATAAATTAACAGCATTAAATGATCTATTCTCAAATAGAACAAATGCTTCATATACGTGGATGTGGATGAAATGCTCGTAATGACGTTTGAATCGACAAATTACATCTACTGATTGTACCAACGTAGGTGGATAAATTGAGCAGAATAGAGCCATAATGGCAACACTAAGGGATGGAATAACCGTGCGAAATATATATAAATTATGGCATGAAGGTTGAATGTAGTAAACGTATATAGTATATCTATATAGTATGCAATACACAGTATATATACATAGCTGATATGGTTTTTGATGGTAGATTGTGTTTATATGCGAAAAAGTGAAGAATGTGGTGATGGAGTTTTTGGTTTGAATACAATTTTAATTTTTAAACGAATGCAATTTTCTATGGAAAAAGATAAGAGAAACTTTTAATTAAATTACATTACCTGGGTTGTGTGTGGAGTTGTGAGTTTCATATTTTTGTGTAAATGAATTATTTACGTTATTAATTTTGTGTTTAGAAGAAAATTTTACGACGACTAGAGTAATATAACGCAATTAATTATAGATTTTCTCTAGTTATATTTTTCTCTCCTTTTGTTGATGAATTCGTTCAACTTTTCCATAACAGATGGCTACAGCACATAACCCTTTAGTCGGATGATGCAGTTTAACGAACAACATTACATAATAAATACTGGAAGTCATTTCATCGTGTTATTGTTGCGTTCATCATTACAAAAGTTCAAGTTACGACATCTTTGCTGTCTTGTTGTACAGCCACTATTATAACCTGACGTCGAAATAACTCGTACTTAGATTTTATCAAAATTGAGTTATGAGAAGATACTTGTTGACGATTCAATTCGTAGTGTGCAAAAGCCCTAAGATTGATTAATTATCTCGAGGTCGAACAAAATTATATTAATTTTAGCTGATTACCAATTAAGAATTAATTACAAAATCGTCACGGCAAACTTATCACGATTTTACCACTAAATCTACTACTTATTATGTTCAAAGTATCGCCTTGTGTTTGATGTAATATCTTTTACGTGTTACGACATGTTTCATTTTCATTTACATTGCCTAATCACGTAAAGCATTGTACTTACAAGGTTCCAAGTTTTGTATTTGACAAGTGGGGTGTTACAGCCCGACCCGAAGGGAAGTAATATACTATTATCACATACGCGCATAGAAGAATAATTCAAAAATTACACTTCAGTTCTATGTTGTTGTCTCGTTTTCGCTTATGTGATAATATATATTACTTCATTTGTATTTAGTACACTAAATGTTACTATATAAGAGAACATCGAGCTAATGGATTTTTTTTATCATTGTTGGTGATAGCAGATGACTATCCTCTTATTAACATTAAGGGATTTTCCAAAACTTCAAAGTTCAAAAGCTCTATAATCTTAAAGTCGAAATCACATAGCTCTAGCAATTATTCGTAATTTATTTTGTCACTCAGTTTATAACAGAACCATAAATATCTCGTTGGGTTATAGATCGATCTGTCTTATTCTTGGAAGCAAATTGGCAATGTATAATGTTCAGAACTTTATATTTCATTCTAATGAATGTTAAAGGAGATCATTCAAGACATTTATAATTCATTAATATTTCAACCTCACGTCAAATTATACTGCTCGTATGTCCATCGTCCATCAGCATTATTATTATCCTGTAATTCAATTGCATGTCGGCGTCGTCATGAAGTCGTCAATTCGGTTACATAGAGTAATTTATGTAACATCCAGTTTACAGTGGTGCATACGTGTGTACTGACTACTGTATGCATGCATATACATACATACGGAATCAAACGTCAAGTGTACAATGTTATGGGTGAGGCATAGCCATTGCTCGACAATAACCTTAAGTGAGTTGTCGTAGAAATCGTGCGCGGACGTGCTTTGGATCAGCTCTTGAAAATCAGTCTTTTTTCCGGTGATTGTAACACTGAAGCGCTTGGAATTCCTAACCAAAATATTTTGTAGGGTTCTTACTGTAAGGCACAGGAGTTGTAACTCAGTTGCATCAGTAAGTATTACAGAATATTAAATCAAAGTGTATTGCAATTTTGTTTTCGGCCGCCATACTGGAAACACGCAAAATGTACCGATCGGCCAAGTATGCATTCCCAACAATCACATAAAGATATACAAACGAGTCTTAGAATACATAAACAAGGCTACGCGCACATATGAAGGTAAGACTAGTTGCACTCTAAAAAGACTCTCTTCGAGAAACAAAAACATTAATGTAAGGCTCTCAACGAGCTCAATCGATATAACATTGCTCTGCTCGAGCAATTCATCAATGCTCTCGTCGAGCATTATCGAAATAAAATTTTTACTCTGCTCGAGTAAATCAAACAATCCATTCCTTACATGTAAAGGACAGACACCGGTAAACAAATTGTGGCGCCCAATCAAAAGTACGGGAAGTGAGCAGTATAAATCAACTCTCTGCATAGTCATCGCACCGAGCAACGTATACACAAATGTATGTAATGGTATTATACTGCGTCCTCCGATATTCATACGATCGCACACTAATAAACGACCAAACTCGCTTATCGACAGATTGCCTCTTTCTCACTTTTATCGAAACAATCAATTAACGAACATCGTGGTCACAGAACAAAGTGCAGTAAATCCGGAAACTTCTCGAATATTACACAAATTCAATTTTTTATCCAGTTATACAGTGCTACTAACCCGGTCAACATCGCGAAAGGTAAAGGCGAGCGTTAAAGCCAAATTATTATTGGAAATTTCTAATTACTGCTACCTCTACAGAACGTTTTTCTTGGTTATGTCAACCCAAGTCTTCGATAATCAAAGCGAATCCGAAATCGACGATTACGAGGTCGACGAAGACGAGGTGTTAAAATCGGACCCTGAAGACAACAATAATTCAGATCTTAACAACACGGTCACTAATTTCGGGAAACTGGTGGTAGAGAAGTACATCGAAGTGAATAACGATCGCAACGCAAGCCTCAGTTCCACTACAGTATTTACGTCGACTGGCATTGAAAAGCCGAACAATAAGCAGATTGTAACGAATAAGGAGCCCGACGGTAGTATAATCACCACTCCTGAACTAGTGTTGAATCAATCCAGTAAAACCGACTGCAAAAGAGGAAGAAGCGCGAACAATACACCATCCGATTCGCCAAATCCAGCCAAAAAACATTGTCCGATTATCAACATGCTTCCATCCATGGCTGATGCCCTCAAAGCTGATGGAGGTGGACACATGGTGGACATCGTATCGCTCAAAGATGGTCATCCGCTAACTAAAGATCAAACCGACCTCATCAAGGAAAGATTGACCACCGAGCTTTTTACTAGAGATAACATCTCAAATATCAAAATCGAACCACCGTACTTCGATGGTACTAAATTGCGCGTTATTTGCGCGAACGTTGACTCGAAAGAATGGCTGCTAGACACAGTTGGCAAGCTCGAGAAAAAAATCGAGGGTATCGAAATCGGTACCAAAGAATTAGGCGTTCCGCCGAAGATGATTACTGTCACTATCACAATGCCAGTCAAAACATACGAACCTCCGGTCCTATTCAGTATCATAACAGCTCAGAATTCTGTCGACACAACTTATTGGCGCTACATGTCGCGCACGAAAGCAACGAACGGCAGACAAACCTGGTTTATTAGTGTAGATGAAACGTCACTAAAGCAACTCAAAGAGTTGGGCTACCGCCCGTATGTCGGGCTGGATCGCATCAAATTCAGTGTGCAGAATGGAAATCAGAAATGAATTGCAGACATTCGTTATCGAATTATTGTTAGCCTTCATAAGTAAATCATTATTACCCGGCAATAAATGGCAGCATACTTATTATCGAGCTTATTATGAGTCTTTCATTATTGAAGTAAAATTTAAGAAAATAAAGGCATCAAGAATAAGAATTTTCGGCCTGCTGGTAAAGACAACGAGGACAAACACTGACTCAGAATTCCGTCTCAAAGGTAAAGTTGTTCTTCTGAATAAACCATCATAACAACCCTTTACAAACCTACCATGCCGCAACGAAATAAAAAATTAGAATTTTACCAAATTAACTTACACAAGTCCGCCACACCCACCGCCGACTTAAATAGGATCCTCAACAAGAAAGTATCATTCATTGCCCTTCTGCAAGAACCTTCCTTTAGATCAGGAAAAATCCAGGGACTTAATAGGAGAAGAGGCAATGTCGTCCATGCAGTAGGTAAAGGCTCCCCTAGAGCTTGTATTTACATCTCAAAAGACTGGACAATACAACCGCTGTACCATCTGTGTACCAGAGATTTAAGTGTAGCTCGTCTAAGAGCTAAAAAATTTGGCAATGACATTGAATTACTGATTAGCTCTGCATACTTTCCATATGATTCCATAGAAAAGCCACCTACAGAAGAATATATGAACTTGATCAACTACTGCAAATCGAATGCAATTCCCCTAATAAGTAGTATCGATGCTAATGCTCATCATCATGCCTGGGGAAGCAAGGACATTAATGAAAGAGGCAAAAGTCTCCTGGAATTCATTCTTTCCTCAGACTTAATGATCAATAATGTAGGATGTAAACCAACATTCGTAATTAAAAACAGATCAGAAGTTCTAGACGTGACATTATCGTCGCCCGACCTGTTCTCGTATATCACGGGATGGAAAGTCACTGACGAAATTCTAACTTCGGACCACAAATGCATCCGGTTTGACCTAGATCTTGATACGCAGCCACCACTTCTCTTCAGAAATCCAGCGGCGACCAACTGGAATACTTTTACTCAAACTCTGCAGAGTAAACTTAGCCCGGAACCTACCAATCTAGTTTTACTTAGTACTGACGATGTAGAAAGAGAAGTGGAAAAAGTTCACGTTGAAATCGTTGATTCATATGAAAATGCATGTCCTCTTCACAAACACAAAGCAGGTCATTCACTACCTTATTATACATCAGAAGACAAAGCATTGAGGTCAAAACTTCGTCGCGCCTTTAACGCAGCAAAATCGCCTTTTAGCAAGGTCACCTGGGACGATTTCTATAAGATTCAACGAGAATACAAAATGGCCCTGAAAAAGAAAGAACGAGTTGGCTGGAAAGTACAATGTACGGCTATTGATAACCTTAGAGACTCGGCCAAAATGTTCAAAATTCTATCAAAGGACCCAGTCCAATTAGTAGGATCTCTACAACTCCAATCAGGTAATTATACTGATACTCTAGACGAAACGTACAGGCATCTTGTAGCCTCGCACTTCCCAGGCAGCAGAATCATCGAAGGTGAAGAACCTCTGCCGGACGTTCCTCTAGGAACAGCCATTCCTAATGATAAACTAATTCAAGAAACAATTACAAATGACAGGTTAACTTGGGCAGTAAACACATTTGCACCGTTCAAGTCACCAGGCGAAGATGGAATTTTTCCTGCTCTAATACAAAAGTCCATTCATCTTTTCGTTAACAGATTACGACAAATCTATTCCGCTTGTCTCCACCTAAAATATGTTCCCAAGAGGTGGAGGGGAACCAGAGTAGCATTCACACCTAAGCCAGGTAACATTGATTACTCCAAAGCGAATAACTTCAGGCCTATTAGTCTGACATCATTCTTCTTGAAAATTTTGGAAAAACTCATTGATCGTTATATTAGGGACGGACCACTAAGTATAAAAAAATTACAACCGCAACAACATGCCTATCAGCTGGGCAAGTCTTGTGAAAACGCACTGCATAATCTACTTACTACTGTAGAAGCTGCGCTACTTACAAATGAATACGCACTGGGATGTTTTATCGATATAGCTGGCGCTTTTAACTATATCACGTACCTCGCGATCGTGAACGCTTGTCGTAAATTCGGTATTGATCCAGGTATCATAGATTGGATCTTTTTTATGCTAAAAAGCAGAATTGTCTTTGTTCGCTACGGTGAGACAAAGCTAACGATTGTAGTCACCAAGGGCAGTCCACAAGGTGGAGTACTCCCCCCTCTCTTATGGTGCATGGTAATTGACGGTCTAATTGAATCACTTAATAGCCGTGGATATCAAACAGAAGGTTTTTCCGATGACTTAGCCACGATCCTAAGAGGCAAGTTCGTACCTACTCTTTGTGATATCCTTCAAGGAGTTCTGAACGAGGTGTCGAAGTGGTGCTTGGAAAATGAACTCGAGGTTAATCCTGGTAAGACTAAAATGATTCTCTTCCGGAAAAGTATAAGAAAAATAGAAGCTATCAGAGTACCAACCATTAACGGTATACCGATCTCATTGGTGGACGAAGTGAAATACCTAGGGGTCATTCTGGACTGCTCATTAAGCTGGATACCCAATATTGATTATCGCATTCACAAGGCTACCATAGCACTTTGGCAATGTAGGAAAGCATATGGCAAATCGTGGGGCCTTTCTCCTAAAGTACTCTATTGGATCTACACTTCGGTTGTTAGACCTATTCTACTCTACGGTTCCTTTCTATGGAACCACAAGTGTTGCCTTAAAAATGTCATAGATAAGCTCAATAAATTTCAACGATTGGCATGCAAAGCTATAACTGGAGCATGGCACTCTGCTCCCACTGCAGCTTTAGAAGTAATTCTCGAACTTACTCCTCTGCACATTCTGATAGAAACAGAGGCACTTTCAGTGCTTAGTAGACTCAAAAGGGACTCTAATATCAAACTTAAAGACGCTGGACATTCAGCAATTTGGTACAGGTCCAAGCAATTTCTTCCAGTCATCCATTTGAAGACGGACTACGTTAACCCAATGTTCAAATTCGAACGCAAATTCACACTAAATATACCTGAAAGATCCCACTGGAAGGATAGCCTACTGCCACTGACAAATGGCATACAATTTTACACAGATGGCTCTTTGATAAATGATCAAGCGGGAGCAGGTGTCTTCTGCGAAGCGCCGAGAGTGGAATTGTCCATTCCGCTAGGTAAATATAGCTCCATTTATTTAGCTGAAATCGCGGGTATACTCAAATGTTGTCATGAAGTCTTAAAGCTTAGAACAGTAAATGAAGTGATTTCAATCTACACAGACAGTCAGGCAGCCATCAAAGCATTTAAATCAGTCAAAATAAGTTCGGCTCTGACCCTGAAGTGCTGGCAATCACTAGATGACATCTCGGTTGATAACCAAGTTAACATCACTTGGGTGCCAGGACACTCGGGCATTATAGGTAACGAAAAAGCAGATGAACTGGCCAAACAAGGGGCACAAACTGCTATCGAACTTATCCCTGAACCATTAATAGGAATTCCGCCATCAATTATTAAGCGCGAAATAAACAGATACAAATACATGAAATCTACTAAGTACTGGCATGAACAAGAAGGATGCAAACAATCGAAGAATAATGTTACACTGCGTAAGAACCACTCTAAGTTTCTTCTTAACCTTAGCAGAACTAGGCTGAAAGTTTATGTAGGAGTCATGACGGGTCACTTTGATTTTAACAAGCATCTTACGAATATAGGAAAACGACTGGACTCAGGATGTGATCTATGTGGAGCACACATTGATTCAGCCGACCACTACCTATGCCAATGCCCAGCATTTATCCAGTCCAGGTACAAATGTCTTGGCAATTTTACACTTAGAATCGGTACTATTAAATCACTACACCCCAAGGATGTCCTAAGCTACATATGTAGTTCGGGAAGATTCCGGGAAAAGTACGGAGTGTAGTATTCTGGCATAATGACGATACATGGGTGGCACAATGGGTCCACAAGAGGCCTACGTGCATATCTGTTTAAGCAATTGAACAGATGCCCTGTTTAATAAATAAATAAATAAATAAGTACATCGCCTAGACTATTCATGAAATAATAAAACTCTGTCTTTATGGCGTGTACAATTCGTATTTCTATGTATTAAAAGCAGTTCAGAGTATATGACATGTTCATAAGAACACTGGGCCCGGTGAACAAATACAATTTATTTCACTTCCACATATAAATGACAGGGAAAATTGTCTATCAATTATTTAGGAGATACAAAATATAAAAAAAGAACATGGAAATAGAACTATATTGACATACGACACGAATGATGACGATAGTCGGTTTAGCATTAATTTAAATACATTTTCATAAATTGTATGTAGAGTAGAGAGTCTTGGTTCGACAGGATCTATACGGGTAGAACATTTAGTCACGTGCTTATGTGATAAAGCAATTTCGTTATTGTTACAGTGAACATGCTCGATAAATTTATCTTTCTGTTTTCTCTGTTCGCATAGCAAACGTTTCTTATCCAGGCCGATGATGACATGAAGCAACGTTAAAATTAGGTCATTCATTCGGTCTGGATAGACAAGCTATACAATCACCAAGAAGTTAGAATTACGTAGACCCAATCATGAGGTAGTCATTCAGGTAGTTCAATCGGTAGAGCATAGGACTCATACCCAAGAGGTCCCTGGTACGACTCCCGGTGCAACAATGTTTGCCTGGTTTTATTCTAATCACTTGGTGATTAACCACTAGCTATTAGTTATCTAATGGCTGTAGGACCGTAACAAAGTCGCAAATTTCAAGAAATCCAATATTCCATTTCTTCGCAACAATCACGCCATATTGACATAATGTCAATGACACAGTTCACAATATACTGTAGGATAAGCGCCATCTATGAACGACTAGTCATTAGTGATGGTTGTGGTCTTCGCACGCCACTCGTGGCTTAGAGAATTCACAATGTATGGGACGTTTACACGGTCGATTTGTGAACTATCTGAGTCGGGAGAGATATGATGAAAAAATGACTATTCATATGATCAAGTGACTTGTGCAATAGCACAACAGGCCCACTAGAGGCTTAGGAGCTGGGCTAACCCCCTTATCATACAATCCAATCCAATCCAATCATGAAACACAGATGCTAACACTTCACACGGTGTCACAATATCACTTCCTGGAAGCCTGTGTTTCAATATACAAAGAATTTGGGACAGTCGCGTTTCATCCTCCCCACTGGTGCAATCGGACTTTATTTTACTTGTTGCAATTAGGCATCAACGACAAAAATAAGCAATCAACCTATTATATAATAATGATGAAGATCAGAGATGAAGTAAAAGATTTGAATCAATTTGTTGAAAGTCCATCAAAGTGACAATAAATCCTAAGTTCGAACAAAACATAGACGCTGCATAGATAGTGATACAATTTTTGATTTCTCATCACTTCTAAACTCGCAAAGCTTAAAGCTAAACTTGTAACGAATTCCATATTTCTAGAAATGTTTTTAAATGGTCTTCACCATTCTCTACACATAACTCTTTATAAAAATAAATGGTAACTCTTTCACAAAATTCTAAATTTTATCTGTAGAATCCGAATGAATAAATTCATTTTTCACAATAGCTTCGATATCACGGAAGTATAGGAAATTTTAGTTTGAGTGATCATGAACGATTAGGAGAAGTTATGACCACGAATTTTAATTTACTAAACGTTAAATAGCCCCTTCGATGGTGACTTACCTTTCTAGTTAGTTCATTAGTGACATTTACATTACCTTAAATCATAGACCAATCATTTTTGTTTCGATCCTTTTTGGAGCTGTGTAATAGGTAAATGAATAACGTTTCCGACCCAAATAGTGAACAGATAGCCGATGCTAAGAAGTGTTTTTGTCAGAATAATGTTGCTGAAGTGCTGATTCCTCTTTTAGTAGTTTTTTAACATTTCGAATGAATCCACAAGCTAGGTAAAATGAAAAATTCAAGCAAAATCAGAGCTTGAAGTTAACAATATAAGAAATTGTCAAGAAAGTACACGTGATGGTATTAGTGGACATATCATTTATGTGTGTTCCAATAATGATGAACGTATGCTCCAAATTGTGAACATGCAGAATTGCGGACAAAACCAATTTTATGGTAGCTTTACGGTTAGAATTCATCGATTTTAGAAATGTTGTCCACATGTACAAGATTATTAGTAGTTGATCTGTTCATTCAAGCGAGACAGAAGTACACTGCAGGGACATTTCAGCTTTTAATTGGTCGTCATAGAAGAGAACAATAACATGAGATGCACAGACAGGTTTTGATTCCAACGTTTATTTCTCAGTTCATTTAATTTTTACCAGTTGGACAAGTCGTGCGTGTTATCAGTTTGTACATATCACAAAAGTTTTCGAGCGACTGGAAAGTCAATTTTCAATCTTAGCTCTACGCCCGCGATTTTGTGTTTTGCTCCGGGCAATCTTCGTCAGTTTTTTAGCCTCAGCCGCCTTCTTCGCTAGAGCAGCCTTTTGCTCTTTTAATTTATTTTTTTCGGCGGCCATTTTCGCTGTTTCCAATTTCTTCTTTTCCCTGGCAACCTTACGCGCATCTTTAGCTGCCTGTTGTTGCTGCTTCTCTTGCATTTTAAACCGTTCGTGTTCACGCCAGTCGTCGCTTGTCATAACAGATGAAATTCGTGGACCACTTTCCTTCTTCGCTTTTTTTGGAACCTGTGCCGGCCAGAAGAACGCTTCCTTGAAAGCGTCCGAATTGAAATTCTCATGTGGTTCTTCGGCATCTGCAAAATGTGAGTGTCGGTGATGTTTTTGTTTTGAACAATTCAGTCAAACAACTCACCACAACTTTTCTGGATACAGTCCGTTGTCTCGTCAGTAACACTCGATTCTCCATCTTGTATTTCAGGACAACCTTCACCGTTCAAAGCAATTTCAGGACTGGGGTCTTCGATTGTAACAGGGATCATCGTTTGACATTTTGATGCCGGCGAGGCGACGTTTACAATATTGTTTTGTACCAAAGCTGTATCCAACTCGACAATGGAATCCATCTCTAAAATAAAAAATGAAAATTCGAATGGTGGCAACAGTTGAGGTCGTTTTGTATTACCTTCCGTTGACCACGTACTATCGTCGACGATGAAACAAATGTCATTGTCTTGAGTGAATTCCACAATCGATTCATCGATTTTGACGACATCTACAATCATTGCGCCTGAGTTTTCTGACGAGATCGACTTAGCGGCTGCCGCGTACATCTGCTTCCAAATTGTGAACAGCACAGAATATTCCTTTGCACCAGTCCAAACATCGCCTGACAACCGGAATGAGTTTAAAAGGCTGCTGCCCATGACTTGTTCGAAATGTTGCAACGAAGCAACAGCAGCGTTCTCATCCGGCAATGAATTTACGATCTCCGAGGTGTGTTCGTTTTGTGGGTTCCACAGTTGTTCCTGTTGTGATGCAGATTCTGTGAGAGTCGGTAGCACTCTTGAAAGGTCGATGTTCTCGATATTGAATGGGTAAATTCCACTTTTTCGAAAAGCGTTCTTTAAATGCTCGCCATACTTTATACCATTAATCGCTTTCTCAAGAATGGGCGCGACGTCTTTTTTTTCGATCTTTGCGTACTGATTTTGAAGACGCCAGTCCTTTGCTTGATTGGTCCATGAAACATTGAGCGGCTTGAAAACCCCCACGTCCATTGGCTGTGTCAGGTGCGTTGAGTTCGGATACAATGCAATTAACTCGATCTGATGTTCGGCACAAAAATCGCTCAACGTTAAAGATACGTGCGACTTGTGCCCATCAATGAAAACGATCACTGGCAACTGAATTCTTTCCTCCAACAACCATTTGTAAAATATGTTGACCATATAGTCGTGAAATGTTTGCTGAGTCTGCCAGCCATTATCCGATATACCAACACTCCACTTAGCAGGATTGCTAGCCAAAATTGCAGCAGGCATTCGCTTATAAGAATGTACCATCATCGGCGGTGTCATTTTTCCAGATGCACTTCCGCCTAACAATGCTGTAACGCATTCCTTCTCATCGTTTTTGGATCGATTATATACTGCTTTGTCACCTCGTTGAACCAGGACCACCTCTTTGCCGGGAGTCAAAATAAACCCCTTCTCATCCATATTGAACACACGCGACGGATCATTCAAAGCGTCCATTAGGTCATGTTCTTCGCAGTACTTCATAACTTCGGCATGCCATTCTCTGATTTTGTCTGCACTCACTGCAGCACGACGCAACGTAAGGTTCTGAGAAATTTTCTCAGATATTTTCGGATGTCGTTGACGGAACGAGTTGTACCATTTTCGGCCCGGTAGGTTATTCTTAAAGACGGTTTTTCTTTTGTTGATATTGAGATACAACTGAATGGATCGTTTTAGCTGCCGCTTAGTTACAGGGAATCCCCGCACAGCCAATCCGAAAACCCACTTTTCGATGGTTCGTTCCTCTTCCGGTAGCAACACTGTGGTGGGTCCAGGTTTTTTTCCTATCAACGTCTTGCCAGTGATCTTATTGAACAAAGTTGATCTCGGTACAGAGAACTTCTTCGCCGCTGCAAATTGACTGAGACCATTTTTTACCGCTTGTATCGCGGAGAAAAGTTGCTGTTCTGAGTACTTCTTATTCGACTGTGGTTTAGTGCGACCCATATTGAAAACTGAAAATGAAATTCGCGATAACATCAATATCAGCGCTTGCGAAAAGCTAAGCTGCAATAGGTTCGGATGAGCGTTCAAAATTAGGAACGTTCATAAAATCTGGATTTCGCTTTACTTTTTACTTAATTTTTTGCAATCATTACATATTCAATACAGAAATTAGCACGTTAAAGGAATCACAACACAATTTAATCTGTGATCTGATAAACATTTTTCACTTTAGGCTTAACCGAACCACATAAAACATTAAATTTGATAATCGTTTGCTTACCGAATAAATTTGGCTTGGAAGAGTTTCAGGCGACTGTAGAATAACGTTATAATTATTTTGGAATTTGTAAGATATCGAATCTTCAAACGACTTATGAAAAATGACTATGCTGGTCATGGCAATCTAGATCAAACGTTAAATCGAATTTAGCATTTTATATACTCGTAAAATATCGTTCACTTTAAAATTGTGGCGATGCGTTCATTTATTAGGAATAGTTCAATTATTGGGTCGGATACGTTACATTGTGCCTGAACATGCTATACTCACATTGGACAAATTCAAATATAATAATTTCAGTTTTTTGTCTTCGTTATAATATGGTGTGTTCATAATATTACATAATAATATATACGCTCATATATAATATATTGTGTCATATAGAATTCCGGCAATGTATAAATACAAACGTTATATTTTTGATAATGTTTTATTGACATGATGAAAGAAACTTCCCTTCAAGAGGGGAGCCAATTTAATTGGGCGCAATTGAGCATAATGAAATCGTTTACAAATTATGTGATTTTGTTTGTTGTTGTTAAATGAAATTACGAGTTGATTGATTTTCCATATAATACACGGATAATGGATTAAATTTTTGGATTTCGGGGATATTAATACAGTCTTAATTAATGTTGAATGGGAAACCGTTATTCGGATAAATACAATAGATCCATTGAAGTGTATGAATGACAGAATGAATGCGCTATTCCCGGAATGTATATACAAGATATATATATTTATTTAATAATAGGATAGAAACAGAGAACGAGAGAAAAAAAAATTAAATTTTCATTTAAACAATTTCCACACTGCTGGATTGGTTGTGTTAAGTGTGTATGTTGGAAACTTTTTTTTATTCTATTTGACTTTTTTTCCTTTCATTTCGTTGATAAAGTAAAATATTTCTGGTTAAAGTGTAACGCCTTTTTCTAGTTCTGTTTAAAATCTGAATGAATTGTGTCGTTGAATTTGTATGTATACGAAGCGGAAAATCGGAAAACTTATCGTCTATTTGGTTAAGAAGTGAAGTGTACGCAGTGAAAAATTGCTAACTCAAGTCAATTTTCTGATATAATATTGGAAGAATGAAATTGAATATCCAGCTAGGAAAACTTGAATTACTGTTCAAGATTAGATTTAGAGTCTTTTTAGTGGTTTGTGGTTTGATTTTTACCGATTGTCTTCCCTTTTGATTTCTTCTTTTTTCTTGTCTTCAAGTACCATAATGATTTTATTGACTAAATATTTGGATTTTCTTTATTTTGCTTCATCGTCTCTTTTTTTGCGTAAACTTTTCGAACAGTTTTCGTTTGGCATAATCGATTTGAAAAGGAAAATGGCATTTAACTTGAATGATATTGTTGTTTGCCATTTTAAACATACAAGACTATTATGAGAATGAAAAAACTTCAATTTTATTGTTGTACCACTTTAGAGTAGTCCAGATAAACAGTTCTGGTTAGGATCTCGATTCCGCATGTACGTGAAAACACACTTAGAATAGAACAAACTAGTTGATGCTTATAGATGGCATGCGCTCTTACTTGAATGATGAACACATTTCCAAACTCGTTGCACTTAATTGGTTCATAGTTAAGTTCTTTAGCATGTGTCTCAAAAAGGGCTCCGCTGGATTTTACGTTTTATTGTATTTATTTGTATTGAACACAGTGTATTCTACATGTAAAGCAACATTTTGGAACATTTTATGACATTTTTCTCGAAAATAGAAAAGCGATTTTCTCTTTGGGAAAATAGTTTTATCAAAAACTTAAAAATCAAATTTCTCTGAAACAGTAATGATAAGAACTGTTTTTTCTTATGAACTGATCTGAGGGATTCTTCTGAAAAACAGAAGACCGAAATCGGAAGCCTTTTCTATTGGAATTTTTTATATGTGCCCAGTAAGGTATTCGACCCCAGAAGCCAAAACCACTTTAGAAAAATTCTTCGAAGCTTGTGTGGCTGGTAAGAGGTCATCAAATACAGAAAACATACACTTTTCTTACAAAAATTTCTAAAGTTACAGGAGCCGTACACTGTACGGCGTACAGGGTCGTGTGGGGTGTCATTAGAAAGGTAATTGCATGTACTTCCGGGCAAATAGGGCTGAAATAATGTAATGCAGGTACTTCTAGTAAATTTGAAAGGCAAAGATATTCGCTTTCATCTGTCTTTCTAGTTTATTGATTTTTTTTAGGAAAGTTTCATTAGTTTCGACACCTTTTTCTGTAGAAAACCGATATTCAAACTAGTAAAACCGGTTTCCCATCCCATTCAGAAGGGAACAAAAATTCTACCTAAATTTTTTATAGCTCAAAGGTCTTAGAACACGGTAGAAAGTGAATCATGATGGTATCACTTATTTTTAGGAAATACATATAGTAAAAACTGGCAAAACGGTGGAAATGCCAAGTGAAAAAAGTCATTAAAACAGTTTAATTACAGAAAAATGCTTTCATAGTGGTACATTTCATTTTCACTGTGAAATACGATTTTTTCTTAAACTTTGAATAGGAACGAGTAAGAGAAGAGGAGAGTAAGTACTGAAATGACAGTGCTGAAAACTCTTGAATAGGTATCCCAAATAACCACTATCTACCTTTTGTCGATGCAGAAAGAGCTTAAACAGAGAGTCACGAGACGCAAGACCTTCCCAGGCTCTATTTTGGACATTTCTGGGAGGAAAATCTTTTCTGTCCCCTACAATGTCAAACAAATAATTTCCATTAAAACCTAAAAACGAGCGAAATTACACAAGCTTTTGGTATAATTATGTACAATAAATTCCGAAATTAACTTCAGTGTACTCCTGTACCTATGTATCTCAAGTACCGGTACATAGGTACAGGAGTACATCAATATTCCTAAAAGTTGATTTACAGGCAAATGAGATGACGTCGTAGTCGATTAGACATAGTAGCATGTAGTGACGATAAAATCTTTTAAATGTTCTAACACATAGGCATTCAACTCAAGATGCAAATTTGAAGAAAATGTTCCAGAACTTTTCCTATTTGAATCATATCAGAACATGGATAATCCAAAAATCAAGCATCGACATCAGCATGCATCTAAGCACAAAATCCACGAAGCAGCTTGTTAGATTTATTATACACAAAATCTGCAAAAACTCATCTACAACAAATTGCCATACAACGAAACGAAGACGAAAAAAAACCGCATCCTCCTCTACTCTGTATCTTAATCAAAGCATTATCAAGAGATATAAGACACTTTATTTTTATTCGTTATATCCACTTTCCTCTATACATCTTTATGTACTCTACTTCCAACTATTATAGACCCTGTCGTTATTTGTGTAGAACGATAAGATATACTCGTCCCGTAATATAGCTAAACGATTTGCTCACTCACAATCTCAAACCGTTTAGCAGTTTAAGGAGAAGATGATGATTTCAATTTGAGATAGCATCTTCTTTTATTGTTCTTCCTGCCGAAGGGTGGTCCACCATTATGGTCGATGTTATTTAATTTTTTTCTCTCTCTATTTATTCGCTTCTTGACGAATTTTTATCTTCGTTTAATAAATTACCCTCATTATCGGTAAATCCATTTTCAAGAAACTTTATTACTACTAACACACTGAATCGTTGCAGTGATGATTAGTCAACATATCGCTGTAATGATTTCGAAAGATCGACTGTAATTTGCATTCAAATCGAAAAACAATGGCCATAACAAAATGTTTTCCTCCCCACCGCCATCCACTGACTTTCGATTTGAAAATGTTGAATTTTCCTGTGCGGAGCTATCTTCTTTTATTTTTATCGAATTTTTATTATTGGATGCAAAAACAGCTTGAGATCAACTGCGAATCGTATGTTTGTGTTGTTATGCTTTTATCTTAACCGAAAATCTAGTCGAAATGACCAATTTCAACTCAATCTAGGAAAATTGCACCGGAAAAAAGTATATTTTTTCGGGGTGATTCACATGTTTGTCTGTACATATTACATATATACACATGTTGTATATAGACAAAGTCTGCGAGCAGAAAATATTGTTAAATTAAGGGATTTGGATAAGATTTGTGGGAAATGATTGAGGATTTTTTTTTTCTGTGTGGGGTAGATCATGTTTTGTGGAGTGAGAATCGTTTTACACAGAAACAGAGAGTGGAATCAGAACAAAGTTAGGAAAATGTCTGTGTTTATTTGAATTGCTCGATTCGTACAACATAGCAATTTACGGGGATCAATTCAAATCCAATGAAGAAATTTACTTACTTGATAAAATGTTTGATTGTACAGCAAAGTTTTGTTTGGAGCCGATTTTTATGGTTTTTCGGTTGATTATTATTTTCAGATTCTAAATTTAAAGACCATGCCAGACGTGTATGATGGTAACATAAAATTGAGATTTTTTCATTCTCAATATTTATTTGTGCGAATGGATTGATTCGATTCGACATATATAATGTTGTGATGAGTTTTGCACGTGGTGCAATTTCAAATTACTATAATACTATGTGTAAGTAAATTGTCATTACAAAGACGAGCCATACTATGCGTTTGTAACACGATATATAGTTCGTTAAAAACTGACATTTCTTAATGAAAAATCATGGCAAAATAGGTCGTATTTCAGTTGTCGGATGCACAATAGTATTTTTCGTACCAATACAGGAAATGACGAGTTTTTCAGCACCAGTTATTACTTACTAATATGATAAAATGACTGTGAAGAAAACCATCGTGAGCCACTATTTACTCTCTGCTCTCCCTGAAAATCAGCCATGGGTGGTAAAACTCATTTTCCGGGGGCTTAAAAGGTAAAATTTAATCTAGTATTTTAACTAAATTTGCGGTTACTCTAAAGTTTATATAACATTACATGTCGGTCCACGATTTTAGCTGCATAATGTGCAAGGCATATAATCACGTATAGACACACCTGTTTCGCTTGAATTACTAGGACAATGTTTACGTTCAAGCTTAAGACATCATTCCTCTTCAGTGTTTAGTGACTTCATTTCCTTTAATTTTTTAGACTCACGTCAATCACATCATCATTCCTCTTCAGTGTTTAGTGACTTCATTTCCTTTAATTTTTTAGACTCACGTCAATAGTATTTTTCGTATCAAGACAGGCAATGACGAGCGAAGCGAGTAAGGAAAATTAGGACGTGTGCTGAAAAAATCCATTTCCTGTTGAGGTACGAACAACGTTTTGTGCACCGGACAACTGAAATAGACAAAGCACATCAATTTACTTGAAAAAATTCAAACTTCACATGCACCATATTAAATTTGTTCAATCGAATAGTCATGGAAAAATTCATTCAAAACCGTTCTCGCACGATAAAATTTCTTTCCCGCACGCTATATCGTTCAGGAAAACCTGACATTTCATAACAAAAAAATCATGGCAAAATATGTCGTATTTCAGTTGCCCGGTGCACAAAATGTTTTGTGCATCCGACAACTGAAATACAACCTATTTTGCCATGATTTTTCATTAAGGGAAGATTTTGTCAATTACGGTCTGTTGCGTTACAATTTTTGAGACTGAAAACTCTAGTTTCAAGAAAAAATCGTAGTTTCATGCTAGACTGATTCTTCCTCTATTGCCTCAAAGTGTTAAAAATTTAATCTGAGGTAACTGGTCATAAAAAAATATTGCAATTGGCGGAGGTCTGCATTTTCAAATCCATGTTCTACGGCGATCTCCGCTATCAAAAATTTTTCTCCGCCAATAACGGATTTGTTCCATAGTTTTTCACGCTCTATCGTCTCCAGCAAGTTTATTCGTTTACCATTGAAACTCAGGCGTCCGCTGATAGACGATTTTACAGATTCTGAAAATTTACCATCAGCGAATCGCCGAGTTATGTGGGGGGACAACCAAAACTTTCGGGGATGGAAAGAGCAGGAAAAACTGTAGAACAAATTCGGCGGAGAACAAATTTTGATAGCGGAGAATTGCCGAGGCTCTAAAGTTACAATTCAAAAAAATATGCCCTTAAGAAATGTCAGTTTTTCCAGAACTATATATCGTGCGGGAAAAAACTTCATTTCTTTACGATTTATATTGCGGGAAAAGAATTACATGATTTTTTCTATGACTATACGATTGATTAAATTTAATATGGTGAATGTGAAGTGGGATCGTCCATAAATCACGTCAGCTGTGTGGGGGTGGGTGGGAGTTTATTAAAAGTGGCACAGAAAGAGACAGGGGAGGGTGGTATTTTGCTTTATGTGTACGTCCTACAACTTTTTTTTACAAATTGTTGAGAAAAAATCTAAAAAAATCTTGCAGCATCATTTCGTAAAAAAATTGTTTGGATATTAAAATTCTCATTCGTTTCACCCTAATAATATTTGAAATTACTACTAAAAGTTAGTAACGTAACAACGCTTTCGCAAAGAACGTATTTAATTTCTCTCATTTCTTATCAATACAATTCATTTTATTGATGATCGAATTTTCGGCATGGAACATGGTGGATGCGGAATGGTGGGAAAAAGAAAATTTAGACCTGGACCAAAATGATATGGACGAGGCAGAATCACGAAATAAAAAGGCAGAAAGCAATAAAACTATCTCAATTGAAAAGGCTATTACTAGCACATGGGTTGAAAGTTGTTCTGATTGAAGAAAATATATTTTTTTGGTTTTTTTTTTAATTTTCTGTTTTTTTTTTTTGCTAAAAGCTGACGGCCACTGGGGGTGAGTGGGTTGATGTATTAAGACAAGGTAAGACAGGCGGTGGGTGGGTATCGAAAAATTGGAGAAAATAGCTGACGGGATTTATGGACGATCCCAGTGTGTATGTTTTCAAGTAAATTGATGTGTTTTGTCTATTTCAGTTGTCCGATGCACAAAACGTTGTTCGTACCTCAACAGGAAATGGATTTTTTCAGCACACGTCTTAATTTTCCTTACTCGCTTCGCTCGTCATTGCCTGTCTTGATACGAAAAATACTATTGACGTGAGTCTAAAAAATTAAAGTAAATGAAGTCACTAAACACTGAAGAGGAATGATGTCTTAAGCTTGAACGTAAACATTGTCCTAGTAATTCAAGCGAAACAGGTGTGTCTATACGTGATTATATGCCTTGCACATTATGCAGCTAAAATCGTGGACCGACATGTAATGTTATATAAACTTTAGAGTAACCGCAAATTTAGTTAAAATACTAGATTAAATTTTACCATTTAAGCCCCCGGAAAATGAGTTTTACCACCCATGGCTGATTTTCAGGGAGAGCAGAGAGTAAATAGTGGTATATAACTCACGATGGTTTTCTTCACAGCCATTTTATCATATTAGTACGTAATCTTCATCAGGGAGGAAATAAAAAGGACAACTTTCTTTAAAGTCAGGGTTGGCTAGCAATACATTCTGTTGATTGAAGTAATTTTATATCCACCGTTTTGAATACATGATCTAGTAGATAATATTTAATTTTTGCTCTTAGCATGAACGTAGGAAATATTCGGAGGTTTATATTCGGAGGATCAAAATAGGCCTTGCATTTCTTTCGTAAAGGCAGTAGTCATGATTTCTTGGTGTGAATAAAAGTTGCTCTAAAAGCCTAAACGTTGACTAATTTTCCCATTTGTATTTTATGCACAGAAATCAAGGAAAAACAATTAACCAAATTTATTTACAAAAAAAACCAATACACATGCATCTTTTTTCGATAAAATTAAGTATGAAAATACAGACTAATGTCAAAAATCTATTACTTCATTAGTGTTATATATTACCATATTACCATTTAAGGCAGTCAGAAATTCGTTTGTTTAGATTTTTCACTAAGTCCCTCATGCAAATTACGGCAGAGACAGCAATGACAATTTTTTATTTGAAATAAAATCAATTTTACCATTACCTGTGCTCTACTAATGAACGGCTTATACTCGCAGACATCTAATTTAGCATCATCAACATCCGACATTGTATACATAATACTAGGTCCCACCTGTTGGGCGGGTCGGGTCCCTTGACTGATAATTTTTCCAAAATAATTAACCAATTATATTACACTATTATAAATATCTTAATTTATTTTAACTGATTTTTTCATCTCATATCAGATTAATCGTCTACAACGTGACAAAGAAGCGCATCCGATAAAGACACAATGAAATTCTATTGTGTTTTAAAGCCTTTTTCAGTGATCACATTTTCATTGAAAGAACGTTCGTGCCTATTTTTCAAATATACGTTGGCTTTCATCGCAATTTTACGAGTGTAAAAATCTTACCAAATCAAAATGACATTTGACACCGCCAAAATTAACTGCTTTATTTTTTTCTATTACTCTGCTTGATACTTTGCCGCAAACTGCTCGCTCGTCCGAGCTGTCTAATATTGCAATACGATACCGCAACTCGTGTGAATTACGACCCTCGCTTCGCTCGGGCCGCAAACTTCACACTCGTCAGAGTTGTCTAATATTAGGTTTGGTCTAATCGCAAACTTCTCGCTTGTCTGAGCTGTCTAATATTGCAATACGATACCGAAACTCGTGTGAATTACGATGATATTATGATATTGTTCATTTATTACATTGCATTTCTATTTTTTGGGGTAACTTCCGAAGCGTTGATCACACATAGCTTATCGTCGAACTTAACCTTCCAAATGTCAGATGTATAATTTTAGGAACCAAAATTTTTCACTATTTTCTGCCAGTCAAGGGAATAAGACATTAAATTATCAATTGTCAACAGAGTAAAATCCTGTTTTTCTGGAATAGTTTCGAGATACTTAGGCCCACATGACCTATCTTCCAACTATCTTTGTGTGGTTACAAACATTTCAGTAAAGGGAATTATTAAAAAAAAAAAAAAAATTAAAGATTTTGGTTTTAAGTTTGAAATTGCAGGTAAAAAAGAATTTTAGCTTTGAATTGAAGTTATTTTAGCTATTCCTGATTTCATTGTTGGCTCTTTCCGTTTTGCTTAATTTATCTTGGTTTAAAAAGGAAAGGTTTTTTGAGTCTTAAGGTGCAGCTTAAAATTTGGACGCTGGAACGATTTTGTGACGAATGTCGATTTTCTTCTCGTGCATTTAGCTTTTAGAGTGAACTGTGCTAAAATTAATTTTCATAGTAAACGAGCCGGGTTTAGTCTTTTCTGTCAGAACTTGAAAAAAGGGTTTATTGTGTTTCATTTTTATTGAACTGAATTTGTGTTGTTTAATCGTTAAACGGAGGCTGACTTGAGTGTTAATTACCAACGGAGAAAAATGGAGGTAAGCTGAACTGTGTGTCGATTAAAATGTTGGGTTCATTCGTTTACAGAATGAGCGTTTAACTGTGTGAAACGAGACCCGTGTCACTGTATGAAGTTTTGTGTTTTGGTGGTTAGAGCGAACGGGTTTGCTAACTTGTGTTGCGTTAATGCTGCGCTTCTGGGATTTCAAAGCATTTCTAATACTTCCGTGTTTTCCATTAAAAAATGGCAAATTTTCGTAAACACCTCATCACTCGTTCAATAGAGAAGTTTACTGCTGTCTTGTGAACGAATACGATGGAAGCAACTGATGATGGACAGTTCTATACTGTCCTGTGACCACCATCGTATTCGGAGGTCGAAAGGGAAGAGCATAAAAGCTCTGTTCGTTCTTGCAATCAAGCTTTGACGATTCGTTGGCTGAAATCCCGAACGAATTTCAGTTGTTTAGTTAAACTTATGAGGCATTTCAGTTATTTAGCTAAATTCGTAGGCATTTCAGCGTTTAGTTATTTGAATTTGCAGGCTTTTCAGCTTTAAGCTGCTTCAATTTGTAGGCATTTCAGCTTTATAGTCAAAGTAGTTTAGCTTCTCGTTTTAGTTGGTCTTCATTGTTGTCTGTATAGTTCGTTGCCAAATCGCAACGTTAAAAAGACCATAAAGATGCTTTGTAGCAATCTGTTGTTAAACCAATAATTATCAATTATCAATTATAAGCAGCGTAAAATGAATTTTTCTGGAATAGCTTTCAGATCCTTAGGCCCGACATGGCCCATCTTTGAATTCCATTCCTCGTCGATTAAAACAAATTTTATTAAAATCGGTTAAGAATGACTCAAGTCATCTCAAGTCGTGACAAATAGATTACAAACAATTACGTTTCTCATAACATTTCATAAAATGTCACAACACATTAAATTATCAATATTAATTTTCAATTAACATGTATTATCAATTATCAACAGAGTAAAATCCTGTTTTTCTGGAATAGTTTCCAGAACCTTATCCCGACATGGTCCATCTTTGAAATTAACCTCAGGAATCCCATTCCTCGTCGATTAAAAAAAAATCATAAAAATCGGTTATGAATTAATCAAGTTATCGTGATTACAAAAAAAAAAAATAGGTTACAAACAATTACGTTTTCCTTCACATTTCATACATTGTTGGGTTACAAACATTTTATGGTATTTTCTGGCGTAAGATCCTTGACTTTCAGCCAAGGGAACAATATTATTATTACCAATTATCAGTTATTACAGTTACATTTTATATAATAATATCACCACAACACATTAAATTATCAAAATATCAATTATCAGCACTGTATTATCAATTACAATTATCAACAATTAAAATTATCAATAAAATCATGTTTTTCTGGAATAGTTTCCAGAACCTTATCCCGACATGGCTCATCTTCGAACTTAACCTCAGGAATTTCATTCCTCGTCGATTAAAAAAAAAATCATCAAAATCGGTTAAGAATTACTCAAGTTATCGTCGTGACAAAAAAAAATATTTCAAACATTTAAAGTTTTGATAATTTTTCATACACTGTATGGTTACTAACATTTTAGGGTATTTTCTGGCATAAGACCCTTGACTTTCAGTCAAGGGAATAATACCACAGCTAGCGATCTAAATCCATTTTCTATCCATCCATCATTAACATTAAATATTTATATCGCTAAATGGTCATTCAAAAAAAATTCCCATTTACAAAATCTGAAATATAAAATAGACTGGAGTGAGCTCTTTCGGTATTGTTTTACTGGACACCACTTAATGTTTAGGCTTAGAGAATATTCGCTATAGATGGGAAATGAACATTATTCAAGCCAGAATTAACGCTCGCACATGTCGTATGTATAATATACTGTTCCGTTCATAGTATATAATGCAATGGAACAAAATAAAACAGCTGAATGGCATACGTGCATAATGTAAAAACAAAACACTCCATGGAAGAATCCGTCGTATATGACCAATTAAACGTAAATTGAACAGGAATGGTTAATGGACTTGGCAGGAAAAATAGAGGGAAGAGAAGATTCAACGAAAACGAAAATAAATAATGAATGAATTGTAAAGGATTGATGGAGGCAAATGAAGAATGGTGGAGTTTACATAATTATACGGTCTGCATGCTCACATTTCGCTCATTGACCTGATTCAAGCGTTGTCTATTATATACATATTTCCAAGCAACGAATCGGAAGGAAGCATGTTAGAATACACTGAAGAATTGGACAGAACAAAAAAAAACACATGCGATTTTTGTCGTTCGTATTACGTAACATGCCCACCTACAATATACGGGACTTGTTTGTTAGAAACATTGTATGGAAGCTGGATGCAATATTATGATAAAAGCAAATACCAACATGCGGGCCTTGCGCAAATATGTTTTATAAAACGGAATAAACAGGCAAGGTATGAACGGAATCAGTTGGCTATTCGGGTCTTCCTAATAATTGTATATCACCCACTCCAATGCGTCTGATCTCCTAAGCATACATACAAACACTCACTCATATATACGCATACCTACCTAACAATGGGAAAACATCATTTACACAACAAATGAGTAAATGGTTAAAACGATGTCCCTAATTGCCTCGAGTGCTGTTCCTCATCTCTCATTAGCGCAACGTTGTGAGACTCGTATAACAGATAATTGGTTATATCAATTCGAACTAAAAATCCACCCAGCTCCCTGCCAAACACACATTCCGTATCTTTATATACAAATATGTTCTGCAATATTATGTGTATATGTGCGACCAAACAATATTCCATATGTTGAGTTCATATCATGGAAAATTGAATCCCTTTACGCTATCGGATACATATCGATGATTTAGGACTATTTCGGATTTATCCATTGCGAAAAGCATTTGAATACACTTCTGTTTGGTGACTGAACGTTATTTATTAATTAACGGATAATAATTTTGGGAAATCAAAATTTGGAATTTAATATTAAATTAAAATCTTCCTCTCCTCGTGTCATTCAGATTCAGGTAAACTGCTACCTTTCATCTAGTGAGGGTGATGACTATTTCTACTCTTTCCCTCTGTACGTATGTAAATTGTAACATTCGAATGAATTTGACCAAAGATTTTTTAAATGACGAGATTTCTGTAGTATTGTAGGCTTGAACCATAGTACTGCTTCCACACTCATTTCTCCAACGTCCTTCAAATTTTCATACATGTATGCGTGTACAATTGTTTCCCTTACATTACCAATTTGACTTCATTATTCTCTAAGCTTCTTGTTATTAAGGACCATAAACTTTGAGATACATCCACATTCGTGAAATTTCGGAAAACTTCGATAAAATTATGAAATTAACAAAATTCGTGAAATAAGAGTAATTTGCGTGTCGGTTTTGGCCATCGGGTTTTAGGTTTTTCGTTTGTTTTATCCCGCTGGAGACAGAGAGACATGAGGTACACATTATTAAGTAAATGAGTCAGTGAAATTATTGAGTAGTATTGCTAAGAGCACCTGAGAGTTTCAAGAACTTCGTATTACTTCAGGCGATAATTTATAGACCAATGTATGAATATGAATAATGTTCCCAGCCGTAACTTATTCATTTTTCTTCTTCTATTAATGTGCTTTTTTAACAACCCTAAATTATTGAATTGACTACAGACACGAAAAGTTTTCATATGCTCTGTGTTATGAATTCTCATCCGACACAACAACATGAAAGAGATTTATGACTTAAAAAAAGGAAATAAAATACGACCACCATATTAATGATGTAATATTAATAATGTACCATTGTGATATTGTCCTGGAAATTACAATAAAATTGGGTAAATTAGTGGGTAATATAGTATCACACGAACACCTACTGTTCCTGACAGACACCACACAATAAATTCGTGTTTTATGGACACTTGCTGTCTACCCATGGCATTCATTTTTCGCTGGATTTTGATAACCCGAAATATATAAAAAAGGAGATTTATTGTGATTCGTCTGGATTTCATTTCATATTTGGAAAAAAAAGTTAGTGTAGAAGCGTCGACCAGACTAGATTCGGCTTCAATGTTAATTTTTTTTGTTTTTTACCCTGATTGAGCTCTGTGTGTTTGTGAAGGCAACTGATAGAAATCAAAGAACGACACTGACGTGTGAGTTTTCTCAATGTTTAGTCCTTTCAATATATCCTGTAGCTCACAACAGTCAAGTTATGGCAACAAAATCACTAAGTTATCGCAACAGAATCACTACAACTGCAAACAGCTATGCGTCCTTAAGAAAGATATCACTTGCAGCCGCATGAGATCAAGTGATTGACAGGATGTCTTGTATTCGTAAAAAACTTAGAAGAAAAAAATTTGCTTGTGCCAATACACAAATACATATTTATTGATCGCGAGAAAATTATTTTACTCTATTGATGACTTCATTTGTTACATGGCGAATTGCATGCCGAGAAGATAGATTCTGCCTGAATGAATGCAAACGTTCAAACATCGTCAGTTAACATAGCCTGAAGATGAATAGAAATACTTTTATAGTAAGATTTCTTTTTAACCTCAAGAACCTTTGCTGTCCATCTCAACGTTCATGAAGGTTAGACCAAGCGGGAAATGGCCACCTCTATCTCGTACCGTTTCAGCTACCATTATAAAATCTCCCGGGCCCATGTACTTCAATTTGCAGTTTTGTAATATGATATCTCTTATTTGGGATGTAACCATAAGAGATACATTGTCGCCTTCATACATTAATGAATCTAGCAAGAAACAGCGGTCGATTGCGGATAACGCAGAAAGATTTAAACACAATCATTATAAGCGTTTAAAAGAAAATTATTTGTTTACTCCTCTAGCTTTCGAGACTTTAGGCTGTATGGGACCTGAAACAAAGAAATTCATTGAGAAATTAGGAAAATTATAAAGGCCACTTCAGGGGAACCGCGATCAATGGATTATTTATTGCAGAAAATTTCAATTGCGATACAAAGAGCCAACGCTGCGTGTATTTTGGGGACTTTGGGACCGGATAGAGTAGATGATTTTTATGTTTTGTAACCTTTGATTTTTGAAAAGATCGTTTTTTTACGGGCTGCATCATTGTGAGCAGCCTTTTTTTCGCATATTTAAAAAAAGAGAACCTAACTGTAGTGTGAGACCCTTATTTTTTTTCTCGAAAAATTAGCGATAAAAGCAAATCCTATTGGAATCGATAGCCCTTGAGGATACATATCATCTCCCAAAAGTCCCAAAAAATCCAATTGGCGCGTTTCGAGAAAATCGAAAAATAGTGAAAAATTGAGGCTAAATGAAAGGTTTCAGTGTTACCCCTGCTAAATTTACCTTTTTCCAAATTTTTCAAAAAAAAAATCTTTGTTATCGTAATCTAGAAACTCGAAGGTACGAAAAACTAAAATTAAAACTAAAAACTAAGCGTATCGTTAGCCTTTATTTAAAAATCTTTCCATTGACCTTGACCATTGTTTTCGTAGCCGAGCCACTGAATTCCTGTCGGAACCCTATTTTACAAATCATATGCACATTTGTGGCACAAAATCTAACATTAATTTGCTTAAATAATCAGAAAGAAATGCGTTTTGCATGAAAATCTAGCGAAAAATGTAAATTTGGCCCTAATTTAGGACTTCTTTTCATAAATTTTTTTAATATTCATCATAATTGTAGTTGTAAACCAATAATATCTCATTTAAAATAATATAATATTTATTAAAAACAAAATTTTCGAACAAAATGATCGAAAATTGCGTATTTTTTCTTCGAGGTAGCCATTTTTCAGTGTGTAAACAAATTTTCGACATGCGAGAAAAATTTTTGTCTGCAAAAAATGTTATGGCATGCTGCTTATAATACGTTCAGGATAGTGCAAAGTAAATAACCTCCATACAAACTGCACACACCCCGTAGAGTGTGTGTGCAGTTTGTATGGAGGTTATTTAGTGCAAAGATGTTTTTAAGCCACTTTCCGAAAAAAATTGTGATACGGAATTTCGATATAACGATGTAAAATCAAAAAACACTTTCGCGGCGGTCGAAATGTTGGCTTTGAAAACTTATTTCTCGTGACTAAAAACGCAAAATTTTCTTTTTTTTAGTTTTTGGTACCTTCGAGTGTCTAGATTACGAAAACAAAGATTTTTTTGAAAAAGTTGGAAAAAGGTTAATTTAGCAAGGGTAACACTGAAACCTTTCATTCAGCCTCAATTTTTCACTATTTTCTCGAAACGTGCCGATGGGATTTTTTGGGAATTTGTCGCGATTTTTTTATTTTTTTCATACAAAAAAGCGTCTCACACTAATGCTTCAGGTTTTGTCCCCATTCAAAAGACTGGCAGTGATGAACATGCAACCATGACACGATGTCAACATCCCAGATCGCAAATATTATTCACACAGTACAACGACTACAGGAAATGAGATTCTACGAAGACTTTAGTTGATGATGTCGATGTGTCGACAGATATAATTGGCATTTCTTTGCATGCTTGCAAATTTCGATAAATTTTCACATGGAAGTTTGAGGGATTCACGACTCTTACGAGCCGCGCAACAGTTACTGAGCAATATCTTGTGTGTTCTTAGCAGCCAAAACGAAAGTATTGTTTTTATGGAATATGAGAGTGCAAATCAACAATTTTAATTTAGTGCACACGGTCGTCAGCTTTGCCAGAGTGTTTAGTTCACAACAATCGAAAATGAGCAACAGACAATGGTCTGGCAAATCCGTGAACGGCATTTCGAACGATTAAATGGTCCAATTTGTGGTCACTGATAGATTTCTAATATATTGAAGCCACGTTTCACTCGCAGTACAAAATGAAGATTCTAGATTGTATCCTAACACTAGGCCCCATCTTTTGGATGGGTCAGATCCCTTGACTGACTGACTAATTTTCTCAAGAAGATTTTTGTAATCCAAGCAAAAAAAATCACTCTAAAAGTTATATAAAAGTACAAGGGTATGCGTCCAGTAGCAAAGTTTAGCTTAGAGATTCTTATTCCCTTTACTTAAATACCACAGATTCTCAATCCACATAAAAAACTTTGTTCATATCACGTACTTCAAAATGGCTCATACGTATTTTCAGTACTTAAGAGGCATCGATGCTTTGCTGAAAAGTATACATTTGGGTGATTTTTAAATACTGTCTTTTGATGATATCTTTCCGCCAGAATCATTTTTCAAGTATGTACGACTGCAATAACGACCACGAATTGTTAGCTTTCAACATAAAACAGATTAGGTTGTAGCAATACTCTCTCTCACACCTTATTTCTTTGTATTTTACAAACACTATTCTACATTTTGACTAACTACGCTGTAATTTACATGTAAAGGCTACTTGATTCTTTTACCACCTTAATAAAAGTAGTTTGTTTGCTAGAGAGGGTATTGGTTGTAGCAGTTTGACCAACCATGAGAGAACTAAGCAGTTTATGAAAATTTCGTTACACTGCTCACTTTTTTTAGAGCTGGTAAAGTTTTTTTTTATAAAAACATGGAAGAATGAGACCATGTTTTGACACCTTTTATTGGTATGCTATAGTACAATGGTAACTTATATGTTAATTTATTACTATTGATGACAATTTTTCCAACTGTCTCTCTGTAAGAGACACCCAGCCGAACGTGTGCGAGTTTTTCCGTTATATTGATTAATACTACAATTTTAGCTAACCACCGATGCATCTTAAGTTTTATTGTCTAACAGACCCTGGAAAGGGGCGAATTTCTCGCTTACCTCTTAAATAAAAATGGAACTCGTGTGATTACGGCCCTCGCTTCGCTCTGGCCGCAAAGTTCACACTCGTCCAAACTTTAATTTTTTTTCTTATCATCGATACCAAGATATTACACAAAAAAATTTTTTGGAATAAATCCTAGAATATTATTCCAGTATATTCCATTAACGAACTTAACCCAAAAATTTCTTTTTTAGTATTTATAATTTTCTTTTGTGGAAAACCATTAAGAATTACTCAACTTAAACACGATATTATCACGGGACGATACAAAAATTCTTTTGGGAATATCTCTCAAATCCCCCGACCGTTATGTTATAGCCCATCTTTGAACTTATCCTCGGGAATGGAATTCCCCGTCTAGTAAAAAAAGTTTTTGAAATCCGTTGAGGAAATTCTTTTGTGAATATATCTAAGATCACCCGTCCGTTATGACCTATCTTCGAACTTAACCTCAGCAATTTAATTCGCTGTCGATTAAAAAAAAACATTTTGGAAATCCATCGAAAACTACTCGAGTTATCGTGGAATCAACCGACAAGACAAAAATTCTTTTGAGAATATCTCTAAGATCACCCGTCTGTTATAGTCCATCTTCGAACTTAACCTCAGGAATTCAATTCCCCGTCGATTAAAACAAAGTTTTTGGAAATCCGTTGAGAATTACTTCAGTTATCGTGTTATCAAGAAACAAGACAAAAATTCTTTTGGGAATATCTCTAAGATCAACCGTCCGTTACGACCCATCTTCGAACTTAACCTCATCAATTTAATTCGCTGTCGATTAATAAAAAGTTTTTGGAAATCCATCGAACACTACTCGAGTTATCGTGGAATCAACCGACAAGACAAAAATTCTTTTGGGAATATCTCTAAGATCACTCATCCGTTACGACCCATCTTCGAACTTAACCTGAGGAATTTAGTTCCCCGTGAGATAAAAAAAAGTTTTTGGAAATCCGTTGAAAATTAGTCAAGTTATCGTGTTATCAACGAATCATCAAAGTGTGACAAACATTTTCTGTATTTAAGGTTTTTGGTCATACATTCATGCATTTTCAATCATAGTAGTAAACATTGTGTGACAAACATTTTAGGGTGTTTATCATCCATAAGACCCATGACTTTCAGTCAAGGGAATAAAAAACGACATTTGCCAAATTCTAAGGGTTTTTGTAGTAGATCGAGTAAAGATTTCCAACAGTAGTTGAATGGCCATAGACTTTATTGGTAGTATTATTTTGAATTTATTCAACCAATTCCTCTCGTTTACGAAAACAAAAATTCTGGAACGCGTAAAAATGAAATTTCGTCAATAACAAATTTACAGCTAATCACCTCAGAATACGACACATATACGTATGTAGTTTCAAAAATATTCAACCAACATGTTTACTACCTTTCCCACGCGATAGTTGACCATTACATAGCAATTTGCTCTCTGTGAAAATGATCCATTCCACTATTTTCTGTTCATTTTTTCGCATAGGGCTGGTACAAAACCAGAAAACATTTGATGCTGTTACGTAGTTACTTTGGAAACAACTTTGTGTGATACTCGCGTAAGTGTGTTTTGAGTAACTTGTTTCGGCAACTGTTTTTCGACAAGTGTAGTTGTATACCTCGCCTTCGTCTCGGGTATACAAACTCTGTAGAAAAGACAGTTACCGAAGCATCCACTGTATCATCGTATCGCTGTCATGGTTGGTTCATTGGTTCAGCCTGTGACGATTGTTTTTCGCTGAATGGGACTCCGACGGGTCGACTGGGTACTCATCTCACTTTCGGATTCGTTATCAATGTTTATATTGACGCGCTACTCAATGTTTAAATGTTATATTAGCCGTGTAATGATGCCATTGTATTGACAAAGCCAGTTAGCAACAGCCGTTGGCTTTTAAGTAAATAAAAAAATAAAAATAAAATCATACTGTGGTTCTATTTTCACCGAAAAATGTATACGTTTGTGTCTTTAGAAAGCAGGTACTACAGTGGTTGTAAAATGCTATGTATTGCTTTACGAGAAAATAGCCTTTACCTCGGCCTTTACGTTACACCTCAGCACAATTGTTATTCCAAAAGAAACCAATTTTCAATTTCTCCTCAGTGAAAAAATTGATTCCACTGGTCACATCTACAAAAATATTCTAATTGGCATCTTGATCTCTCTGATTCCCTCGACATCAAAAGTGCATAACCTATATAAAATCTATCGCAAATATAATGTAGGGTACGTATATATATGTAGAACATTATGAACATCAAAATGTGTATTTTGTGGCGTACTAATTGGCACTTTTGTGCGAGATACACCGCGAGTTACCAAAATCACACAGTCTCGTCAAAGTTTCCAGTTTATATAAAATATGTGAGTACGTATATAAATACTCAATTCCATCAGCAATGTTCGTTTTAATATACAGCCATCATGCTTTTACCTCGGCTGTTACACACACACATATATTCCTTATTGGTTGTTTTGACTAAACAATTTCAGCCAATTTAAATTGTATTATTTTCGGCAATTAGATCGTAACATTAATGAGCGTTTATAATTTGATCGTGTCTGACTTATTATGCGAGTGAATGTTTGATGTTAATAAATACCTAATGCAATCACAAAATGGTTATCATAACTGTTGGCAACATTCTGCGACATACGACATAACCGAGGACATAATTAATTTATTTTTTTATTTTTTTAACATAACACAAAAGGAGGAAAATTATTCGAATTTACTTGGTGGACCTTAGGGGTGATTCAAAAAGTATGTCACGCAAAAATCGACATCCATCCCCTAATAGCTCTCTTGAATGACATGAATATTATGAATCATGCCTTATCAATTTAGAGACCTTAAGAGGCACCAGTACTTAGCTAAAATTGTAGCCTACATTTGTGTGCCTCACATTTCATTTTTGATGATATCTTTTCATCAGAATCCTGTTTCAAAATTGTACGACCGCAATTCCGACCACGAATGTGTTAGCTTTCAACAGAAAATACATTTGGTTGTATTCGTTTGACCAGCTCTGAGAAAAGTGAGCAGTTTAGTGAAATTTTCATAAGCTGCTCATAGTTCTCAGAGCTGGTCAAATTGCTGCAACCAAAACTATTTTCTGTTGAAAGCTAACATATTCGTGGTCGGAATTGCGGTCGTACATTTTTGAAAAAGGATTCTGGTGGAAAGATATCATCAAAAGTAAACTAAAATCCAGTATTTAAAAATCGCCCTAATGTATGCTTTTCGTCAAAGTACCGGTGCCTCTTAAGAGGCATGGATGCTTAGTTGAAATAGCATACATTTTAGCGTATTTTTATTGAAAATATGAAGTACACAAATGTAGGGTACAATTTCAGCTAAGCATCAGTGTCTCTTTAATCGTAATAGAAGTTACTTGTAGTACGTGCAAGGATTTACACCTGCAAGTTTATTTACTCAGAATTTCAACGGATTTCAAATTGATGATTTCATTTCGAAATGAAACTTCTGTCTGTGTTGTCCTTATGAAGCAGCGATGATTTCGATTTACACGTTGATTTCGCTTGTAAGTTGAATGCATTTTGCACATACATAGTGCACAAACGGATGATGTACATCCACCATTCTATTGATGTGAAGACCTTGGTGCTTGCTCATCTTTTAATGGACATGGGATATATGGGTCGTTTTCTTTACATAATAAGAAGGTATGCTAGCGACATAAAACAAAACGAGCGAGGAATAAAGAAATAATATGAAAATAATACAAGAACAATATTTTATTTCAAATATTGTGTTCGTCTCTTTACGGTTCAAAAGTACAAAATAACAACCATGGAAGTCGGAACCAAGATGTCATTTAATGATGTGATGCGATGGAGAAACGAAGATTATTATTTTTCGCATTATGCATCGTATAGTGAGAGAACAACATAGCGTCTAAATTTTTCTTCTATTGCGTTAAATGTATGTCTGATCGAGAATAAGAAGTAATTTGCTGATTTGCATGATTTCAGTTTAGCGCAGGTGTAAAAAGTGTAACAAGCCGGTAACAAAAAAATACGTTTTCTTCGGTTCCAGATCCAAGGATGGTTTACAGAAAGTACTTTTCTCAGGCAAGTAAAACCATTGATCCTGAACTGATTTCAAAGACTATTGAAAAATGTTGAATGGGTCGTAAGGGTACTCATTAGCGGGGGTCGAAAGAACGTTTAAAAATTAAAAAAATTGGCGATGGGTCAGGCCATCATTTTTTAAATTTTCTTTTGACCATACGTTCTGTTTCGACCATAGAATTATTTTTAGAAAGAGACTGCTCTAAAATTATCAATTTCTGGGACTTTTTACTCACCCTAGTCATGCACTTTAAACTTTTAGAAACTATAATCGTGTCATAACGACTTCACTTTGAATATGTTGTATCGAAAGCGTACTCGATGCTTGGATTCATGAAACGAATGTGTTACGGCTTCACCAACTTGATAGCGCTTGTTAGTGTCTACTGTGCACTCGTTCGATCGCATCTCGAGCATGCCTCAGTTGTATGGTATCTCTGGCAAACCGACCTAGTAGCCAAGGTCGAGTCGATACAAAAGAACTTTGTTATTTATGCCCTCTGTAGGACTGTTAGGAGAGACGCTAATTACAGGCTTCCCTCCTATGTGTCTAGATGTAAAGCTCTCGGGATCGAGACTCTGTCGAGGCGAAGACTGAAGCTGTGCGCATTTTTCGTGCATGATCTTCTCAGCGGTCGTATTGATGCTCCCGACCTCGCTTTGAACTTCGTCGTTAACCGACCTTCCAGGTCCTTCCGTTTTCATGAGTGTTTGCACGTTCCTACTCATCGCACGTTTTACGACTTTTTCGAACCGGTTTGCAATTTGTCCAGGATTTTTAACAATTTTAGTCGTTTAGTTGACCCGCAAGCCAAAAGGGCCACGTATCACCGTTTGATCAAGTCTCTGTCAATTGATTGTGAACTGAAATTCCCTGTTGGCTCATATGTTTTCTGATACCATAGCCGTGTAGTTGGATGAAGATTGGTTTCAGTATTGCTAAGACGCGATCGTTTATTTTTCTTATTCAAGTTTTTTGTAGTGATAGTTGGTTTTCGTTCTGAGTTTCGTCAGGTTTCATTTGAGGAATTGTCTTGCTGTTTATAATTTTTCAGAGTTTGATTGTAAATCGTTATAATCGTTCATCATCAGTTGGCAAACATGTTGTCGATGATTATTCCGAATAAAATAAAAAAATAATAAAATCTGTGTTAATGCTTTTCCGTTTGTTTAAATTATTATTGTTTAGCTATTAAATCTTTTACTTCATTTGTTTAAGCTTACATTTCTCTATAAATTGTTTAACCGATATATTTCATGAAAGAACTTTTTTACTGGAATAGACGTTATTTCTATAGTCATAGCCATAGTATCAAAAAATTGGTCACACTAAAATCTGGATGGTTTAGTTCCCCACGCAACACTCGCTCTCCACGAAGCCTGATATACTTTTGACTGTAATTTTAATTGCATGACCACAGCTCTGCTTTATCTGTAAACTACATCCAATGCGATCTCTAGCAAAACAGGAATGCTACCACCAATTTTCAAATGTAATTTCAATACTTCCCGATTGACAGAATTTGAGAATTTAGAAAAACTCGAAGAAAAATTCGGTAAATAGTCTTTGCAGTCGTAAAACAACTTTTTCTAATGACTCTACAATATTTCATTCAATATATTCAGAGTCGTTAGTTTTGTTATGTTGGTTGGTGGGTTTTCTATTCGTTATAAAGCGAACATTTTCGAAATTTACATAGACATATTCACAACAGCTTATATCTCATCCATTCAGATATGTTATGCGAATTTGAAAAAGGGGAATCATATTCAGATGGTGTCGTAAATATAACAAGGTACACTCCGCACATCGAGAGCAGTTTCATTAGGCAGAATCAGTTGTTGTTTTAAGCATCCCTTTATCTAATCAGACAAAAGCCGCTCGTTAGAGTCTATGGTTGGATGTACATAGAATTTATCATCGGTTCTCGTTAGCTGACAGAGATAGAGAGGGTGGACAATATTTGTCCTGTTAATACATTTTCAGTAATTTTATTGGTTTGTTAGTTGTGATTGAATAAAATAATTTAATTTCGCAACAAATTACATTATACGTAGTTCATTACCTCTTTTACGGTTTACGTGGATGAACATCAGCAACATCAGCTTGATGATAATGTCTGGTCTTGATAAATGATTAGTGTAGTTAACATTGAAATATTAGACAAATACACCACCTTTGTACTGTTGAGGCGTACTGTATGTTTTTTGTGATACTTAATTGTAAATTTGTGTTAAATTTATATAAACTTAGTCACACTCGCTTTCAACGTCGTCATTTGGATTTAGTCTTTTCGGTCGCTGCAATGTTATTGGTGGCAGCATGCTTCGTATCGTGCAGATGCCTTGATCAGGATATTTCGTCCGGCTGCAACATCCCTGTTCCAAACACATTTGAGTAATGTCGATCGGTTAGTTTCGTACGATGATTGTGGTTTCTTTGCAATTGATTTCCGGTACACAAGATCCCCATACTGTATTATCATTAGTTTTTCATATAGAGCCGCTTCTTCAGCAGATATGTTGAATTCGGTGAACGTACGTTGGGTTCGTTGTAGTACATCGACTTGAATATCTCTCGCCGATTGTCTTGTTCCAATTGTGGATGACAACGGTAGGAATTCTTCGTTAAATTCCCATTTCTTGTGGTGCTTTCGATCCAATTCCGTGAAGTTTCTGTTTTTGTTTCTAAGTCGGTGGAGAATGTTGACGTTGGGCTTAACACTAGATTCATTCGTTCAATTTTCTTTTCATCGAAAAACTCCATCCAAAATTCATGCGTGTATTCTCTGCCATCATCTCCAATCTTTTGTCAAATTTCCCTAGAATGTGAGCTGTCCACAATTATAGATGTGAAACAATCAGCTTGAAGGTTTCGTGGTCGATTTGGATGTGCTTCATGAGGTTTGTATGGATAGGCACCACTGCGAAATTCCCCAATTGTATTCGAATGTTGTTCAGACGGCAATTCTGATGCTACATGTCTATATCCCGTTGGATTTTCATGTACATTGGCACGATTCGGAACCAATTGTCTTTCCACAGCATGTGTTGAAGGAATCCTGCCGTGTCACTGTCGAAATCCTGTATAACGTTTGGCAGCATATACTGTAGAAATCTGTTGACGCATCATTTCGCGCTGCTGTACATTTCTTGTTGAATACGAAATTTGCTGCGGCAGTGAAAATTTTCGATTCGGCATTGTTGGGCTTTCGACCGGTTGATTCAATGTGGCACAATACGAACAATTTCTTCACTAGATTTTTTTCGTGCACTTTGATGTTAAGGAAAAAGCAGTCGGTGTACTGATGATGTAAAGTTTTGAACGAGTTCTTTAGATATGCACCAGTAGCCCTTTCCGTTTCGCTTTCGTCCAGAAAAGTGCGGAAAGAGGCGTTCAAGCATAGAGGTAGACTACCTAGATGAATTATGACCCGAAATTCATTGAAAAATTGAAAACGTCAACTTTGCTTTATTTTTTACTTTACTTTACTTTACGTTTCAAATTAAGAGTCCCTTTTTACTGTCTGTACACGAAGCTGTCACACACATATAAATATATGTTTTTGATCGCCGACAGGTAATCGGTTGATGAACTCCGTAAATAAAATATCGTTTTGAACCCACTTGTACACTAAAAAAATATTCAAAATCACATGAAAAACCTTAAATTCGTAGAAAGTCAAAAGAAAATCCTCAACAGAATTCCCAAAATCATAAAACATCCTTAAAAATTTAGAAAATTGCACTTCTTAAATGCTTGTTTAATTTGCCCTTTTCCGTTTCACTTTCGTCCAGCAAAGTGCGGAAAGAGACGTTCAAGTTAGATGTGGAATTAATGTTACGGCCGATGGAAACTCCCTTGAATTGACTCTCGATTATACTGGTGGTCCAGCACTGCCAACGAACCCACTACCTCAATTTTGGTTGCACAGCGACACACGTCCTCGATGAATATTGCTATCGTTTCGCTGGTCGTCGTTGTTTTTCAGCACAGACCGAAATGCGCACTTTATGACCGTTGTCGACTTATTGTTTCGATCCTTCTTCAGTGTGAATCGGTTACCCACCTTTCTTAGCTTTGTTTCGGGTACTGCTTAGCTAGGTTTGTTCGAATTGTTAGCTTTGGTACGTTTACCGTTCGAATTGGATGATCGGCCGAAACGACTGCGGGGATGGTTCTTTTGACAACTGGTACGTTTCATGGCTCCTCATCATTCGAGTCTGATTTACGGTTTGATCGCTTTTTCCATGGTTGTAGTTGTGTGTCTTTCGGGTGTGGCTCTTCATCACTTAAGCGCGAGTCGAGAATATGACGCTTTTTCCGATGTGAGAGCAAATCTGAAGAAATTGTTTTTTCATTCATATATGAAATCAAAACAAATGGCTTTACTGTACCTTAAAACCACAAATTTTGCATCGAGAAATCCTCCGGCTTCTATATATTCTATATAGAACGGAATCCTCCGGATTTTCTGCGCCGTCCTCGCGGCATTTCGATAATTTTGATAAATATTTCTTCCGAAATTACTTATTTTTGCACATTAAATATGCCAATTGATAATTCAATAATGCAAAATTACCGTTTAGATTACTACCATACAATTTTCAACAGCTTCAACGAGAGATTTTTTGGGAGAGATTTTCCTATATTTTCTCTCACAAAAATTTCTCGCTCAGATTTACATTGTAAGGCGAACAACAGTCATTGCTTCGATAACGTATCAATACGAATGACAAAAGAACATTCTAAACCAACAGAGATACTAATCGTGTCTGTAAGTTTGAGTTTACATTTGTTCAACCCCTGCAACCGCTATTTTGTGAAATATACGTGTGCAATTTTGATACATTAACCGAAATTAGTTCGTGTTTTCGAATAACGTTGTTCGAGCAACTGAATTCGTTTCGGTTTTTGAATAACGTTATTCGAGTAACAGTGCTTTCCCATTTGTTCTCCCTATGCACTATAATTAAGTGGAAAAATTTGAAGTCCAAAAGCTAACTACGAAAAGGAGAAATGCAAAAAAACCAATTCCAATCGATGCCTTGAAAATTGTTAAAACAACGAAGTATAAATACTGCCGATATTTTTGAAGTTGTCTGTGAAAAATTTAAACGATGTTAGTTACACGATGTGAGTTTTCAAATTTTTAGTTTTGTTGTGGAGCCTTTACTTCGCACCAGAAGGGAAAAGTTCGAATACTGGATGGTGTAATAAAACAACATTTTCCCACAACTGTAGCCATTCTTGGTAAAACGTAGAACAACTTTTTAGCCATTCATTGATATCGGAAGGTTGAGAAATGTCCACTCTTCTAACTCAAAGCTAACTGTTGAGAATCTCAAAGGCATATCACAAGGCCGCCCATGGTAAATTTTCAAAATCTGAAAAATCACCTATCAGCGGACGTTTGAGTTTATATGGAGAACGAAAAAAAACTTGTTGGAGCGTGAAAAACTGTGAAACAAATCCGTTTTCGCCTGTTAAAAATGTTGGTAGCGGAAATCGTCGTAGTATATGCGTTTAAAAATACAGACCTCCGCCTCTTGCAATAGTGTGTTGCATTTGCATGACCAGTTAAGAGATCAAATTTGAGGTAACAGAGGAAGGATCAATCTAATGCCGGCAGCTGCAATTCTTTCTTGAAACTAAAGTTTTGAGTCTTCAATCCTGTTCCGCAACAATCGTTATTGGCGGAAAATACCCTTAAGAAACACACGAAAAGCATATAAAATATTAGGCAAATAATATTTTACAATTAGGCAAATACAAATATATACACGAGACGAACTACTACAGGGCCTGTGACGGTCTCGGTTTTTTATCGATTAGCTTTAATGAATAAATTTAAAAACATTTCCATAATGTACACACACTCATCCGAACAATGTCTATATTTTAACCAAAAATGGCAAAAGTTCCATTAAATCGTTTCATTTCAATTAATTTAATTAAAATTGTTTCTTTCCAAATGCCCAAGAAATTCCTGGAAATTGCCGTCTTATTTAATTTAATTTTTCATTCGTCTCGTATTCCTTGTCTTACTTTACAGCAATTTTGCATTATTAAAACAATTAAGTCTAACAACAAGTGAAAAAAGTCAGCAAATTCTTGAGACTATATCCCCTTTTGTATAAAAATGTATTCATTATATTCTAGAGATCTATCGCTTCACATAAATACGTATATATATACAACACATAATGTATAATATACACACACCATCCATTTTGTCGGTTCGTCGTTAACGAATCGTCTCATTAGCCATATATATAAATCGCTTAATGATCCTCTTATATTTAAAAATGTCATTACAACAAAAAAGCGCCTGTATTTTTGTCGAATAGTATAACGCAAGTGGTTTGCTTACGCTTTAACGACTCAGGATTACTCGAACGGATAAACATTATTCAATTTGAAAAGTTATTCATACATTGGTACATCTTTTGTGTGTGATTTCAGACAATCGGTTCTTTTTTCCAACCATTTGGAATATGTAGTTTACTCGCGTCAAGGTTTTATAGACAAAAAAAATGTATGAAATTCATCCGGACTTTTAAATGTAACCCGGTATTGGGCTTAAAAAATTTCGTTACATTAAGCGCGTGTCACCAATTTAATGAGCAAGTCTGTTACTTCTTCTGTACTATTGATAAAAATACCTTTTACTTCAATTATTTTTACATTGATTTTACTACTTAAAACCACGCATTCGCCAGAGTTTGTAGGTAATTTTTTTCGTCGCTGTCGATAACATATGGTAGATTTTCTGGCAAACAAGTGATCCTACCAGTTTGACGTTCAATCGTAGACAGATTTGTACCGATCACAAGATTTGTAAGCAAACAAAACGAAAAGCAGATTAAATTGGTTTCAGTTTGGTATTGTTGAATGTAGAGCTTTCGCACGACCTATCGGCAAAGGCATGTTGTTGGGAGAACCAGTATTCAACTCCTACTAGTTTCGCAACTTGTACAGTACATCATAGATAAGGTACTGGGTTTGTCGATAAATTTATTTTGAACATTGTACGTCTCTGAAGTTAAAGCTCGGAGCAGCAGTCCCGTTTGCAAATGATTCCAGATTAACTTCAGAACATAGTTGCAATTAATCGAATTTTCAAAAAACTAGGAGCAGGTCGAATTCAACCGCACTAGCTCTCGGTATTACGATTTAAATCTTTAAATAGATCAACTTTAGGCTCAACCTGTAGTTGACCTGTTTAGGAATTGAATCTTTAACACATTTACTGCAATAGCACCGATATGTTCAACGGAAAGCTAGTGCGGTTGACTACGAATCACACTTAATTCGATCGTTTGTTGTTTCTTATAGAGAAAGAAATTTATCAGAAGAAATAAATTGTTTAACATCAATTGGATCGAGTTTTTGTCATACTATCAGATTCTCTATCCTCAAAAGCTACATGAAAATTACAACTCTTCGAAAGTAACAACTTCACTAGAGTCGCAAGACTCTATACTTTATTGAATTGATAAAATCTTGTAATTTTTTTTTAACTGTATCTGTGAGTTCAAACACACAATACAATCAATCTTAAGCGGTAGCTCTCATCATAAAAGCCTTCAAATTCGACGTTTGTCAAAGTAGTGTTCATGCTAGGAGCAGTGCGTTGACGAAAGGCATTTATAAGTAGTACCAGAATATATAATTGACCTTAGTCGACCTAGTGCGAACGGAGGGGTCGGAGGGGAACTGAAGTGGGTCGAAGCCCTCCGTTCGCACTAGGTCGACTAAGGTCAATTATATATTCTGGTACTACTTATAAATGCCTTTCGTCAACGCACTGCTCCTAGCATGAACACTACTTTGACAAACGTCGAATTTGAAGGCTTTTATGATGAGAGCTACCGCTTAAGATTGATTGTATTGTGTGTTTGAACTCACACAACTAAAACAAGTCACCTATCTTCACGAAAGAAACGCAGTGCCTACTGTGACTTCATCAGCCTCCAAATATTTCTTATGTTCATGCTAGGAGCAGTGCGTTGCTTTCGTTGAACGAGATATTTTGTGGTATATTCGAAATTAACCCTTTTAAGAAACCAGATGTTGAAGGCGTTACAGCTAATTTTCACCTGTCTGTAAATACATATTCCTCAAAATTTTGATTAATTTATTCTAAAAATCATGGTCAAATTTTTCTCGAAATTCCTTCAACGCGCCACTTCTTTTATACCAAATATGGACGCAATTATTTTCTCATCATTTTACGTTGTTTTACTTTCCGTTCAAACATTATTCTTGTAAATTCAGTCTCGTTTTTCTGTTCCATTGCATGCGGTTGTGGTAAAATAAATATACACGACACAATGATCATTAAAAACACATTTCACATCAATAAAATGTTGTTCGCTTTTTTTTCAATCGGATGTTTTGACTGGAACTGGCGAGTCGAACAACAACTTACATAAAGAAGTTAGATTAAATTTATTTGGACCGAGCAGCGATTGATGTGGTGCAATGAATGAATGATTTAGTTGATAAGACATTTTTGAGATTATCGTAATCTATTCGTCTGAATATTTTTTTTGGTTTTTAAAATTGTTTAATCTTGTACGGTGGAATTTCAAAAGCCGAAATGTAATTGCGACGATTTTCTATAAAAAAAAAACAAAATCTCTGTCAGTTGTTATCCCTGGAAACTAAAGCGATTAGAAATTCTAACAACAATAGAAAGAATGGAGTTGATTAAAATCATGAATAAATGCAAAAACCCTTTAATGTCATTCGAACAATTAAACTTTAATTCTACCCTCAACTTTCCCATCACAATAAAAAGCTTACCCATTGTTTAATAAATTGCCATAAAGTTGACGACATAATAATATTATTAGACATTACAATAATCTCTTTGAGCTTGCCAACGAACTCGCAAAATAAACATCACAGAGACGAACAACGAGCAAAAAAAAAATGTTGTATAAAACCTGTGCAATATTTTCAAAACTATACTTTAAATGCACCCTCATAATGCACAACCAGCCCGAAAAAGTGACACATACAAGCTTACAAAACGAAATCGTGTGATGTCAAAAAAGCACTTATGCTACCTTTCATACTCTTTTAATGTGGACGAAAATGTTTCCGAAGTATATATTCACATTTCTGTTGTTCCGGGAGCCAAAAAAACTGTGTTTTCTAGTACGATGATGTACACCCATTACTATTTGAATACAATGTCCAAAACAGTGAATGTGTACATTCATAGCATTAGGATAATATAGAACGGGTAGGGCGTTTGTTTATACATAATTTTTAATTAAATTCAGGTAAAATCGTTCTCACGCTATTTATCCTGACAAACGATGCTTTCTGCAGAAAGCTATAGGCGACCAGCCATACAGGCACGGTTTAAACATATATATCATCCTCTAACATAAAACCCCCTATATAATACATACACACCGACAGTCATCCTCCATTATACCAACCATCATCTGAGCCAACAACCAAAAAACACAAGTGAATGCAGAAAAAAAAAGAGTTCCGTACACTCTTTGTGTAACAAACACTTTGCCGTTGTGTTATTTAAAATAAATATAATCAAAGTGTTTAATATCGAAGCGGTTATAGAGGGTGATTTTTCAATGTTAGTACGCTAAAATTTAATATGTGCGAAATTAATTAAAGGCAAAGGGGTTGACTGTTTGGCCTTTTGACATACCATAGTAAGCGATATTTTTGGTGAATTTTTTTTTAAAATAAAATTAAGGATAAAAGGATGATGAACATTTTTGGGGTTATTTGTATATTGTACGTTGGTGCTCCTTATTTTACTTGAAAGAGATATTTTGACCTGTCCAAAAATTTCAATAGCCATTTTCCATTGTTTCATTGAAATTCGTTGGCTCATAAATTTGAAATTGGGGGCTTGAATTTTTTGTAAAAGGTGAGTGCACACATGCTGACTTGGAAAAAAACACATTCTATGTACAGTCGATTTCCTTTTATGGGCTTTTGGTTTTTGACATCATGCCCGCACGTTAGTTAGCGGGCGTGACGCAAGTCCACTACCAAAAATGTTTTACAAAAAAAATTTTTGGGGACGGCGGAGCATATTTACAGCAACTTTTTGACTTCTCCCTCTTAACTCCAACGACCCCAAAACTAGGATATCTGGAATCTAAGAATCCATACGAGTTCAACGAGCTATCACACGTTACTGCAGCTTCAAAATTGGCTGAGATATTGAACTTCGAAACATTGATGTTTGTATGGAAATAAGCAAAATTTCGTTTTTTCAGATAACTGAAATCGCCTACGTTAGTTAGTTACTTAGTTAGTTACTTAGTTCCAGGATTCCAGGATCCAGGAACTCCTAAACGTTTCTATAGATTTTCCTGAAATTTTGGTTATACGCTAATAATGGCCCAAAAAAAACAATGGAATTTTCAAAAGTTGGAAAAAGCTCATATCTTGGGAGCTGGAGCTCCTCAAAGTCTCCATATACAAATGTCATATAAAAACCAATTTGTATGTGTGTGTGTGTGTTTTGTATAATTTAGTGCATGATATTTATGGATGGTAATGTGGTGAAAGGTGTGTGTTGTTTTTGGATGTGTTTCTTGTTGGAAATTGTGTGAATTATTAAATATAACCTTACACCAGGTCGGTTCCCAAATTTTGGGATGACAAATGATTCCTTTGGCACTTCCTACCTTCCATCGGATTTTTTGATGGATTTGGGTTATTTTCGACATAAGTGAGGTGTTCCAAGGTTGGTTCCTAAATTTTGGGATGACAGATGATTCCTCTGGCACTTCCTAACTTCCATCGGATTTTTTGATGGATTCAGGTTATTTTCGACATAAGTGAGGTGTTCCAAGGTTGGTTCCTAAATTTTGGGATGACAGATGATTCCTCTGGCACTTCCTAACTTCCATCGGTTTTTTTGATGCATTCGGGTTATTTTCGACATAAGTGAGGTGTTCCAAGGTTGATTCCTAAATTTTGGGATGACAGATGATTCCTCTAGCACTTCCTAACTTCCATCGGTTTTTTTGATGGATTCAGGTTATTTTCGACATAAGTGAGGTGTTCCAAGGTTGGTTCTTAAATTTTGGGATGACAGATGATTCCTCTGGCACTTCCTAACTTCCATCGGATTTTTTGATGGTTTTGGGTTATTTTCGACATAAGTGAGGTGTTCCAAGGTTGGCTCCTAAATTTTGGGATGACAGATGATTCCTCTAGCACTTCCTAACTTCTTTCGGATTTTTTGATGGATTCGGGTTATTTTCGACATAAGTGAGGTGTTCCAAGGTTGGTTCCTATATTTTGGGATGACAGATGATTCATCTGGCACTTCCTAACTTCCATCGTATTTTCGATGGATTTGAGCTGCAGTCGACGTGAGATGCTTACAAAACTAGTGACCCTTACCCCTAAACTTCCAAAAGAACTGATATCCCCCAAAAAACCCAGAAGGGTAAATGTGACGCAAGTCCTTTATCTTACTTACAAAATAACTGATATCGCTGAGGGTGACGCATTCTGCGCCTGTACGTAAACTTTTCATCAACCGAAAAGTGACCCAAAAAGTTTCAGAAAGAAAATTTGACAAAATAAAAAATTGCGTCACAAAGTGGCAGATGTTGAGGTAACCATGGCTATGAAAATAGGACAAAATCCGTCGTGAAATAATGGAATTTAAACGGAAGAAGGCCGAATCATCTGCCACTTTGTGACGCAATTTTTTTTTGTCAAATTTTCTTTCTGAAACTTTTTGGGTCACTTTTCGGTTGATAAAAAGTTTACGTACAGGCGCAGAATGCGTCACCCTCAGCGATATCAGTTATTTTGTAAGTAAGATAAAGGACTTGCGTCACATTTACCCTTCTGGGTTTTTTGGGGGATGTTCAATTACGCTCATGTGCAAATCAGTCAAAAACATTCAAAAAAGTAAAAGTGACGCAAGTCCGTGTACATACTTCCAAAACTATTGATATCGCTGTAGGTGACGCATTCTGCGTTTGTACGCAAAAATTACAAGAGCAAACATTTGACCAAACACGTTCTATAAAAAAGAAAAGAAAAAATTGCGTCACTTGTGACGGCAGATGTTGAGGAAAGTACTGTTAAGAAAATTGGTAAAATAGGAAAAAAAAACGTCCTGGAAACAATGGAAAAGCGGAAAAAACCGAATCATCTGCCACTTTGTGACGCAATTTTTTTTTTGGTAATTTTTTTATAGAACGTTTTTGGTCAAAATGTTTGCTTTTACAATTTTTGCGTACAGTCGCAGAATACGTCACCTACAGCGATATCATTGGAAGTATGTACAGGGACTTGCGTCACTTTTACTCTTTTGAGTGTTTTTACTGATATCAGTTCTTTTGGAAGAATTATTTGAATCCTCTATTTGATGAAACTTGAGAAGTTACAGATTCTGCAAACGCAAAATTTCCGAATCTGCAATCTGACCAAAAAACCGCGAAATTTCGCGAACACACTTTTTTCAAAAAAGTGTTTTCTCGACGTTTCAGAAGGTGCTCTATCCGAATCTGCAATAAAAAATTTTGATTACGCTCATGTGTAAGTGGGAAGCGATATGTAGCCATTACGTCTATTACTTCTTTTGTTAAAAGTATGACCTTAGTGACTGTATGTCTCGTAATACTTGAGACTTAAGTGAAGCGAAATACAGTGTTTATAGCTGCCGTAGTTTGATGTTTGACTGGTTTTCGTTGTATGAATTAAAACATACAAATAATCCTCCAAATTTGGCACTTTAATGCAGTTGATAAGGATCATTTATACGAGAACTTTTACACTCGTATAAAAGCTGGGGTACCCTTCTAAAAGTCAATTTTTCTTATTGCAAAGTTATTAAAATTATAGTTAAGGAACCCACTGATAGTTTGAGCTACACTCGCCACACGCGGAATTCTGAAAACCGACACATTTTCAGTTTTGTGTTTTTTCAGTGTTTTGTGATTTTTGCACGTATTTTTAAAGGGAGAAATCAAGAACTCGCGTAAAACACAAAAACAGAAAATATGTCGGTTTTCAGAATTCCGCGTGTGTATGTTACAATGAGAAAAACTAACTTTTAGAAGGGTACCCCAGCTTTTATACGAGTGTAAACGTTTTCGTATAAATGGTCCTTATCAACTGCACTACTTGTCAATTCAGTGTTCACGCTAGGAGCAGTGCTGTGCTCTAAGGAAGAATATAGCTAAATATCTAACTTTTTTTTTTTTTTCTAACTTGATTCGAAGTCCAGCTAATTTTATGATAACAATTTGCATTTTTCCAAAAGGAATGTCGCTAGAGCTTACACACACGACGTAGGTCTGTACAAATTTTCATTATTATCCTATCCAAACCAATGACATAATAGTGGGATAGACAGGAATTACGTAGACGAAATCGTGAAGCAAAAGTAAACTTTGTGTAATATACATTTGAGACATACACACACTTACACATTCCACTTAATTTTGACAATTTGGTGAAACTGTTGCAGACTTTTCGAAATTAACTTGAACCACTTTAAACAAAAATTCTTTTATTAGCTGCAACTATCAATTTCGCACAAACTGGTCACTACCTCATTACACAATTTTCCAACACATTTTTTAATTTTTAAAAAGAAATGTCCCGAAATTTTAATACTGACGATGCTGACACTTTTATTATGTGTGACTACTGAACGTGAAATAAGTTCAGCCAACTGATTGAATTCTCCGATCGTCAAGATTTCTACTAAAAAATTATTCGATCGAAAAGGAGAAAATCACAAAACTAGTTCAATTTTGGGGACAGTGAGAGATTGTTTACATGAAATATAAATCTCAGTTCGATAAATATTTAATTTTAGAAGAAAGAAATGCTTTAAACCAATTTCGAAGAAAGAGTGAAAATGCAAATTTCCTTCGCGCCCACATTTCAAAATATGTACGAAAATACGTAAGTACCATAAATTTAAGGTACTCACACACACTACTGAATATTTCGTATTTGCTTTTGCTTCAGCGCTTGAACAAAATATTTACATAGAAGGCCTGTCTATCCCACTATTATGTCATTGATCCAAACGCAAGTTAAGAATTGTAACATGACGATTACTTGCTTCGATGATCCTTCTGTTCTGCGTTCAATGGTAAGGAAGCTTTTAAATATAAAAAAACATTGTTCGTGAGTACACTTAGGTAGGGGATTTGAATATTGATTTGAATATTGATTTGACAATCAACTTCATTTTGTGTACCAATTGACTGCGATCAAGTTATGTTAAACCCGTTAAACTTTACATCTGCCGCAAATTTCTCGTCAAATTTATGTTCAAATCGAAACACTAAGACGTTCAAAAGTCCTCCCTTCATAGTGACTGGTTACAATAATTGTTCACATACTCCAGTCGATAATATTTATACTATAAAACTAACGAAGTGCCAGACCCAGAAAACCTTGCCCACAAAATATTCACGTTAATAAATCATCGAATGCCATTTAACGACATGTCTAACCCTTTTATATGCAAAAACTATTTATGGTTTTTGTGTGTAACCACGACATTGTTTCTATCGCCACAGTAATTAATTAATAAATAATAAATAACCTTGATAATAAACCAAATTTATCCTAACGAGAAGAATATATAAGCTGAAAATCGTTTAGTTCTATCCAACCACTAAACGAAACCCCTCCTCTCCCGAACAAGAAAAAAAACGTAGAAAATAAAACAACAACAAGAACAACAGCAACAACAACAAAATACAAAAAAAAACGTAATTCCGTCTTATTTCATAATCGAAAATTTTAATTAAATTTCCTGTGTAATTTATTACACTCAGAGTCTTTGCGAAACAAGTGAAGGAGACAGTCATGGCGTTAACTGATAGGGACTGGGTGTGTGTTGGCAAAGGATGGATATGCAGCGAAAACTTGTATAATGTACATAACTAATTATTTTCTCTTAATTAGTTGCTGGAATATGAATATAAATTTATAATGGAGTGGGCGGGAAATGAGATGAGTCGTCATGTGATATATGTACAACTAGATAGTAGATACAGATACGAAATACATAAGTTTGGAGTACGCAGTGTTGAGTTGGAGGATCTTAAATACAAAATTTAAACTTTCGTTTAAAAGATTATTTTCCATTAATTGCTTTTTTAGATACGCTTCGGGTAACACAGCTTTCATTCAATAACATTTTTATAACTAACTTGGAAAAATTCTATCAGTGAAACAATATTGACGCGTACATTACAGGTTTTAGATAGGTCAAAACGTGATATTTGCCCTTTGTGATGTGGGATTGGTCTGCCTGCGAGGCTGGTCAAAATTTTCACTGCAATTTTTAATCGTTTGTCGTGTGTCAATACCAGATATTAATTAGAAGTTCCAACAAGAGCAGAGATAGCAGCGAGTGCTTGCTCGAGTTGGAGTTTTCAATTTTTCTCCAAGGTGAACACAACGTTTTTTATGTGTACGGTCAACGAAAATTCGTTTTTGAGCACACAAAAAAACATTAAAAAACAAATTCAAATCAACGATGAAGTGATGATTTAATCATTCAAACCGCTCCCTTTTTTCCGAGGGGAAGCTACCTTGAAAAACGCTGACAGCTGACACTTTACGTGTATTTGTATAGTGACTTTTCTGGGCCCTGTACCGTGACTTTCCGGAGCAGTTTCCACTCGCTTTTTTCATGGCGAGAAAATAACGTTTTTCTCACCACAATTCTCATATTTAGAGGAAAATGCGAGGGAAAATGCCATTTTCTCCCCGCATTGGAAGGGATAAAATAAGAATTTTTGCGCCACACAAATACAAATTTAATGTGTCCATAGTGCGGACAAGTAAAAAGTGGAAGAGGATCTTCCAGGAAGAGACAAAACACTTCGGCAAAGTGGACCTACGCAAAATAGTAATGGATTTGGATATGTAACATCGATAAATGTGGAAATTACGTTATACAAGTTAATGAACTATATAAACCAACAATTCCTCTTTGTTCCATTAGGGTTCCTTCAATTTGTTGCTGTTTTTTCGCTTAATTTCTAAATAAAATTTGTATTTTCAGTCTTTTAACTTGACAAATTAAATTCCTGCAGATAAATACAACCAAACCATCAATTCTAAAATGTTTCCAAAAGTCCTATTTACGTTAGATTATAACAAACAATTTTAAATTTCGTTGGATTTGTCTTATTCGGTTTGGAATATTGTTTGTGTAATGCATCCACACAATATATAATGTTTCATTTAATTAAATAATTAAAATTTGTCAGTCATTAAAAGGTATAAACAGACGCGGCGGTATGCCGTGTATTTAAACACATCTCTTGTTCCAATACCATGTTCTCGAATTAATTCGAAATTCTCACATCAAACAAAAACCCGATGTAACAACCATTCACTCAAACGACAAACGAGACGTACGTACATGTATACATACACAACAAGCGATTTTAAATTTAGCAATTTGTACTTAAAACGCATATGTAACATTCAGTTAAGATTCTGTAAAGATGTTTCGACAAATTCATTAGTAATTCTAAGAGAACAGAAACCACTTAAGAAAATGTTCAATTTTATTATAACAACGCATGGGAGGAGGAAAAAGGTATATATTTTCCGTATGTAAGTATATTCCACAGAAGATAACATAACTAAATTCGGAAGGAGCTTTGCTATTACACCATTTTACTCAACCGAATCTGGTACCGTAATATGTTAAAGACATTTTCGTAGACATGTTGTTGTTAAAGAACACGACTAAAACATGTCCTTTTTTGTTGGAACAAAATAAAGTAAAGACGACAACGTACCTATTCTTCATGAAATTGTAATAAATGGAAATGCAATTACATTTTGATTTGCAATGTAAGACTATGTTGTGTGGCGGTATCATTTGAAATTTACGGTTTTTGTAAGCACAAGCTTAATCTTCCTATTTCAATGCGACGAACCTCAAATTCATAAATATAACAATTCCATCTAAACGAGAATGTCCGCTCTAAGAGATAAAGTGGTGAGTCTTGATGCAAGAAGGGGTAACTTTCAGCAAGATGACACTTTACCTCAGACTCTTATTAAATACGTGAAAGATACAATGCTTCCAATGGCTTTGATTTCGGAATAAGGGATTTCTTACTTATTCAGGAAATTTGGTCTGTTCTTTAAAGGCAGGGAAGGTATTTTCCAAAGAGACTGGTGTGATCAAGATAGTGGCCGCGGAACTTTTATATGTAATTTATATATTGAGGCAAAAGTAAAGCAAGCAGTAGGCACGAATTGGCTACATCCAACAGAGGATACAATAGGCTTTGTAAGAAGAAGAAATTTCGACTTTCGAGTTATGATTATGAACGTTCATAGGACCCACACACTTTCAATCGTGAAATTTAAGTGTCGTACCATTGTATTTCAGTCAGAATTTAGGAATTATGATTTAAGTCAATGGGCACTGCCGCACAGCATCTGTTATCGATTGGCTAAACTTGTTGAGATTTTCTAAAATTTTCCAAAACTTTCTAAGATTTTCCAAACATTTTCTAAAGTTTTTCAAAATTGGGTTAAAATTTCTCAGCAAATCTTAGCAAATTCAGCAAATCAAGTTTCCAAAATTAAGTCCTGCTTGCAACAAAGAGAGTAACGGAATTAATGATTACAACGCGACACGTCTGCCGTTTGAAAAAGTTGAAGAAAAACTTCTCATACAAATACGGTTCCGCATTACAGTGCGAGAAAATAAATTATTCACATTTTCAACGAATGCAATCCAATTGATATTATTCAGTCCACATGCGGTTTACACGCTATAATACATTATACGTAAATGTAGTAATGCATGTGGATTGAATAAGAAGAATCGGATTGTATCTTCTTATTTTTCCTCGCCTGTACTGTTGTGTTTTGTAAAATTCGCTATTATTACTTCCATTCTGTTCCGCTCACATACATAATACTTTCTTCTCTACTCTGTATACCATTTCCCACTGAAATTAATTGGAAAATAACATATCCCAAAATTAATTTGACTATGAACGCTAACATAACGACGAACATTAAGTTCTAATGAAAATAATTAAACAAAAAACAGAAAAGATTTCAATTTGACAAAATATCCCATCCGAGACGTACAATTACCAACTACCCAGATTAAGCTGTACAATAAAAGCATCATTGAAATTACCTCTTTTCTCTTTTGCTGCGCTGGTATTATATACACATTCATTGACAACATGCTCTGCGAAATTATACTTGGAATACCTCCACCCCATGGAAAATATCCACCAAAATACACCCACACCACATATCTCGCCATTTATATAATGTATACAATTATACGCGCGCTACTATTCTCAAACTTCTGGAATACAGCAGCTCGTTGTTATCGTTTAACTCCCACTACTCTCGCTAATAGGGCAAAATTTTCATTCAACTAATGTCCAATTTGCTTAATGTAAAGCATTTTCACATTCTCTCGTCAAATTGTACTAATGTACACACACAGAACAGCATGCATTATACATGTGTGTTTTGATGGGATTTATGTGTGCCTACTAGAGGTAACATAAAACACACAGTTTTGTGAGTGGAAAAAGCCTTTTGCCTCCTATACCCGCCACATTTCAGGAAAAAAAGATCACTATTTCACTGATGCACACTGTTCAAGAATCGTGTAGGATATGACTAGTGCGTTTTCTATGTATGGCTTTTCATTTTTACGTAGATTTATTATCTTATTTTGTTCTGGATAGATGCATAGAAATTCATATTTCATGTGTATGCCATAGAATGAAATGCAATTTCCTAATGAGTGCTTTCATTGCAAGCTTTTTGTAATTAATAAAATAAATTCAAGTGATTAGATAAGAGGATTTTCCAGCTAAAAAAGAAGGAGCTGACCTGGTGTGGTGTACCGTTTGCAACGAAATTGAACGCCTCGAAAACACATGCACGAAATTTGATGGTTTTTTTTTCTTCAAAAGAATCGAAAATGAGTTCAGTAACTGCCGTTATTTGAAAAAGAAACAAGTGTTTCTTATGCAAATTATTTGTGGTCATTTTTCGGCGAGTTGTTTCTTTTATAGATATCAGGAAAAATTGCATAAGAAACAAGTGACAATTTGTTCCGATCGAAAACGCATAAAAAACTATACTCGTCCAAAAATGACAACAAATAATTTGCAAAAGAAACTACTTTTATATGAAAATTTCTCGAAAATGTTTCTTATGCAAATTATTTGCAACAAAAATTATTTATTGGCATTTTTGATCAAGTAGTTTCTTATGAAATTGCTAAAAAAATACATGGAAATGTACCGTTAAGTGTTGCTTATGCAAAGTAGAAAGCGGATTTGAAATCTATAGTTACTTTCAAAGATAGTCAAAAAGGGAAAAAAGGAAGCCATTTTCCCTCTGATAGTCGGGTGCCAGTTGTCGTTTCGATGAGGGAGAATTCAATGTCTCATACCAAGCCGTTGTCCAACAGTACTGAAATTTACGCCGAAGTTTCGTGTTTTTGTCTTAAAAAATATTTAGATCAAATAAAGTAGTAGATCCGATAGTAAAAACATAGCTAACGCCGACCCGTACGAAACACCTATTCGTATCAAAAGCCTTTAATGTGAAACTCTTCATTTCTCTTACTTCATTTTCTTCTCTGCTGAAAAACTATTCTTCCTTTTAAATCACTTACATTATCCACTCTTTGCCTTGTTATCATATACAATTAAATTGCCGGAGGCAATATAGACAGCCCCGTACGAAGTCAAATTTCATAAATTCCTATTTAAACAGCTATATACCGCTATATTTACCTATATTTCACTGTAAATAAACATTTCACAGAGGAATATGCTATTATATAGCTCTATATGCCTGTATATAGCTCAATATAGCTGTATATAGGTATATATAGATGTCCATATATGGAATCCCTGAAACCCCACACACATAACAAATTATTTCCATGTTAACAGAAACTATCTAAGTACAAATTTTCCCACTTTATATCGTTTTACTAAAATCCAATATGGCCGCCGGCAGCCATTTTGTTAGGAGACCGGAAATAGTACCGACGCTTTACATTCGTTAATACCTTTCAAACAAAAAAAAATTCATGAAATTCGGTCAAAATTTACTCGAGATATTGTCAAAATACACCACGTTCACTGTACTTCCGAGTAGCCAGATAAGAGCTCACTCCAAGAGACCTAGCTCACGCTCCGGAGAACATAATTTCATAAATTTTTTTTCCCTGATTGGTACGGTCAATACCTATCTAATAAAGCTAAAACAGACGAAATATGTTCAAATGTGGCCGACCTACAAGCAAAAACTGCTTGCCGCCCTGTGCCTGTTCCACACCAAGGGGTCTAACTCACGAGTCGGTCATCCGATTTCCATAAACTTTTTTTTGTCGATCGGTATTGTAAATACCTTTTATTTGACGTATCACTTACAAGTTTAACGTTTAAATGTCCGGAGATATCTTCGAAAAACCGTAAAGCACTTATTGGGCCACAGCTCGGGAGGGGTCGATCCAAAATCACTCATCTTCGAACTTAGCCTGTCTTTTGACATTACCAAACGGGAAAAAAAAGAATTTTCAAAATCGGATGCGTTTTACTCAAGTTATCGTGCAGACAGACAGACGGACAGACGGACAGACGGACATTTTTTTTTTCGGATTTGGCATCTCTAGACAACCACAATAGGTTTCCCCTTACTCAGGGAGTCCAATTCGACGTGTTACAAACGTATGCGTAAACCTATAAGACCCCAGTACTTCGTACGGGTCTAAAAATTGGTGATATGATTGCCATTTGTGTAAGGTTGTTATCAGTGAAACGGTCGTTTTTCTAATTTTATATTGAACACATTTATGTTGATGATTACCTTTTTTTAGTATTATCGCATTGATCTATACATTAAGACGAATCGACATAACACTAAATTGTAGAAATAATTTATTTTCGATGATACCTTTGCGTCCGCGTCATTTCTGGAAAAAATGGGACCATCGTTTTGTGTCAAGAAGGTTGGCTTTCAGTAACAATGATCAACGTGTGTGGCGATGTACGGTACTATGCGAAAACTCAGAATTTGTGCTAATTTCAGTGAACTATTGCGTTTTCTCGTAGTAGGTGACACCACCACAAACTTATTATTTTTACTCAAAGCAAACACAAAACGATGGTCCTACTTTTTCCAGAAGGAACACGGATACGAAGTTTATCCGAAGTATCATCATAAATTCACGCCGCAAGTGTGACTAAAATTTGAATTTTAAGTGAACGATTCGATGAAAAAGTGAACCGAAAAGTACATTTCAACGCTTCGTTGTATGAAAATGACGCTACGTTAGAAAGACCTCCGCACTTTCCATTTTGAATTTCGACCGCACTTACGGCGTGAATTTACAACTTTTTCGTACAAATTTAGGCTACAATTTAGCGCTGTGTCTATTCGTCTTAACACGCACCTATAACATTGATTAGCCTTGCTTAATTCACTTTGTTAGTAAATCGAAATTTTCTATTTTTGAGCAATTCTTGAGCTACTGCAACGTAACACACCCCAATATTCAATATGTCGTCCATATCATACTAAAAGTTGTTACTTATTTTAAACATTGCATTTCTGCAATGGACGGGACAACCTAAAACTCTTCCATATTTTTCATAAATCAATTTCCGCTCTCATTTGAGGTCAAACTTTAACCGAATAAATTTCCGTTCTAATTTTTATGAAATTTGATGTAATTGCCGGACAAGACGAAGAGACCATGCAATATAAATATGAAAACAAAACAATTTCTCAATCCATACTCTCTTGCTTCCTTCGATATTAACAAAATTACAAATGCCAATCATAGTAAGTGGCAGTCGTGAGGGGAAGTTATAATATGAGAAGTGGTTTTTATTTTCTGTGTCGGGTGGTGTTCGTTAGATGTAATATCTCATATATGTGGATTGATGGTTAGACATAGACAATATAAAATGAAATAAAAGAGAGAGAAAAATCAAAAAAATGAAAACCCTAAAAAAAGGAAAAACAAGGAATGATGTAACTGTATAGATAGACGCAGAGATATGAATTCGGTGACATTAGAAAGCAATTTTCAAAATTAAAATTTTATAGAAATTAGAGTGCATTTTGAGAATGGGATAAATGGCGGAGAATGACAGGGTGGAACGTATAACATCATCTAATTGTTTGATAATAATTATTGATTTTCTTAAATATTTTAATGGTAAATTGAACGAGTAATCAACATCTTACCGTGCTGCCGACAGTGACGATAATATATCATAGTTTGGTTGAGCTTATTCACAATATTTTTCATCGAATCGCTATTGGTTCCCGTTTCTATCCTCGATGTGTTCATGTTTTATGCAGTCTTTTAATACGTAATGATTTCGATTTCGTATAAGCTTTTAAGTAAATTGGTAATATCAATTTCTCAATGAACACCAGCAATTTAGCTTCGTCTCGTTGTGGAAAAATTCTATAACATTGTCGACATTGTGTAGTTTCTCATCGTGTGGTTTAATGTATTCAATAAATATAGATAGAATCGTCGACAATCGGCAAGGGATATTATGGTGATTGTCTAACATATTGATTGTACCAAGAAAATCAGACGAAAATCCAGGAAATGTCGCTGCATTCATCGATTTGCGAATCATAAAAAAAGTGTAAACTATGGCTTATCACTTCCACGAAATTATTTTTTGTATCACAAAACGTTATTAACAAGGAATCCTTGAGGGCGGGCAGTTTAATGAGTTATGCATTTGAATGACGTTGTATATTTTAAGAAATGATTTATTTAAAGTCTGAACAACTAATTATCATCTGTTATCGACAGCAACGACCAAAATAAGCAGAAACTCGGGTTAGTTTTCTCAAAACATGTGATTTTGTATCAAACACTAGGCGAAAACAAATGAAGTAATAGATTTATTGACTGAACCATCAATCCACTGTTTGTAAAAGCATAATCTCAAACTTTTATCTGAACACTTTAACTTTGTTCTTAATTTGATTATTCAATGGAACGTGGATTCGTTATATGGAACATGGAACATACCTATTATGGTTTTCTAAACAATTGTCCTGTGTCGAAAAGTTGAAAAGTCGAGAATTCGCAATATCAAACGAGAATCGATAAATGGGAAACTGAAAAGTTGAAATTTCTTAATTATTATCACTATAAAAGGTCTAAGCTTCCATGCAACCCAAAGAGAAAAATTCAATTCGGCTCGGCGCTATATATTTTTCTCTAGTTTCATTTAATAACTGCAGAACAGTTTCACCGATTGAATCTCGTTTGAACAAATCCCACCCTATAATTTAAGCTTAAGTTTGATGTAATCAGAGAATACATAAAAAGTTTTTGAAAACAAATACGAATTGGCAGAGTCGAATTGAATCCGAAATATTAGTAAGGACTGTACTGTAAAGTCCGTGCAACGGGTACTTTTGGTATGTGTAATGAATGGAGTTTGCAAATGCTACTTACCTATATTGGATGAAGTTATGCTACCTGTTATAAATCCGAAGCCTGCATCTTAATCTTGGCAGAAGCAGATAAGAAGCTGATAGTCTAAATTGGTGTCCTTTCAATGTTTTATTTTGAGATGACAAACATGACACATTTTAAACATCGAAGTTTAAAGCGTACTTTCTGAGTCTACTCTAGGAGGATTTTATCAGCTTTTTCAATCGATTTCGAAAGATAAGTAAATGGGGTTCCAATGACGTCTCAGTTATTATGTGTCCAGAAAACATTAATACATTTTTATATAAATATCTTCAATTAGTGCTTCGGTCACACCAGCAGTTTTAAACAATGGGCAACAAATGGACGAATAGTTTCTTATGTGTGTAGTGATATGGATGTAGTGGCACAGTTTTCGATCCTTCACACGAGATGGAAGTTTGTAAGAGTATTTAATGGGTAGATTTACACTTTAGCCAACATGGAAGAGAAGGTAGCTTTTTACGCAAAAATGTGAGGTAGTGTCAACTACACTTCATGGCGCCAAAACTTTACCTCAAGTTTTTGAGTAAAATGTCTTACATGGCAATGGGGCGAATGATCGAAACTGTACTTCTTGTGTGTCTCGGCTTCGCCTCAATCGCTAAATTTCACACATGAAGTACCACCTCATCACTTCTCATATTGGTAAGTACTGCACTAATAATCTAGTGATATTGTCAGCACTTTCAAATCAATTTAGGACACAGGAGATCTCGAGACTATGGCTCTTCTCGCATCGATTTTTTTTTTCTGGCAAAAATGAAAACATTCCTCGGGTTTTTCTTTTTAAATATATTTTATTTTTAACCTAATCAATAATTTTCTTTAAATTTAATTTTAATTTCCTTTTTCGTTCACTTTCTTTTTACAGAGTGTTCATTAATTGTATGATTGCTTACAAGATAACAGTAAAAGTTTCAGTTTCTTTCTGTCCATTTTCTTCTTCTTATTTTCTCTCTATTTTTTTTACAAATTCGTAAATTCATCATCGTCATTATCGTTACTGCTGTTTCGCGATTTGTCATCATCAAAATGTATGCCGGTTGCATTACCATTGCCGAACTCTTTTGATGATGCATCCGTACACTTAATATTTGACGTCACCTTTAATTGCGTTGCCAGCGGGCCAACGTTATTATTATCACCACTTTTATTCAAATCGAATTCACTGCTGTTATTATTGGTGGCATTCACAAAATCACTCGGCGAATGATTGCCACGATTGTTTAAAAATGTACTCTGGTTCTTATCACTACGATTGGTATAATTATTAACATTAAAATTGTGACTAACAAATTGAGATTCACTTAGCAGCAAATTGTTATGGTTCGTTGTATCATTGTTGGATAAGGAATTTTCAAAACCAGGATAAGATTTGGTTATTAAGCTCGTTTCGGTTTTATTGTTAAAATTTACATTAAAATGTGGATGCTGTTTGTCATCGAATAATGGCTTTAGTAATCCTTGCTGATGTTTGCTGTGCACATCATCGTATAATTGGCTGTTATTTGTGTTGATCGGATTGATGGCTTGCCGGTTTGTGTACAGTGGATGTCCAATTGGATACAATGCTGCTTTGGCTGCATCGTGTTTTCTCATTTTTTCCGCAACAGATGATTCAAAGCGCATCATTGACGGTTCAAAATATTTAGGATTATTTCCGGGGAAAATGTTTGGATAGTTTGGATGAAAACCTTTCGGTAGATTAGCTGGATTAGCACCAAGCATCATTGAATTGTCTAGTCGATCGTCATTGTTTTTAAACATTTTTCGCATCATTTCCATTTCGCGACCGTACAAACTACTGTATAATTGTTCATTTGGTGGTGGCATCACTTGATTGGGATTGGATGGTCGGGTGATTCCGGTAAAATTACGAACTAATTCATCGTCGTTATTAAGTGTTAGTGGAACGTTGGGACTTTCCGGTTCTTCTTTTTTAATCTTTGGTGGCCGTCCCAAACGTGGAGCAACTTCTCAGTCTCGCGATCGTCTCGGTCTGCCTACTTTTCCTTTACGTACTGGCGGCGTTGCATTGTTTACTGTTGAGGTTTTAACTAATTTATGCCAGTCTTGCTCGCACACTAAATTACCGGATATCATGTAGTATCTGCAGTGAGAGAGAAAAATATTTTTCGTTTAAGATTGGTTCAGGAAATTGTTGGCATGCAATTAAATTTACTTCTACTGTCGAACCGAATTTAATCGTAACATGCACTTGAAAAACACAAATTTTGCTCAAAATAAAAATAAAAATAATTAATTCTCACCTATCTCCGCACTGTAAATGTGACGTACATTTCGAACAGCGAAAACATTTGATATGATATACATGATGTATAGCAGGACTATGTAGATTTTGATTATTCTGCGGAATTCCCGGTTGTTGATTACCACCTTGTGACGTTGTTCTCATCACCAATTCATTAGGAGGAATATGTTCACCACAAGCTGAACAATTGCCTGATCCAAACATTCTGTAAATAAAAAAGTTTCGATTTCAGTTAACATTAGAGAGACGATCGTATACAGAAATTGGTTTTAAATACGACTATTTATAATCAACAATGGCTAGGAAGACAGATCACTCATGGCGCTTCCTTACAAGACAAAACAAATGAAGTGAAAGATTTTTGCGATGATTGAACTTAGGTAATAGAGCCGTTGTTCAATAAAGTGTCTGAAAATGAAGCACAAAGTCTTGAAACAATAGAAATTAGGGACTATGGCTGCGGCCAACTGAAAATTCAATTTGCTGAACTGGTATCTGATTGTTTTTATTCGAATACGTCTGGATGGTGGAAGTGGAGCCGTATAATGAATATACAACACATTATAGGATCGCTCATTAAAATATATTGCAAGTTAATCCAAAACACACACCGTCCTCACCTCACACCCGCACTTATACAGGACCACTCACAACACACACACACTCATATATACAGCCTTGGTCGTATGCACATACGAAATTTAATTAAATTCCTAAAATATTAATTAAATTTCTTGTTTTAAACATTATTTTCTATAAATTTTCTATACTTTGCAAAGAAAATCTGTTATGTTACTCCTATATTGGTTGGCTGATAGTACGTTCGAAAAACATGAAAATTGTTCGGGTTAAGTGAAATGTGGATGTATGTCGTAATATATATCCGTAAAAGCGATATGTGTACGAACGCACCACTCATTTTCCATATACACAATATTTTATAATTTAATAAAATTATTCGGAAAATAAGACCCGTCGTCACTCCCAGTCAGTTAGTTAGATCATATAATTGAGGTTCTTATATGGTGCTTATTATTTATGTTTAGCACTATGTCTGTAATTGTAATAATATATGAAGAGGAAGAATAGCTACTTCATAAAAGATTTCTGCTTAGTTCCTATACATTGTGTTTGACGCAAAGAGAAGGATAGACACGACGAGACAATGTCTCATTATATAGATACGTATATATACACACAGTATACAATACTTTCAATCAAGAATAAGCCATCTACGCTACAACATAGCGAAAAAGGGTAATTCTTATGGTACAGTTGTTAAGATTTCATCCAATTAAGCTAAAAATGAGGGGATGGAGTACATTTAATTAAAGCGATGTTCAAATATAAGAATGTTTTAATGGGATTGTATATTTGGTGTATACATGTCGGATGGGAGAGAGAGAGGGAGAGAAAATTGGATGGATGTGGGGATATAATAAGAGAGAACATTTTCTTAGACATTTTCCGTCAGTGCGTGCGTATAATGATGGGGATACATACATATATAAAAGATGTTGAATGGAAAGTATTGTAAAGAATTTGCTACGTTTTGTGGGGTGTGGGTATACCAAATTTATGTGATTAGGTATTTAAAGGTTAAATTCTGGGGTTTTAAATGGTTCATACTCTGTGTATTGGCTGGATCTCGATCCATTTTAATTAGGCAAAAAAAAAATTATTTTTGGATTGTGTGATATAAAACAGGAAATTTCGTCTAATTCACATGATGGGGTCGATTCGTTTCGATATGCTTATGATTTGGAACTGCCGGAAAAATGTGTAAGATTGAGAGTAGCAATGTGGCAAGCCACAGATATTAATGAAATTAAGCAGAGCTATAGTGTGTACAGTTTTGTAAGCCTATTTTAAATTAAATCATAAACGCTTGACTTGGTATATTAAACACATTTCGAATAACGAAATTGCATTCACGTCACCATACATGCATAATGTTTTCATTTGTCTCGCGATTTTTAATTTTTATATCCTTTTTTAAATGCAATTTTTTTTTCGGTTTTTGCAATTTTTCATTTTGAAACTTTAATTTCCTCTACACATGGCGGCGTGATTTAATTAAAAATTTTCACTTCTTTCTGGCAATTTTCGTTCCTAGAATTTTGTGTTCGAAACAAAATATTTAAAAAAAAATGAGAATGGAAAAATCATAACTCTTTTCCTTCATTAATAAAAAAATAATTGCATATCGTTTTGTTGTCCTAACACCGACAATGTGTTCGATAGAAAACAAAAAGTGCAGAGCACAACAAAACAACGAAACAGAAAAAAAAATTGTTGTACATAATCGATACATATCAAATCAACTCAAACACCACCCATCGTATGCATCGTGATACGTTGGATTTGTTGCATGATATTATGGAAGTAGTATAGCATATAGCATAGAATATATATAAAATCAGGTAATTGTATACCAAAAAAGTATTGCAATAAACGTACGTAAACTGTTATAATTACAGGGGTGTATGACAGACCATATTAATGTTTTACAATGAAATGTGAAGTGTTTACACTAATAATATTATTTACTACATGTAAATGGAATGAACTCATATCAAATATATCATTTTAAAGTGTGATTCCAACGATTTGGAAATGAAACTAATTGAATTGATATTAGATACTTGAACTATACATGCGCAATTTAGTACGGTATGATCAGTCTTTGTTTTCTGTTAAAGGCGGCTTAGACTAAATCGTATGGGACTGTATGGACTAAATGAAGAAGAACCAATATCCCAACGGAGCTCATTTGGTGTATTATAGGAGCGAACAAAAAAAAAATTGAATTAAAACCGGAGCCTAAATTTTGAATGTCCCATGCGAGGAGCAGATAATTGTACATTTTGTTGACAAAGGACTTTCAACGGACTTTCTGCGGATTATCAATGAGTATTTTCTTCTACTTTAAGGATTTTCTGATGGAAGCAGTTTAAATTTTAAAGAAAATAAAAAAAACCTTGGGTTTCATTGGTTGACAGAGGATTTTCTAGTTTATCCGCCGCTCGGTCCCATGTATGAGATATTGAAGAAAGTGTACTTGCGGCATTCGAACCTGCCTTGTTCAATAAAATTTGTAATTGAAACTGAAAAACCATAGTCAGTGGCAATCTCCCAAAACCTACTCTATTAGTTAATTCTACACAATATTTGTAGTCATCCCACGAATATTTTACAAATTATGAAACCAGTACCTTGAAAGCATATTCATCAGTTTATCAATTTTATATGTGAAAATTCACTGTATCATTATCCGCAAAATAAATTCAATTGTACGGTGAACGTTCGGTTGTTGTTTTTTTTTTTGCCCAGATCGAATGACTGACACAACCACACTCATCATCTATAATTAACAAAATTTATAGTGAAATTTTATGTATTCCAAAGCGAGACATTATTATTATGACTCAATTTACTAATCTAACCCGAATAACCTCCTCTTTATACCCCCACTTCGATTGTATTCCGGTACAATAATATGTATGGACACATGTATATAGATCAATACAATATCAGATGTATATTATTTCAATCAATTATTTCCGAATTAAATTGTTCCGAATCATATTTGTATTTTGCCGCGACTAATACGTGATGCGAGTGACACAAATTCATTTAGATTGTTAACATCGTATATAGACGAGAATAGACGGGAGAAATTCAATGTGTAAGCAAGACCGATGAAAGTGTACCCGACAGAAATCGTAATGATAAATACTCTCTGTCTGTACAGCTGAAGTTAGATTGGTGTTCGGAAAGGAAGGAGTATTTGGAGTGGGCTAAGAACATGTTGAATTGGTGAAAACTGAATGATCTTTCTTTATGGGGAACCGGAACCAGAAGTTGTTTGTAGCTGTACGAACGCAATAATAAATATAATATATCAACAAAAAATGCATTAATTAGTCCAAACTAGCTACTCAAATAAATACAATAAATTCTCTGCTAATCAGATCAAAATTAAATCCGAAAATAGTTCGGAATTTCAGTATTCGTTGTCATTATTAGTTAAATTCAGTTCAATTATGTCGCTTCTGCGAAATATTAAAAGTATTGCGAACATCCCCCCTTCTGTGAATTGGGTTTGTTTATCAACACAGTGGAATTTGCAAAATTAAATAAATTTGAATATTATTGGTTGTACCCGCTGTGGTGTTAGGAATGTGAACTATATATACTAACATATACAGAGTCATTCGTTCACATACCCACGGCGAATCAAAATTAATTTGTTATAACCGATTTAACGAACATTCACCTGTACGGATATATTCCATATTGATGTCCCTGATTTAAAAAAGATAAAGGAAAACCAAATTCAATTTGGCGAATCTTCTGCTATTATTCGAATTACCATTCCCCCCTTGCCAATTCTGCTAATCAACTTCTCATATAAACGGGAAACCTTTTTTGAATAAGCTTTCACACACAACACTCCAACTCAACCCCTTAAATGCTATCATTAGATATATCTCACATACTCAACCTATTTACAGCTGATAATTGTGCTCTTAAATCCTCAATTTTCGTTGAACAATAGCACACCATACCACACTGCCAATTTAGCAATATGCCGTTCAGCTATATACAAAATCGTTTTATTGTTATGTTATACTCGACCATATTATAACCACCCCCCGATAGACGAAAGGTATACGCGAAGAGCGGGATTGAAATATTTTTTTTTCTGCTGTGCCGAATAAATATCGGTGGAATGATGATCAATAACGAAAATTATCTGAAAAATAAGGTTGTTCTCGTCTAATTGAACAAAACGAACATCGCACAGACACAGTTCACTTATTGGAGGATGGAGAAATTATATGGTTTGAGAGAAAGGCATATCGTCGATGGCAACAACTGAACAAAAAAAAAACAACAACGTGGATTTGAATTGGATAAAAAAGAGCATTGGAGGTTTATAGTGTAAAAAATTGCGCTTTGATTATTATGCGATAAGGTCGTTTTGTTCTGATATTGTTGGTAGAGATCGGTGAGAGAGATTTTTTTGTTTGGTTATTTGTTGCATTGATGGATATTTATATCCGATAGTGTTGCTTAATGAATCATCGACATTATTTTTAATGACAGAAATTTTATATTCACAATTCTCAAAGCATATTCTCGTTATTCGATATTGTTCTAAACGAGTGGAATTCAAAACTGATTTTTCTTTACCACATTTTTCTATTGGATCTTTGACTGAATGATGACCAGAAGAAAATGAAGTCTAATTTTCCCCACACAATGCGATCTTTTTTTGCTCCGCAATGGCCATCTTTGACACACCGACGAGACAACGTATCCATATGCATTCTTAAACAATTGAATTACAAATGTAAAACAAGCATTTCACCAATTCCCGAACAATATATTGCAAATCAAATAAAATTTCAATATAAAAAATCTATTTACTTTTTTTTATATTGTTCTGTTTTTTAATCTAAAATCCAATTTGCTAAAACAATTAAATTGCTCTGCATGGAAGCTACCTCCACTATATATATATATATATCACATTATATGAGACACTTAGTTTCACATACACAATTTTTAATTATATTTGTTGAACACAGGAGATTCTCTTTTTTTACACCAACTGATTTAGGAATGTAGAAAAGGTTTTTCTTAATTCAGATTATCTCTAATTCATCTTCACTTTTTCGGACTGTTCTGTGCAGTATTTTCTCCCTTTTTCTGGTGTCGACACGTAGTTCGATTAGGAAACTAGATAACGCCACCAATATGCCATTAAATAGATCTTCTTTTTTCAAATTTATCGGTGAAATGTTATTTTTTCCTTTCTATTATCTTTGCATAGTTGGTACAGTCAACCAGCGAAAACTCCCTCAGTATGCGACAATATACTTTAGGGTATAAAACATTTAGAAAAAAAAGCAGCGAGAATTGAATGATTTATAAATGACAACACCTACAAAAACGCGTTACAATTATCCTCCACTTCGTACATAACAGTGGCATCCACTGTGTATAACTACACCAAAAAAAACATACAAAAATGTGCTTCAATTAAAAAATCAATCAAATCCCAACTCATGCATTCGAGTGGATGATTTTGATGACAATAATGATGATGTTGATGCGAAAAGAGAAAGAGAACGGATGGCAGGAGAAAAAAAATATTCTACAAACGATTCGATGAGGAGACGTTTTAAAGGGTGGCTAAAACCGCCATAATGGTGTCGATATAAATGCAGGGATTGAACAGATCACCCAATGTTTGTCTTTTAACTACATCACTAATGGTTTGCTTCGTTATATTAATGATGTGTTTACACAAGCAAAGGAGCAAATAATTGTTTGTGTTGTTGTTGTTGTCGTTTTTTTTTTGTCATTTTTAATTATTTCGAACTGTAAAAATCATAATTTAAAATGTGCTACAACGTACAATGACGAGAAAGTTTTTAATGAATTTTTTGTTTCTGTTTTGATTTTAATGGCATGCCATTAAATGGAATGCAAACGAATAGGGAAAATTATCCTTTAATTTGGGCTGACTTTCCTTCGCTTTTTATTTTCTTTAAATCGGATCGAATTATGTAGTGTAAGTAACAGAACAATTTCCTGAGTGTACTTTAGTGCTTGCTTTGTGTTACAGTAAATCTATACCTCAGGAGGTGATTTTTTTATCAAAAGATGTCAAGATTGAACTCATATTGGGTGTTAGTAAAAAGAATCATTGCTTAAGAAACATGAGGAAGTGAAACAGGCTCAAATTATTCAAAACAACCAGATCGTAGAACACGTTTATAATATAGCTGCAATATTTCGTTTATCGCTTCATTCCGTATTTGATTACTTGTCTGAGATGTGCCGTACTGTAGACATAAAGTGTGAAGAGTAAAATCAAGAGAATTGACAGGAGTTGGCTGGGACATGGATATCAAATCAGCAGCATTTTGCAATAACCATGTTTAAAAGACATTTTTTAAATGTTAGAAACTTGGTTATTACAAAATGGTGTCCAAATGGGTCCCCTTCAAGTGAAAAATGATTTAAATAACTGACGATGTCGATCCTTCTTACATGTGTATCCACTGAGAAAGGTGTTTTAAATGTTGATATCCTTGATTACAACGAATCAGCAACAAAACCTAAATCCCACTCCCATCTTCGTCAAAGTTCAAAAACTAAATTCGTTTTAATATTTAAAAAGTGCGCCGGAAAGCACAAAGTTTTCAGAGTAGGTATTAACACATTATCATTATCACCGAACTTACCTACCACTCGTTTGGGATGTATACATATATACCGATATATTACAAAATACTTAATTAAACCCACAGATCGTTTGATACTTACAAGGTAGAAATATAAGGAAAATAAAGTTTCAGGAGAAGCAAATATGTGTGCTATTGCTATACGTATAGGTAGTAATAATGTGCACACTCATGCCACTGTCTAATTTCGTATGAAACTCCCTTTTAATTTCCTCTGCCACCCCATATTAACTTACTTCGTTTCTCTATGCTCAACGTATGCATGAACAGACGAACAACTATTATTATATTCTATTTGTATGTCTAAACCCCTTTTCTGGTTGGTAACAAGTACTCGTTCGCTGCATATTTTATTAAATGTTTTATTAAATGTTAGACAACATATGTACGTTATCGACGAAATTATGAAAGAAAAACTCATTTTCCAAAATGGAAAATTCTAATCGACTTAAATTAAAATTAATAAAAATTGAACAGAATGGGCAAACAAATTATGGTGATGGTAATGTTAATGCTGTGAACTTTTGGAAATTGGTCAATTAAACATTCGTTAAATTTTCTTACTGCTACTTTTGTAGTGAACAGGAGCGACAGGTTCTTACTATACAAAGCTGCCTTGAAAGTCATTCCCAATAACTTTATGACAATCTTCACTTTATAAAGTTACAAATCCAAGAGAAATCTAGCGAGTGTTCGTTTTTATATCAACAAAGTATCAGATTTCATATAAAAAAGACCAGTCGGGACTTTGAACGAAAGAAGTAACAGATTTAACAATAGAAGTTATATCAGGTCAATTCTAATAGTTTTTGTGTTGTTGAGGACAGTCAATCATCTGTCTTCGACTACAACAACAAAAATAAACGATGACCTGTTGCTAGTGATACTTTATAAAGCTTATTTTGGTATGTTAAAATTTATGAAGCACAAGATTGTGTGTCAAACCGTCGGCAATACTTTCAACAGAGGAAGATTGAAATAGATTTACATCGCGAGAGTCTAGATATTTATAAACGGTTAATTGACCAGGCAAAAACAGAGGTCATACCAACACGCAACTCATCCAACATTACCAATTTCGCAATGATTATTATTAGGTATCGCATTATTTCGCAAGTAAACAATCTAATTAAACTTTCAAGCCAAAAACAAGCACCCTGCGAAAATACACAGCAAAAAAAAACGTATTGAAATAGCAGCACAAACTTCAATTTCTTTGTATACACACCCAATTAATGTTCCTATACGTTTTACGCTCAAAAACTTGAAAACTAAAAACATGTTTCCTCTTTCCCTAATAAATTTTATAATTAATAAAGTTCCCATTCTTTTCCATATACTTTTTACTTCCATCACGTAATATATTGGTTTATATTGGGTTTAAAAGTGTACATAGTTTTTAATGTAACATACAAGAGAGAGCGTCAAAGTTAAACACAAACTAATGAGTTAATAACGATCTAATTAGTGCATAACTCTTGATTTTCGAGAGCAATATAGCGATAATCGATATATTGCTTTCATTCAACATATAAACCTTATTATTTGGCGTAATGGTAGGAAGGTTCGAATACCATATGGATCGAAGTTTGGGGTGGTTAGTTTTTGTATAATGTACCCCCCGTTTAATATATATCTATACGTACCGCTGTGTATATGCATGTATACCTTGATTCGTTATCGTTTTATATGTAGATCGTCGATGGGAGTTCATAAAAGGTGTACTGATTGTGGCTGAAAGTTGCTGAGTTAGAGTATGTACGTACATAAATCCGTATAATGCAGCCAGTAGGGTTAATTTTATATGTTGAATTGGTTTATGTTAGGTACGCGCGGGATAAAATAGCACAATGATGAGTGTATATTATGTCGGCATGAAAGGTACAAGGATTTGCTCTAACATGATGGAAGCCGTATAATAATATGGGGAAAATGGCATAGAATGGTGGAGACGATGGAGAAAAAGTCGTTAATTAGTATTCTTATATGGTCCTTTTATGTTGATGAAATGTAAATGGCATAACAGACACACACCGCCGACGACGACGTAAATATTCCTCACTAATTGAAGTGCAAGATATTATTTGGTAGACTCCATATATATGCACAATACTTGGTATGAGCGTAATTAGCAGCAGGGCGAAAAGGAGCATTACTTGATATTCATATGATGTGATTATTAGGACGCATTGGGTTCTAATTAGTTTTGAATGGCACAGGTATAATATGTGGTGCTTGTCACCAACGGGGGAATTAATTGATTTGTTGGTTGATACGACAGACAAATGTATTCACATAAATTCTGATTCACTGTCTTCTATGAAATTCTATAAAATTCCAAGTATGATTCCCAATCTATAGAAATCATCGTTCATCGGCACACAAACACACAAAAATATAAATAAATAAAAACTAAACTAAAAATCATATCAAAATAAATTGAACATTTATTTCCTTCATCTCAATCTCTTCTTTATGTGTATATGTACTCCTATAAAGTGATTTTCCTGAAACATTTTTCCAAGCTCACGCCATAGATGAAAAATAAAAAAGTGAACAACAACACAAGAAGAAAATATCTCAGAAATGGGGGGATGAGTTTTTTTTTATGGCGGTTGATTTGCGCCAGACATTTTTCGCTTTGATGTTATTTGTATACGTGATATTTAGCGTAGGTAAATAAATAATATTTTAAATAATTTTTACTTTTTTCGAAAAAAAATAACATAGGAAAAACAGAGCCATAAAAGAAAATTGAACTCGTAATCTGTATTGATGAATTATTTGCATTCAACAGAAGTGAAAAAACTGGCGAAAACATGGAACGCAAAAAAAAAATCGGTTAAAAAATATGAAGAAAATTAAATTCACACAATCATTCTAACAGTAAAGTTCAACAAATAATAGAATATCGTAGAAGGTCTCACGACATTTAGCGGAGATTATGTTTTTCGTCATCACTGGGTGAAGTTCTGATTTAGAAATAATTTTATGTGGTCGTTTACGCTATTGATTTTTTTTTTGATATTACAGGCCTTTACACAACGAAAAAAGTGAAGCGATGACCTCTGAGTGTTGTGGCCTTCATAGCTGCCAACATGTTATTGAGATAAAAGATTTTATACCAATCGGTTGTCTAAAGACGTCTAACTTCACGTCTATCAAATACTAGGCAAGACTTAGGAGAGAAGAAGCATAGAAGCATTCTATAACCGAATAGGGTTTTTCACTAAATTCGATGTAAAGCTTAAAAAAACCCTCAATGCCTCCATACATGGACAAGTTACTGGAAATTTCCAAGTCAATCTGAACATTAGGTAAAAAATCGAAAACGTCTTCTGTTTGAAAAACGCCAGCAAGACACTTGAAAATGAGCAGCCGAAAAGTATTTGAATTTCAAATAATCACATTTAGACAGAATAGAATGTTGTTTTACTGACTACAATGACTGAAGTTAATCCAAAATTGACGAACATCTCTCCGATTTTGAGTCAAAAATTAACGACCAACAAATACGGAGAATAAAAATCCAAAGAAAAATTTCGATAGAAAAAAAAACCGACAAAGAATAATAATGGCACATAAGTGATTAATTTGCTGTTTTGTGGAATGTAATTCAGTGTAATTTACAATGGAGCACCATTTACAGCATAATAGTTAATTTTATTAGATACTTATAGACGTATATGGAGGCAGTTATTTATTTCTTTGCGGTGGGTGATGAATATTATACCATGTTATTATACTCGTTCATAACATTAAAGAAGACATTACACTTTTTGCAACGACAATTTAGAATTTATTTTTATTATCAAAAACTGTTAAGTGGGTAATCATCAAATTATCTTTTTTATATTAACAGCAGATTAATGTATTTCATTTGCTCGATGATTATAACGAAGAAACGGCCTTAAAAACGGAACGTTCAATGACTAATTTCTGGTAATTTGTTGTCATTTTGGTAACCAGAACAAGGATGGGCTACATAAAAATCTTACCACAATAAACAATAATCCTTTAGATTGGCGCCCAACCGACCACTTAATTTATTATATATCATCCATGTGAAGTAGGCATATAAAAATGTCGCATTAACGAAACCATCTAACTATATAATTATTTAACTCTCATATATACATCATCAACTTATCACTAATCAGAATATAGAGCGAACCCATTCCCAGCTCATTACAAAAATTACATTTTCACAAAAAAGATAAACATCATAGTTTAATTAACCAACGACATAGAAAATGTGTTATGTGATATGCACTATGTATAGTATTCAACAAAGTAATAATTCTTTTGTATATAACGATGTTGTGTGCTGTTTTGTTGGCATTGCATACATAAAATAAATTATCAAGTAATAAGATTCACCCCACATTACCAACAAATTAATTGTCTCGACTCCGCGTTCAATGTATGTGCATTAAGTCGGAATTGTAAATGTATTTGGTTTTTGATACATGGCATAAAATACATTTAATAAAGCCGCGTGGAATTATCTAAACAACCGCATCAGACTCAACTCTACACTTTGCCCTTCCTATGCTATGTATACCTCTACACCTTACTCATATATGTACTGTGAAAATGAACGAGAACCTAAAGATGGATGTTTATCTATCTAAATCTATTTGATATTACACAACAGACACACTCAAGCATGTATACACAAATATTACCTACATCGAATAGTTTTAATGTTAAATATACATGTATAAAGTCGAGCCTTTAATTATGTTAATGGCATCAAATTAAATGTACTAAAGACAAAAATTTTAATAATTAAGTAAAAGCCGTTTAAATGCGTTTGCAATAATATACATAAAGGGTGCTCAGAGGGTGGGCTGGTTGTCTGATTTGAAACTTTAATTTATTTTTCCATTTAGAAAGCCCTTATTAGTGTAAGCATCTGGAATTTCGATTATATGTTGTCCGATTGGGACACGCTTTTTTAATTATTTAGATTTGATATTAAAGCACCTTTTGTGAATGATGGTTATTCGGGGCTATTTAGTACATTACGTATAAGTGTTTTAAAATGAAATTGTTATAACTGATTTGGTTACCAGTACTATAAGATATGATGAATGAATTTTCAAATATTAAATCAGTTGATCTTAGTAAGATTCCATTCATGATTTAACTAGTGCTATACACTTTGATGGTATTTAGAAGAGTTTCACCCAAGAAAAAAACATTTTCTCGTCGCTCTGTAATTGCTTTTCAGTCACATCATATTGTATCTTAAAACTTATTTCTCTTGCATCCACAAAAAACCACGTAAAATACGAACAAACAACGATCTCTGCACGACGTTCTTCGGTCAACTTGAATGATAGTTTGAATAGAATTAGACCTTTTATGATCATACAGGTGTTGTTGATTTATTGTAAGAAGAATATATTGTCTTCATACCCAATAATTATTTGATATACACTCCCCCGGAACACGATTCATGTTTGCATTTAATAAAATGCATTCAAACGTCCCAAAGAACGTCTACAATATAATGATATTGTTGCATCGCACAAACAACATCATCGCCATTAAATCTCATATCGATGCGGCGACTTCAATTTCAAATTTCAACCACACAGTGCCAACAAACAATATTTCTTTAATTTTACTTCGTAAAGACACCTCTCATTATATTACCTTTTTTTTCTACGGAGAGTTCTGTGTCTCTTTAAGGTATAAAAACGGAATTTTTGTTATAAAACATATTATTTAAACAGATTGTATGGGGCAGGTAGAGAGATTTATGGAACGAAATCTGTGTTTATGTTATATCTCTGTGATTTATTTGTTTACCGAAAAAAACCTTTTTTTTCCTGAAAATAATTAGGGGTATTTCATGTATCCATAAAACGCATAGTTAAATCAGTATAATAATTTCAAAGTTTTTTTTCCTCCTTTTACGCAAACCGATCATTAAAGTTATTGAGACGGTTGTGTTTGCGTATCTTTCGAATTTAGAAAACATTTCTCTTCAGCTAACGCTAATTTGAAATGATATGAAACGGTGTTTTACGTTCCGAACCAAAACATATTATTGTGATACATTCTTGAGCCAGAGCCCTTACGGCTATTTTGAATTGAACATTTGTGTCTATGATAACAAGAAATTGTTTTCGCCATATGCTAAGACTGGTTGTTGATATCTGAGGTGGTTGTTCACTTCACACGTCATTATCCTTTTTTAGAAGAACTCAGAAATCTTATAGTACTCATTGATCCCTTCGAATATTGCAATTATCGCTTAGATTATATGTAATAATCGAGAAAGGGAGTTCATTAAATTCCTTCCAAACAATCAGTATTCGAAAATACGTAAAATTGTACTCATATTTGCGAGTTTAACAATTAAAATCTCCAACATTTTAAATATAAACAATTCATTAACAATCAGAAATTAATTAAAGTCATTAATAGAGGCGAAAGGAAGGAGAATGTGAAAATGTGAATAGATCTAGTAGCTAGTGAATGTAATATTATGAACACCGAGAGCTTTTCACTTGGTAACATATTGCACGAATACAAGTACATGAATGAAGCAGCTCGCTACTAATACTTTTGTTTCATTCGGGTGATAGTTGCTCTAGTATCTATCGTTCGTTATTAAATACAACAATTTGCTGATACACAAAACAACCCTTGAACAACGAAAACGATGGTGAATCTATCCTTCGTAATATTTTAACTCTATATATATATGTCGACTCAATAGCGCAGTGTGTAAGTCGTTAGCCTCACACTGAATTATTGTGCTGAAAGTTCGTAAGTTCGAAATCGCTGACACATTAATAAAAAAATTATTAATGCTATGTGATATACGAATCCAACGAGCGAATACATCAGACACCAATCGCCATCTATCAGCAAATGGTGGGAACAAAAAAGCTCTTCAGTCAGCAGTCAGCAAGCGATTTAGTAAGGTGCTTGGCTACGTCGTAGAAGACATTCTCATAGAATTTCTGGTCGGTATTATCATGGGAAAAGCTCTTCAATCAGCAATCAAGCAAGCGATATAGTAAGGTGCTTGGCTATGTCGTTGAAGAGAATGTTCTCAAGGTCTGGGTTGCTGAAATACAGATGTCGCAGTGAACGATGCTACCATCATCAAAATGAGATCCAATCAATGGAATGGAAAAACTCACACACGTTCGGCTGGTTGTCTCTAACAGAGAGACAGTTGGTAACATTTGTCATCAATAGTAATAAATTAACATATAAGTTAAGATTGTACTATAGCATACCAATAAAGGTGTCAAAACATGGTTTCATGCCATGTTTTTTAAAAAAAAAAAAAAAAAAAAAATATATATATACGTGTAACTGTGTACGCTCACAGTATACCAAGCACAACAACAAAAACACAACAACAAAATATCCCATACAGGAGAAGAGAAGAGTAACAAGCACCACACCGAAAGCGTGGTGTTTTTGTATCGTTTCGAACATAAGTATAATATACACGAAATGTTGGTATTGTAGCCGGATGATGGAATGGCATAAAGGGTGGTGTTGCCATATCTAAAGTATAATAGTGCCAGAGGACGTTTAAATCCTTGATTAACGAATCCAATTAGAGCGCTTGTTTTGCTAGGAGATGAGGAACGTGTAGGCAGAGATATAATATGGTGGCATTAAACGAAGTTTGGTTCTCTTTTCTGATGTATATTTCTGTTTGTAGTATTATAGTCGACGTTTAAACGGAATTCTGGGATGAGATTACATTTTGGGCTGTATATATATGCGGCGAGATGGCAACTTATAGCTAAAACTATGGGTTAGTACATTGTTTTCCAGGGCAGTGTTTTGAATTCTCTGACATTTTCAGTGGTAAAATTATATGAAGTCTGATCGTTTCGAAATAACAATCATGAATGCATTTATGAATAATAATCGGATGCAGAGTAAGTACCCGACCAGTAACAGCATTACATCAAATCAAACAAATTAAGTTAAAGTTTACTGATAGAATCAAATTGGCTTGGCACACACTTCACCCAGTGTACTACCTGATCCAGTTAATCTTTTGATGTAAAAGGGAAATAGAAAAACGTGAATGAACTTACAATTCTCCACATCTCTGTATTTTTTTGAGTCCTTTTTCTTTCATTCGAAAATCGTAGAGTCACCCTTATAACGAAGAGTGAGAACGACGAACCACACACATATACTCGCTAAATTTGATTCCATGTAACCGTTTTTACTTTTTCTCTATCAAACAACATTTCTCTCCTGCCTGCGATACAACAAATGTAAGTTAATCTCATTCGAAACAAATGTCTACATATAATTCCTCATCATCCTTCCCTGCATAATAATATTACAGACGAAAATTATGGCAAGAAATTGACATTTGACAAGGAATTATTAGATTTGAATGAAGTATTAAATTATATTATAGTTGGTATACTTCTCTCGTTCGTCGGTGACATAAATTGTCTGCAATCTTTGTGAAAAGAGGAAAAAAAATGAGGGAAAATAAAAGACGTGTTAAATGACAACGAGTTCTCTTGGATTGGATAATGGCCCAGCTAATCATTGATCAAATAAATTTAATCAATCGATTGAGTTCGTCAAGCACGTGGAGGAATATTACGATGAATTTCAGAATATTATGATTTTCATAAAGTTACATTAGACTCTAAGAGCTCGTTCAGGAACGATTTTTTCTTCACTCAGTGAAGATTTGACGATTCGTTTAATTTTACACTAACAGTTGTCTGACGTTTGCCGTTCAGATACGTTAGTGAAAGTTACGAGTTAATTTTCTGTTTATGTTTACATTCCCACAGAGGGATTCTTTTGAATTTCGACTGACCGAAATCGGCGCTATTTTTTTCCGGGACTTCTTTATATATGCCTAGTTAGGCCTTGGTGCCTAGGCCCCAAAATAAGTCTAAAATTTTTTTGATCTTCCATACCTGGCTGGTGGTAATCAGCAAAAACTCAGAATCGATGGAACATAGGTGAACTTTGACGAGGGCTGTGACCTCCAACTCACTAATGGAATTATTTGATTAAATTATTATTTATTATGAATGTGGAGGACCTCAACTTTACAGTGATACTCACTTGCGTCCTTAACTTACCTTAACGGACAAACTTACTAGACCGAAAGTGGAGGGGAACGGAACTTATATACGAAATGAAGAGGAAGGAGGTGCCACAAACAACTGACAACAGAAATATTTTGTTTCTTAGAAATTTATTTGACCATGACGAACATCACTCATCCATTATTCAGAATTCATTCGACGCAATGAAAAGTCAGAAAATGTTCTGTTAGGTCGGTGTCAGATCGATTTGACATCGGAAACTCTCTGTTCTTGAACTGTCGACCGCAGACCACAACACATCCATTGTAAATTCACTTCACCGAAGTTTCATGACATTTGGGTAACATTTCACGACACCTGTCATCGTTAACTGAACGAAACTCAGTGAAGAAAAAATCGTTCCTGAACGAGCTCTAATGATTAGAGCAACTGATTTTTGACTCTCTCACGGGAGCTCAAACAGATCATTTAGAACCATGTGGACGAAACAGTTCCTGACTAGGAATATAGTGACGGCTGCCAAAGAGAATACAATTTTTTTTCAATTTTTTTACACTGCCAAAATGTGTATGATACACTGTCGAATTTCAGTTCTCCATTTAGAGTATCACTCATGCTTGAAGTCCGTTGATTCTAGCTAACATCGTTTTATGTAGTAAAATATAGGTTTACACTTATGAAGTAAAAGATTTTTTATCAAATACTAACTAGGTGATACTTTGAAAAAAAGACGTGTAATAATTTGTACAGCATCACGTTTGTCATTCCAAAAAGGTTATCAGATTTGTAGTAAGGCTGATTGAGTCGTGTGATTACAAAAATTGGATGCTCACGCTCCTTCCTATATTTATTTTATCGTTTACAATTCCAACCTTCCCAACACTTTTTCAAAGCGACGAAATGAGCAACAGCATATGGGACGAGATTCCAATATACGCCGCTACATTTAACAAGCTCATTAAAACTTGGGAAAATAGGGAAGCAATTAAGTAACGATGGAAGTTTTGCGAGCAACTCATAGAATCAAAATCATCAACCTGATTTTAGTGTGTGCGACTATAGCAAAACAAGATAAACAAAATGAATTCAAGTATAAAAATTTAATGATTGTCAGTTAATGTAAATGTGAGACCATGTCAACGAAAAATCGCTGGATGGTTTTCTCAGTTAGACGCTAAATCATGCCGAATTACATAATGACGAATCTCACGCAGATAAGAGAACGAAAAAAAATCCTAAATAAAGAACCATCTACAGCGATAATTTAACATGTTGATTTCCAATGAAAAGGTAGATAGAATACAACAAAGTAAACATCTACTTACCGAAACAAGCCGCTCACCGCTTTACCATAACAAAGTCGTTTCGCATATAAACACAAACTCTCCGTCTCCCAAAAACATAATATACTTAACTAAATTTAATGAGCAAGCTTTCAATTAGTGAACATTATTTACTACATTAATTAATAATTGAATTTCAAGTTATAACAAGAGGGTTTGATATTGAAGCAGAGAGCGTAATTGTTTTGATGGTAACATTTTTACTTCTTCTTCTACTTCTTCTTCAGGTTTTCTTCTGTATGTCATTCCGTATATTTACAGGAAGAACTTACAAGAGTATGATATATATAAAGGTAGCTAATGGTACACATACACAGTATAGGTATCAATATATATACATCCAAGGTTATGTCCCAAGTAAGGCATAAACATAATTGGACCATGTTCTATATCTTATTGGTTTCCATCTATGGCATAAAGATCGTGTAGTCAAATATGAAGCGGTTGTGTTTGCGGTTGATATAGGGATGGCTATGTAGCCGGAGATAAAGGTCACAAATTGATGAAGATTTGATCTTGTTACGTGTAATCTTTCATCCAGCTAGAAAACTCATTCGATTAATTAGTGGATGTTGGAGAAAATTTAATTTTATATTAATGGACGCATTCCGTCTCTCGCTCTCTCTCTTTCTCGCACACACGTTTCAGACTAACTCACTTGTTCGTTTTAAAAGGTATTCCATTTGTGTTTAGAATTTCAAGGATTCTAACGGTGTAAATAAATCCATAAGCTTTGATGAGAACCTTAATTAAAGAACACATCAATCGTGTGGTGAACAACTATTCAATCAAAATCTATTTGGGTGTTGGGTTACACTGAAAAGCCATTCATTTATCGTATTGTTGGATACGATGTCGAGAATAAAAAGGTATATTAGATTCGTGCATTGAATGGAACATTTTTGTACCTTATTCCAGGTAACATCAGAAATTGAATACTTCAAAATTGATTTTTTGTTCGATGTTGTTGTCGAAAAAATTGAAAAAAAAAATCGTCAGGTAGGTCAATTATAATACGAGAGAGGAAATGAAATACAATATTCTGGTTGGGATATTTCTCTGGATCCCAATAAACTGTTTGTTTTGTCGTATAATTACAAATAAATTGTTGAATTTCAAACTAAATAATTTTTTGTAAAAATTCGTGTAACATTCTTACCTTGTGTAATCGCTTTTGCATAGAATCATTCCACTTTTCGTGAAACAACTAGAACCAATATCGGCTAACTGTACATTACAACATTGACATTTCAGACACGAATTATGCCAGAAACGATCCAGCGCTTGCAGAAAATATCTCTCGGTAATTTTACCTAAACAAAAAGGAATTCATTGTAACATTACACGCCGGCTTTTACTTGCCAATAACAAAAAAAAACATTTACCAGAACATCCAGCGCACTGTTTAATCGGTAAATTATTATTGTTTAGGTGATGGAATCCTTGCTGATGTCCTTCAATCGGATTCATCGTCGGTCCATGGCCATTGTGATGATGGCCACCCCCACTCAATTGGGGATAATTATTATTGTCTGGACTAGGTGGATGCGGTGACGACAGTTCCGCATATCGATGATAATGTGGATTCATTGCTACGGAGGCGGCCAGCTTGAAAGATTCTCTGCGACGTTGTGACGAAAAAATGTTTTGATCTTCGATAACGAAGATATTCCCTTTAATAATGGTAATGGTGACGGCCGGTTATTGCAAATAACACGATGAACAATCCAACAATTCTTTTTCTATTGGAATCTACTGTGAGTTCATTTGTCGGATGCGATTAATCTGTAAATAAAATGGAGAGAAAAAATTCAATTAATTCAATAAATTAAGCAGTGAAATAGAAAAGTAATAAAATTGGATTAGAGTTAACAGTTCGGTTAACAGAACATTTTTACAGTGAGGTCAAAAGCTGAACGATTCAAACAGACAGAAGACCCCCCTCGTTGCTTAGTATATCGATTACAGATCACTTCGAATACACTTTACATCCATTCCACTCAACTGAAGCCTTGCAAAAAAAAAGGAAAAAAAATCTTTAATCTAATTAGGAAGCAACAGCAAACACGCACTAATCATCGTGACCCCAGTCGGTACTATGAATTTCTTATAATATTTTTTTGTGTTTGCTAAAATGCGACCATTTCTTTTATGTATTGATAAAAGAATCATATAAACATCATGTCTACTCTGTATAGGCATAATAAGACTATTAAATAACAAAAAAAAAGAAACCCGAACGAAGAAAAAAAACAATAATTCTGTCCGTATCGGAGCGTATATTTCTCCATTTCACATAAGAGTATTTTCATATTCATACCGTAGACACCGCCACACACAAATCCAAAATGCGGTGGGTGATGTTTTCAATAATAGAGGTTTTAGTATCGTAAAATACCGTGCGAACTGTAACACCTGTTTGTCATCAGCAAAGCATTTTCTCTTTCAACATTTAACTATTTGAAGTAAAGGAAAATACTTGGCTCCATTTTTCTATAATACCCCACTTATTGTTGATATATATACACAACTATGTGGTAAAATGTGTATAGTAGGTGGGTTGAATGATGAAATAGGCTATAAGATGTAACGTAGGACGAAGAGATATAAAAATGTAAGAATTGAAAACATGATGTTTGGTTGTGTTTAAAGAAATGATTCTTTATTCGCGACGACGACGACAGTTGTAATACAGCATTTTTTCATAAAGTTAAAGGATGATGTGCACAAGAATAAAACGACGATAAGAATTTTATTTTCAATGTTATTGGAATACATTTCTCTATGCAGATCGTGAAGATTCTTACATGTTATTTTGAAAAAAAAAAAAAAACTCTCATCAAACATTTAAACTGTAAGTATAAAAGTTATGATGATGTTGTGTGAAGAGTGATCACTGAGACTGAGACAAAATGCCAATTTTATATTGGCAACAAACAAAAAAAATGCTGCCGTCAGATGGGGATCTTCCTTTTCATTGTATGACGTCAAACCAGTCAAACTCATAAATATTCATTGAAGCACATGCCGTTACATACGCGAAAAAATCATCTAAACATTCAATTGCAATTACTATGCCGCAGGTCTGCTTGCAAACGATACATACAAATTTATTGCACTTAGCAACAACGAATCACACACAAAACCAATCGAACGAATTACGTAAATGACACACTCAAATTACAAAAATAAATCAACTGAAGAAAGTCGCCTTTGTTTTTCAACAGAAATTTTCATCCTGGAAACATTCGTTAATGCTTATTGCCTCGCAATACTTCCATGCATACCCAACATAAACAGGCAGATAAAATTAAATTGAAAGAGAAAGGCACTTATTAAACGTGGTTTACTTTATGTTTCAGTTACACACACATTTTCGTTGATTGCAGCATTATTATGGAAAATGAAAATCAGAAGGAAACTGAAAAATGTGCGTGCGGTATGTAATATTTGTATACGACGCGCCGTGTGCGTGGGGAAGTCTATGGTCGTATATAAATATAATATGAATCCGTAGTCACAAACGTTGTAACGAACATTTATGATAAATGGGGAGATACGTTTTGTGTGTGTGTATAAAATCTAACGACAGTAGGGGGTTGAATACGGCATTTACTTTCATTGTTTTTTATGAATAAGAGGCACGACTAATTAATTAAAATTGTATTTATATTTCCATAAAAGAAATTAAATGAATTTTCTGTTTGTTTCGCTGTCGCAATTAAATTAAAATCTTTTTTTATCGGTTTGATTAAAAGGGAATATTTTATTGTAATGGTTGTAGCTGGATAGATTTGTGGGTGAAAATATAATCAATTCCAATCTACGACAAAATGATTAACTAATCACTTCCAATTTGAACTTATCTGCAAGCTGGTGAATATTTGACGAAAGGTGAATTCGTTTTCAAAATGCGACTATAAATGACCCAAAGTTATTGGATATGATTAACACCACGAATAATTGAGTCTGTCTGTATTCTCTTTTGAAATTACAACCGTCAAATTCAACTCAAGACTTATATACAGGAAAGTTGCAATAGTTGCTGTACTTTACTCATTAATGTGAGATTTCTTATCAGATAAATTTGAGTATGAGTGCAATAAGGTTCGTGTGTTCACAGCAGGTAATAGTCATCTAGTCTTGTCTTAAAATGCAATTGGAAAATTTAGATCCTTTCCTGTACCGAAACTAAACCACGTTGTTGATACCACGTTTTTTTCAGTATGTCCGTGACAACCTAACTGATTTCAATAAGAAAAATCCTAGGCGTTGCTAATAATAACTGTGAATTTGTTCAGGTTGAGGTAAAGTAAAGAAGCCATAGTCATAACGACTTTTACTTTAATTTCATTTCAAACAAATCGAAACAAAAAAAAATCGTTACTTTTGATGTAAACTCTGAAAAACTTTGTGAAAGAAATTGTTGAACAATAAAAAAGGTCGTCACATTGACTACCGACTCGTAAATACGTCGTTACTGTTGTTGTTATATATTTTTTCGAAAATTAATTTAGACAATAAATCAAACCGAAAAGTGCCAATTAAATATTATAAGAAAACATTTTTCTTCCCAATCAGCCCAAAACACTAGTTGCATTCAAAATATATATATACCGAAAGGAAGAAGAAGAAAAACGAATTCACAAGTGCCCAATTAAGGTTGTTAAAAATAATAACATAAAAATATCATCACCCTACTCTCTCATGTGTTTTTAAAAGAAATTTGAGCACACATTTATGCAGCACACATAGCTCAACATCCGAACAAGCTACCTATTCCTATATTATAATAGTACATACATCTATAATTGCTGCTCTAGGTGAATGTGTTTTCAGCTATATACATTTTCTATGCGATATGTGGAGATGAAAAAAAAATAGCCAATTAGTGAGTGTTCGTACAAGAGGATTTTAATTAAATTAATTAAAGCTTTTTCGGTTTCGTATGTACGTTCTAACAGAATATGTGAGATTGTGTGTAGCTGGTGCTCGAACATCTACAGGAACATGAAATATGCAAACGATTTGACAAGGGAAAGTGTTGTAACGTAATGAAATGTGTAATGCGAAGAAATCACTATCATCAATTCGATCTTTTTCTGACCTACGACAATATTAAAATATCGATTTGTCCTGGGTACCTGGCAGCATATTATGCGAAATTCAACTAAAAATATACAATGTGGTGCCACCTTTATCATCGCATATAGATTAATTAGTGAACTTTGCTTTAAATTGTCAATCCATTTACAACAAAACTGATTCAATTTATTCCATTTAATTGGTTTAATTACTTCTTAGAATATTAACAAGTCCTCTCGCTATTAATTAAACCAGACTAACACTGAATGGACGGTCTCTGCAAACCTTGTTAGTAAGTTTGATTGCACTGTATTATTGAGTACGCTCTGATATATAGAGACAGTTAACACTGTATTTATATAGTGTTTTATGCAGAATAACTGACTACAATGAAATGGCCCATACACCATAATATGTTATATTCAATTGTAATTATGTATACATCGTAAAACACCTCGGCGTTTCTCCCTTCATATATGTATATTATAGAAGTAAATATATTTCATGTATAGATAGAGAGAGCCAGAAATATGAGTGGATTTATTAATTAATTCATTTTAAACGACAGGTTGTTACATTGCTTTTAATTGAGTTGATTATTTTTAATTGGATGCTTGTCCTGTTTCACTAATTGTGAAAATATTTTCAGGTCTGTACTCATTTTTTTTTAATTGCACGTCAGCATAAAACTAAAAGATCGACAAAATAATTGCAATAATTGTTCATTTCAAATGGGAATATGCTCGTTAGTACGTTACCGGATGCATGGAAGCGGGAATTTTTTTTATTTTGGTTAGATCGCTATACAAATATTTCGAATTCTTCATCACTAGAGAGAAATGAAAAATGGGTTACTGAAAAACGTTTTATGCAAAAGCCCACTGAAGATCGCATAAAAAATACAAAAAGTTTTGAAAGTCAATGTTTTGCTTACGACATGCTAGCGACAGAGATGACAAAATAAACAGCTATAACCTCTGTGGTTCTATGTAACGAATGAAGTAGAACAATTTGTACTATAATCTGTTAAATGCGAACATCTACAATCTGTCGAGATTACAAATTATGGTCTCAAAAAAAACGCTAACATATTCTCCTTTTGTACTAATGTCCTCAAACGAATAAACAGGACAGGACTACAGGATATAAAATCAATGTATGTGAAGGGTGAAGACTTTCTCTTTTTCCTCCACTTGATTTTTTTTTCCTGCGAATACAATATGTATGCGTACCACTGTAATAACTCTTTAAGCGGAAAATGGACATCTTGTTTTTATACTTGGAAAAGTCAATCAGCTGTTCAATGTTACTTGTACGTTGATATATATAAGATATAAGGACAGTGTCAAGATGTTGCATACCAGATAACAAATACATCATTCGAAAAAACGAACCAGAATTTTTAAAATGGTTCTGAATTCAATGAGTTTCTGTCTGTTTAAAAACAAAATCCCAGAAGACAGTGGGAGAGATTTTTTTTTTGTAAAAAAAAAACTTTTTAAAATTGTAATTCCCGTGTGGTAACTTTGTGCATCGCAGTCCATTTCAATGTAAACTAAGTAGAAAATGTCATTCAGATGATTTAGAGATATATTTTATGGATGAATTTATCAATATTAAGGTTTGAGAATACAGAACAGTTACGGCTCTTTAGATCAGAACACAGAATTCAAAATATTTAAGAGCAAAGTGGACCATGTAATGACTGATAATAAATGGACGAAAATTAAAACGTATTTCAGAGTCACAAATTTATCCAATATTACTGAATTCAATATACTACGACAAAATATTTATGCTATCACCGCCTGCTGTCCTGGTTATATTTTTATCGCTTTAAATGCTATTATAAATCGTTGGAAAATTCATTTCATTCAAATTCATCATGGTCGGTGGCTAATATGAAAGCACTGCTGGAAAATCATAATAAATTTTGAAGCCACAGCCAAATTTTATCTGTTCATTTTCAATAACAGAGCCATTTAATTAATCAATTTCATAAAATTAAAAAAAAAAAGAAATTGGGGGTGAATGTATAATATGTAATACAACCAGTGTGTCCTCTTTTATATGCTTTTTAAAGTGAAATGAAGAATTTTTATTTAAAATCTTTTATAAATTTCCAAAATTGATCGTTTACCATGTTAAAAATTAATGGAAGTAATTATCTTGATAAATATTATGGCGAAACGAGAGAGAGACAGAGAATATATAATGTACATAAAAGGTGTATTTTGCAACATTAATTTAAAATCAAGGTTCATTCATGAAATTAATTACACTTTAATCATAAAAATGACAACATCCTGTTGTGATTGCTTGCTACAACGCACAGACACACAGTTCGTATTTGAACGTATCTTTCCTCTTTCGTAATTTTTAATTAAAATATTTTCGGCTTCAGCATTTTTGCAATTAAAAGTTGAAATTAACTGAACGAAAATGAGACAAGAAAACAATCAACGTTTTGATAAGAACATGACACGTTTTCCGTAGATCTCACACATGTATGTTACATTCCATGGATAAAGAATTAAAATAAATTTTAAAACAGCAGCTTCACACACAAGGTCAACATTAATCGCACGCAAAAGAATTACATAAAAATAAAAGAAGATTTCCATCAAAGAAACGATCGATGCGTGACGCTCTGAAAATGAATTTAAACAAAAAAAAACTCCTCTTGTGGTTCGTAATATCACGTTAATAGGTAGTACACATGTTCTTTCATGCTCTTTGAATTATGTATGCATATATACAACAGCCCAGTCGCTTAAATTGTACACCAGACATGTGTTTATTAAAAAGTCCAAATCGGTTCTCGGTATAGGTTAAATTGGCTCGAATCCATATATTCAGTCATATAGTTCCACACTCGACTCAACCTCATCATCATCATCATCCAGTTCTTTCAAAACCATTTATTTTAGATTAAAACTGCATTATTATTACTATACTTAGTTTAACAATCTCTTCGCCGTTCCGAGTTAAATCCGTGGCGTGCTAATTTCTTGCATGTAATACCCGACTTTTCATTTAGCACATTTAACAGATTTAAATAAATTAAAATGCGTTTTTGCATTTTTATTTTGTATTTTTGCACGTCTCTTACATTTGCGGCTTTTTAATCTGTTAATTAAATAACTTTTTTTTTTCGTTCATTTTGTAGTTACATTGTTCGCTTGAATGTTGTGAGAATTAATGTAAGGTGGGTGGGTGCCACAGAGAGCCATGTTATCATCGATGTGAAAGTTAATATTTTTATTGCACTGACACCTGCAATTGGCCAGTTACAGCACAGAAACTCACTTGAAAGAGAACTATTATCGTAGGATTACAGTCGACGTTCTTGTTGGTTTGGACACAATACCATAATAGCTTATGATGGACTTGATTATCTAACGTTACCGTACAGTTGACTATTATAAACGGAATGATTGATTGGGGCTCAGTAAAATGGTGGTGCTGGGTTGAATGACGATTGCATGGATTCCGTCAAAATGCGATGTAAAATTGGTAATCTATTCATTGCATTACGCTAGTTCTGCGGCTAGATCGCTATATGTTTTCAAACGCAGATTATTTCAACTTTCTGACGTATAGAGAAGAAGAAAGAATTTTTGGAGAATTTTTTTCCTCAGTTTCTTCCAGAGTGGCCTATTACAGGTGTCAGCAATAAATGGTCCTATAACACATTTACTAAATCGCTTATTGCAGTAATGGAACTTCTGCGCTCGACTATTATTACCCCATTTTCATCCTTGTGATATAATATAATAACAAAAATGAAATGCAAATGTGAGTGATGCGTTTTACAGCTAAAGGCTTAACATTATGATTTACCAAATGCAAAATGTATTTCAGGAACGAAGTACGTTCAAACGAAATCGATTGACAGTTAAAAGCATTAATTCGATGAAATCGAAATTAAAAACCGATTAAGTTTTAAATTTAGGTCTAATTAAAAATTTAAATTCTTTCCATATGTGTATTAAAGCGATAAGCAAACTCGATTTACTTTCGACTTTGCCACGAATAACGTTTTTTTATTTTGATGTACTAATTAGTGCTACATCTTACGTTAGAGGAGACTTGATTATTCAACTCGTTCCAATTTTCAATTAAAATAATTGAATAGTGTGGCAACACACGTACAAAATGCACAACACAAGTAAATGTTTCTTATGCAAATTTAGACTTATTTCATGTGTGAAAAGTAAAACACATTATACGTGAGGGATACCGTTGCTGTGTATACACAGTACATTCGGTCGAATTAATTAATATGTATGAAATGGATTATGTTTTACAATAATTGAATTTTATCACGAAGTCGTACATCTTATGCTTGAAGCAAATGCGTGTGGCAGACGTTTTATATGTGGTCGCAATCAAAAATTCAGTATCGCCCGTTGTGTACCTGAATTAAATCTGTTTGTGTGTTGTGACAATAGAAATTCGCAAACAAAAATCAAATTAATGTTTTGAGGCATAGTACTAACATGTCGTATTTGAAGTGATTTAGCTCCCAAAAATATTCGCGTCGGATGACACACGCCACATGAACTGTCGCTAGCTTTCCTAATAGAATCTGTACTAAACGTTTGGCTTTAATTAAACAAACCGTAAAACTACCAATGACAGTACATCTTTCAAAAGACAAAGGTAAACTTTTTATATTGTTATTGCACGTGCAATTCCCGAACGATTTTATTCAGGAAAACCAATCAAATGAATGTTTGCGTTAATTATACATGAACGATGATTATAATTGAAGGTATACAACAAATGGTACATTTAGCTGGGTAATTTTCTTCCAACAATTAAAATTAAACACAAACATTAAACAATATAAAATGCAGAGTAGAAGATGAAAAAAAAATCCACCCCAGCTCATTTCACCCTAACTAATTACTCATTAATTAGTAAAAACAATGCATAATTACATTAACACAAAAGCTATACAAAAAGTTTTCCATTTTTCATTCCATTAATTTTGCTGTCTATACCATGGAAAATCTTTTCACCATTGAAAAGCGTTGAAAGTCTATCCACACCGTCAAGTAATACACCAGTGTTGTACAACATTAAACTTTTTCTATCCTGATGTGTATATATAACGTTGAAATAACGGCTGGAAAAAAGGATACTCTATACACTCTCTCTCTAAGCTGGTGTGTTTGGTCCTCTTCCATATCAAAAACGTACAGCGAAAAATATTCTGTTGTTGTACCTCAATACCACCTATAATACCCATGGACGGGATAGATGGATGTGATATAATATGTACATATATATATGATAAGACTGTAGTATACATGAGGAATGGTCGGAGGTTGTTATTATTCTCTCTCCATAATATGCCATAAAGTAATATTATACACACAAAAGCACATAAATACAGTATGAGTCTCTCACTAATTATTCAACATTTTTGTTTAATTAATTAATTTAACTTGAATGGAAAATAAGGGTTGCCGGCAAGTTGGTATTAATATACTTTTATTTGCCACAGTAAACCACTCTCTATTATAGTCTATATATATTATACAAATACGTTTATTTCACGGTTGTGTATCGTATACATATATTCGGTATTGTATTTCAAAGAGTGTTTTCTACCACTTTTCCTCCGTTTCACTTGGTGGAGGCGATATGTATATATATATAAATATATATTATACACATCACTCCCTCAAACCCTTGCTGAACATTTAATTTAATACAATCCTTTTCCTGTATATACACCGGAAAATAGAATTTAAAAAAAAGTGTACAACAAAGTCTCATTTTCTCATTAAATTTCCAACAACGCTAATTGTCCCTTTTACTCCATTTTAATTCTTTCTTTTAATTTATTTATCGTTTTTCTTTCTCATTTTTGCATTTATTGCGTGAAATTAGTCCTACATTCGTATAAGTTATTTCAATAATTTAGCGAATTAGAGCTAAATGTGTGTGCTTTATACGCATTTTCCATTTTATGTAAAACATTTTGGGTCGGGGAAAAAAGGGATTATACCTCGAAACGTTTATACGTATTTCTTGGGAAGCATTTTTTCTCTACGGAAAATTGTTTAGCAAGTTTAATGATTTGAAATTGAAATCAGTCAAACTACGGTAAAATATTACTATTATGACTACTACCCGAAATGAATACATAATCAAGATGAGGTTTATGGTGACGAGAGGAAAAATATTTATTTTTCGTTTTTCTTCCACAGACAGACATGTGAATAACAAGTCCTCAGAATTATTAGCCTCTAATTCTGTTCGGGTATATTTACAGTAATCAAATAGTCAAATCCCGTATGAATTAACCCTTTTTTTCGGGAAAATGTAAAGTCGAAAAACAGCCACCCACAGAATAGCCTACAAAATTGATCTATAAAACCAACATGAGCGTGTTTTATGTTGGTTGAAGGAAGAAAAAAACAGCCCTGAAATGATGTTTTTTTTTCATTCGTAGCATTTGAAATATAGTTATTTTTTGTGTGATGAGAGCAATAGAAAACACTTTGGGAAATAAACAACACTATTTTGGTCGCCGAAATGTAAGTATTTTCAGAAGAGAGTGTATGAGTAAGGGATTTAAACCGGAATTGGTATATAAGAAGCACTGTCAGTTTATGACGAAAAGCACAACAACATAAAGGCACCAACACATTTTGTTTCAATTCGATGTAAGAACTGCAGAATATTTCAGTATTCCAATATTCCTAGATAAATACGTTTATTCTTCAATTCATTCTACATTATACACGTTCTACATGTTGACAATTTTTTTTTACAGTAAAAGTAAAAAAAGTAAAAGGAAAAACTATAAAAAGCAAGAATGCAAAAACTTTCAGTATTTATGAACATCAGTTGCTTTTGGTCAAATTCAATGGTAAAGTACAAGAAGGTGTCAAATGAATAGACCTCAAAAATATAGTGGAGCTCGTTTATGGACCACTTCAATTCTGCCAAAAATTATTTGGACAATCAACTTGTTTCGGAAAATGATGGCATCGTCTGTAAACAAAATCAATCTCCTCTCACATGGGACCCTGTTCAAGTCAATTAATTCCAGATTATATTGCGAAATAAAACTTTTTCACTGGCTCCGTTTTCCGACTCTATTTTTTTCAACAAAAATTTAATTCATGCATGTATTTGCTTTATGAACATTATTCCAGTTGATGTTCATACGATTCCGGTAATTTGCACCGCAAATGTATAACCGAGTCTCGAAAACAAAAGTGAAACAGAAATAAAAATTTACGCTTAGGTTTGAGGGATTCGTACATAATAAAATGAAAATAAAATTTACATTAGCTGGAATTTTTCATAACTTTACGTACAATATATTCCGATTTCGGTACGCCTGGGTTATGTGACACTAAAAAATTGTGAACCATGTACGAAAACATAAATTTAACACAAGTAAATGCATTTTGAAACTAACTTTTGAACACATAAAATTGAAAAGTTGTTTCAAGCTTATTGTAATAATAAAAAAAAATATATTTCGCATAAATATTTGCATTAAACATCAATATTTGCAATGTAATTAATTTGTATATGTATATATATGTGTGTGTTTGCCCTTTTGTTTACTTTCTAGCAGAAAATAAATAAATCAAAACTGCACCTCAAATTGAATGTTTTTGAATTGTGAACAAATATCACGAATATTTGATAAGATTCCACACTTTAAAATCTTTACACATTTCTGGTGTTCAACACTATTTCAATACACTCACTTCGGCAAAGCACAGAAAGCTCTATGTATGTTGCCGAATAGATCTGCTTTCATTCATCATCATTTATATGTAAGCAAAGAACAGAAGAATAAATTGAGGGCCTGTCTAGCGATATTTCTTAACGTTTGTTAGCAGTCAGGCCGTGAATCAAGCACTAAATGTCATACGCTTTTTGCTCGATATCTGGAACTAAGTAGATTTAAATAGTAGTACATTTGTATGCAATTATAAAAACATGACAACGCTCGGAAAACTGAATGTCAGCTTGGGACCATTTCCAAGTCGTTTTCTAAATCATTCATCGATTTATTCAAATTATCAAATGGAGAGTGAAATTTATTTAAACAGTAAAAAACCGTATCACATTCTCTACTGATTTAATTGTGCGATCACCAATGGAATATAATTATTCTACCCTTCTACACTGTTCACGCTTAAAGCTTTCCATCATCTAATACGCCAAATCTTCATCCCCCTCAGAAAAAATTATCAACACCAATAGTATTTCAATCAAGCAAATTTTGCTCGCTTTTCCAACTTTCTATGTTACATAAATTGCCACACAATGGTTAAGTAGAGACGCACGTGGATGGAAGAATACTGTGATACGAAGTTTTTCAATGAGTAAGGAAAATTTTCCCAGTGTTTACTGTATTAGTTGCACACTAGGCACATACACGCTCTGCTATACCCACAGAATACGTTTCACCTCGACATCGGCATTATACACATGTGTGTTATCTTATAGGGATGAAATGTTAACCGTATTTTGTGGAAAGTCCTGCAGCATACCGGCAGTAGAAAATATATTTTATATTTTGTGCTGTGTGTGTGTATGCGTGTGAAAGAATTGTATAAGTGTGGTGAACGTAAATATCGTACAACAAAAATTGATGTAATGAAATGTGTTTTATATTCCTTAGGTTGGGTGGAATTTAATTAAATTAGGGCTTCGAAAATTGGTTTCTCTCTCCGGTTAAAATGTACACCACATTTTGCCTGCAGGAGTACAGGCAGTAACTAACGCAATGGCAACGCATTCTCTTCACGCACATATGTGTACTATGTGTGTATACGTATGAAATATATATTAAACGATACATGAACAAAATGCGGTTATTTTAATGAGATGTTTGATATTTATTAATAAGAGAAGACTAATTAGCAGACGATTAATTAATAAAATAATTATTTAATTAAAATAGAACATATGCGTGCGTATTACCCATAGTTTGATGTATACTCTCTCCATCTAAATGAAAAATAAACATTCAAAGTTAATTAGATTTTCGCCGACAACATAATAATGGATATTCGTACAATATCCAGCTATAGATAGATATATGTATACGTATATGTTGTGTGTGTGTATTATAATCATCCTTCTTATACACCACACGCTTTTTGTGTACACATCCATGCATAAAAAACCCACCTCTATATGCATTATGAGTATTACATTGTGGAAAAAGCTTCACAGAGAAAAACTAATTAATTGAAAACATCTGTTTCAATGAAATTTATTACGCTTTCAAAACCAATTAAATTACCCTACTTTTCTTCGGGGCATCTTCCCTCTACTTGCATGAAATCATTTCGTCCGAAAATTGAATTGTATTGAGTGGTTCAGTACAATAAAGTAAATCGGGTTGTGTGTGTATATAATGTGTATACAGTGAATGTGGTCGACATCTCGTTGCCAGGGGTGCAATTGACAAAACAATGTGTGTGGGTGTTTTTAAATGTAAAACGTAAACAATTTGTATTATCGTCAAGGTGAGAAAGGCGAAGAATTTTTTTTATTTCTGATAAAGAAATTGAAAACTTTTTTCTGATAGACGAAAGCAATAGGCATGCATTTGAAATAACTGCTACTCTGTAGTGAGTTGTGGTTCTTATGACCTCGATGACAATGTCAATCATAGAAACAATTTCAATTATCCCTTTGTCAGCTAATGCTTTATTATAAATGGCAAATGCGACCATAATATCAACTAATTAATTCTTTTGCAACCCTATAATTTTCGTCTTCTAAATATAAAGTATGCAAAGCAAATTCATCTAGTACATACGAGCACTGTTCCCAATAAATCTTGCTTAAAATTTGCCTTACGACCGGAGTCGCCCCTCTTCCATTTTAAAAAGAGCTACAGCACGAATAACACAAAAACCTAAAACACTTTAGGTTATACGGTACGTACACTGTACGGTATACACAGTATAAACATCACCCAAACGTTTTCAAGTCTCCACAATCTAGAATATAGTGTAACATGCTAGCTACTACTACACCACCACCGCGCGCTCCTGGTAAACAATTCATTTTCCCGTTCCACAATGTTTTTCTTGTTATTTAGTTTAAAATTTAATTGGCTCTCTAATGAATTTGCTTTATAAATTATATAAATAAAATGGATATGTATATAGACATACGTATATTTACGTTTACATCTTGAGAGCGTTTATTGTGTTCTTTTTTTCCCATTCTTTATTATATGCTACACATATGTGTTCAATTAAAATTGTTTGTGCTGGTGGCACCAAAGGAGAGTTGGAAGTATTATGTGTACACATAATTAAGGAATAATAAATAAATACATCGTTAATATCAGATTTAAAAACATTTTGAATGGATTTCTGTCCAATCATTTTTTGTTGTTGTTGCTTCTTTGTTGGCCACTAATGAAGCATACATGTATGTATATATACCGAACCTACAATGTAACATAGAGTTCGTATTGAACCGAATTGACCATAGAAACATCGATGAGGAGAACAGTGATTGGAAGGACTGAATTATGGTGAATGATCAGACGAAGTGATAATATCAAATCGATGAAACCATCCAACAAAAATTTCAGAAATGGATGGTGCTATCGACAACGATGACAGGAACAAACAAGCAATGAGCTCCGTCTTGTGACTTTTTATTTAGCAAAACGTTTCCTTAAACGAATGAAGTAAAAGATTTTTTATGAAAAACTAGGCAACACTTTAAACAACAGAAGAGACAGATTTATTAATTAATCAAGATTCGTTTGCAGTTTCTGAAAGGAAATTCGCAATTCTATCGGAAGTTTTGAAAAATTTCAACATCATTCAGCATATCCAGTTTGGGACAACAACATCGAGATACCTTTTCCAACAATAACTTGGATTGGATACACAGCAAAACAGAAATAATACACTAACTCGAATACTTGCCATGGAAATTTCGACAGATTAAATTGATAATGGATTCAATATCCCACTTCGTCAACCATCTGATCTACTGTACGTGTATAATGACATTGAGCATTGAACGAGCATACAGTGAAGCAACCTTGGCAAAAGGTAAGACCCAATTATACGTATTGTATGGTAATTTAATTAAATTTATCATTAACCGATAATTGATTATGCTTGCATTGAATGCTGTGTATACGATGAAGTCTATTATATATTATTCTCAACGCTTGGTAATTAGGAACAAGATATTTCAAGATATTCAATTTAATGAAAGAACATTCGTCGTTTACAGCAAATCGTTCACAGTATCAAAGGTTTTCTCATAATTTCTCTGGGCTTTGGTATTATATATTTTATTGGAAGGTCACAAATGAATGGTAGCAGTGCTTAGACTCACGCATATTGTTTGCTTGAGTAAAGCAGCAAAACTACACTAATTTAGTTGAAGTGAAGCGAATTTCGCATAGCAGTAGAACAGGTCAATAATCAAAGTACACTAAATCAATTACAAGCGATAATGGATCTTCAATATATGTTTCGGCTTTTTTCTAGAGAAACCTCCCACAAAATTATCTAATCTAGCATCACATTCGCAGGTACCTTTTTATTAGAAAAATCGATGTTAGCGTTAAACTATGATTTATGAACGTCCAATTTTGAACCTTCACTTGAAGCGATTACCTTTGACAGATAACTTTTGAGATATGCAGACGAAATGGAAGTTTAAAAAAATTGATAAAGCGTAGACCAAAAGTGTTAGTACACAAAAGTATTGGTATACAGTAAATGACCGACTTTTCTGCTTTCCATCTGCAGAGAAAATATGGCGGTCTGTGTAGCCTGCTCATAAAAGACCTTGGGTAAACCACGGTCTAATTATTGTATGTTCTAAATAAAGACCGTGCTCATACAAGACCTTGGATAAACCACGGTCTAGTTATTGCATGTTCTAAGTAAAGACCGTGGCGCAAGTCCCCAAACAACAAAAAAACCCTCTGGCATAATTTATTTGTTTGTTTGAGTATTTACACGGATACCACTAAGCCTTGTTGACCAATATTAAATAGTACGAAGAGTCACAATTACACACAAGAAGCAAACATTAGTCAATGCCACAAGTTTGTTATACACATACAGGCGAGAGTAGTACATGTGTCAATTCATAAACCTTAAATGCACAGAAAGGTATTTTTTATCAATTTTTTCTTTCCTACTAAGTCCCCGAGAATCTATGCCAAAGCAACGAAAATAAAACAATTTTTCCGGTTGATATCCATATCCCATAAGAAATAGAATAATTTCTTTTATTATTATGTTTGTATTGATTTAATTTACTAAATTGCTTAATGCATGTAATAATACTGTATGTTGTGTGCATGTTGAATATGCTATGTACATGTGTATTGAATAGAACATCCATATTTTATGCTGTCGTGTACAAAGCGTATATAATACATATACGTTCATGTTCATTCATTACTTATATGAATGAGGAGAAGTTCTTCGTGCAATCTTTTTACCGAATCCAACAGATTATACTCGGAGCTTTTTTTCCACAAAGAGTGAAGAGCAACAATATATGAATACCAAAGTTGGTGTAGTGCTCAGCGACCTACGTCTACATTTCTTGGATCTAACAATTTCGTGAGTAATAAACGTGATGAATAATGTGTGTACCATCCATACCAATACAGTCATAAATAAAGGCATAACGATAATAATGATTATACATAAAGATGTATGAGCTACTCAAATTATATGGGTTAACATGGTATAAGATGCACCCCAATTAGGGACGGGAAAAAAACGTGCGTATGTCGTTAATTAAATTTTTTTCTTTCTTCATAACACTATTTGATTGTTGGATTATATCGTGTTTGATTGCAGAAGAAACAGAGTAATGAGATGTTGTTTAATTTATATTATTACAGCTGGCCGTTCTTTCCCTGACTAGAGGTACATGGTGTATAATATCATGATTGTGTAAAAGTTTGCTACATTTTGCGGATGAACTGGGTTAAAGAAAGTTCTTCGATCACGTTCGATCACTTGTTTCAATCAACGTTTTTGATTTTTCCTATTTGTTATAAAACATTACCAGGAGTTTTTAGCGATGTCGATGTCATAGAACAATAAATTATATAGGGCTCTAAGGTAAATTTAGGGATTTTATTCTAAAAAAAAAATTGTGAGCTTCAGGTCGTTATAATCTATTTGAATCGTTCAATTTTAATTGCCTCATTGTTCACCATGTTTACTACTGAACCTTTTAGGAAGAAATGATGAGCATGAGCTCTTGTTATAGCAAAACATATTGTGATACGAAAGAAGTAAATAATTTTCCTTCAAACATCAGACGATACTTTAAACAAACGATGTAACAGATTTAACTAGGCATTCGATTTTAAGTGACTACTTACCAATTCTTGTAGTTGAGTCATGCAAAACAGCAGTGATCAGATGACCTTATCTTATCCTGAAATTAATAAAAAAAGGATTATTAATATAACTATAGTGGAGATAACCTTTAAAATAGATTAATTGAAAAGGTGGTTCATAAATTTAAAATGAAGGGGTTGTGTACGCGAGTGCAAACGGAATCCTCAATTTGTCGAGATGAGCATGAGCAACCACTTTTTTCAAAAGTTTGGCTGTTTTCGACAAATTGGGGATTCCATTTTCACCTGTGGTAAGAGAGTCTTAATTCCAAGCCGACAATCTTGTTTAAAATACAGCTAATTTCCAGGGTCATTTGTAATTAAAATTTATTTGCCAAATCCCTTTTTTATAGTCATACGACCGTTGATTTTCCATTCCTTGTTTAACCTTTTTTAACTCTATTAATTTCACCGACATAAACTTAAGCACACATGTTCACTGCATAGCAAATAAACAAAACAACAAGACCTAAAATAAAATGCCATTTATTACAACCACATTTTTTTTTTCTTCGTTCGTTCGCTTTCTGACTTTGTCGAGAGAGCATTTATAATAATAATATACTTTTTGAAGCAACATATTTTTGACACCTGATATTATTCAAAGTATATAATTAAATTGAATGACTTTGAAATTATTCGTTTTTTTTAATCCTCTCTGCCATACTTCTTCGCTCCAACAAACGATTAGGAAGTAATTTATTAATAAATACATAATTAGGTTTGCTGCGCGTTTATTTAGTTCACCATTGTTCTAGCAACGTATAAGGAATAGAAATGAAATAATGTGACGAGTCTATGAGTGTGTACTTAGAGAGTTACTGACATGGCAACAGTAACACCAATTGTGCATTAAACTATCGAAAATATTGCCCGAATCTGTCCGCATACATTTGAGCTTCCCTAAATTGTGCTTATTTGTTTATTTTTTGTAATGACCGCGTATACTCTAAGCAAATATGAACTAGATGCAGTTGTGCGATAAATTTTCCGATAAATGAAATTGTTAATTTGGTGAATTTTGGAATGTAATGTAATTACACAAATTTCCTGATTGTTTTGTGTGAGTAATCAACTTTTATAATATCCATACGCCAGCTGTATAATGTTTGATCGAATAATTCAATTTTATTGGGTAGTTTATGCAGCTATGCTTAATAAACACATTCCATTAAGTCTTTGTAAAGACTACACGTTTTCAGCGAATAGCAATAGGAAATTGAAGTTTTAACAATTTCGGTGGAAACGTCATTATGAAAAAATAGTTATTTACATAACGAAGGGCAAGTGATTCTCATTTAGGAGTATGCTAGGCCTCGAAAATGCACATAATTAGTTTTTTTTTCAAGAATATTGCAATAGGACTTTATTCAACTATTCAGTTCTCGACATAAATTATTCTTTAGAATGTGATTGAGACAGTTCATTTTTGTCATCACTTTTCCTGTGTTCAATAAGAAACACATTTTGCTACGGCACCTTACAATCTTAAAAACCATTCTACCGATTCGACATCATGCATACGCCCTCCAGCCCTACCACAAAACAAATGAAAAAATAATGCTGAAAGGCTCAAAAGCACTCAACATTCAAACACATGACGATAAGTTTCAATCAGTGTCCATTCTTAATTAGAATTCGAAAATTGATGCAGAAACACCCATTACACATTTTCGAACATTCTACTTATCAACCGTATTATAATCCATCACTTTATACGATAAACGTACGACAGACGTTATCAGAGCTATTAAATTAAATATTATTCTTGTTACGTAATTATATATCCTCTAGTCGATCCAATTGAGAAATACCCCGAAGCAATTATTCAAATTGAAAATTCTTGTAACCAAGACTTTAATATACACATTTCTACCATCATCATCGGCCCATCAACCGATGTAAGGTACTGAAATTTCATGTTCAATAATAATCAATAGAACCGATTCTGATTCGAAGATAATATACGATTTCGTTTTCGAACATTGTCTAAGACTTACATAATTATCTTAATTAAAATTGAGGATGTCCCCCGTACCATATGCATGTTTTGTGGAAAATCACACAAAGGTTAATTACAACTTCAATCTTCATTAATGCAACAAGACGACGTATGTTTTGGTTAGAGAGCATCGTACAGAGATTCATCAAAACAGTAAATCTATATAAGGTATATCTTCACACTGTCTGTAATTCAAACATATCGAATCCATATATTATACCTGTGTACGACCAAACGTATAGATAAATGTAATGTTAATTTATAAAGGACGTCAGTATACAAAATTCAACAATATTTCATTATATCGAATATGGACCATCATATATCGGTATGTGTATTTATATATGGCTTCGGCGAGAAGAGAACACACTATCCGAATATTTACTTGAACGCTATAATTTGAATGGTTGAACGGTATCGAAAATATTCTACCGAACAGTATTTTGCATGTACAAAATTATAATCCCCTACAGGTATCAAGATCACGAAAATAAAAAGTTTTTAATTAAATTTCAATCGAAACAACATGAATATTATAAATTCGAAAAGGTAATTAATCAAGTACTTAAACCATTATACATGTTCAGTTTTGCAGATGAATGAGAGAGCGAGGCTTGGCCCGATATTAATAAACCATATTTCGTTTTATTATAATATAGATTCCGTTCGGCGAAAGGTATGCGCTGCTATTATATGTACATAATATTCTCGACTACCCCCACAGCTAAATCAACCCACAATTTTCTGCCAAAAACTCAATATTATACGTTTGAGCTACATCTCACACCACCTCTCACTCGCTCTCCTCGCATTCATACGCCATAAAACACACACATAATAATATATATGAAGTAGATGTGAACACTCATAAATTTTGACTTCAATTTAATTGATATTATGTGGCCGTGTTCATAATAGTTGTGCGGTTGAAACGTAATTAAATTCATGTGTTTATTAATTTCCAGGATAATACACAATTATCCCTTATACCGGAATATATGTCATTTATATGTCTCCTATGCGACTATCCACATATGTATGGTATACTATTATACGAATATACTCTTTCACATGATACATATATAACAGTTACCTATTTTGCGTTTATTAATATTATTGCTAAATTTTATAATTAGAAAATTTCTCATTGCTGTGGTGGAGAATATATATGTATGTATAGCTGTAGGAAATTTGCTCTAATGAATGTGCATCGCAGCAACGATGCCATAATTTTGCAATATGAATGGTCCCAGTCCCTCTAGGATTTGCAATATTCGTTTAAAATATTTCAGAAATTGTTCACAAGTCGCATAACGAAAATGAAACTAATAATTAGCGATACAGCAACGAGATATAATGGGTAGGTACGATTATAACGAAGATAGGGGATTGAATGTTTCGTGCATTTTTTTGTGTTTGTCACCAATTCAATTTGGTTCGATGTTGATGAAGATGTAAGCAAAATGTTAAGTTTAGGTGAATAAAAGAATAAAACATTTTCGATAAGTTAAAATTTGATATTTTATTTAAATTGATTAAAATATGTCGAAAAAAATGTAATATAACTAATAGCACTCACGTTAAAAAAGAAGTTTCAGAACTTCGGAGGAATGTCTATTTCGTTTCTCTATCTGATACATCTATGCGTTACCATGTAAACTTCAATTGCTTTGCGCGACTCAGAAAACAATAGTATGTTGTTTTACAAGTATTATAATGTTGATTTTTTCAGCACTAGACCCAAGTTTTTCAAAATTGGGTCGTGTGCTGAAAAAATCTCATTACAATACGTGTAACACATCATGCTTTGTGCCAACCGAGAATTGAAATAGACAAGAGCACAAAAAATCATAATTTTCATTGTAAACAATCACTCTTCAAATTTGATCGATCACATACACTCATACAAATTCCATATCAACACTGCTTTGAGTGTTGTAATATCACATCAAACGGGTGCTGAAATAAGTCACTTTACAACACTAAAATGAGTGCTGAAAAGGGTCGTATTTCAATTCTCGGTGACACAAAAAAAAGATAACTTGGGTCTAGTGCTGAAAAAACCAACATTACAATACTTGTAACACAACATACTATTGTCAATTGTGACGTTCTAGAGGATCTAGGATTGTTTAGAATGAGATAGAGAAACAAAATCGATATTCACATCAGTTAGGACTTACAACTAATCGTAGTGCGGATTGAATTACTTCGCGAAATATAGATGAAATACAAATAATTTGAAGAATAAATTTATCAAATTTATTGATTATACCGTGATACGCCTGTCATCGTTTTCCATTCCAAATACACGAGTAAGCAACTGGTTATTCTTAAGTTAAAAGTCGACTTAAAATTCTACCATATGATTTGAAAGGAAGACTGAAAAATTAAAGATTTATTCAACTGTCAAACTTTAAACATGAATAACATTATAGGTGGACATCTTTTTCGAATGTCCTCTAAACGAATAGACAAACGAACGATGCTCAAAACATAATATTCCTCGATATTTGGTCCTAAGTTAAGCTTTTAATTGAATACATTAAAAGCTAACTTGATTACAGATTATCAAAATATATATAAATTACACACATTAAATGTGTTCAGCATCCTCCCGGTTCATTAGCATGTGTTTCATGTGTGCATTCAATAAATAATTTAGATACAGAGAGAGCTAAAATGTAGCAAAATTGTTTGTATTTTGCATCGAATCATTATAAGTAGTGCACGATTATAGTTTCTGATGAAAATTTATAATTAAATGGATAATTATTGCTTGTTGCAGCTAAATGCTAACAATGGTTTATGCATTTGATGGTTCAGGAACCAGAAATTTATGCTGACGATGGGGAGCAATGTGTTTTGTTTACTTTATTATATTCAAAATGTATTGTATGTTAAATTAACTAACGTAAATCAGTTCTCCATATCAGCATATCCATATAGCAGCTTGAGACAATAAAAAAGATCAAAAATCTCAATTCTATTAACTACATATAACAAAGCATCAGATAAAACCTAAATGGTGACCGTGGCGGACGATAGCGCAGCTAATAAATTTTAATTTGTTTTTTGTCCCAATTTAATGATAGAAAAATTCAATTTTCTAATCAGGACAAAAAAGAAATATTCACCGCTGCTACCACGATTACAATGTTAAATAGCAACGATAATAGCTTTCGAACGGTTATTTAAATAAGTGACGACGAGAATTAAAAAAAAGTGACACGCTCACATTCTCGCTGACTATGAGACAGATAAAACGCTTTTATAATAGAAGAGAAAAAAGGTGCTAATTAACTATAAAACTCGAAAAAACAGATATTTCATTTAATTTAATAGTTAATTTAAAAGCGACATGAATCTCAATCCTAATCAAGTGGCACATTAAAGACATACAGAAAGAGACACAAACGACACAAGGCAAATAATATACGAGAAGAGGTAATTTAACGTAAAGAATGTTTTGATTTAATGAAAAATTATTTATGTGACCTTTATTCATGCAACATTCAAACAAAATGTCACTCAATGGTGTATGTTCAATTGATTATTTTTGTTTTTTTTTAAATCTGAAATTAGCATTTGATATAAAATTTTTGCGAACAATCGCCATTGAGACGGAAATTTAATGAAGTGGCATAAGTCGTCATGTGTTGTGAACGTATAAAAGACTTTTTTCTCTTATTTTCAAATAACGCGAAACCGTGTTTTTACAGCGCTAATTTTGAATGCAATTTAGCCGTATACCATACAGCTGCACATATTGTATATTGTGCATTACACGGTGCCGTATATAATGATTGTGTAAACAAATTTGTTTTGCAGCCACATAAAATATATAAATTCGATGATTGGCGTAATGAAATGCTGGTAGCATGATTATCTTTTGCTAATTTAAGTTAATTAAAAAAATATATATTTTTTATTTTTCGTCAGTGGCAAATCGTTAACACATCTTGGTGGGCTGTCTTTATTTCGATTTTAAACGAGGCATTGCCCTTGGTTGCTTTAGTTGCAAGTCATCAAGATTGAATGAAAATTACACCACTGAATGAGAAGTCTTTGTAATATTGTTTGGAAAAACAATTTTGTTGGGTTATCTTTTGATACAACTTCGATACCTTTCGCAGACGGTAACATAAATAGAACAAATTTACTCAGATTTGACGAATGATAATTACCTACTAAGTGAATCATGAAAATCTGTAGGACAAAAGATTTTTTTTGAGAGATTAGTGAACTTATAGTGATCAAATAGTAACGTTTTACATGAACACAAGGTTTAGCTCGTCACTCTATAATAATTTAACCCCTTCGGTTATCGATAACTTTTAACCATAAATTCATTCGTGAAATTTTACTTAACTACAGATTTCCAAGAGCTTTTAAGCCAAACATTTAACGTTTATTGTGAAAGTCCACAAACAAAATGTTATTGTTCAGTACATCACACAGAAATCTTACGATAAATTATTAATGATTACACATAAACATCTTTGTCCGTATATATCAATCAGTTCGTTACACACAAAGTTCAAATTTATCAAATTTTACTACTAAAAGCACTAAGTAGAACCAGATTTTAGTTATACATTGCCTGAAGTGCAAACAAAATTGCAATAATTAAGTCTATGCTACAACGACAGAATCAAGTCTCCCAACATATAAAGGATAAGTTTTCGAGACTTGAATTTGTTAATAATTGGTCTTTAATGTGTCTAGCGAACTATAATATTAATTAGAAAGCATCATATAACTTTGAGTTACACACATTACCCCGAAAACTAGATATATATGTACATAAAACAGCCACACTACACACATACTCTGATTTGACGAAAATTTTCGAAACTTAATTTTCTTGTTTAAATTATGTTTGCACAAACGTTTGTTTATGTGGTTTATATTATGTACACGTTGTTCTTCTTTAGACTGGCCGGGGAACAATGTTCTATATCGCCCATATTATATATTTAATTTTCCACAAAACTGAGTATGCAATTCTAAAATACGATCTATAATGCATCGGAATAATACAACACGATATGTATATCCCAGTACACTACACGTAAAATGTAGATAAAATTTAAACTACATAATAGTTTTCAAGTAATTAAAATTTATAGTGAATTATTGCAAATTGATTGAAATCAATAAGCACATTATCGGCTTAGCACTTTCGAGCATGAATTAAGCATGCCGTATAGATCGTACATATACACGGAAATCAATTAACAGTTGCTTTTTATTGGGAATATTAGTTAGCATTAGTTGATAATGAATAGTAATAGCTAATAGCTTTTTTTTCATTTGATAGAAGTAAATATTGTTCACTGTTGTTTCGCTGCTGCACCAAAATACGACGTAATTTCTGAACGGGAGAAATGTAAAAATTTACATAGCAAAAAAGTTCATTAATATCAAATTTGTAGATTGCGAAACTTTTGGGAAAAGTGAAAAAAAAGAGAAATTCATCGAATAAGGGTAGTAACTCCAGTGTAACGTGTAGCTCCAGTTACACCACCTAACTATTCGTTATATTTTCTACAATTGTAAAATTGTTCGTTGGCAACCGAAAGTTTCTGTAACAAAATTTGGAAAATACGATGTGAAATATGGCGCAAAATTAATAGACAGAAGTTATAATTGAAATGTTGCAGATTAAATATTATAATACAAAAGAATTGCATTGCGGCGTGTCCATTAATGCAATTTTTCGGAGAACATAACTAATTTAAATCTTAATGTTGCTAATTGAGTAGTGACAGAGAGTAAAGTGCATTTTTAGTGTTGTGAGGATTTCACATCAAGAACAATCATTGAAATGTTATTGAACGGAAGATGATATTTTCATACAACGTGAATTACGACCTTCATTTTCCTATTTATTTGTAAGATGAATGGAATAGTTTCACAAAGGGCAGATTCCGCCAATAACGGTCTGTTGCGCAACAATTTTTAAGACTAAAAACTCTAGTTTCAATAAAAAAAATCGTAATTTCAGGCATTAGACTGGTCCTTTCTCTATTGCCTCAAAGTGTTAAAAATTTGATCTGAGGTCATACAAAACTATTGCAATTGGCGGAAGTCTGCATTTTCAAACCCATATTCTACGGCGATCTCCGCTATCAAAATTTTTTCTTCACCAATAACGGATTTGTTCCATAGTTTTTCACGGTCTATCGTCTCCAGCAAGTTTTATTCGTTCACCATAAAAACTCGGGCGTCCGCTGAAAATTTGCCATCAGCGAACCGCCGCGTTATGTGGGAGGAAAACTTTCGGGGATGAAAAGAACCGGAAAAACTGTGGAACAAATTCGCTATTGGCGGAGAAAAAATTTTGATAACGGAGAATTGCCGAGGCTCTAAAGTTCCAATTCAAAAAAATATGCCCTAAGGAAACGATCACTGCATAGGTCTGGGCATAGCTTAACTAGATATATTAGAACCTGCTTCTACTGCTTCTAGTTCTTTGGTAATTTTCAGAATTTCCCAACTTTAAATTGTCCCTTAAAACGATGGATGGAATATTATTTTACTGTTTTACTATATAAAACATGTTGCACAAACGCAATGTAAGGTTTTGCTAAGCAAATCTCTATCCTAATTATTACCTTCAAAAGTTTAATCAAATACGAATCGTTATCAATCAGGCTGATTAAGCCCACATCAATATTTGTCGTTCTTTATCTTTGCATTTTTTATGATCACTTTCGGGAGCTCAGAATAAGAAATCGTCTCAAAAATAGTGCCAGGCTTGTTCACTAACTTACTCTAACGATGTAAACCATTTTTTTTTTAATTTTGACGGGCAATTCCAATCAATTTTTCTGTGTTTGAATGCTCAATCTGTGGCTATTCATTTACGTAATTTTCATGATACAATTTCGCTGATTTTTCGCTTTTCATTTTTGTTTTTGTTCAAAAATCTAAAGTCTAATGCAGTCGAATATACATTTTACTTGTTTGAATTGGAATTATACCACCGAAAACTAATTATGAGTGCATCGTCTAAATGCTGAATGTTAAACTATATGATAAACAAATTGAAATTTTCCATTTGAAAATTTAATCTACCATTTACACACACATAGAGACAGACAGTATACGTACATTCAATTCAATATTATATATTTTCACTAGGTCTAGTACTACAAATTATATGCATTCCCATTTGTCCTACCGCTACTGGCTGCCTGTATTATATATAAATGTAATATACCAACGACACATCCAGTATAACCTCAATATATCGTACCGTATACAATTCGAATAGTCCAGAGAGCCTATAATAAAATCAGTAGAATCAATAGCCAAATTAACATCCATATTCCATTTTGAATTTGCAGCTAATCAGTCAGATTGCTGATCAATTCATTTAATTTACCATGCCCCATTGTCAAGAGTAATTAAATATTAAATTGAAAAATAGGTGATTTCACGCATTATTTTATTATTTGCTGATGGTACACATACAGTAAGTGTGGTATGCGATATCAAAGCGTAGCATACAAACTATATATACAATTAAATACAACGTTTATAGCACACAATGTAAATCACTCTGTTTGCCTTTGTGCAGAAAGCTTTGGATAAATTAATAATTCGCGTTTTATTACCACAAACATCAAATGCTTTGTCTGTGTTATATTATACATATATTGAACACCGAAAGCGAATACGTACGTTTGTATGTATGAATTGGATATTTCTTAATAAATTAATTTTAAATGTATAGGTATTTCCACTTTATTCTGGCTGGATATGACGACAAGGTAGTATATTTTATTAAGAAGGCATATTTGATATACTTCATAGTAATTAAAATAAATTGGTTGTGAGGGGAAAGGTGTGTGTTTTCAAATTAAGATTTATGGATTGAATAAACGCTTTTTTTAATTCGATCGAATTCGTTTCGTTTAGGTGTGTATCTGCAATTTGAATCCATGTGAAAAGAGTCTTTAGTTGTATGTAGAGTCCGTGCGAAAAGAAAGTTGACCTTGGGTGTATCCGGTCTTCGTTTTTTTCACTTTTTTACAACATTTTGATCTTACCATGATTGTAACCTGAACAAAACCACCCCACGTGCCGATCAAAAGCAAACGAAACCATCCGATTCAGACATAAAAGCAGTATATGAACAACTGTTGGACCAAATGCCTTCGCGAGTGTCAAAATCAAACAGGATAAATTTCATACAAGTTATTAATACAACATGCGTCAAGGTCGAATTGAATTTGGTATGGAAAACAATATTGTCTGGCGTAGTATTCAATTATTGTCGTAAGCAGTATTACACAAGGTGAACCGATCTTATTGATTTTAAAATTTGTGTATTGAGTGTGTTTGTGTGACAGTTCTGTTTTCAGTGCGCACACCTGTGTTACTCAAGTCAAACGCTCGTTAAATTAAAAAAAAAAATATAGACAAGGAACTATTCACACGCGAAGCTCAGTTTCTAACCAAGAAGATTTTTTAACACGTGAGGCAAATGATTGTGGAAGAATTTTAGCAATACATTTTCAAATTGACATCAATTCAATATAGCTGATTGAATCAACTTATTTACAATACAGACCAATTGTTCTCCATTTTTCTGATAAAGATACAAAAATAGTCTAATTTGGCAGATGGTCTGGGTATATGAATGACGCATAGTTTACCGGAATAATCCAAAGTAATGTTAATGTCTGTAAAGACAACACGGCGGCATGGACAAGAGGAAGTAGGGAAATCGTTGAACTATGACGCTTTTGAATTTGTTTATTTGATTGTAACTGCTAAATTACTTATTCAACATTGATTACCGAATGCCATCAGGCTTTCCAACGAGACGATTTCAAATTTATGTTTTACAAATTCAATTAAAATCTAATCATTTTTATTCCCATCATCATGAGGAAACCTCCTCTTCCATTAGCAAAATTCCAATTATAATTTGGCGCACCCTCCTCTCGTTCTCTTCTTTTTTCACCATTAAATGCCATAACTACCTAAACATAATAAAAAAACCATTTGGCCAACATTCATATTACGAGAGTACATTTAATTAATTAACTTTTATATTTCCATTATACCAATTATATACGTTAACATTCTCTTCTGAAAATGAAAATGAAAAAATTGTAATCAATAATCACCGTAATAGAATAGTTTTGAGACAATAATGCAACAATTTCAACATCAATTTCAATTAATTGAATTCACTCGTGTGTGACATTCTTTTTCTACTCATTCTACTCGATGGAATTTTCATCCATGGTATTAGATTAGAGCGAGGTATGTGTGTTATTATTGCTGGTGCTTGGTTTTTGGTGATACAATCAATTAATTGATTTTCTCAAAACTAAATCTAATTCTTTTTAGGTTCGTATTATATAGATTGATATAGCTTCAACGCATGAACGTATATTGGATTTTTTTTTCTCTCTCGTCGATTGGATTTATTGAGGTATTTAATATGACAACAAAAAAACAAGCAAATTAATTAATCTAAAAAGAAAATTGTTTTCGTTGCTTGAAGTCAACCGTGTGAAAACAATTTTTTTGGGGGAAAAAAGTTTAATTTCGTTCAATTCAATTTAATTTTTATCAAAAAAAATTAATTTGAATAAAAATCAGTTAAGCTGCAATGCACTTTAGTTCAGCATGTTTTTGTGTGTAACAAAATAATGAAACCAGTTAATACAACAGCGAAACACGACCTCTACGGGTGCAATTTAAAATGTTCAAGTCTCAAGCAATTCATTAATTTTTCTTTAGAATCAGAGAAAGAACTACAGACACTTTAAAGTGTGGATTGGGATCTATTGTGCCACTATTTTAATGGACAGTTATAGATGGAAATGACACGGTGACGAGTTGTATCTGTTTTCAGGAACAAATTTTATTAGGACTCTTAAGTTCATGCTTCTGAGGTTTGTTTTAAGTTAATTTTGATTGATTAGTAAATGTCATAATCAGAGAGAATCTTAAAACAACAATCTTTCTGACGAACATTTTTTGGCACTAACAACATCAGCACCGGTGAATGAACGACTCTAATAAAATATAAAATAATTTTCAAGCTAAAAATTAATTTCTTTGGGATTCAGCACGTTATGGATGTGATTGTTGAAAAAATCAACAACAAGCGATTGCAATAAATTTACAGAAAGTTTATCAGTCTTTAGATCCATGGTGGAAGCATCGATACATTGGAGACATCTTTCTCGGGATCGGATTTTATTTTACGTAAGAATGACTAGACATTCGTCCATTTATAATATATCCATTCCTCTTCAATAATCATCCAAAAGCCATAAATTATTTTTATTAAAATTTTACCATAAATCAAAACATAAATTATTTTGTTATACAACGATGCCATCAAATACACGTAAAATAAAATTTCATCAGCGTATTTTTATATATATTACAATTTATACAAACACTAAATGCGGTATTGTAATCTGGTTATAGATCTGTTATATACGATTTCATATATGCGATATAAATACGAATAAAACTGCGAAAGCGCATGTATAGTATAGACATAGTCCCATCCATATATCCCCCCAATTTAAAATCAGAACAAGTCTGATTTTAATAACACCCAAATGAAATTTAATTAAACCCGAAATTGAACCGCTTCTCAGAGCTAATTACAAAAATTAATTAATTAATACAATTTCAGCACCAAAGTGCTTTTAAAACATAAAAATATACAAGGCTTTTAAATGTATCGAAATAAAAAAAAAGAGTAAAAAATAATAAAACATTTAATTGTTGTTTTTTTCTCTGCAATTTTTAATTGCATTTTTGCTTTTTTTTTCAATTTAAAAAAATGATGATATTTTCGTAGTTTGAATTTCACTTTGTATGCGAAATTGAATCTAGAATTTAGTTCATTTTTAGAAAGCTCATAGTCCTCGACACTTTCATTAGATATATGATTTACGTAACTCAAAACGGTTTTATTCTAAAATAAAAAAAACTTCGAAATTTTCAAAAGAAATTTGTGTCCAAAAATTATGCTTTAAAGATTCGTGAGTTCTAACGTGGTAAGACATCCTATTGTATATCTTACTTAATTCAACTTTTACTTTCAAGAGAAACCCAATGAAATGAGAAGTGAAAACACAAAAGTAAAATGAGAAGTTTGTAGCGATGAAAGCAATCTGTCCTGCTTTTGGAAACTTCTCATGATATGGCAGGATAAAATTAACGGTTTCCCTCCACTTCATTTTCTAAATACGAGCTACAGGAAAATAAAAAGAAGGAATGAAGTGTATGATATGTAAGTCTGTGCCTGCAATGCTCGGAACTACTCAAAATAAAATTGTCTCCCTTCGTTAACAAATAACTAACCGAGTTAACACATCTAACCTTTTGGATGTGTCAGTTTATTCTTTGTACATTATGCAGTAAAATCCACAAAAGCTGCAGATTTTATCACATCTTAGTTTCTTCCAATTACGATTTAGCGAATGTACGTTCCTGCGTGCAAAAATTGTCCATGCACTGTGATTCGTTTAACTCTCTGCAATTTCTTTTTAGATTTTTATTTTAAAGCTTGCTAGCTGAGAAAACGACAAATTGACAAGCAAGATATCTATAAGACGACCAACTTAACAAGTTAATGGTCGTATGTGGATATTACGGTACAAGTTCTTACGAATTGGAGTTTAGTATCTCCAGATTCAAACGCTCATTCTCTTAGCATGGACTTTAAATTTACTATTTTAATGTTGTCAGTTCCTTTATTGTAAAGGATTTTTTTTTAATGTTTCATTTAACTACATAAACATTAACATGGAATAAGAACTGAAAAATTCCCAATTTTCAACCATAAAATTAACATGGAATCTATTCACAAATTGGATTAAAGCCTGCTCGGTTGAGGAAATATTATTTCTATCCTTTATCCCATATCATGTGGACTTAAGACTTCAAACAGTATTTTCATTGAATTTACGAATTTAATTTTTTTTATTAACCCCACAACAATGTGCTTAACACCTGTTTACCTGCAAGGCACAACCGTTTCTTTATGCTGGATACTTATGTTTTTTATGGACATATTTTCTCTGTGTGTATTTATTGCGCCGCACGATTTTGTGCTCACGATTATGGTGTAGGTATAGATTAACGTTTTATAATTGTGAATACATGCCGGCAAAACAAATTCTTGTCTCAGTTTGGTATGCTTTGGAGGCAAAGTCGACGACAGCGTCCTAGTGATGTAGAGATGAGAAAAGTTTTGCGAGACCAATGCTTGCGACTACATATTTACGGTATTTGGCATGAGCAGCTAGCCGGAATGTTGAAGAAACTCAGAAAAAAAACATCATCACCTCCACACCATGTATAATATTATCATAATGAATCTCTTCACGATCGGAAAGCTTTTAATAAACTTCCTATTTGATTATTAATTAATTTTAGTAATCAGCCAAAATAAATATGTGCCTAGTAAAGCGTGTGAATGAAAAGCCAATAATTTATTATATATACAAAAGTGCGGCATATAAATAATTTAGCACACCTCTATGGTGTGTGTAATTTCATTAAACATTATACGAATATTTATCCCATAAATTAAAATCAATTCACTTTAATAGTTAATTATACCAATATTAAATGTTGGCAAATAAACAATAACAAATATTTGCGCTTATATTAATCAAGTTTGCTAACTTAAATTGAATGAATAATTTTTTTCTTTCTGTGTGGAACGAAATATTTTTTTTTGATGATTAAGATTACACACTTTAGATAAGTCATAATTTTATGTCTAATTTCAAATGTTATGGACATTGAATTAGCAGCTTAAAGATTTTATTTTTCATCATTTATACATTTATACTATACACAAGACGAACCAACACGTATTTTATGCTGAAGATTCTTATAACTACTGTTAACAAACGCTTTCCATAGATTGTAAATTCAATGGAGATGAGTTCATTTTTTACCGATAAACGTTTGTGCAGAGCATGTCCTTTGGTTCAGAGAAATTTTCGAATTTTATAATGGCGTGTATTGTGCCGTCCAGGGCATATTTTCAAATTTATTTTTTTAATTAAATTTTTAAAAATTTTGATACTTTTCGAATAATTTAATTTGTTTTCGATAATTTAGAAAATTTTAATTAAAAAACGGTGTGAGAAGAATCTCAGGGAAAAATCAACCGTTCTTCAAGTCCAGTTGCTGTGACAAATATAGTCAAATTTGTTTTCATTTGAAAGCTTTGAAAATTACTTTTCTACACTCACGGAATTTTGAAAACCGACAAATTTTCTGTTTCTGTGTTTTTCTCGAGTTTTTGATTTCTCCATATAAAAATGCATGTAAAATTCACAAAAAACCAGTAAACTACAAAACAGAAAATGTGTCGGTTTTCAAAATTCCATGAGTGTAATAAGCCTAACATTGATATATATTTTCGTATTTACAGCCACTACATGACCATTCTATAATTTTCAAATATTAATTTTTTTACCAGATACACCAAATTTGTCATATCTTCTGATACAGACTTGAGATGATAGGCTTGTCATCAAACTTCAACATCAAATTTGACCATATTTGTCGTTGCGAATAATTTTCGAATGTTAAACCTCTGACTTGAACTGCCATAAAAGTTCATGAGGCCCTTCTGAAATCTACTGCAATCTACTACCTGCTTAGAAATCTGACAAATGGGTACGTTTTTCGTATTTTACGGTTGCACGTTTAATTTCAAACTCTACTGCAAAACTCGAGTTTATAGTTTTTGAATAGATTTCAGCAAAAAAGGAGTTTCAAAATTAATTTTTTTCGAACTAGACCTTTATGTGAACAGATCACGATACGAAACAAAATTGTGAATTATTGTCGCATTTAAGCATAATTATTTGACGGTGCCCTAGGAGCTCATCATACCATCGATTGAGGACATATTTTTAGTAGTACAAACAATGACGACATCATTGTCTTACAAATCTGTACGACATTGTTCATAATTAACACATTTCAATTTCGTGTATGAGTGCTGCAATAGACTTTCCGCCTAATGTGCATAATTTCGCCGAAAACGCCAAAGTGTATAAAGCAATTTTGTGTTGCCGAAAAATCTATCAAAATATAATAAGAAAATTCCATGCAACACAAAGCTCCGTAATACACTTAACGCTAAACACACCAAGAGAACCTCTTTTATTATGTATTTAGTAATTTGTACCAAAAATTATCCTTACTGCCTTTTATACGAAATAAGGCACTGCTGCTTCAGTCCAAAAAGCTATACACATAAACACCATAAATGTGGTGTTAAATGAGAACGAAATGAAATTTCCTTATCTAAAATGTTATTAGCAGACTACTTAAGATAAGAGAATGGAAGAACGGTAATGAAATGAGCGATTTTGTTTTTGGAGCTCAAATGTTTAATTTAACGTTCGTTGGTTGTATATTCCATGTTATATTATATATACATATACAATACTGCCATGCACACACCATTTTTAGTGTATTTCATCTTGAATACATTAAAATGAATGTATGGTTAGTTCGCTGGTTATAGAGTTCTTTATATTTTTCGTATATGAAATATTTTAATGAGATTTTGGGGTCGTTGCTTTTTAATAATACGAAAATGATTGCTTTTAAATTGCAATGTGTTTGAAAATACAAAGTTGTGTGTATGGACCGTATTATACACTTATCTTGTTTATAGGGTTACACTGGGATAGATTGAATGGATTAAATCCAAATTAATGTTTGTTTTTATTACATTTCCCACTGTTAACTATGCGATTGGATGAAATTGGTTTTTGCAAGGAAATTTTTGGAAACCCATCAGACACTCATTTCTCGTTTAATTTTATATTAGTCGTCTCGATCCATTTATACACGGACGATTCTTGAATTAAATACAGTCAGAAAAGAAACCAATTCCATTGATTAGTCCAACGTCATCAGTCAATATTAAGCAAACCATCTAAATAGATCCAAAACAAACAATTTCGAATTAAATGAAATAAAAGTGACGAGAACACTCATTAAAATTTATTGCTTACTGAGAGAAACTTAAGAGGGTTGTTACAATGTTACACGCGTTAGAGACAACTATCATATCGACAGAATGGTAAAACAATTAGAGTCTCTTCAACGCCATCATATACATTGCTTTTCTCACACCAAACACTTAACATGCCATCATAATGGCAATAACACCACTAGGCAACACATTTACTTTGTTGTTTGTTCGGTGCGATTTTTTTTTTGTTAGTTCGCTCGTTCGTTGGCTATGGCTATATAACGCTGTGGAGATGTACTCGTGTACATTATCTATGCGGGAAGTGCTAATTATTTCTCGTAAAAATAAAAGAATCTGAATTTTCAGTGGGGAGCATTTGTATTTTGCAACAGCGATCGCATAACTGCTTTATTCGTCGTATTTAAGCTTTCGAAAAGATTATGCAGTTTCCAATGCGAACACATAAAATGGGATACCATCTAAATTCACATTATCTGCAAATTAAACGAGAAACAACATTTTTCTATCAGGCTATCGTTTGGCATCCAGCAGTTTTCATCTAATTGTTTAAAACGATTTTTTTCTGTGCATGTAACACAATGAGACACTTTCTACGAGTAGAAAGGAGATATTAAAAGTAAAAATTTCGCATAAAACTTCGCACAAAAAAATTAATTTTGGTAACAACATTCGGTCAACTTGTGAAGCGATTGCAATTCTGCGGGATATCGACTAGTAAGTTGTCATTTTATATAAGATAGACTCAGCTACCACGTTTTTAGAAAGTGTAGCAGTTCTATGACTATTTAAGGAAGAAAAAAGAGGCTCTCACAGAAGTGTGAAATCTTTCACTTCTGTGAGAGAACAGAGCACTAGCAAAATTTTAAACAAAAAGAAGGTGAAAGAACCAATGACACCGGAAATTCTCACCTAATTTTACAGATACAGTGTTCTCAATAATGCAAAAATTTATATTTCACTACCTTAATAACCGAATGACAAATCGTTATTCGTACGATCATACTCAGATCGATAAATTCCCATAAAGATTGTTGCTTTTGTTGTAAATGGTTGACCGTTTAGTAGATGTTGATTGTAATAGAGATCAAACACTAAAATGTCGACAGGCAACAAACTATCAAACATTTATTTAAATGCTCTATACCCATCATCATCATTTATAATACACCAAAGTCACCGGAAATAGAAATATTGAAGTGTGAAATTATCACAGCTTTTACAGTGTTCATTGACTTTATAACGTTTGGTCTGGTAATTTACATTTACCTTTTTTTCGTATTTTATTTTTCGTTATCGTGATGTTATTGTTTAGTCATTGTGCAAAATTGGAATATTAAAATAAAACTGAAGTAAATGTGAACTCTAATCGTATTATACTTTCCTGGTCAGACCATTCTGGTTGTAATCGTGTAATTATAGTTAACGTTTTTTTTTCTCTGTTTCGAAAAATGCATTCAGAAATCATATAAAAAATTTTTATGTGTCGGTGTGACTGTGTAGCTGTCGCGTACGTTGCCTCGAACAATGAAATGGTTGAAGGAATTGCAAATATGCAAATTACAGATGAATAGGAACCTGTTTTGTTATTTTAACGAAAATAAAATGTCTACAGAATTTTACAAACGAAAACGAAAAATCCGGCGTCAATTTGTATTTGCGATGATTTCGTTGTAGATTTGAAATTGAAATGTATATTATCACGGCCGGTTCGTTGAATGATAGAAGGTCCACTTACATAAGTAAAATTCAATTCTCAACCACACAATGTTCGTATTAAGATAAGAATTTGTTTCTCGTTTATACATATTGTGGTCATCAGCAGATCAATTTCTGTTCTCATGATTTAAGCTTTAATATATTTTCACAAATTGGTATATATCAGCAAAATACTTGCGTTAAAATATTCAAACCGGCGAGACCGTAGACTCATAAAATGGCATTTATTTCACAGTATGCAGAATAACATTATGTCATAAAAATTATGAACTCATTTAAACCATTTTAAGACCATTCATTACTTAGATTTTCCATACCCATGTCTTGTGTGCGGGGTAATATTTTCGTTTATCTGAAATGGGTTTCCGTTTCAAATATTACATTTTTTTAACGTTCGAAATGATTCGATTACTTCATAAGATGTTTATTACATTAAATATTAATATGAAGTGGAGATGCTGGAATCGAAAATCTATAAATTAATTAATTGCGCACAGAATTTCATTTCACAAAATTTTTATTTTTAATTGAACCGGTCTCGGTCACATATCTTTAGCGGTGGTAATTAAGTATTTTTTCAAAGTGAAAATATATATGCAACTAATCTTATTAGCGGCGCGGATAGAGAGAAGCAACTAAAAAAAAAAGATTAAAATATTTTTTGATGTATAAAAGTTTTACGATTTTTCAATTATAAAAGAATTTTCGCAGACTAAACAATGTATTACAAAATGTTTTCAATACAAAAATTTAATGTGCGTCACAGGGTGCTTCATAAACGGACTTCACTTCATTCTTAACTGTGATTATTTGTCCAGTCTTTACTCTTCTTCGTATGTATGACATTGTCATATACAACCCATTTCCAATTAAAAATGTATTATTTGCAAAGCACCCGGTAGCTCAAATCATCAGCCAAAAAGTAATAAAACAAATGAAAGCATTTATTTTGTAATAAAAAAACTCGAAAATCTATTAATTAAATTTTATAATAAAATGAAAATGCCTAACATTAACAAAAAAAAATCGGTTACGCTCACTGTAATTAAATTCACGAATGAATGATTCTCTTTCGATCAATTGTAGCGCGAAAAAATAAATACGAAAAACAATTAATTTTTGTTACTTGTTCGAATCAATTTTTGTTGTTATGCAGCATTATGCATTTCGTATTTTATGTTATATCCATCCATCTAGCAGAGTTATACTGTTATAAAATTGGAATGTGCAGCCATTCTTTTCATATATTCTACCGTATTATATGTGCCATAACCATTTATACCACTGAATGCAGAGAGTGTGTATAACACACTAATAGATACATGGTATGTGGAATAAATGTATTTGAATGAAATGATTAGACAACATTCAAAAAATATAAATAAAAAGATAATCACCTCCTCATCACTCTTCTAATTGAAGTTGTATAATTGCAACTATAAAGCTAAAGCGTAAAGCCATACCAACCGCACGATTTTTTTTTTATTAATTAATGCTCGTAAATTATAATTGGACAACAACCATTTTTATTTTTTATTTTTTTTTTACCTTTAACTTCGCTTGGGGATTTATAATTGATTTTTGTGATTGTTGACATTGTATTTGTCAGAGTTTGTTGTCTTTCTGCCGTAGAGCAGCGAGAGATATATATATACATTTTGTGTTGTGTCTATGGGAAAAACTTGAAATTATAGTTAAAATTTCAAGTTTTGTTTTCATTTATTTTTAATTAGGATAATTGATTGTATTTTCGTAGCAATGATTTCACATAATAGAGTTTTAAGTTTTCTAATTAGTTGTTCAAATTCGACGTATTTAAATCATTTGGATTGCTTATAATGTGAATTTGGTGAGTTTGAAAAATAAAATTGGAAAAAACATTGACGGAACTTTGGAACCTGGATATAACCGATTATTATGAGTTAAAAGATCGGTTCGACACAGTTTTGCATTAATTATTGGTACATGTTGATTATATGCTTCGTCGAATGCAACATAGAAGTGACGTTTTTTGGTCTGTTTGTTTGAATAACAGTAAAGGTACGGGCTAGTTCATGCCAAACTGAAAATTGTAGGTTGGATGGATTGTACTATTATCTCGTTCTTAAGTTCAACTTTATAATCACCCAAGAAACAGTAGAGAATGAAAAGGAAAAACAGCACGTTCTCTCATATTATGAGAGTCTCATAATTCATTTCAATGTGTCGTTTCATTTCAGTAAAATCCATTCGGCATTTATACTTGATGTTAAATTTCGATAAAATTTCAAAACGTCGTGCAACCTTTAGCTAGATTTCGTGTAAAACGTGTCAACATTTCCATTCTAGTCTGTCCTATAACTTAATCAATTCAAATGCTGTCAAACCGTTTAAAAAGTATTTAGCATTGTTTGTTACTGGTATTATCCTCAGCTCGAATTTAGTAATGAAATTTTCATGTGAAATGTTAAACATAAAAGTCATTGAATAAAATACGCTCCAAATGTGTTCACACAATTGTTGATACAAATTTTATTGCCGACTGGAAATCTCTCTCTCAATAAGACATACGTATATCAACCGGCAATATTCCGTTTGGGCTGGCCGGCCAGTCTTGTTTTAATGTTTATAGTCATAGATATACCAAACAATCGGATAATAATTGAGGAAATTAAGTGAATTATTACTCTCGACGAAACACTCACCTATTTCGTACGAAACTCTATACATAAATTGTTGGATATCAACTTGCAACCTTAGTGCTATATATGCATCGAACCATGCAACCGGTTTTTATGAGCACAACAATAACAACAACTATACACAATATAGTCAAGCAAAGGAAAAAATTGAAGAAGAAAAAAAAACAGAATAATTTCAAACAAAATATAAAAACTGAAACCACAAAGAAGAGGAGTAAGAATATACTGAAAAAAATCCACTTCTTTGACCTAGCAGTGTAAATATATGATTTCAGTAGTGTTGCGTACATTACTGTGTATGTGACCAAAATGTGTACATACGTATATATGAATCTGATGCACCCATGACGTTGATACATGGAATTTATATTAACACAAATGTGTCGAATCTTAAAATAAATTTCCTCTGTATCTCATGATAGAATTGCATAAATTGCAGCAATAATTTCTTTTTTTTAACGAAAATTAAATTACTTCTTAAGATATGTAATTCTATTAGCAACTTACTCACTGTGAAATAATCAGACTATACGACAGAAAAAGTAGTACACTGTACCATGTCTTAGACAAATGGCACGATTTCTTTTATCAACACTCAACACATTAATTTGGATTGTGGTGATATAACAACTTTGAAATCCGCGTTAATTCCCACCAACTGCTGGCAACAGCATATATGATAAAGTTCGGTTATGTAGATGTATAAGTCAATTGTTTTAATTAGGTAAAATGTATTGATAGAACTGCCTTGCAAATTAGCACACTTTTCGTTCAAATACTCTGCCGTCACAGTGTAAGAAAAATTGCTCCAAACAAACAAACAAACGACCAAGCCTAACGAACACAAACAATATTTAATTGTAAACTCAAGTAAATCTTCTGATTAGATTAACTGGAACAAATTTGAATGTGCAATCTTTCTGGTTTATTAATATTGGTCGCAATTGGGCGGGTACATTCGTATAATTGAAATAGTATCAGTTGTTTGCCAGCCGGTCATTTAGACATTTTATTTCTAATCTCGTACAAATTAACAAAAATGGGTCAGTAACTGTGGAGTGGATGATACGAGTAATCAATTTTGTGACGAACTGTTGAACTGTGCTGCCAGTTAGCGGAGCTCATGGTATGAGTAAATCTTCACTGTAGTTAGGAGACGAATATGATTTCATTTATCTAATCTGAAGGTTTCTAGTTTCGGAATTTACTGATGCTGTTGAAGTCATACAATTTTATATATTTTGGTACATTGTATTGACTCGATAACCAGTTAAGTTGAGTGTATGAACTGATGCCTTTAAGTAAAATGAAACGAATTTCGTGTGTAACCAGTTAATAATTACCAGTTTTTCTTGAGCTAAATATCTGAGTTAGAATATTTGTTTGTTTCGATTTAAGTAAGGGTTTAATGGAATCGCAACACCGACACGAACAAAACTTCAACTAAGAGGCGTCAATGAATACTTAAGTACAATAACAAATATTGAGAAAAAACAAAAGAAAACTCAACAGATTCCCGTCCCTGATCTCACTATTTCTTCACATAATTCACTTCCACGGTAAAGTCATCCATATCGATTCCACTTTTTAATAATTCTCATTGTTCAAAGTCGACTGTATTTGATTTGTACAGTCGCACAGCATCAAACGAAACTATTTTTCATACTAAAGATACATAATAATAAAGTTCATGGGTTGAATCGTTAGTCGTTCATAAAAGAAACATTGGTGCTTGTCCATCGAACATTATGGAATATTTTTAAGAAATAAAAATGTAAAAAACGAGGTATTTAAAGTCGAGATGATTTTGTTTTATGATGTGCAGCGTTGCAGTGAACAGTTTTATTTTATGGAACAAAATGAAAGAGCAAAGGAACGGGGTACAAAATGTTGATCGATTGAAATATCCGCGCTCGTTTAGTTTCGACGAAATGGAATGTGGGGTCCGGACTAACAAAATTTGCAATATTTTTTGATATTGATATGATAAAAGAAACGCATTTTGATCAAAGAAGATAAAGGAAATGTTGAGAAGCCTGAGCTGAAAGTAATTTTGAAAAATTATTAAAAAAAATTAGTTGAAAGGAAATTCCATGAGCAAAAGACGATTAACAAACAACCAATCAATTGTGCGTGGAAGTACCCAAACAAAAATCTTTGTTACCGCAATACAACGGCAATAATTTGCTATTTATCGATATAACAATAGACAGAAGAAGGTGAATGTACTCATTAAATGAAATTTTTCTAGATCAAACAACCTCGCCCACACTCGTTGAAATTTAAAATGAAAAGACCAAAAAATATATATATTCAATTGACCATCATTGTTTACGTCAAGTTTTGTGTGAGAGCGTACAGCAGCGATCAACCGACTCATTCAGAAATTAAAAAGAAAAGAAAAAAAAATTACAAGCAAACAAAGAAGTCAATCATCGACACTGTTTTTTCCCACTTCCAATCAATACGAATCCATATCACACTCCGCTTGTCATATTTTCCATAATGACTCAGTCGAATCATTTTTCATAACAAATTTCCACAAAGACGAGAACGGATTTTTTTTTACTTTATTTAAAGTTCCTACACTAATTAAAAAAAATACACAAAATAATATCGAGTTAACGAGGCCTCCTCCCATGCCATGACATCATACCAAAAGCTACAAATATATTCCACAAAATACCAGACAATCGGAAAGAAAATCAACTTAATCATGCATTATAATAACAGTATTTTCTCAAAAGAAAAAAAAATTGATAGAAAAGACTCTTGAGGATGATTTGCTAATTTTCGTTTCGGATCTTGTTAGTATTATCGGTTTCTTTTGTTATATATTTGAACAAGACAGACATCTGTGGTTCTGAATACTTATCTTTGTTAGGTATATATGCTGTATGAGCTATGCACGGAATGGATGGATGGATGGATAGATAGGTCTTTCATTCTGGTTGGTTATATACACAGCATTTTGTATTATAATATGCGCGGCTCTAAAGATATTTTCGATTTAATTAGTTGCATTTTATTGGTCCGTATATAGCGTTCGTATCATTATAAATGTTTGATGATGAATCAAAGTTAAATTTAACTAACGATGTGAATTTGATCTTGAACTTGAGATTTTCACCAATTCAACAATTTATCGAAGCCAACGCATGTATATTCACATCCGATGATAATGATAATAATGCAAAAAAAAAACAGATCTGGTTAATAAGACGTACAAAACTCACATGCTAATATGTAATCCAATTAATAAGCTAAATGATTATCGTTGAACATATCCAAGACATTTATGGCTAACAATTTACCTGAAAACGAGAAAGAAGTATATTAATTAGTTTAATTAACTATGATGTGGATGGGTTATATGTATGTCAGTATATGTATTTACAATGTGGTTATAACCATGTTGTGTGTACCTTCAAACTAACCATACACAATCTGTATACACATATATAACGAATTAAATTGGTAAACATGGAAATTGAAGAGTTCTCTCTCGTTGCTCTTTAACGTGTTCAACTTCTTCGTCGTTTTTTTTTGCGCTAAACAATCGATTCGTTTCGAATGTAAATTTAAAATATTTTAATTAGATCAGCGATAATGAAGTATTATTTATTATTAATACCCAAGATATGTATCTGATTATTGGAAATCGATTAAATTGGAATTTTAATGAAATGTTTACATTCGATTTATTGAGTTTTCGAACTGGCTTTTAGAGAGGGCATATGATTTTTTTTATTATTATATAAATATCCCATTTCGAATGTTAAATTACATTTTTTTTTCCAATAATTACAATGCAACAACCAAGTGAACTCAATGAACTTTTATTTATATATTTGCTGACATTGATGTTTAAAATTAGTTATATTAACTGGTCTATATGTGTTTGGCTGTGCTGGAAAAGTTCGTTTCGTCGCAATTCATTTCATGTAAATTAAATTGAAAACTTTCAATTCCGTCAATTAAATTAATGAAATGAGTTATTTAATACGAGGCCATTTACACGAATGAAGAACGTTTTATTATTGCAAGTTGTTAAGTGAACTCTTAGTTTGAAATGCAGAAATTTACAATACAACACCTGTGCATTGTACTGCGTCCATTCACTACGGTCTGCCTGAACAGAAAAACGAAAGGAAAACATCGACAAAGAGACAAGACAGATCAAATTGATATGTCTTACGTTTCACTTTCCAAAATATTTTCATTTTTAATCTGGGCTGAAACATTTTCGGAGTTACAATTAACCTCTATGATTGTGTCAGCCTTAGGACTCGAGGAGGTGTAAATCTTAAGTGGTTGAAACACTAAACGAGATGCATTGATGAAAATTAGTTATCATGATATGGTTGTCCTCAAGAATGGGAGAAGTAGAACAGAAACAATTAGAGATGTTAGAACTGAAAGATATCTTTGAAGAGGATGATAAGATGGCTGTAAAGCGTCCTTTTTGAAACGTAAAATTTTTGTTGAATTTCCGTCTAAGAAAATCGAAGCTACTTGCACAATGAGAATTAGTGTAAAATCGAGTTATTTCCTAGATATAAAAATCATGTAACAGGAGTTTCTATAGAATTTCAGAAAGAGCTTAGAGTATCCACTTTCACAGTGAGTGAACTGACCTGTTGTAAGGCTTCTTAAATCTGATAATTTGGGTGGCCGTTTTATATATTTGTGTTTTCAGAGCCTAACAAAAGAATGTAAACCGATTTTTTCAAAACGAATCGACCAGTATATCGATGAGCCGGGACGTCATTATTAATTTTTTAATTTCATGTTCTGACCATAACTTATGGCTTTGTATTGTCTAGTGAAACAGGGGGTATATTGGTGTCGATAGTGATTTCACTAGTTTCGAAAAACAACAGTTAAGCTATATTCAATGATATCGATCATATCGATTTTATAGAAAGGAAACAAAGAGTTAAACTCAACCCAATCCTATTACTTTCACGAACTTGTAGCAATTTAATTATAAATTATGTTTCCTCATTAAAGTTTTACTGTAGCCGAAACGACGTGTATTCGTAACTAATTGTACATAACAATATGACAAGTTGCGTGTCTAGCTCTTGTGCTCTGATTTCGGTATGACAAAAACAACAACATTAGCTGAAGGAATAATTCCTTACGTATTCGTTACATTACAATACCGTACTAAACTACCGTAAAGAAATTGTACTGCCATGAATTACACCAATAACGAAACTGAAGTAATTTATAATTTGTCTTTTCTATAAATAATATCAAATCCGAAGACAAATTATTTTAAGGTCAATTTTTGAATAAATTATTTTTAATAAATTTCAGTTATTTCAGTATTAATGTGTACCACCCATAAAGCAATGTAGTTCTATTTTCGAGATAGAAATTAACGTAACATATTAATGCAAGTACGTGTGATCTTTGCGACTGTCGAGTCAAATATATTAATAAAATCGGACACAGTCACTTTGAGTGTGATTCTGAGTGACAATTTTTGTTTCTTCAAGTAATAAGAGAGTAACACGGAGGATTTTCGAACGCTTCACGGTGTATATTAGTACCGCTTAATAAATCGTTGGTTAAACAAAGATCTTTCGTATAACAAACAAAATAAAATTAATTAATTAGCCAGCTAATAAACTCAACAGCGAAAGCCATGGCTAGTGTAAACAGATTAGACTTTGGATCCTGACCAGTATTCACACAAAACGTTGCCACATCAACATATATATACAAAATTAATTTTTATTATGAAAGCGGTCTTCTTTTTGCCAAAAAACAATCCGACTGATTTATGTTCACTTATCGATGCGAAACATCAGTTCTATTTAATGGGTCGTATCTCGGGGTCTATAATATAACATTTTTATTATTATTATTCGTGTGTATGATTATGAAAATTTACGTAATAAAATAATTTTTATGCATGAATTTTTCAACTGGTTTCATTGGCAAACGTGTACACAACTGAATTATTTTAGATGAAAAAAAAGAAGACTCTAATTGGCTCCAATGCTTAGAGAAAGTGACTAGAAATGCATGTTTTTAAATTGATGTGACATAAATAACTCTTTTTAATTGTTTATCATATCGTTGATGTAGATGAAATAAATTTAATAACTTTTCGAATTCAAACGAAACAATGCAGGAACTATACGGCATTTAATTGTCCGACATTGATTAAAGGAAACAGAAATAAAACATTGTGCAGTTCAAGCAATTTAAACTTTTCTTGAGCTATATACGTGTTTAAAGATTGCCTTTAGAAGAATGTGCACGGAATACGAGTTAAGTGAAGCTGCTCATATTTCACTTTTGTTTCATTTAATGAAGTGAAATTTGCAAACTTTCAGATGTAAGACATTTTTACGTCTAATATATACGAAATTTCAAATAACCGGGAATAGAACTTTGAGATCAAGATTTTTTCCAGAGAAAATGAGTATTTTTACTGTTTGAATATATGTGAGAGATGAGAGAAACCAATATAACTAAAGGTGAGAGGGTAACCCGAAAACATAAAAAAAACCGTCCGAACCGGAACCGAATGTGTCGGGTATTGAAAATCTCGTTCGCCGGTTGCCGATAGATTTTATATTTGTTATTTTTCAAAGAAAAACTTTTAGACATTAGATTAGAGAATTATAAGAGAAAGCTATTCGAAACAAACCTAATAGAGCGCATTTTTATTTTTGCTATGATTCACTAATGGGACATGATTCCTCTCTGCATTTAGCTGTTTAAATTTAGTATTGTGACAATCAATATTTTCAGATCAATCATGCTTGGGTTTTGAAAATTCAAATCGGGTCGAGCTCGGTTCAGTTTGGGTTTTGACTTCTTCATTATAAGACTCTTCCAAAATAATTTACAATTTGATCGGCCGTTTTAAATATATTTTCGATACAGTAATCAAACGCATGCAACTTTCTTCACTTCCGTTCTGTTTATGCATATAATACGGTTGTTTACCTAATGACCTGTTCTTAATAGTGTACTAAATGAAGCGTTTCCATTAATTCCGATGGATGTTGGTCACTATAGAGTTTTACAATGAAAACTTTATAATTTAAAGCCCGATAGAGTCAGTCAGATTATCAATCTGTGTAGGAATTGGTACAGTTTCGTACGACGGTGCAAACAAGATGCAATATAGATTTTGAAAGGAAATGATAAAATAGTAAAGTGTAATGAAACAAATCGTTGAAAACTGCTACACTGTCAGAAATAAAGTCAATTCAATTGAAAATTCAAACTAAAACAAACAAGATAACTGGGTACATTTCTATTCCGTTGAAAATGTCATAATTATAATCGTTAGTGCAATTAATCAAAAGTGGCATTTCGAACATGGACAATTACCGACACAATTACGGTAAAAGATGTAGCAAGTTTTCGCAAGTAAGATTAATGCAGTGAGCAGATGTCTATACATACGGAATGAACGTACGCCGTATAAATGTACAATTACTTTTCCTTATTAATATATGTGCATTTGCATGATGCATTTTCATATTCCTTTCTACCGCACGATTATTATTCAGTGCTGTAAGGTAAGATGCTTGTCATTCCCATTCCAGATAAGAGTTGAATTTTAAAAGTTTTTGAAAAGCTCTTAATGTTTCACCATACGAACATGTACAGATACTTTATCTTTAAGTGCATATAATGATAATGTTAATGAAATTTCGTTGCTTTAAACATAAATCCGATGCAATAACACCCATATAATACTGTCTAGTATACAGTAACTGTACCATCTTGTTTCGCAGATTGTATAAATATTACCGATTGAAAATGAGGAACAATATTCGCCGAAGAATATTCGACCCTAAGGGATGAATAATAATAAATAAATGATCGTTTTCTCTAATATGTTAAACGAATTCGGAAGATGAAAAAAAAGCACTTGAGACTGGAAAGCAGAGGAACGATAAAATCCAACATTTGTAACGCATTTCGTTTTTTTTTGTTCGCAGATTTCGTGAAAGTATATCATGATTCACGACTTTTTAATGAGAGGAATTTAGAATGCAATTTTGTCTTACTCGACAAAGTTGTGAGCCCTAAAATACATTACTTTACTGTATATCGAACAGTTTGAGAGCCGTACTGCAGTCTTCATTTTGACATATTTATGATTCCTCAGATTTATTAGGTCCAAGAATATCTGGCAAATGAGTTTCATACTATAAAGCCACGAACAATTAGAAAATCACCGTCGAGTCCTTTAGTTTAAACGAAACAACTTTTCTTCAATTTTATTAAAAAGACAAGAAACGCTGCAATTCTAAAGACAAATTTATTATACAAAGCTAATTTCTGGAAAATGCCGAGAAAAATGCGGCATAATTCGAAATTATCATGAGTTACGTTGTAATCGACGTCGTCAATTTATTTAATTTTATTACTTTGGTGCTTGCAAATAAACGCAATATACCCAGCGTACTCGTATACACATACATTCTATTTTATACTGGAAATTCATATTATATGAGTACGCTGTTGCATTATGCGATAGAAACAAGAAAATATTTTTTTTGCAAAAAAAAATCACAAATTATGTTGGAACACATTATAAAAAATGAAAAGTGAGGTAATTTTTCATACATTTTTCCGCATGGAATTGTGTTTTAAACGTGAATATACATATATAATGTACTAATACCATGTTTACACGGTTAATCAATAAATCAATTTGAGGATTTATCAATCATATTTTATTTGATTTCTGTTATGTATGGTTAAATAAATATTTTATTTGCAGATAATGATGTCTCAATTTACTGAAATAAATGAGTAGTTTCGGAATAACTAGCAAATGTTCATCGAGGTTTTTTTTTTCTTTATCACTCGTTTTTATCAATAAATAATTGATAAACCGGTAACAGTCAGGAGTAGAATATGTGTTGTACTGAGTGAATGTAAGTTATTGCTTTACAGTGTTGTCTAACACTTTTTTTTATTAAATTAAACAAAATTATCATTCACGTTTATACAGTCATTTTAGCCTCTTTTATTTTAAATTGATGTTTACAATCATGTTACATTAATCGTAACTGTGAATATCATGAAACGATGGGAACATGGTGCACAGAGGCCCTGTCGCTAGCTAATAAAATCGGCACGAAACTTGTAGAATACAGTGGAGACCGTCGCGCAAGAGAGTATTTCTTCCAACGAATATCAATGGCGATACAACGTGCGAACGCTGCCTGTGTAATGGGCTCCATACCGTCGTCAACTAGGTTGGACGAAATTTACTATTTGTAGTCGCTTCACTTTTATATTCAATCCATGTAAACCGAATAATGCAAATAAAATTGAATTCTAAAAGTCATGATTCATGACTCATGAATACCTATTTTAGCAACTCTTTAATGAAGAACCGACCAGAGTGCTTATCGTTTAGAAACGGCTAGTCATCTGTTATCGATAGCAACGACGACAACAACAGAGAGAAGTACTTCAGACAATTAGAGACACTTAAACAAAAGATGTAATAGATTTAATAATTCTATCTTTGTGGCTGTAGACTGTTGTTTCTAGTATAAGTTTTTGATAGATTTTTTCTACCCTCGCGGAAAGCTGGATACAAGCATATTTTCTGATGTGGAAGCTCTTGTGGTCTGAAATTGTTTCCACTAAAGTTTCGTTTCACAAATGTAAGTCTAGGGCTTAACTTTCTGATTTTTTGTTAGGTAAGCGACCTGCAGCGAAGCACTAAAGTATAAATCTAGATTTTCATTTGTGAAGCAAAATTTATGTGGAAACAATTTCAAATCACTGCAACTCTCAAATCAGAAAATATCGGTCGGTATCGACGTTTCCGCGATTGCAATGTTAGGTTTCTGGAGGTGTAAGGGAAAACCCAAAATTTGGTTTGTAATCCAGCATGTTTTTCGGGTTAGCTCATAAGTGCCACCAGCTCTAGCCGATACCAAACGAACGTCAAAATAATTTTCTACCGAAATAAATGCTCTAGTCTCGGCTCTGCTGTATAACATCAAAGTGGCCATAAAATCGTACGTAATTCTACACACGTTTTCTCGTAAACCAATCGTCTGTCATCCAAAAATATACAACCTTTCGAATTGAAATTAAAGCCATAAATACCGAAAAAAAATATTATTACAGTTTCCCAGGTATATATAGAGCGTCGGCTGATGTTGTATATGCGAGCATTTACCTATTTCACTTTTTTTCTACATACAATTTTTAAACGTCAGTATTTTTCGTGGCACTAATTATATTAATAAATCAAAATAATACACCTGAACCACTTTAGATTCTACTCTTTTTTTTCTAAATATGTGTATACAGCTAGGTAAAGTTGTATTAGCCAAATGAGTAGGTATACCTTCATATCAGACGTTTCAAGTCTCAACCCGCAGTTCAACTTTTTTTTTTGTGTTTCTTCTTGTTCTAAATAATGTATAAGTGCGTGAGTTAATAATAATTGTAAGTATGAAACTCTTAATATAATATTGAAACGAAATAATATAATCAATACTGTTATATGATTTATGGCATGCTATAGTTATAGGAAAGTTGAATGGGCTCATTTAACCCTGCATGAATTTATTATAATGAATAACGAACGAGTAGGTAAAAATATTGAACGTTGGCAGTAGGGTAGGGTGAAGAAGTATTTTTCTACAAAGATTTGTAAACGTAAGCTAACGAGGAATTTAGGTAAATGTTATGTTGAACACTTTTTTGGAAGAACATATTTTAGTGAAAGTTCTTATTAATTTTTGTGTAGAACAGTCACTCATTCAGACAAAGTTTGAAAAGTGTCGTTAGCATCTAATATTCAATCTCAATAAGTGTAATGGAAGGGATGTTTAGTGAAAATTAGCCTTAATAGACTGGTGATCCGATTAACTTGATCGAAATTACTCAGGTAATTTACCTATATGAAGGAGAACACTTTGATTTACACACATTTCTCTGTGTTCCTCCGGTAAACTTTGTTCCTTCAGTCCCTTTTAATCAATTCTTATTTTTATGAGTCGGGCTATGAAAACAAAAAGATCTGGAGAAACAAATCTAATTTACCGACAGGACGATATGTAAATTATTTTCATAAAAATGCAGTGTTTCCATTTTAATAAACTAATGAAAACCTTACTCTCATAACTTCTTCCTCAACACTGAGCAGTTTATTTAATAATCGATTGGTCAAAATTACGTCGTAAATATACAAATGATTCACCGCCGCTAATTTATTTATTCTGATTATTTTTCGTTTACTCGGTAATATTTCTTTAAAAAATAATTCGCTGACACAAATATCTATTAAGTCGTTCCCCGTCAGCATAAGGAAATGATTGCAAAGACTGTTAATTGCTTTTTTCGTTAACACAGGACGACATGAATTTGTAACTCATTTCCGGGTCTTTGTATGAGAATAACAAACCAAAAGAAAATATCTTCTAAAGCATAGACTGGTTTTGGCTGACCGGTGAAATGTTCCCTTTTTTTCAATGTTTTATATTTCACACATCCGCATGAAATATGTACGAAAGAGTAAACACCTTTCATTGAGTCACTCATCTGACGCACTACGAAATCTAAAATGTGAAGATGAAAAAAAAAAAATTAACGAAGAGAAAAAGAGCACAACCGGCTTGATTCTTGATGTTCGCATATTAATAATTTTCGTAAAATGATTTCTTAATAACATCGAAATTACGCTACTAAAATATAGACCTTTCCACCTCTGCAGTTTATATATATAATTCTAAATAACAAAATCCAGACATCTGTGAATTTGTTAATGTAATTTAGAAAAGATTGGAATAAAAATTGAAATGTATCACACTAATGGGTTATATATGTATATATCACCATCATACTACACACAGTTCACATTATATTCAATGTATATCAATATATGCAAAGTCAAAGCTATAATTTATTTTTAGATAAAATTATTTATTTCAGTTCAGCGATGATGTTTTTGTGTTTATAAATTCCACTCGACTACGCATCCTATTTTTTATTTGCTGCTCATTATTAGCAAATACAGAATAAGATATTTATTGAAACCATATGTCGACCGTTTCCTAATTCTTTGTGGTTTGTGGTATTTAACTAAATTTGCAGCGAAACTTCTTTTTTATCAATAATTGCGGACGTTGAATGCTTTAAAAAAAAAACTCGAAAAATGACTTTAAACTACTCAATTGCCAAAATATTTCATTTCTTTTTATAAAATTCGTCGACTCTGTTCACTGCATTCTGCACTTTGAAATTCCTTGCGGTCATTTTATCGGGTAAATGCATTTCGAACAAACACATTTTTCAATTAATCGTGTAATTATCATGAGGTCTTCATTAACAAATTAAATTTAATTGAAATTTCATGTTCTCATTAATTGTTCATTCAGAAATGACTGTAACATCATCGACTTACGTTCGATTTTTTTTTTATTAATTATGAATAAATACCCTCCGCGTGTGTATGGGTATTAATAACGGCGTATATATTTCGCCTTATCTTGTATTTAAACGTAATTTAGCTTATCTTCAATTTATAAATGAAATTAACCAATGTTATGGTCTATGTTTACATTTTCCACCTCGTTTCTATGCATTTTTATCTACATCTTATGGCATGTTTGTGTAGTTGGAGACGCCAATTCTTAAGATAAGATACAGGTCACACACAGGCGATAGATAAACATATATTTTTTTCGAAGTGTTGTGTGTATAGTGTTGAGGAATTTCAATATAAAATAAAGCAGAGTCGATTTAATTAACCACTCACTTTGCTTTCAAATATTTGAGTTGGTTTTTTTTTCTTTTAAATAAAATTAAATTAAATTTATCAATTCGCAGAACTGTCTCGCTCTTACACCGATCGTAAACCGTTGAAAAATTGCTACTTATCAAAATATAAAATTCAGATGACCTAATTCGTTGGTTATCTTTTTGGTGCGCTATATATATTCAATAATTTCACTTTTTGATAACCGCGAAGACAATTTCCTTGTTACTAGCTTTTTTTTTACTTACTAACGAGAGACGTATCATGCGCTCGTGTTATTTTCTAACTCTATAATACATCCTGGGAATGGTATTTATACATTCGAAAAGCGATAAATTCCAAAATGAAGAGAGAAAAAAAACACGAAATTTATACAAACGAAAAGTGTTTATTTCGGAAAGGTGAAAAGGTAGACCATAAAACAATGTTGTTCCTTCCAGTCTGTGAAAACATGATACATGAGAATAAATTGGTCTATGGAAATTGTAAATGTTTTTTTTTTCGTCTATCGTGTGGTATACACAAATGCATGTAAAATATATATAACTAGGCTGGTTATTTGATTAATATTATGCTGGCAATCACGATTTATACCACACTTATATACATATTTATCGAAATTTATATGTACATAATGGCGTACATATGATTGTGCTCAAGAATGCAGATGCTTTTTTTTTCAAAAAAAATATTTTCTTTCAATATCAGGTACATATTATGGCGTTGGATTTAATATGGGTAGAAAACTTGATTCAAACAGTGGGATATCATGCAAAGTCTACGTCCAAAATATTTTGTGTTACACGAAAAAAAAATCAATTATTTAACTTCATAATTAAATAAAGACTAGTAGCAACAGAGAAGCAACATTTGTGAAGAATTGTGAAGTAACTTCATCTACTGTATTGCTTCGGAATTGTTCAATTTGTTGTTTAAACTTATTACTCTCTTGTTTTCATTCGTTTTGTTGTTGGATTAAAGTGATTTTTTTTTTATCAGACATTCATTAAATGTATGTTCGTGCAGTTTTTCCATACGATTGGAAGCGGCTGGAAACCCCGGTTATCTTTCAATGAGTTATTGCTCCCTGTTGTTTCATGAATGTTACTTATTAAAGGTTCTATACAGTAGAATATAATAATAAGTTCATTTTGTTTACTTAATTTCTTTGGTATTGATGTCACCGATCTTCGATCTGGCTGAGTCATTGAGCTTGAACTAACTCTTAGTCAAAGGTCAGCTTAGAAGATTCTAAAGTCGTGTCTCATTTGTTATCGACTGCAAGGAATGAAATAAGCGATGACCTATAGTTAGCGCGGTCCTAACTGTGTCACAAAGAATAAAGTAAAAGAATTGATGTCAAACACGGTTGAAGGAAATGAAGTAGTAGATTGAATATACCGTGATACGCCTTCCGTATCTTAAATGGTAAAGAGAAAGGCCAATGTAATACAATGAATTTTCTTCTTATGCAAGCCAACAGAAATTAATTCAAATACCCAGTTGACTGATGACGTTTTCACAAAAATTACCGAACCATCTAAACCAGAAATGTTGATATTTTTTCGATTTTTAGACTCATTGAATGAAAATTTTAAAAATTATTTTTGCATTCGATCCACCAGTACTCGAACCGACGAAGCATGGATTATGAGTTGAACGCTCTACTGACTCTAATCCATGGAGACAAGCAAAAGTAATTTCATTTCATATCCATTAAAGTGCCACGATTTTACGTTACTACCCATATCTTCGTCCGTTTACATTATTTACGTTATCCATACTGGAACAGGCACTTATGCACTCATGTTGCTATATGCGTGAGTGTTCTTGCGTATCTAGATGTTTACTTTTAAGAAATGTTGGACTAAAAATGAATTCTAAAATCAGTCACCAAGGCAAGAAGAGTGATTCACACTGTTGCATCAGCTTACTTGTTTCTTCTCCATAATTTACAATTTCCGACTTAGATTAGATTCGATTAGACGTTATGATTGCTGTTATATCGAGTATCCAAGGCATACCTATGCGAGGCGAGTAGCCATGATTACACGTGCACGAAACATTCATCGACGAAGTTTTTTAGAGAAATTTGCTTCGATGTGCGATTTTTATGCTTCGGCCACTACAAGTAAAAAATTGTCTGAAACTTTGTCGGCCCGTCAGAGTCCGTATACGAACAACACAACAAAAAAAACCTAATTAAGACAAGATTTATTACTAACTCTATTATCTTTTGAATCGCCATTAAACCTTTTTATTAAGTCAATTTTCAAAAAACGAATATTTCCCATTACCCATTCACTCTTTAGACTTAATTAAAAATCCCTTTCCTAGCAAAAATATGAAGAAGATTAATTAAAAATAAACATTCCATCCATATAATAGCGAATAAACCAATATTCAGAGAGAGAGAAGAGTGTGTATAGTATTATATATGGAGATGAAGATGATGGGATGGGTATTATATGGAATATAAACCAAAAACTTCTTCTTATTATACTATATAAACAAGAGATAGGTAAGGTCAATAAAATTTTCGTTTGAAAAGAGCTCATTATCTGTCTTTTACATCTAATACAAAAGTTGTTTAACACGTCTCCATACATGATAAGAGGATAAATTATAGCCTAATGTTGTCATGAATCAACACATAGTCAAAAATTTTTATTTATTTTTTCTTCTTTCTCGATTCCACCATCATACTTAAACTGGAGATATTATTCTCTTCGGTTGTTACTAGCTCAGAGTACACATAACAGTTCGGGAAAAATTTTATTTCACTACACAGACTATACGGTTTTGTGGTGCGGAATACTCGTCTGTTATTATTATTCCCGCACCATCCAACCAACAAAACTCGGTGTATTTTTCGAGCCGAGTCTCGAGAAGAGAGTGTGTGTTGTGATTTTTTTACGATTCGTTCTATTCTTCTCCAACAGAAAAAAAATAATATGAAAATGTATGTTGTGTTGGAATGTCGAGACTTTTTCGATTTCATTTAACGAAATAGAGAATAAAAATTTTCAAGATATTTAGAGATGATTTTTATATTTGAGGTTATAAGTACCGTAGGCAAATTAGATTTATCATCAATTCAAATGTTGTACCCGATATTAGAGTGACCGGTAAATGGACAGAAGTAAAATATGCATAAATGTTGACAACTTTCACATTCAAATTAATGAAAACCTGTATCGTGCAGTTAATTTAATTAAAAATTCCAATTTTGATTTACCTTTGATGTTTGTGACGTATATTGGATAGTGAAATGTTCTACACAAACTCACGTCTTTCGGCAACAATAAATCCTAAAACGCGAGAGATATTTTTCTCGTAAGTATAATTTAAGCAAGATACGAACGAACCAACAAGAATATCTATACAAAACCTCGTACAAAACAAAAATCAGCACTTAGAGCCCATCATTTCTTTTTGCTTGGGTAGAATATAACACAATAAATCACAAAACTGTGTAGCAGTTTAGCACTTTGAAAAATTAACAAAAAAAATATTCTCGGTTGCACAACAACTTTCGTTTACATTGTTTTCCAATACAGATTTTCTGTTTCGTGACGTATCACATCAAACGTTACAACAAAATTATTTTTAATAAAACGACGACAAAATTGGAACCGCTAAAATATATCGGATAGCACACACTCAATGTTTGTTATATATTTAGTTTGGACACATGGACGGTATGCGTTTTTTTTCCGCGTCAATAGAACCGTCTGGCTGGTTGCACGTTATCACTTCACAACCCTATGACTCATTAAATGAAACTAAACATGCCGCCTGAAAAATGTTTTCACTGCTGCTGCTGAAATTCTCTCCGAAAATACAACTACATAACCCACTGGTTCGGATGCCGTCTCGTGTACGTTCGTGCGGCGATCGGTATGACAGTTGAAACAGAATTTTTATAGCGTACATGTGTATAATAAAGACAAGCCATCGTGAAAATGGTAATTTTTTTCTGTTATACCATACTAAACTCTCATCGACGGGAATGTATGAGGAAGATAGCGATAATTATAATGCCCCTTCATTCTAATTGCCCAAAGTAAAATGAGTGTATATGTGTGTGATGTCGGATCTCGTAAAGGTGTACACATGTATAATTATTCAGAAAAGTATAACCAATTCTTCATACGTTTTCATTTATATTTCAATGTTAAATTGGGTAGTGTTCGTATTCATATATAATAGCATCCATCTGCATATATGTATACAAATAAAGCCGTCGTCATATATACAGCAGCGTACACTCTTTATGCCGACTCGTCTTTTACCTCAACTCAAAGAGTCCCCAGAATCTATACCATAGCATAAATTTCAACCATATTGTTAGAGTTAGAATCGGTCGTTATTTTAGTAATGTGAAGCACGGAAATGTTTAACTTCATTAAAAGTAGTATATGGAATCGTTTTTCCTTAATTAATGGAATTGAACCGTTGAAAATTTCACTCACCTTTACTGTTAAGGAAAGCGCTAGAAAATGTTTGCAATTGTAATTAATGGATGGACTTTTCTATAGGAATTCTTACGAAAAGTCATGTATAATTTGTCATCTTATCGGAGAATGATGATGAGAAAAAGCATTGAATTCATATGTCAAAACCGTTAAGTAGTAGATTAGGAAGGTCAAAACATCAGAGAACATGACACAACGTCTCACGTCCATGTCATATAGACTGTTATGATGAAAGAGGAACGAAATATTATGACAAGTACCCCAAGACAACTTATAATAGACTGGTCTTCGGTACTCTCGCTCTCAATGTAACATGTTGAAAGAGAAAGCAATATTTTGACAAGTACCCCAAGCCAAGTTATAATTAACTAGTCTTCGGTTCTCTCGCTCTGATCATAACAGTCTATAAGTAATATTTTGACATGAGTGAATGAGGAATGAGGAAATTTCAGTTGACATGTAGATGCGTCACAAATTTTTTCAGTACTTCATTCTTTTCGCTCTATTTACGGTTGATATGACTTCACTTCAAGTTGGCTCACAAAAAATAGACAGCTATGATCAGAGCGAGAAAACCGAAGACCAGTTAATTGTAACTTACCATGCCTTGGGGTATATGTCATTGAATTTGTATGTACATATGTATTGTGACAGATCTTTCAAGGAACGTTAAAATAACTGGTCTGAATTATATTTCCTTCTCTCTCATCATCATTAGACATTAGCTGACATCAGTAATTTTATGATAAAATTCACTAGAAATGAAATAATGTAGAATTATACATAAATCTATTACATTTGAGCTGTAGTTTCCAAACAGCATTTCACAATAAGTGACAGTAGAACAGTAAGTTACAGACAGTAGATCAATTAATGACAGTTTAGATCGCACAATAGAGTGTAATGATGAAAGAAATATTTTGGCAAGTACCCCAAGTCAACTTATAATAAACTGGTCTCAAATACTATGACAGGTGACCCAAGGCAAGTTATAATTAAATGGTCTTCGGTTTTGTCGCTCTGATCATAACACTCTATGTGTTACAGCTCGTACAGCAATTCTTCGTTATGTTAACGCACTCCAAGAACAGGCACGAGAACAGAATTTGATTTGGCCACTGCGTTACGGACGTTCCATACAAAATAAGAGGCCAAATGGAGTGCGTTTTGACAAGGCATATAAATTATATGGGTAGACCGGGTAGACCTGTTCAAAAATTTACAGTTAACTTCACCGGGCATTACTGTACGCACAAACGCACTCTTTTGAAAATAAAAGGAGCACCGACATTTTGATAGTCAATTTAACTTTTTCGATTGCCATTTCGAGTACAACACTCAAATAGTTGAATTAGCAGATCAGAAATTCCCCTTTTATTTTCAGTGAGAATCAGCTGACAACAAAAATCTTGAAGTGTACAAACTTCAGACTAATGCTTCAAAAATCGGCTTTGTGTAAAACGGTGCACGAAATACTATTTCAAGTAGAGATCAGACGTGTTAACCTTTCGGAAACCTGTAGTCATCTGTTATCGTCAACGACATCAATACAAACCGGTGAACTCTGACTACAGTTAAAGTATATAGCAATACATAGATTAACACCAATAAAGTAAAAGATTGTGTATCGAACACGAAATGATACTTTAATCAAAAGGAGCATTAGATTTTATATTAAGTCTAAATTGTGATCGCTTATCATAACTTTTTAGCCCCGTACGAAGTACGAAGGGGCTTATAGGATTACGATGCCGTGTGTAATTGATGGAATTCGAAGCAGACGGTAAGGGCAAAGTGTTTGCCTATGTTCATAGATAACGAATCCGCAATAAAAATTTGGGCCGTCTGTCCGTCTGTCCGTCTGTCCGTCTGTCCGTCACGTCGATATCTTGAGTAAATCAAATCCGATTTCAAAAATTTTTTTTCCCTGAAAGATAGTCAAAATAGTGAGGCTAAGTTCGAAGATGGGCATATTCGGGTCGGCCCTTCGTGAGTTAGGGCCACCTAAGTGATTTAAGGTCTTTTGGTGATATTTATGGCAAAATAAACGAAGGAAATGTAAATGACACGGCAAATGATAGGTATTGTCAATAGCAATCCAGGAAAAAAAAGTTTTTTAAAATCGGGTGAGTGGGCCGTGAGTTAGGGCCTTAGAAGTGAAAAGCTACTAGGGCCCTATGTGTATTTTACATAGAACTCAAGTAAATTTCATTCGTTTTTCGTAATTTTTGTGTCATTTGGAAGGTAATCAAAAGCCGAATAGAATGTTGTTGAAAAAAAAATTAAATTTGGGTCCTCGGACTAAGGCCGCTCATAGGGCCCTATGCGTATTCTACATACAACTCGAGTAAATTTCATCCGTTTTTCGTAATTTTTGTTTCATTTGAAAGATAATCGAACACCGAATAGAATGTTGTTGAAAAAAAAATTAAATTTGGGTCCTTGGACTAAGGCCGCTACTAGGGCCCTATGTGTATTTATACTCAATAAATTAAAATTTTAGGTCAATTCGAAATTTGTGTTACATTTAAAAGGAACGTCGTACGGGGCTTCGTAATTGCGCTATGCGCAATTTTTAAGACGTACACATTTCATAAGAATTTTACTTTACCGACGTTTACGGGCGCAGTAGGTTTACGGTAAGAGTAGGGCGACGGACGAACTAGGGTCACGTACGCAATAGATGTACGGGTTTGTACGGGGCTCAGTCGCAGCAAACGCTCCGACTGTTCTGACGGCTCGTTTTTTGACGGTTTGCCGTCAGCTCAGGTTTCAAGTTTCCCACTGTACATAATCTGTTAAAGACAATTCGTAAAAGATTGTCTCCCAAACTATCTGAATAAGTGTATCTACTCGACGAGTAATAAATAATTTAAATAATGTTTTTAAAGAGAAATGTAGCACAAAGAATCACAAGTTGCAGGATAAAATGCAATTTTCACCACAATTAATTGGGACTATATGGAGCACTTCGAGTAGCTGTCAACTTCTGGGACCATAGGTTTTTTTACAACATGTTTTGACATGCTGGTTTTGTCATCAACGTCCTATACACTCATTTTAAAACGAGCTTTTGCTTGCATTAAGACTCTTAATTTAAGAGACAATTGATTTGTAATCAACTTTAAGTCAGTCTTAAATCGTATTTTAACACTTTCCCTTCCTGATTAAATTTAAATGAAAGAAAACTTGAAAGAAGCAAAATATAAATTTAAAATAAATGCACTCCACGAAGACACTTAAAATTATCAATATTTTATTTTCTACTTTTAACGTTCTTGTGTATCTTTTTTTTGCTAATTTAAAGAACATAAATACTCGTAACTATATTTATATACACGAGCAAGCATTCATGGTTTCACATCCATCATTCGGCACTAATTGACACTCTTGTGGTATGTTGAAGCAGTGAATCCATTTGGCGGTTTTTTTTTATTGCTATTTATTATTATGTATAGTTCTTTATGTTTAGTGAAGTGCCACATTACATCTATTGAACGATTTTCGATTTTGCGATAACGAATGCGCGAATGAGGGGAAACAATTATTATGTGGCTTGTATGAAGTCTGTTATTTCGATAAGGAACCTTTGTATTGGCCGTTGATGATGATTTACACTCTGCTAGATGCGATTGTGGCGAACGAGGAATAAAAAGGTGAAGTTGATCTGCTAAGAAAAAATTGTGGATATTGTCGGTTTGTTGGTAACATACCGCAACCAGAGGTAAGTTAAAATTAATTCACATTCATCTTGCTACTTATACGTAGCTTATTAAGGCAGGTAGGGAACGAGTGATGAGAAAATTAAAAATTGGTATAAGTATGAGTAGAAGATATGAATGTAGGCTGCAATTTTGGCTTAATTGGGTGAAGCTTGAAAGAGGTAACACGTTAGGAGTGGAACTTAATATTTTGCAGTTGTTAACAGTGATATAAAAGATAGCGAAATTATAAAAAAAAATTGTTTCTTAGAATTCTGATTTAATTTTAGAGGCTCCAATTGTGGTTAACCATATGCTTTGAAGATTAGTTGTCCTGACGTCTTTTAATTTATAGTTATAATGGTGACCACAACATGATACTTTTGTTACAATATTTTTAAAGCATCTGATTGAAAACTTGCCAACAAATTCTGATTGTACTCTGGAAATGCTAGATACATAAAATTACGGCAATCTTTTCAGCGGTAAAAAAAAACGGATCTATTACTTCGTTTGATCGAACAAGTTTCAAGCGAAGGACAATCTTTTACATCATTTATTTTAACGTTAGTTTTGCTACAAAAGGTCATATTAGTAACAGCCATAGCACTGAACAGTGCTATGTTGCAGCTCATCATGTAATTTTGTCGCTGTTTTCAATAACTGATGATAATGTCAGAAAATTGGTTGCTCAGTCGTCTTTCTGTTATCCTTAATGCAAATCGATTAATAGAAATCGTTTCTCTTTGTCAATACATAAAAATTAGACGAGACATTCATTCGGGACGGGCAATTAAATTTTATATGCATCTAATGAGTCAGTTTAAATGTTTATGGAAATCATCATAAAAATTTAATAGCCATTCACACACAACGGTTTCTATATATATATAAGAAGAAGTACCATTGATATCCAAATCTCTCGTTGCAATTAAATTCTTAATATGGTCACACAATAAAATACCGGTATGAAATTGAATGTTCAAAAAAGAAACAGCGAAGCAAATATCCATCTTTCTAATGGACACTCCATCTATACACAATTTGCGAATAGACAACGATAGAAACCATAAAAAAGAGTACACAGAAGGTCACACAATTATTGAAACATTTTTTTTGTGTGTAGGACAGATCTATTACATCTGCAACAATTACAACGTAATCCCTGTAATCGTAACAGTAATTTGTATAATAGTAACTCATACATGATATAGATGTTGCATATACCAGCAAGCTAAATGGTGGAAATGGTGCTTTTTTGTGTAAAATCTGTTGACCCGAGCGAAACGTGAGCTCAGTAACAACACAATAAGCTATTTCCATCAATGGTCTTTCTAAAATGTGTTATATTTTACTGAAAAACGTGAGGTTTTGCAGCCTTTAATATAACATAGTCTTACGGTGTTGAGGGTGTTTATTAAATCACACAAAATTTGAATGGTCTACCGCATTAAAAAAAGAACTTCAGTTCAGACGACATCTTCTATTTTACTGATCTGACTGTACCGAGTAGAAAAAACGCGAGGTTCACTAAATTCCTATGTAAAAAAGCCCCATTAACGGCTAAACATCGGTTTTCGACACCGACATCAACAGTTGATAATGATCTCTAGCTGGGGTTATCTTATTATAAAACAGTAAAATTAAGGAGATTCCTAGTTGTTACAATTCCTAAAATTCTACAAGATTCTAACAAGTAGAAGCTGCAGAAATTTATCGAAATTTCATGAATTTTGTTAAATAAAATTGCACGTTCATTCTCGCAGTTCCAACGATGATTACGGAACGATTAACATTTTTATTGGCGGTGTGTCAATGGTGTAAAGGCAGTGATCAAACCTCGATTCAAAACCTCAGCATCGATTAACTTTCTTTGAAAGAAAATATGTGTTCCAATTAACGCGACACAGTCTGAAAGAATGTTACTTGTTCTACAAATAACTTCTCTCGTATTAATTATACCGTACCCATCGCGCAAAACAAGCAATCAAACCAACTTTACATTAATAAACTTTAAAATGGATTATAAATAAATTATACTTTTTTATCGTTCATTAATTACATTTTATTGTCTGACTGACTGAGTTATAAAACATTTTTAGCTGTCTGTAATATCAAACGTCTTTCTGTCTTTCCAGAAGACATTTAAATTGAGAAAAAGCGATAAGTAAATTGTAAGTAGACGGAAAGCTTACATCATTTACAAAGAGATGTAAATGTGAAATAGATAAATAGACTCACCAATTGATGAAGTAGGTATAACACCTACTCAGATAAAAATAAATTAATTGATGGAAATTCATTTCCAGTCAAATATAAACAAAAAAAAATCGAATTTCATTAAATTTTTGTTGACTAATAACTTTTGGATCGGATTTTACAAGCAAATTATCAATTTTCCTTATAGGCATGACACACTGTAGAAGAACCGAATTCGCTTAATTCAACCTTGCATCGTAGAGGTAATACAAATTCCAATTTTTTCCTCCTTTTTTGAATGTAACAAAAAAAAATTTCTTCCTGTGTGTTACATTCACAGGATGATGTTGTTGATGATGTTGCCAGAAATGGTAAACCATAGCCTCTCTGCTCGAACCGAAGGTGTCGACTGCTATACATATAACCACCCTTATGAATAGGAGCTTAATGAGCGACATTGGTGTGGTGCACAAATCGTGCGTATTATACATTATTCATAAAATGGAATATTGTTTGGAATAATGCAAATTTTTTCTTTTTTTTAAGAAATGTAATGTTGTATCGATGCAATTTGTCGTTACACACAATGTGTCATCATCAGACTGACAAAATGAAATGCTATTCATTAAGCTGTCGCATTTGGATAATGAGTGATAATTAGAGATGCTATTCGCTAATTTATCGATTTAAATCTTCTGAATAACACCAGTAGATCGATCTAGTACAATTTAGTACAATTTACATAATTGTTGTTCTATTGGTCCTAATCTATACTAAAACTCCTAGAACAAGTTTTGTATGTAGAAGTAGATGTATGTAAAGGTATTTGCATTGATTTAACAATATGTGTCAGGCAAAAAAGTTTACAAATACCAGACAGACTTCGTGAATCATTCAATCTGGTACTTCGTTTGTTACTGTTTGATACAGATCAACAATGAAGTTGTACAGATCAATTTTAACCAACGCTGCTCACAAGACCAAAATCATTCCTTATTTTTATCGTTGGTATCGATGACTATCCGTTTCTGAAAGGATAGTCGTTTCATTCACCTTACCAAACTACATTATTGTCGAATTGCATCTCACTGATTTTAACATGAAAAATGATTAAAACATCCGAATGAACGTTTCAAGCACTTGACAATAACGTCAGATGCCAGATATGCAAGTCATTTGAATATAATTCCTAAACAAACGGATTTCTTTATGACTCTTTATTGCTAAAGCAATCTTTTACCAGAGACTTTTTCACGCTAAAAAAATGGTTTTCAAATTGTTTTGTTCTACCAACAATATAATTTTTCGAAGTAGTGTAAGCCCTTTCCTTGATGATAAACAAATATTTTATACTGAAGTTAGGCAACCAGTTACTTCCATTTAGCCCAGTTTAGTCGAAATGATTCACATACAAAAAAGGAAAGAAAGACAAAAATTATTTCAATTTTGTGTTATGTTTCTAGTAGCCGACATTTTAGTATTCATTATATGTTAATTCAATTCAAAATTTGGCCAAAATTGTCTACGTGACATGCCGGGAATTGAGACAATTTATGTAGATTAACACACAATCTACGTAAATTCACATACACGTGTTGTTTAAATATGGAAATTTTGCTGATAATGTGCAGTTTTGTGTTGTGCTTTTTTATACAACATTCTCTTCCTCAAGCATATATAACATAGAGTGATATGTGTCGTGTGTGTGTGGTGTACAATCTCTGGGCTACAATATATAATGTTTAAATTTAGTAATACCAGAACCAGATTGTTTTTTATTCTCGCTAAATCATATGCGTTTTTGTGGGAGAACGGCTGTAGTTACACGTTTTGAAATATTCACCTGACTTGATTTGATTTGATTAAATTATTGTTCACATTCCTAACAACTCACATTGGCGATGTGGTGACATTGTATGTTGTTGGTGAAAATGTGCAAAAAATTTGGTCAAAAAAGTCCTTGTGGGTTTAAATATTTTAATGATGAGATCGACTTCAATATTGCCCATTCACCATTCAAAGTGACCACAATTTTTATCGTAACCAAGGCTTATTAGTCGAACAACATTTCCAAACATGCCATCCCCATCATCATCCCCATATTCTCAGCAAATACACAATACAAATATGAAGTAATGCAATTTATTTATTTATTTTTTTGTGAAGAAAATTTGACTTAAATATTCCTCTATGGAATTGAATAGCTCAAGGGTAGTTTAGGTAAAAATAAAATGCATTCCTTTGTACAAACAGAGAGACTGTAAAACACAATTGCATGCTTTCAAAACGTTCAAACGTATTTTATTTTCCAAATATTCATGCGTACCAATTCTTTTGAAACCATTGTCCTTTCACACAGTCCTTTTACATGGAAATTGCTGTATATTGAACATCTTATGCACAGACAAAAATGTTGAGTGAAAGCGTTTGGTCTCGGGTATATCTCAACGTTTTGTAGAACATTTTAGGCGGACAAGTCCAATGACTTAAAACATTTCACTTAATCGACGATACGAGCGACTGTATGATCTATAGTATTAGTAACGACAAAAATAAGGGATGAACAAGGACTTTCGTAGCCAAATATTTGCTAAATTGAATGAAGTAATAGATTTAACGTCGATTCCTCACAAACTTTTGGATCAAAATAAGTAACAGATCCAATATTTATACTGATGTTAAGCAAATCACAGTGTGAATCAATATTGCAACACTAAAGAAAAAATGTAGCTAAGTTAAAGGACCTCCGTGAAACCGAAACCACCAAAGCCGACACTTTCGTAACGAAAAATATAAAATTTAAATAGAGAATCGCTTTTATCCTCGAAGGCATCGAAGAGATACTAACATTAGGAAACTGTAGTCATTTTGAACTCTGATTGGTCCTACAATGCTGTTACGTACGGCTACTCCGAAATTTTGGAGCGCTGCTCACATATATCGAAGAATCCCATCATAATTGTCACATTTAGAGGCACATTAAGTTCTTGTAACTAGTTGACAGTATTCTTGATCACTTTCAATGACTTACCAAAATTTATATAATAAGTCATTTAGCCCACAACAGTTATTAAAAGTGCTGGAACCAGCCAAATAATGGACTTCAGATGACGTTTTCGCAATTTTTTCGAAAAGCGCCCGCTCCGCCAACCTACCCCTCGAACAAAAGTTGTTTGCTATGACCCAAAAAAAAAGAGAAAAAAGAAGAAAAATCAGAGGTGCAAAAATTTTTGTTTAAATTTGGTTCAGGCACACCGTGAGACAACAACATCGATGGGCAAAAACATTTGTCCGATCCCGGATTTTTCTCCGTGAAGCATCATAAAAATACAATGCACCTAAATCTATATCGTCTTGTGTACCGACTGTATGTAGGAAAGCGAACAATTATAAAATTTAATGTTGTTTTAAGAGAGACGCATCGATAGCAATATTACTGAGAACATTCATGCATCTAACAAGAAAGGAAGCCATTTGTCATAATGGTCAACCGTTAGTTTTACGAACATTTTTCTCATTCATTTGGCCAACAAATTTGAAATATAATATTTCCGTTCCTCAGTAAATCGTGCACATCGATTGTATGGCAATTTTTTTTTACGTAGTTAAGTACCTTCAGCAGCCACAACAACGTCTAGTTAATTGAAAAGTTCATAATTGGCATTATTAATTAACCAACAAAGGAAAAACACTTGTTTTGTTTTGTTTGAAATTAAACATTGTCAATGGGACGTTTTTTTCCCTACGTTCTCTTCTCCATTGGGCTCTAGTATATAGCAAACAATGACACATATACACGAAATTTATACGTTGATATTTCGTGGAGTCGGGTCTGTTGGTTCAACATTAAATATGGGATAAATTTTAAATGAGACACACTAAGGGAAGCCCAACGTAGTAGGAGAGAGAAATGGGGGATGCAGAAGGGTGACCTATTATAAATTTTCGTAAATCTTCTCATGCGGTTATAGGGACCACTTTTAATTGTCCTGCCTCACACTCAATTTCCAACTTGCCGACGGGCTTACACCGCACACATGTAAATTGTATATCAAAGGGGTTGTTTTAGGATTTTTGAAAGGCGGGAAATTAAACAAGAGTCCCTTTAAATTTCAACTTTGTACTTTTCTCGGTTTTAATTCCATTCCCGCACCTTATTACTCATCCCATTTCCATTTTCTATTTCCTTGCATGTATTTATATATATTATCAAGTAACATCGACTCAAATTAAACATTTTCAAGTTGAATTAAAACAAAACAAGTGGGCGGTAAATTTTAATGTATGAATTAGCTAATTAAATTTAATTGAATTTGCTTTGTGCACAGAGAATAAAGCTATGTAATTCAATTGGCATTATAATATAAAAGAGAGAAAACGACTTAACAGTTTTAATGTTTATTAATTAAACAGGGGAAAATTTTCGAGCTTTTAGGGAAAAAAAATTATTTTTTAACGCGGACAATCATTGGTGAAAAATAATAATGATTTTCTACGGTATTTTCTGGATTAAATTGAATTTTAAATAAGCAAGTACTTTCGTACGAAAAATAAGAGTGGAAAGGACGCTTATTGTATTCACATAATGATTCCGAACTATGATTTCATTCAAAGGTGCCGGCTTTGGTTTTCCCAAAGGTTTTCTTTTTGGTTTTCTGGTCAATGTTAAAAATCTATTTTGGTCGCTGCTCCTCAATGAAATGTTAAAACTATTCTCTCACTTGATGGGGACATTGCCCTCACAAACTTTTACATTCGGGGCAATTAACCCTATCGCCCCCATATACTCGGCGCCACTGATTTAATTTCTCAATACTGTGTTATAAAGTGTTATTCATTGCCACGAGAAATGCAGTTGTGTTGTGCGATATGGCCAACTTTCCCGACTATGAGCAAAGTGTTTTTTCAGAAAGAGTCGCTCGGAATCGATCGGTTATGGGCTAGAATTGTCCCCCAGACACGTTACTAATAAAAAAAAAACTATTTTGGACAAGAATTTGGCTCAAATTTACTCTTTTATACCAGCCGTAAAGGTCAACTTTTCTTCAAATGGTCCGCAATTCCTGCAACATAAAACTTCTGTGGTGAAATTTCAATATGTGATGGTGGCTGAAGCCAGCTACCATAATATGTAGACGGCCCATCAGAACAATGATGTTGTAGAGGTTCCGTACTATTTGAAAGTTCACCATACTTTGACTGATGGCTGGTCATGGGTGGTGAGTGCGGACGTCAGAGTGGGCTCAAACTGTCGGCCGTGTATAGGCCAACAATCCCACAAAGTTTGAACTTTTTGTGTTGCTCCTTCCTCAAGTTAATGCTAAAAAATGTTTTGACCACCCTCTGACATCACATGACATTTAGACACATTACTTTCAAAATGGATTTTTTTTAGCTTGTTTTCCAAGTGGTCGAAAAATTGGCGAATTGTGTCTTAGACATTCAATACTACAGAAACCGGAGTGAAAGATATTTTATACTGACTGACCATTCTAGCCCACTACAAGCAAGACTCAGCGGCGGTGTGGCGGTGTGTTTACTTAGTTAATTAGTCAAATTATCAGGCCATCAAAAATATTTTAACAAATCACATCACCCTAACGTACATAAAAATCGGTCCGAAAAGAAGCAAATCTAGGGTACATTCGTAGAAATACACTTTTACGTAAGCCGTATAACGAGATGACGTACGCGTACATTCGTTGTCTATTTAATGCTATACGATCCTTCATCGTCAAATTTCAGTCCACTTAACACCCACTACACTACTTGAATGCTACAAATTGCCGTTTCAATCCAATATACTTATACACATAAAACCATTATATGAGTCTAATGCCATTGTTCGCTTCCGTATTTTCATATAAAACATCTTTTCACTTTCGTATATCCAATTTGATCCTCGTATACATGTTTTGATGATGGTAATTAGCTAAATCTTCTTAATTCAGTTTTTAATTCAATTCCATGAAATATTTGCCTTTAATTACGTCTCATTAAAATGTCCTAATTTAGTTTTAATTGGTATTTGCACTCTATGAAAAATGAATATGTGTCGTTTCGCATTTTCGTTGGCTATAATACGATTCGGGTGAGACAGAGTTTTCCTTTCAACTCTCTGAATTGGGAAGCACAGATTTTGTATTTCGTTGAACGAGTATAATTAAGATAACCAATTTCATTGTTCAGAAATAATTTCTGAGTCCAATGCGGAAAATGAATCTTTGTGTTAGAGAAATGCAAGTTCTAAAATGCATGTTAATTAGCTAATGGTGTCAAGCTAAGGCAAGCTTTGACAATTCGATATCTGTTTGGGTAGACACGGTGTTACAGACCTTATTATCATCACCATCATCAATCCTACGTATAAAAGCATGAGATCTGATAAACTTGTCTTTATTTATTGAACCTGTGCGTTCATACAATTGAAATTCTGCAGGTATTCGTATCAAGTCCATATCTTGAAGGATTGTATTGAGTATTAGAAAATCATATCAATGTGGCAAAACCTATTTCAGCTATGTAAACATTCGCTGAAAAAACAACCCATTCAGTCATCAGCCCAGCTCTCACTGCATAATATAAAGTGAAAAGAGTTTGGTGAATTTATGTGTGATATGGTATGAAGAGGAGGACCCAAATTTGTTTAAAATCAATTTGAATTTTTCGGACAATATTTCCTTCACTTCGAATAACCAAAAAAATTTACTCAATTCAGTGGAAACTTTCATGCTTTTCTACATGCCATATGTTACCGATAAAGGTTTGGTTAGGTATAGTTTTTTGTTGTTGTTGTACGATACATCGTAGTCGATTTACCTTTCATATTTGCAAAAAAGGAGCACAACGAACTGCTCTGCCGATAGATAACACAGAGGATGTGTATCTGGCTGGAAATGTGTGCCGTGCATTCATCTGAATAATTTAATAATTTTTGTTTTCTTTTCCATATATGTCACATATGGTCACCAACAACAATTTTCCATTTTATATTTGAAATTAATGCCGATCCGAAAAATGGGACCATCAAAGTTAGAATTTGTGGTCGAAGGTGTGATTTTTCACAAATATTGAATGCAAAACTGAATTCTTTATCCAGTAAACATGACGGGATGGCTCAGTGGTTACGTACTAGCCTTCCACCAAAATGATCCGGGTTCGATTCCCGTGACAGACAAATTCCGCGTGGAATTTTTCTAGCGATTATATCGCATTGGTAACGTCCTTAGTTCACTCAAGCTTCATAATTTGGGTAGTTGCGGTGTGTTTGGTGGCTGCAACGATGTACACACTGAATGAATCGTATGACGTAACCCAAATACGATGAATTTGTGTACATATGTCTAGCCTACATTAAGGCGAGATATCAATTTCGCACCTAACTTTCCTCAGAGAGTAATTAAAAATACTTCGAGGCGTGGTTCGGAAGTCACGTAAAGCCGGTGGTCCAGACTGAACTTGTTATTGGCTGTAAAAGGCTGTTAGAACGGTCTCAAAACCAACAAATAAATAAATAAACCAAAATATTTTTTTAAATTTAAATTGTGGGTAAAAAATTCTAGCTTCAAGCAGGAAGGATACTTTCAGCTGTTTCGTGAAACCATAAACAAATTAGAGTAAATCATGGTAACAAACTTACAAACAGCCACCTCATACATCTAGGAACAGTCAGTATCTCAGGGAAATGGTACGTGAAAAGTGAATCAGTCGGAAATCGTATTGGAAATTTTAGAGTGTCGCCTTAAGCGCGGACCTATGTAGTACTTCGAGCTTACCAATCAACAACTTTTTGGTAAGCTTCTTCAATTCCCCTGACCTTACTACTTCTATAAGGAAAATTTCGATAAGAAATCGTTAAGGCACTTGCCACCTAACGATCTTATATCCTCATCTTGTACTTCATAATACTCGAAAGTGCAAAACCTGAGATTGGCGCAAAGTTCCTAAGGATATGTACACAAGGATGGAAACAGACTTATAAGTGTAGAGCTAAAGTTATTTATTTATTTTTTTAAAGAAAGTTGAAAATGATTTAGTATTGTAGTTTTGCTTGAAAGTATATTATTTTGCTTGTCTAAGCTAAAAAATCTACCAAATTAAATATTTATTCCTTTAATTGAATGGAACAAAAACATGTTGACGACTTAATTTATAATAAATTCATATTTATAAAACAAAAAATAAAACAGCCATCCATCTAGGCAAAAAATCAAAAAAAAAGATAATGAAAGACGAGAAATGAAAAAAATGTTAATGGAGTTTTTATGTTTGAAATATAATTTTGTATTCGATGTGTGTAGACTAGACATATTAGTTGGCTAAACGATTTATATATTTTTTATTGCGATCTATTTAGTCAGACTGTACATCTGAAAAGTAGTTTCATTTGGCTTCGGACAATGCATAATAATAAACGAAATAACGGCAATATTTCCAACAGATCGTAAGTGGACATTTAAAAAAAATGTTTTTGTCGCCGCCATTGAACCTTAATTTATACGGAAGCTTTCAATTTTATTAGCACGACAATTAAAAAATTATATTTTAGGATAAAATTCAGCGAATTGAACCTATCATCAGATTGATTAAAGTTTTAATTTTTGGCGGAGATACATTCAGTATTTGAATGAGTTCAGAGTTCAATTATAATTAAAAACTGAACCATTATTGATGATATTATTTTGAGAGCGCCAAATGTGTGGTTCAAATTCTAATTCTAATTAGGTAAAGATTAGATTGACAGATCTTCTTTGAAAATCTACATTTATTTCAACAAATACTGTAAAAACAGGAATAGAAACAGTTTCAGATTGGAATTCAATATTTGAGCTTCAGGTTACAAAAAAAACAGATCCTCGCAGACATAGGTTCAGAACTGATTCAATCGTTAACTATTGCCGACAGTCAACACAAAAAATATGAGCTTAGCCCCGATCATTGTTGTCTGATAAGGATAATAGTATGTTAAAACGAATGAATAAGAAAAAGACTTTGCAATAGACACTTGACGATACTTTAAACAAAAGAAGGAGCAGATTATAGAGATAAAATTGCTGTTCATGAAATTAAAATGTAGAGCGATATTTGACCATTTCTACCATTCCTTTATCGTCACTGTTAAGAGCAATGGGCCCTTTTTGCAAATTTGTAGCTTACATTTACAATTAGTCGGGAAACAGGGACTTTTTATAATTTTGACAAAAAAGCTTATTTTAAGAAAATAATTCTTCTACAACATATGAAAAAAACACAATTTTATATTTTTAAAGTTGAAATGAAAATCCACAAAACTCACATCAAATTTACACAACAATCGGCAATGTTATAGCACGGCTCCGATGGCCCTTTGTTATTGTTTGTATGTGTTAGTAAATGAAAGTTCTAAACTGTTCTAAAAAACCGACAGCCTCCTGACAGTCTCTTGACTGTCTTTTTGAATATTGAAAAATATTGAGAAGAAAGTCGTACAAAATTATAAAAATGCTTTTCAAATACAACCTGTTGCTCGTGCAAGACTACTTGCATCATCAACCAAAGAATCTTCAAAGTGGTTGCAAGTAGTTCCATCGATCCAATTGGGTTTGCTATTGGATAACAACTCTGCTAGAATTGCTGTTGGTCTTCGTTTAGGTTCTGGTTTATGCGAGGAACATAAGTGTGTTTGTGGTGGAATGGTTCAAAAGGATGGCTTACACGGCTTATCATGCAAAATGAAAATTAAAAAAATTGCTGCGCATGATGAAGTCAACAAAGTTTTTTCTCATGCATTTTCTTCAGCAGGATTTCCAACCATGTTACAACCGCCAGGTATATCTAGAGATGATGGTAAAAGACCTGATGGAATGACCCTGATTCCATGGAGTCATGGGAAATCTCTTATTTGGGATGTAACCATAAGAGATACATTGGCGCCTTCATATATTAATGAATCTAGCAAGAAACAGCGGTCGATTGCGGATAACGCAGAAAGATTTAAACACAATCATTATAAGCGTTTAAAAGAAAATTATTTGTTTACTCCTCTAGCTTTCGAGACTTTAGGCTGTATGGGACCTGAAACAAAGAAATTCATTGAGAAATTAGGAAAAATTATAAAGGCCACTTCAGGGGAACCGCGATCAATGGATTATTTATTGCAGAAAATTTCAATTGCGATACAAAGAGGCAACGCTGCGTGTATTTTGGGGACTTTGGGACCGGATAGAGTAGATGATTTTTATGTTTTGTAACCTTTGATTTTTGAAAAGATCGTTTTTTTACGGGCTGCATCATTGTGAGCAGCCTTTATTTTCGCATATTTAAATAAAGAGAACCCAACTTTTTAAATATATTTGAACTATTGTAAAAGAAATTCTGTAAATGCAGAATTGTTCTATTTTGTGTAAAGAATGTAAATAAATTATAAAAATTTTGTCTGTTTCCCGATTAATTAAAAATTGGGTTTCCTTTAAACGTAACACGGGGTGCTTTAATGGTTTTTCTTTTTCAAAAAAAGATGTTGAATCATCAAAAAACGAATATTTTACCGCATAAATGTAGGCTACAAATCTGCAAAGGGTCCATTGCTCTTAAAAGTTTTGTAAACTTTGGTACTACATCTCAAATCTTAATCTTGTATCCAAAAAAGCTCACAAAAGCTCCTGGCTACATATTAATTATTTCTTTCCCGACTGCAACTGTGTGTTCCAATATTCAACTGCATATCACACAGTTATACAAAATAGATGTCACAAAAACCCTTAAACTCACATAAAATATTTATTCAATAAATTAGCATGGTTACCATAGATTGCCGGTAAAATTCTCCAGAGACAACAATATAAAATACATCTAAAAATTGTATGCTACACATTATGAACTGTAACATCTGAATTTATACCTGGCTCATCATCAATTATTGCAATAATTAAATGAAACACATGCGAATGAATATTACAACCATTATTCATGAGCATTGGTGTAACGCGTCCGCTATGTTCGGTTGCCAGAGCGCTCCATATCCGCTGTGGATGTTTTTGATATGAATTCGGATTGAGTGCAGTTAGCCAACAGTGTGGTATTGGTATACATGGACGTTCTATGGTTGTACATTAGTTTCCTTAACATTTTACGCCCAAACCGAATAATAAAATTCCAGCTAATCGGAAAATGATTGCTCACAAAAGGGAAAAAAAGAACCTGGTACAAAACGAAACTTTATGAAATTTGCGCTAATGTCGAAAAAATTGGTTCACATTCATCCCTTATTCATATTTTTATTTAAGCACAGATTGTGGGCATATGCATGAGTTTATTCTGGATGGCGTGTATTATTATTAACATCAAACGAATTTCGTCTTTACACCTTTGCTGGATTTGGAGCAGTGTAAATTTTCAATTTCAAATTTCGAAACACTTCTTCAAACATGCAAGTTACTAGTTCATTACCAATCACTACCTGTGTACAGTACATCCATAGATTCCGTAATATTCCATCTATACTTTCGCTTTGTTCTTTACAAATATATCGTACAGCATGTACGGTTGTATAGGAAATTATAGAATCAGTATAATGGGTGTATATGTATAATGTTTATCATATTGTTTTATGTATATATTGCAGGCAAATAAGCTCTATTTCGTGTTCGCGCCACCCCTTTTTGTTAATGACAAAAAAACCCCCTTGAAACGGTGGTTTTGTTGCATCGCCAGCAGCAGCAGAGAATGTTGTTTAAAAGTTTTTAGCTATAATTAATAACTGAATAAGGGAAATTTTATTAAATAATTAATTAAATTTTATAATATATTTTCGAAGCTTACGTAATGGCATGAATTTTATGAATATTAAAATATCTATTGATAAAACGGTTGGTATGCCTTGTCTTTATAGGTTGTGTAGATGGTACACGTATTAATTTTTTTTTAAGTGAAACGAAAATGAGGACCTAACCTGGAATGTATTTCGAGTGAAATTTCTGACATTATTATTGTGATAAGCAAGAGGCAAGTATATTTAGCATGAAACATTTAATGTTTTGTGTTCCAATTTAATAAGTAATAATCATCTGACCCATCTATTATAAAGAAACATGTAATTCCCTTGACTGAAAGTCAGGGTCTTATTCCCTTGACTGAAAGTCAGGGTCTTATGAAAGAAAATACCCTTAAATGTCCGTAACGCTAAGTTCACTTTGATATTTTGAAAATGTTCTACATTGACAAAAAACGTTAAATACAGAAAACGTCCGTACACTTGTGGACTCGATAACTCGAGTAATTCTTTACCGATTTGCAAAATTTTGGTTTTAATCGACGGAGAATGAAAATCATGAGGTTAAGTTCGTAGATGGGCAATATTGGAGTAATGAGATGGGAGTAATTCTCAAGAGAATTTTATTCCTTGTTACCGCGATAACTTCCCTAATTCTTATCCGATTTTCAAATTTTTTGTGTTATTCGACGAAGATTGAAATTCTTGAGGTTGAGTTTGCAGATGGATAATGTTAGAACAACGAGATGGGAGAAATTCTACACAGACGCTTTTCCTTGTGGACTCGATAGCTCGAGTAATTCTTTACCGATTTGCAAAATTTTGGTTTTAATCGACGGAGAATGAAAATCATGAGGTTAAGTTCGTAGATGGGCAATATTGGAGTAATGAGATGGGAGTAATTCTCAAGAGAATTTTATTCCTTGTTACCGCGATAACTTCCCTAATTCTTATCCGATTTTCAAATTTTTTGTGTTATTCGACGAAGATTGAAATTCTTGAGGTTGAGTTTGCAGATGGATAATGTTAGAACAACGAGATGGGAGAAATTCTACACAGACGCTTTTCCTTGTGGACTCGATAACTCGAGTAATTCTTTACCGATTTTCAAAATTTTGGTTTTAATTGACAGAGAATGATATTGGAGTGGTGAGTTTGGAGTAATTGTAAACATATTGTCAGAAATTCTGGATTTCTGGTCTAACAATTAAGAAGTACTTCCCAAAAGAGTTTTTGCTTGCTTACCGATAGCTCGAGTAATTCTCAGAGGCTTCAAAAATCAATTTCGACTAGTAGCGTAGTTCATGTGGTGAAACTCGAACATTGGAATTTAATTGTACTAGTAATCTGGGATATACGACCATTTTTGAGTGAAATCCGTATTCTTAAAAGATTTTTTTTCGGTCCTAAAATGCTTGAACGAGTGTGAACTTTGCGGCCAGAGCGAAGCGAGGGCCGTAATTCACACGAGTTATATTTTTTCAAGAGGTAGGCAGGAAATACGCCACCTTTTCAGCTCATTTAGTAGACTATATGGAGACTAATATTAGGTGTTAAACGTACCTCGCTGGACCTTCCATTCATAGCGTATGTTTTCTGTTATTTGACACTCATAGCGCTTTTTAGGAGACAATATAGTAGACTCGTAATAGAGTAAAACATCGCTCGCTGGGCCAGCAACTCATAGCTCTTTTTGTTTCTGCAGAAAATTAAATTAAATTTGAGTAAAATGAAGCATGTGATGGCTGCTGTTTTCTAAATAAAAGAGACATTGATTTTTCATGTGAATATAATTTTGTGATCGTTGTGGGAGAAATTATACTCAGACGCTGATCCTTGTTATCGTGATAACTTAAGTAATTTTTACCCGATTTTAAGTTCGTAGATGGATAATATTGGAGTAGTGAGGTTCCAGAAAAAATTCGACGAGCAAGTGAATCTGGATTTCTGGTCGAACAATCTAGAAGTCTAGAACAATCTTGCTTGCTTGATAACACGATAACTCGAGTAATTCTCAGAGGCTTCAAAAATCGCAGATTTGAAAATATTAAGTGTTTTCGACCAGCATCGTAATTCATGTGGTTAAATTCGAACATTGGACTTTATTAGACTGGTAATCTGCGATATACAATTTTTGCGTGAAATCGTGTTCTTAAAAGAATTTTTTTCGTTCCTAAAGTGTTTGCACGAGTGTGAATTTTGCCAGAGCCGTAATTCACATGAGTTTTTTTTTTTCACGAGGTAAGCAAGCAATGCGCCACCTGTTCAACGCTTTTAGTAGACTATATAGGAGACTCAACTTAGGAGTAAGACATCGCTCGCTGGACCTTCAACTCATAGCTCTTTTTGTTTCTTCAGGAAATTAAATAAATATGAGTAAAATGAAGCATGTGATGACTGCTGTTTTCTGAATACTGATGACTTTAATTTTGTGATCTCAAAAACACCACCTCATTTAAAAATGGTTAGAAAACTAAGGCTGGAATTATAGAAAAAAAAAGCCAGTCAAGGGACCTGACCCACTTAAGAGGTGGGGCCTAGTGGTCTTATTGAAATTCCATCGCTTGCAGTGAGTAAATAACGTGGTAGGGTTGGGTTCGCTCTTCAGCTCTGGCTACTGCATTTGTTGTACATACATATTGCATTACGAATTTTGTAGCCACAAAATTAAAAGAAAAAGGTTGTCTTGAACAGAGAGATTGATGAAAGTCCGGTCTGGCCGGAAGGATTATTTAATGTAGGTCAAGGCTGATTGATTTGAGTATCTTGAGGCTATCAGTTCGTTTAATTTCTCGAGGTGAAATACCATTTCTACTGATTTGATAGAATTAAAAGCGGAAAATAGAATCTAAAAAAGAAGAGTTACGATAGAAAGTCAGTAAATTGCAACGATTTCAAAACATAATATGCTCCAAATTAACTAGCATTGACTATATTTTAATTATGCTTTTAATTTCCTCGGCTCTCTATGCAGTACCTTAACGAAGTCGTGATTTTATAAAACTAATGTAATAATATTTCGCTTTCATATAACAGACTCGCGATTTCATATAGCCCACAATTTTATACCAAGCCGCCGCGCCATAATGTAGACAATGATATTATATAAAAAAAAAACGCGAAATAGATGCATAAATATGCAAATCTGCATTTTACAAGCAATAACAATAAAAATTTACATATTTTAGTAGTACCTATTCGTGGATACAAGGAAATCCATTTCTTTGAAACAAAGGCAATTTTTTTCTTATGGAAGAAGGCAAGGAACTTTTTTTTTTTGTAAAAAGTTAGCAACAATGAAATAATTATCATATTAGGATGTAAAATATAAAGGATGTGTATCTTGAATGTACAGTTAAAAATGATTAATCTGTGAAAAAAGTCTATGTAATTGAACCTTAGCGAACTTGGGAACTTAATAATTTCTTGGTGCGGTTTCTTGTTTTAAGTTGAAATTCTTTGACAAGCATATATGTGTGCATCTGGAGATACTAAGCAGTTTTTTTGTTCATTAATCTTTGTTTGAAAGTTCGTTGTAAGGTGGCGTAAGCTGAGCTGATAGTTTCAGTGCTCATTTCGATGTCTTAATGATTCTATTCAATACGATTCATTGATAGAATCGCTGAAGGTTGAGTTTAAAATACAAATGGTCTTGGAAATATCCAACAGAAATAATAGTAAATTACCTATCAATGGTACTATAGAACAAATGATGAAAATGTTCGATATCGCCACGGAGTAGTAAATTTCACACAAGAAGCCATTTCTGAAAAAAAAAAAATCTAAGACATGAATCGAATTTCACTTTACCTTACTGGAGGACTGTTAAAGAAGAAGAAGAAGAAGACTTGATATGGAATACGGATCACTGGGTACTGATATACCGACATTAGTTACTGTTTCTCACAATTCATAGAAGTTCATTATTTTCGAACAACAAATTGTCTCACATTGTTTCGCTCAGTGTTTCCATGTTTTTTTTCTACTCATTTAAATGTTTCCACTGAGTTTGAATGACATAATCTGCATTTTCTAATAGCGGGATTACGATTTAGTCAGAGTGCCGATCCAACCATGAAACAGTCGTATACATTTTGCTTACATAAATGCTAATTAAGATAAACTATATTCACACAAAACGTTCAAGTCAACTCAAATCCATTAAAATTATACAATTCTTCGCTTTGATCTTCAATTTGTACCCACCTCTGAAATATAATAAATGTGGACAGTGACAAAAAGCAAAAATTTTAGACATGAAAATAATCCACACAACGAGCGGAGCAGTACACACACAGCATTTTATTTACCAGTCATTAAACTCAAAGTGATTTATTTATTAACTATAAAGCATAACTTTAATATAATTAAGACGCGCGCTAATTAGAAAACATATACGTAACAACGTCTACACACAGAAAGCTCTTTCGTGGCTATTTCATTATACATTGTATATAGACATATGTATGTATACATAGACAATATACAAACAATAAAATTGCTGAGAAGAACTGGATAAAAGTAAAAAAAAAGAACTTTTAATTTACCTCATCATTAACTCTTTCGGTACGTACACAACATATTTATATACAAAGTAAAACAGAGAGTCTTTCGGTATTGTTAGGAGTTGGATTTCGATGTTTTCAAAGTATAAATAAATTTATAACGAATAAAAAGGCGAAAAAAAGTCATCTACAAAGCATTGCGCATTTTAACATTAATTAAATTTAAATTCCTTGCTTATTAAAATACCTTTGGCAATGGGCTGGGATTTAGAAAAAAAATGTATTGGAAAAATAAAATAACAAACAGAATGTTGAATAAATTGAGCGACCGAAGCATTTTTTACTAGAAAGTTATTCTGATTAAATTAATCATCAATGCAATAGTTTTACGTTCGTTGTTTATGTTTATGGACTTTTATTTATTTATTAGAGGTTTTTTATGAATTCTATACAAATTCTAATTAACAAAGACAAAGAACTTCATTTCTAATGGCACAATTTAATTAACCCTATTTTCTGTGCCTGTAGCGCGAAATGATTTTACGGTATAATATTCATCATGAATAAATACTAGGTACAACCTTTTCGGCGGGTCAGGTCCTTTGACTGACACTTTTCTAAATGTATTTTTGATCAGTTTCATTGCATTTTCATTTTTTATTGTTAAGCTTCAGAAGCATCACTGATTCCAGTTTATTTTTTCAGTTGTATCATGACAGAGTAAAGTAAACCAGGCCGGATCGCTGATTTGTCTAGGGACCTGAATAATCTAGTAGCACTATATTTATTTCGAATAAAATTTTTCAATTTACAATTGCTAAATATTTTTCATATGCAGAATGAGCACCAGCTGAATATCACCAGCTGGTGTACAAACAAAAACACTTTTTATTGTATACAATTCAAAGACAACCTACACACAGTGCATTTCTACGTTAACGTCATCTACGCGCACATAACACTTATGAATGAAGTAAACACATTGTTAAGAATGTGTTTTGATTGTTTATCATATTATAATAAGTGTGCGTTAGCAGATCCAGCTGTATGTCTGTGTCCATTTGAGTTTATTTTCATACAGTGTATTGGGTCTCTTATTTGACGTTTCGAAAATGAACCGCTCCTGCCTGGTTTATTTTACTCTGCCGTGGCTGTATACATTAAAACTTTTCAAATTTAATACATATTTACTATAATACTCCACGCAAATGACAGTGAAACTTGACAAAAAATTCTTTGGAACCCATCAAGAATGATTTTTGACCGCACTCGAAAAATGCTTAGAGGGATTCTTTTGAAAAACAGAATCTTGAAATCGGACGCATTTTCCATTGGACTTTTTTATATGTGCCTAGATTGGTATTGGTCCCTAGAACCTAAAACCACATTCAAAAAAATTCTTCGAGGCTGGTGGGAGGTGATCGAAAACTGAAAACATGCACTTTTCTTACAAAAATTTCTCCAGTTACACGAGCCGTACAGGGTCGTGTGGGGTGGCATTACAAAGGTAATTGCATGTACTTCTGGGGCAAATAGGGTCTTATTGGGTTTAAAATTCATCCACACTGAGACATGTGCATGTTGAAGTTTTCAACCGAAGAAAGACTGAAAACTCACACTTTTCTTACAGAAATTTCTCGAGGTACACGAAACGTACATGGTCGTGTGAGGTGTCATATGAAAGGTAATTGAATGTACTTTCAGGACAAGTAGCGCTTACGGAAGTTTGGTAGCATCTACGATGAATTATGTGAAGTTGAAGTGTTTAAGTGCTTATATTGCATCGGAGATGCTACCAAACTTCCGTAAGCTCTACTTCTCCTGAAATTACATTTTCAAATAATTGATGAGGTAAAATTTTAGAATTTTGGTTCATTTTGGCAGTTTGGCGTCTACAAAAAAGATCTATGGCTCATCTTCTGGCTGTATTACGTTAGTTTTACTGACTATTATCTCGTAAAACTATAAATAATAAAATTCGCTCGAAAAAACGTAATTTGGGGATCTTTAAAGTTCGAAGATCTTCCAAAATTTGATGGGTTGTGAAAAATCAACTCCATTTCTATCTGGGACACTTCGGGAAAAAACTTGTTCCTCGATATTATCAGAATTGAACGACGATTCATTTGAGCCATAGCTCGTTTGAATCGCCGTCGCCTTGAATCCCGACTGTTCGAAGTTTTGGCGAATTGACTCTTAAAAGCTGTGCATCGAATGATGAAATTATTCTTCCTACTAGTTTCATGCACATCGAAAACAAACTTAGATGATTTACCCACACTAACAAACAAAATCAAATTTCATCAAAGTTATCTTTTTTAATTGAGGTCCTACATCTTCGAACTTAGCCTCGGGATTATAATTCCACGTATGTAAAAAAAAACAATCATAAATTGGCTGAGAATTACTCAAGTTATCGTGCTCTCAACAAAGAATTGATACACACTTTTAACGTTTTTCATACCATTTCATACATTTTCAATCACAGTGAACCATTATGTTACCCACATGATTCAGTATTTTCTGGTGTAAGACCCTGACTTTCAGTCAAGGGAATTATGCATAAAGTTCAGAAAAGGTCGTGTTTGTACTAAAACTGAATAGCGAAAATCAGTTCTCCAAACAGGTTCAGGTTAAACATTACTAAACCTGAACCAGGTTTTATTAGCTCTAGTGATTTTCCGTCGGGTTCAGATTCAGATCAGGTTAGCCTGAAATTTCACACACAAAGAAAACTTATGATTCTTGGAGTTTTAGACTGATGATGCAGATTACGCTATCTCAGAAACGGCTCAGTGATTTGCGCTAATACTTGTTGATTTATATAGTACTCCTCTTCTTCAACTCACCTACGAAAAAACGGGGATGGAAGTTGACAGGTTTATTTAAAGTTCGTTCGACTAGACTGTAATTGTTACTTCTTATAATTCCGAGACTGTATGATATTTGAGTTGATGAAATCACGTTTATGGTTTGACGGTTGTCACTTGTAGAAAAATGCAGTGCATAATTCTCAAAAATTCCCTAAAATTCACAAAATCTATTCCCAAATGTTAGGCTCAAGTATACGTAAGATTCGTAAATGATGGGGAGTCGCAACTGCTGTTGAATCGCAATTGCTGGAAAGTCGTCGTAATTGTTGGGGAATTAGTAGTTCTAGCGTAATTTTCAAAAAGAAGACAAAATTGACATTTGAGAAAAATCGTGTAGACAGTTGCTGAACTGAAGTGGCATAAGATCTGTTTATTTTAAAAACTTTAGTTCATTGTCAAAAACATACGTGTTCAGTTCATAGTGCGGTTGGAACCATTTCATCATTTCTATAATTAAATTTTTCAAACAAAGGATTACTTTTGTTCAGTTTTCAAGTACATATTTGCTGATAGGCATTTTGCCCGCCCCATCTGAGCGCTTCATCAAACTTATATAACATTATAAACGTATGCCAATTTGCCGCAATATTGTTCTAGGATAATATATTTGATGAAAGAGTTGTTTTCATTCAATTTACTCAATGAAAAATTACTTTCGACATTCTTTTCAGCTCGAGTATTCAAACATATTCACAGAGATTACGGAATGGACGGTTGTGTAACCACGATATTGTGTTATGATTTTAGGGAAGAAACTGACCGTTAAAATAACATAATTTCCGAAAACAAAACATTTTTAAAACAACAAATTTATATCAGACAATTCGATTTATGGAAATTGGATTTTTCCTTATATTCGTTTCAATTTTGAAATAAAAAAAAATATGATCAAGGGATTGTTGTAGGACTTGTGCTTATGTAATGCTTTCGCTGTATGTTTGGTGCAAAATGTAATGTTGTTTGGTTCGCATAACCATTTATATGTATAAGCCATGTAATGCTATAATATAAAAGGTAATATACATACCGACGTTATCATTGCAGAATGTACACAATCGAAACGAATCGACGTACCTAAATGTAATGTTTTGTTTGCGTGACCTAACAACACCTTTAATTATATTTCAGATAAGGTCGAGTTTTACTACAAAATAGAGTAAAAACTTTTTTGCAGTAATTATAATAAATCGTCGAGGAAACAGGCAAATACGTTGAGCCTAACACGCGTATACACGTGAATGGCCTTCAATTTCAAGCATTTCTGTTAACGAAAATCGTTAAGAAACCTAGAAAGAAAAGAATGCAGTTTATGTTCAAGTTTACGTTTACAAGTAAAATAGTATATAGACGGAGCTTTGGATTTCTATATGCTCTTTAGGTTATCGAAGCTTATACGATTCGCCTGAATATAATTTGTAGAATCTACAATGTAGATGAACTTTTAACTGGTAACAACTTGTGAACGACATTGTGATACCTTAGAAACAATTTCTATTGGATCCTAAAAAGAATTAAATTTTTCAAGATCTTCGCTGCATTGTGAACATGCATTATGACAAATATTTGGCAAAAAGCAAAATTAGGAAAATGTCAAATTCTGAGGGACTTTGGCCTCGGGTTAGCTCAGACTAGAATTTTAATGCTGACAATCATTCGTGGAGGTAATGCGCTAACATTTTTGTCCCAAGTAGTGCAAGAATAAGGCCTAGAAAATCCGATGATGCAGCGTAAGACAACGCCACAAGGAAACAACGAAAATATTCTCTACTTCCACCTCTGTCATTGAAAATGTTCATGTCAAAAAAGTAGAAGTCCAGAAAAGTACTGTGATAATCCGCTTGCATTGAGTGAAAGTCGATAAATACAAAAATCGGTTATTTCTTATCCAAATAAAGCTGCATAAATGTACAAAGTGAAATCATAGTGTCAAAATAGGAAATTAGAAATTTTCTTACCTGAAATATCGAGAGATAAAATAAAATGCGATTCTCTCTACACATTTTAATTGAAAAAATAAATTGGAAATCTTCTATTTTCTCACCTGCGTAAAACACAAAAACAGAAAATATGTCGATTTTCAGAATTCCGCGTGTGTTAGACCCGAAAGTAACACTTTTTCTCCGAGGTACGAAATGTACTATTATATTCAGACAGACTAATTTTTCCAACTTTTTCGTCAAATTTTTTTCGAAAAGAGACTTTCAGTAATTGTAATTTTTGACCACCTTTTTGTTTCTCATGACATATAATACTATTTTTTGCAACACGGGTGAGAAAGTAGTCATTTCTCACCGCAGATGAAACTTTAGGTGAAAAATTATGTGTGTCATTTTTTCCCCTCTATTGATTGAACTTATTCAATTACGGTTAAGCGAAGAAAATCGTCGTCAAAGTCGTTAATCGTAACATGAGTATTGTTTTTGAAACGTCAAATCAATAACACAAAAATTTAGTGTCGGTTGGGAAAATTGAAATCATTTTGGTGATTTCGATGTGATTTAATACAGATTTTGGGCGGAAATGTGCTTCTTGTGTCTTTTAACAGTTCGCTTTGCGGTTGACTTAAAATATTCGTCAAAGCCACCAAAATGATGAGAAATTTATTATGGCCAATCATGTAAACAAACAACAATATTGTCGTTTGGTGGGATGTGAGGTTCAAAAGAGATGACCCAGTAGAAATAAAATGTCGGCGGTAATCTTAAAAAATACACTTTACCGGAAACGCTTTAGTTTAAATGTGTGTACGTTTCCGGTGAAATAAATTAGTGCGGAAGCATCCACTTTTGAGGAGCTTTACGATAACACCTTTAGTTAGAGGTGTGTCACATTCCTTATTGACATAGGTCACCGATAATTATAATTCTCGATGCCGTCGGTTGCCTTGTAAGGGAGAATTCAGTAAATCATTAATGAAGACCATCACATCACTAAGTAATTGAATGGAATGCTCATTGCTCATGACTTATGATGCGAAAATTAATTTTCAATTGAAATATAAAACTGGGAATAAAAAAAAACTCAATTCTAAAACTAGTAGCACAGTTTTTGTATTCTCTTCAGTTTTTTTCGTATTCACACATAGCCAATTTGGAGGGAAAAAAATGTATCCCATGCACTTTGCATTCTGGTGAAAAAAGAGAGGAAAAACTGAAATAATTGAGTCAAGAGTTTTAACAACTCTAATTTTGAATGTAAAAGTGAAGTTGTTTGGTTCGAGGCAGCGAAAATTTTTAATTGGCTACAGCACTATGAAGTCGTTAGTTTGTGTTGGCTTCAGAAATATATTAACGGATTTTTCAACAACGCGTTACGGTTAATTTTTATTGCTCTGCGTTATCAGCTGTAATCGGTTATGCAAAAGTTTGTTCCGAAACTTCCTCGTTGATTTAAATCATAAATATGTCTGATCGTTGCTTTATATCCGTAGGAAAATTGAACAAATACCGACCGCTAATATTAAGATTATCAATTCAAATGTTGGTGGTAGTTAGTTGTCGGTCCAGCAACCAATGTTTTTAACCATAAAAAATAATGAATTCGAATTTTCAATTACTTGAAAAGAAGCCCTACACACTGGAACTGTGAATGCTCAAATATGTTACCCGAAGCTTTCATGCTTTCACCTGGCAATAAAAAAAAATCTAAATAAGATAACTCTAGCAATGCGTTGTGTGCTCGCAATTAATTTTATTTCAATCCTTGTGTGTAATACATGATTATTTAAAATATACAAAAATGCGAAATGAATAGCAATAAAACGCAAAACGTGTAAAAGAACCGCAACAGAACGCGTTACAGAGAAAAGCTTTTGTACGAAAAAAAGAGAGAAAAGCAAATTAATTCCCATGAGTTAAATTGCTGCCACTTTTTACGGCTTAATCACACGTAATAAATAATAAATAAGTTTTATGACATAATCTAAAATCCATTTTAAAAAATTGTTCAAAAATATTTTATAATGTAGATGACAGTGTTTACCGCTACCGCAGAGACTATTTTTGGAAAACCATTTTTTCATATTTCCGAAATTTTCCCACATTTTCCAAAAATTTTTGGTTTAAGGCCAGGTTAAAGCGGTCCACGATCGCAATGTTTGTAAACATTGTAAAAAATGGGGAAAGTATGGGAAAATCAATGAAAAATTTGGACAAATTTTAGAAAATATGGAAAATGTTTTCCCCAAAAACGTCCCTGGTTTATCGTGAAATACTTATAATAACTCGCAAATAGGATTTTAATTATCCGATTTCAAAGTTTTCCTTAAATAAAATTGGGTCATTGACATCTTAATATAATTTAGAGACATTGTATAAAATATCTAATGATATGCTCCTTTTCCCATTCAGGTGTTTTCATAATATGCAACTTTTGATTTAATACTAATGATCTGTTATTGACAACGACGTCAATAAAGAATAATGATCTACATATATCTACATTGGGTTTTTTTTTTAAAGCAAACCATATAGTAAAACAAAAGAAATTTACAAGAAAAGAAGTAAAAGATTGAATATTTATGTGTTTTGTCAATCCACCCGATGTAATAGAAAGAGACAACGCTCTATAACATCAAGATTGGAATAGACCGACTTTTGATACCGACAGTCACGTTTATAAAATGAAACATGCGCTTGATATATTAGGAAAGCGAGAACTTATCTTTCACACCAGTTGTCATTTTCGATAACATAAGACATAAGACTAGCTGATTCGAAAAGGTGATTCGTGTTAATTTTTATGACAGTACTCGAGATTATGTAAATAAGATTTTTGGCTGCTCTCTGATGACTTACATCAGACAAATTACATAGTATTGTCCAATCAGAAAATCCGCCTTATTTATTTGATAAGCTGACTCGCGTAGAAATGTTTTTTTTTTGGTACCAAGGCACCTCACTATACAGTATAATCGCTCGTTTTTCGTCAGAACAGTTTCTGATTACAATTCGTTGCCTGTCAGTGTGAGGAGAATTAACTCGACTGTGGGATTTGGAAAAGCTTGTCTCGACTATCTTAGCATGCTTTTGCAGACTTGCGGACTGCTGGACTCGTTGTATAGAGTTCAATTTATTTCGATATTTTTTAGTAATTTCTTTCGTTCGTAAATGCACGTAAGTTTTGATTGTGTCCTTTGAACCCCTGTGATTGATCAATCAAGAAGTGTATTTGCCCTTATTTTGATGATTACCATTACCCTTTTTGCCATTTTAGTTTTGTCTTTCCCGAATCGCTATAGTAACGCCTAATTTTAATTTTAATTTTAACTATGCCAAGTATCGTGTTAATTTTCTAATTATCTTCCTGTGTATTGTAAGGACATTTGTATAAGGATTCATTTCCTTCTTGTTCTTAGGTTAATAAAAATGAATTGAAATGAATTGAAAATTTTCGAATTCATACGGTGTACTATGTTAGGGAAACTCGAAATCATGACGCACCGACCAATAAATAGCTAAGGAGAATCAACACTTATCTTGCGTTATTGTCATTCCTTCCTTCATAAATAGCAAAATGAAATGTAAGTTGCATTGAGGTAACACCGGACAAGTTTCCTATGAGTCGGTTTTTACCAACCTGAAGAACGGTTATTAGTTTACCAAGAGAAGAAAATAGGAAATTCCAACAAGAGCGAAACTTTTGAATTATTTCTCCCCGAAGTGAACACCTAATTTTTCATCCGTGCGTGGCGTGAATAACCTTTTTTCAAACCCAAAGCAAAGTGACAGTTGCAGAGAGAGAAAACTTTTGTTCACCCCAGAAACAAGAGATGAGAAAATAAAAATTCATAAAAATTTTCTCACCTGAAGTGTCATAAGAGATAGTGTCAACAAAATGCCATCAATGCATTTGAGTGGAGTAAATAAGGTTATTCACGCCGCACAAATGAAAATTAAATAGAAACGAGAATCTCTACTTCGTCGGCCGTCGCTTCAGTATACATAATTTCCAGATTTACTTCACCAACATCACATAAAACATTTTCATGCACTCGATACAAATTTCCACAAAAATACGGTGACATTTTCAGTAAAAATATAGATACTTTTGTATGGAGAAAACCAGTATAAAATAGGAGCCTCATTCACGATATATACAAAAGAATAATTAGAATGCACAAAATGGTAATAAATTTTCCACTTGAATTAAAACAATTTTCCGCTGTATACATATATACGGGAACAGCGTCGTCGTACTACCTATCTATGCTGTCCTCATCTATTGTATATTATGGTATATACACGTCACAATATTCACAATTGCACAGTATATTCCAGCCAATTTTCATATATTATTTCAATAAAATAAAATTATGAAGTCTTTTCTAATGCATCTATTCGAAATATATATTTTAAATATAAAACAGCATACCGGTGAGCATTATACGAATATTATAAGAATCATTTAGTACCACACTATATATATATATCATAAACCGTTCAATTCAACCATTACCTTCGCTATATACACACACTACGTGGCATACAATTCTAAACGAAAGTTAAACAATAACATATAAATCTTTAAAATCCAATTAAAACCCAAAATTGCAACCAATATATTACAATTCATTAGCTACCCTGTGTCTCAGGTGCGTTCCCCAGTGAAGTTTTGTAAATTTTAACGAATGTTATGATTTGTGGAGACTTTATTATTAAATATTTGAATGGCGTCGCATAGGGGTCGATATAATTTATTAAGGGAGCTTTACAAATTCAATTGATTTGGTTCGTGTATATATGCCGTGAATGAGACTGTATCTAATAAAAGGGTGTCTCAATTCATATAATATGACGGGAAAAAAAGTTTGAAAACATAACACAGATAATTGAATTGTACAAAAAAAAAATTGTCGGAAAGAAGCCGTGAATTGAAACCAAAGTACTAGAAAAGGAAGAGAAGGCTCTCACAATAACAATGGAATAACTTCCAAGGGAAGTCCTAGAACAGTTGGAGAGTTAAAAAATATTGTGAAACGAAGACCCACAAAGCAGGTCTGATATTCTAGAAGAATTTCCAAGCAACACAAGTTAAGTCGTCATTGTTCAAGACAATTGCAAAAATAAACGAAAGTTCGCGAAAACTCGAGTTAATCAAGAAAATATTTTTCCGAATACACCACAAAGTGTAGATAAGTAGACTTAACACCCGTTAAGTAATGTTTGGAATGCTAACAAACAACAGTTACAAAAGATTCCACAAAAATATACCACTTATTGTGCAGCAAATCGCTAAATAATCAATATATAGGCCACCCTAATTTCGTAGCACAACATAGAGCATGCTACGACCATACTAGTCACAGTCTCGATTGTATGAAAATGAATGTATTCTCATACAATCATGTGAAATATATCTACACGTCGAGTTGTATATATGTTTTCCAAGCGTTCAACATCTAGACGGCAATTTGTGTATGAATGTACGTACAACAATCTAGTTATGAAACTTTATGACTTTCGCGAGAACGGGAATAGGTTTCATATGCCACTATAAAATATGTCTAACAATTTTTTTTTGTTGATAAAAAACGTGCAGTTAAATAGGATATATAGGAAATATATATTCGGGATAAAAGGAATTAAAAATAGGAAATTTTAAAATGGCATGATAATTGGTTTCTATCACGGTATTATATGGAGAGAGTAACAACTACTTAATTAGGTAATTGATTTGATTAGTCGAAATTCTATTCGTTTTTCGTTCATATGAAATTCAAAACAATTGTGTGACAGAAATATTGTTCATGGCAGCATATTGAATTATTAAATCACACTGCGAAAATATATATTGATAATGAAATTATATTGAGTTCAATTTTCGGTCGAATGAATAAAATCTGTGTGTCTATTTTTACTTCCTCTGTTTTTTTTTGCGTTTTTTTTTAAATTTAGTTTCAAAATAATAATTGGCATTACTAAATTAATTGCGAATAATTAGATGCAAAATCAGTGTAGTGCACAAATTATTCTAATGACTTCATTTAATTGCACAATCCGGTAACTTGTGAAAATAACAAAATAATTGGGTTCGTAATTCTCATCAGATGATCAGATGTAAAACTTGATTTTTGAACCAATCAGCACAACGTTATATCGACAATAACAAGGTACGTTAGATCGAAATTTTACAACCGAAATTCGATTCGAGTTTGCTGTACGATAATATTTTATCTGGGAAAATGGGAATAAAATAAATATTTTGAAGTGATAGATGTTGTATCACATTTAACACTTTACACAAATGAGCTAGCAGACCTAACGATTTTGTTATCTAATTACGGTACAAAAGTTGTATTCGACATGTTTTCTGATTTGCGAGTTGTTGTGGTTTGTAATTAATTCTACAAATGAATCTAAATTTTTATTTTCTGAATTTTTACTAGGTATGTGCTCGCAACAAGTATAAAATACTAAAATAAAAAATTCTTGTGTTAGACAAGAGAAGGAAACAAACTAGGAAAATTAGGTTGATACAGTGTGCTGTCAAAAAAAAATTAACTTAAACAATGCACTTCCAGGCCCGTAGCTAGAGGGGGCAGGGGGGCATCGCCCCCTGACGATTCTCAAGCCCCCCTGGGATTTTTAAAGAAAATAAAAATTTTACACTGACTAAGCAAAATAAGAACGTGAAAAACCTCTGACTTTCAAATTTTGTTGAAAAAAAAAAATCTTTCCTCGCTCCGCTCGCACATAACCAACTCTTATCATTTTGCTTGCAAGAGTAAGAAATTCAATTACTAACAATTAGTACTGCTATTCCCATGTTATCTTGTCGGTTTTGTTTTTGTATATAACTTCTTTAAAGAATCCAAAGTAAGTCTATGAACGGAACCGAAATTACACAGCTTTGAAATTGCTGACAAGTGGAAATTTTTTATTGAATGTTGCTGGAATGAGATTCAACGTGAAACACGACACCCCATTTTGAAGCATGAGAATTTTTCGACTTCAAAATTTCGCCTGATGCGCATCGGGGTACACTGGTGGGAAGAGTGCGGGATCACGGGATCATCTCTACCGGAAAGAGATTTTGGGAAAAGTTAATGTACGCGAATCAAACCCTTTTTCAGTATTTCTAAATGTTGATGATCGCGAAGTTCCTAAAAGTTCCCGTTGGGAATGCAATTTTGTGTACCTTTGTAAACCTCGGTTTCAGTTTCAATTGAAATCTTCTGAAGATATGGCAACCTCGGTGTCACTATCCGAGAATGAACACTTTTGGAACAAAGAGCACAGGACAGCGAACGTCATGAAACTTTTAACTTTGGGGTGTCCTTCAAGCATTATGAATGTTAACTGAGTGAGGCCAAACTTTCGCCTGCGTCGTAATTTTATTTTGATGCAGTGTTTTAGTACAAAATCTCAAAAAACGTAAAAACTTCCATCTATTGAAAGTAACCATTTGAAACTATTTGTGTTTCCGTTACTTGAGATAGAGAGAAAAGAAAAGTAAATCCATTCGATTCTAGTCTGTCGTAGAAAAATATTTATATAAGGCGTGATCTTTTTGTTCTAATATGATTAATAAATTGAATTGAATTGATTTTGAAAATATCTTACTCTTGCAAAGCAGATGCTTCTTTAACTCTTAGTAAAAATAAGATTTTAGAAAGCGTAAGAGTTTTGTGTTAAAACACGATTTTAATAAAGAATACGCAAAAGAAACACACGATCCCGGGGAGAAAACATTATTTCCACCAGCGTCGTAGCACTGCTTTCTAAATGACTGTATTTAAATAGATAATTTTTACTTTTCGCTTTTTGTTGGTGAATCGAACACCAACAAAAAGCGATAATCTCCATATCTACAACTTTTCAAAAATGGAAACTTCGGGTCAAGAAAATAAATTCCATGCAAGTGGAAAGAAGAAAATTTTCACCTTCGGCGAAATTAGACTACTTTTAAAAACACAATAACTTTTCGAAATATTACGTTGGGGCACTACCCCCCCTGGCCATTCATCCTGGCTACGGGCCTGTGCACTTCAAGCATGAGTGGTACTCTAAAATTTAGATATGGACAGTGTATCGTACAAATTTTGGCACTGTAAAAAAATGCGGACACTTTTTTCATACAAAGTAGTACTCTATTTGGCAGGTGTAATTAATAGCACTTTTGCTTGAAGTGCGTTGACTTAAAAAAAATTAAATGAAGTATGAGCAGCTATGTTCTTTTTGGTGTGTTGAAAATATTGTGTCTCTTCAAGAGACTCTCTTGTCACCATTTCGGTATTCGAAAGTGAATAATTTGTGATTAGGTTGTATTTTTTTGTGGATTGCTCAGTTATTTTGATGTGGAAAAATGAAATAAAGTTGAAAATTAGTGTTTTTGTGTGATGTCGGAATTGCTTAAAGTAAATAAAATTCATAAAAGTGGTACAAGAATTTGTAAATTCTAGATGCTCGACATTCTGAAAATCCGGCTTTATCAAATCTACTCTTATAAATAGTTTGAGTGGAATTTTCTGTCACTTCAAATCTTGTTAATTAAAAATTTTCATTTCAAAGCTTCCAAATACACTCGATTAAAATAAGGAAATAGCACAATTTTGTTTTTAGTTAGAGGGCATTTCGTAAAAAAAAGGATTTGCGTTCCTATTGATTTTAACAAAAAAGAAACTTAGTAATTATTAGTCAAATAAAAACTAATTAGAATTTTTTAAGACCGCAGATCAACAAGCTTTTTTTAAAAACAAAATTTTGAACGCCAATATAAAATCAATGGTACAATGTATGCAATCCGTTTCTTCGGCAACTTACGATTATTTTCAACGGTGATTCTATATAAAATGTAAAACTAATGCTCAAAACAAACGAGGCATTGAAAACGTGTTTTGGTCCTATTTTTCATGACGAAATTTTCGAAACTGTCAAACGAAGTTAGAACTTTTTCTATTCAAAATCGCGAAAATTGAACATTCGCGCAAATTGTTAACGTAAGTACAAGATGAGCCAAATTCGAATTCTTCTTCTTTTTCTATACGTCGCTTCTTTATTCATATGCAAAACGCTTATACGAATGCAGCAACGACGTACAGAAACATCTTGTCGTTACTACATTCGTCAAAATACTATGAATACGAACAAATTTTGACAGATTCTATATATTTCTAGACCCACAGATTCCGACATCTATGACATTGTATTAATTTTTATCGCATACGGATATCAAAGCTGTCAAAATCTGTTGGTCTAGAAATACATGGGACAAGTGGGTTGGCCTGTAGGGGCCATTATGTCATTCAGCTTATTTTCATGTGAACCAACTTCACATTTGTCATTACAGAACAAATCTCACCATATGAAGTTGGTTTACATGAAAATAAGCGCAATGACAGCAGTAATTTTATGACAGAATGTACTAAAATATCATTCGCCTACAGAATCTGTTAAAAATGAGCTATTTCCTTGTTTTTTGCGGTTGTAGCATCGTATAAAGAAAATTGCATAGGTATCAAGAATGTTCAATATCGAATCTTTGGAATTTTTAGCCCCGTACGAAGTACGAAGGGGCTTATAGGATTACGATGCCGTGTGTAATTGATGGAATTCGAAGCAGACGGTAAGGGCAAAGTGTTTGCCTATGTTCATAGATAACGAATCCGCAATAAAAATTTTGTCTGTCCGTCTGTCCGTCTGTCCTTCTGTCCGTCTGTCCGTCTGTCCGTCTGTCCGTCTGTCCGTCTGTCCGTCTGTCCGTCTGTCACGTCGATATCTTGAGTAAATCAAATCCGATTTCAAAATTTTTTTTTTTCCCTGAAAGGTAGTTGAAATAGTGAGGCTAAGTTCGAAGATGGGCGATTTTGGGTCGACCCCTCCAGAGCTGGGCCCCATAAGTGCTTTAACGTTTTCCAAAGATTTCTCTGGCCATTTAAAGGCTACACTTGTAAGTGATACATCAAATGAAAGGTATTTACAATACCTATCCACAAAAAAAAGTTTATGGAAATTGGATGACCGACTCGTGAGTTAGATCCCTTGGTGTGAACTAGGTACAGGGCGGCAAGCCGTTTTTGCTTGTAGGTTAGTCAAATTTGAACGGATTTAGATGGATTTTGATTTATTAGATAGGTATTGACCGTACCAATCAAGGAAAAAAAAGTTTATGAAATTCGGTTTACCGGAGCGTGAGCTAGGTCTCTTGGAGTGATGTTATATGTGGCTACTCGGCCGTACAGTGAAGGTGGTGTTTTTTGTTAATATCTCGAGTAAAATTTAACCGAATTTCATGATTTTTTTTTGTTTGAAAGGTACTAACGAATGTAAAGCAGCCGTTGTACTTTCCACCTCCTAACAAAATGGCCGTCGGCCGCCATTTTGGATTTTTGTAAAATCAATATAAATAGGTGAAAATGATAATTCCAAAATCACTGATCAGTGGGAAGTGTAGTTTGTGTTACTTTTGAAAGGAACGTCGTACGGGGCTTCGTAATTGCGCTATGCGCAATTTTTAAGACGTACACATTGCATAAGAATTTTACGACGTTTACGGGCGCAATAGGCTTACGGTAAGAGTAGGGCGACGGACGAAGTAGGGTCACGTGCGCAATAGATGTACGGGTTTGTACGGGGCTCAGTCGCAGCAAACGCTCCGACTGTTCTGACGGCTCGTTTTTAAAGGTTTGTACTTGTACTTTGACGCAATTGTCGCAATAATCGGGTCATTATAATAATTTAAAAGAAATATGAAAAATCTATCAAAATGAAAAATTTTCAAGTACCTAGAATGAATATGAATATGCTGCACCCCACCCCAATGTGTCTTTGGAGCACAGCACATGTCGATCAGTTCGAACATTATGGTTTGACACATTCAAAATAATTGCAGCCTGTCAACTTTCGGCACCCTGGACTTTACTTCCAAAACTGAATTCTAGATTTTTAGAAATTTATTTGGAGGCATTCCTCGACTATTGAAGTAAAGTCCAGGGTGCCGAAAGTTGGCAAGCCGCAATTAATTTCAATGTGTTAGGTTATGAAAAGAGCGTTGACAGATAGTCCAGAACGAAATGATCATTCTTCAAGTGAAATGGCTAAACACAGGTCAATGGTATCTTAGTGGTGCAACGCAATTTAAAAAAACGTGGTACTCTAAATAGGGTACTGAAACTTGACAGTGTGTTACACAACTTAAAACACTGTTAAAAACCATTTCATACAAAATACTCTATTTGGTAGCTGTAGACAGTGATCTTTTTTGCTTGAACTAGAACGAACAATTGTAAATTTACAAAAAGAAACTAAAAAATTCACTTCGCCTTAGCCATTTGATAGGTAACGGAAAGAATTTTGTTGTTTTCACTTGCAATATTAGTATTATTTTAGGCATTTGTTCGGTAGTTGTGCTGATGAGGACCGGTACTTCGCTGTTGTTTGATGCTTGAATTTTACGAAAAATTTAGACTCATAAGATGTTTTTAGTAATGGAAAGAGTTTGACGCGTAAAAAGGGTTCGAGCAGCAAAAGTTTTTTTGTGACTCGAATTCCTTTACATTCATGAAAGCGAATCGACGCCGCGCTAAAAAATCAAAATGAAAATTGACAAGGGTCAAACGAACGCAGCTTTGAATAAGGCCAGTTCGCGGTATTCTTAGGAGTGCGTTGAATTTTTTTTTCAATTCATTTGTTCATCCAAAATTTCAATCTGAAGCGCACTAACGGTTTTTACCCCGAGCGAAGTAATTATAATTTGCATTAATATAAGTAACTTAAGGACTCTACTGTGCGTTCCTTGGCGTTTATAAATGATAAACATTGATGGTCAATAAGTTTGATGTCTACCAAATGGGATGAATTAGTAGTCATTTCTTGTTGAGGTGCATTAGATGTTTTAGACTGTTAAACGTTGTTGTTGCTTGTGTTAACGGTTAAAACGTATTGAATTTACCAGTTACATATATTTAGCGACAAACATCTCTACCTAATTAATTCCAACCCAACTGTTACACAGTATATATCCAGAAAACCAGAAACTGAAATATGAAACCTTTTCAAAATGCGAATCATCTGGTTCAAACACTTTACCAGGGCCTATTTTTTAGAATTTGAATTCTAAAAAATTCTACAAATTTCTAGAATTTCTAAAATTTTCTGAAAAATTCTATAAAAGTCTAAAAAAGAATTTTTAGAAATTTGTAGAATTTTTTAGAGTTTTAATTCTAAAAAATAGGCTCTGCGACTTTACTCAAAAGGGAGCAATAGATTGGATAATACTACGTACCATTTCTAAGAGGTTAACGTCACTCTCATATGTTTGAAAAGATGTCAGTAGTGAACTTGTAATTTTGTATTTAAAAGTTCAATTTTTGTTCCTGTAATCCTGTAACCTAGAGTCTGCAATATAATAAAATATTTCTAAAATCGAAACTGTTCGAACTTCGAACTTCGAAGACTTAAACGAAAGTTATTTTTGCACTATGATTCAATCAAAGTATCAAGTATCAAAGAAATGATCGCTTAATCTCGAAAAAAGGAAACGTTCAAACAACACAATTTCTTTAAATATTGTTTGCTACCTTCGAATACAAATGACTCATTTTTTGATTTCAATAAAAGTGATATTTCGTCATCATTTTCTTACACAAACAACCATCACGTCTATTTTATTTTTTACACCATACAATTTCCGAAATCTTTGTTAAATATTAAAAAGTTTAAATAAACAAATTGAGTACGAACCATATGCTGTAAATGACGAATTCGTCTTTTAACATCAACAATCAAGGTCAAACGCAAAAAGTAAATTATTAATAATTCATCGAAAATTGAATTTAGCCACAAAATATTTTCAAATTTAGTGCCCATTAAATTTTGTTACCATTTTCTATTTAGAACTTAGAAACCACAGCTAAGATGTAAACATAAATTTCTTAGGAATACTTACACAACTCAATGTTTGGTTTCGTAATATAGTTGAGTCTCTTCTCTGTTTGGACACTCACTTTAACTGACAAAGAACATCTACACACTGATAGTAGTCAATGATTTCAAATCTTTTTTATTTTAATTAAATCCCAAAACTCTAGTCATTCATTTCACTTTAATCTAATCACTAAACTCTATTTCAATTGAACGATAAGCAATTTCAAATTTTCATACTTTCCTACAATTATTTGTTTGCTAAAATGCATCTCCTTAACACATTGAATACCCGACGAAAACTAAACTTTTTAACGGAAAATACTCTCTTTATATAGTCGCACATGTTAAGATACCTCTTTCTGAATGAGTATGATATTGTGCATATACACATCAATTTTCCACCTATGCATTCCATTTTCCCAAAACTTTCCGGAGTGAAAAAAATTTTCAGTTATTAAATGAAGAATCGCATGTGGAAAAACAATATTATTGCATGTGATATTCAAATGTGGCGCATGTGCGAGGTGAAAATAGAAAATAATTATAGCCATTTCCATTCAGAGATGGAAGCAGTACGATTGAAAAGGGAAAGAAAAACACGATTTTTATTGTTATTGTTTGACAATGGTCGCATATTGTGGGGCACAAAGCTAGATTCTTTGATTGAATTTTTGTAAATTTATAAATGAAAAACGTTTGTCCGAAAAACGCTTCCAATTTAAGTTGAACAAATTTCATGTGCATATAAGACGAATTTCTGCATCAACGAAACATGCTTTAATAACAACAATAAACGACGCCCACTTGTTGATTCTGGTGAGTTTAATTTCATTGCAAAGCTTTATATTGCCATGCGCAACAATGCAAGCTCCACCTCTTGAATATCACATGTTGGTAAAATAATAAACAATTTACTGTTTTGATGAATTGAACAATATCGGGATTAATTATGAAGTGTCTTCGGAAACGTACCTCGTTATCCTTCTATATTCCGATTGCTCGGAATCGCTCAGAAGATAAACGAAAAAGTTCCCAAAGCTTTCGAAAAATTTCAGACATTTGTGTACCAAATGGCTAAAGAAATCCGAGTACCAAGTAATGGGAACACTCATGTTTAATACGTTTCGGAAAATGATCTTGTGTTTTACCGTTGTATTTTGAATGAAGAAGATTTTCTTGATCAACCATTATTTGGTTAAAAACTTTACTCACATCACAAACGTTAAGCAAACTCAATTAGAAAATGTTTCCTTTAGTTGCCTTTGTTTTAGATTTATTTTCGAGATTGCAGCTAACTTCCAGGGAAAGCGAAATTTTTATTTTGGTGGTTGTTGTGATTTGAAAATGATTCAAAAAAACAAAATTTGTTTAACAAATAAAAATCTAGATTTTTTATGTTAGTGTTTCACTCTTGTTGCACGCGAAGACTTACCAAATTTCAAAAAATAAAAATCTAGAACTTCATGTGTTCAAAGTCATGCGGAATCAATTACAATTTTCTGAAGAAAATATTTTGTTTACGCACAACATCGGTAATTAACAATCATTTATATGAGGAACCTGTAAAATCCTCATTACTTCCCTATGTAGTAAAGTGTTGTTCGCTTCTTGCATGGAATAATGTTGCTTTAAGGAGTAAACGCACTGTTACATAACGATTTCATCTGTTACTTCTTGTTTTGAAATGGTTTTGTTCTTTTGCTTTAACATACTTTTTGCTGTATAAGAAGGCTAAAGCTGGTTACAGTTAGAGCTCATCATTTATCTTGCTTATGTAATTGAGTAAATAGAATCGACATTGTGTACTTAACAACAATACAAAAATTGATTTAGACTAACTGAGGACAATGTTACTCGTTACCAAGATACAAGTCGAAGTTCCTGTCGCGATGGCAAGACTGACCACTTTCGATTTAATCAACCACTTGCCTATCTTTTAGCACTAACAATGAGAAAAATAAGCAATAAGCTCTAGCTAAAGTGTTTTATTTGTATAGCAATTAATGAAGTAAAAGATGTCAACGACTTAATAATTACATGCACGGAATTTTGACGCACGGAATAGAAACACCTTCTTATTCTTGAGGAGAACAGAAAGGTTCTGAATCATAAAATAAAATTACTTTCTTATTCGTGAGGATTCCTTATTCCTCAAAAATAAGAAAGTGTGTTTATTTTATGATTCGTAGAACCAGTTGCATTTAGCGACCACGAGACCATAGTGTAGTTGATAAGGATCATTTATACGAGAACGTTTACACTCGTATAAAAGCTGGGCTACCTCTCTAAAAGTTAACTTTTCTCATTGTAAAGTAGGTAAAATTATCAGTAGGTTCCTTAATGATAATTTTACCTGCTTTGCAATGAGAAAAATAAACTTTTAGAGAGGAAGCCCAGCTTTTATACGAGTGTAAACGTTCTCGTATAAATGGTCCTTATCAACTGCACTACCAGTTGCAGTTAGCACAGTATCATCCTTTCTGTTCTCCTCAAGAATAAGAAAGTGTTTTTCTTTTATTTTATGATTTATGTTTTACTTGAGTTTTTGATTTCTCAATATAAAATTTCATGCAAAAATCAAAAAAGGTCAGTAAATGGCAAAACAGAAAATGTGTCTGAGTAGCCAACATGAAAAGAACAACATTAAAATACGAATGATTTTAAAACTGCAGTAATTCCATCTTCTCCTTGAGGCTGGTGTGTAACGCAATATGTTCAGATATACTAGGACACACCTCAGAGCCGTGTTGGGTGTAAAAATTTGGGAGTTATTTGAAGAGATGTATCTATTTTAAATGTTGCTACAAAAGATTCCAATTTTTTGGGTCATATTTCCAATGACATAATATTATGTCATTGCATATTTCAACAATCTCGCAGGCAACAAAAGCTGGATCCATATTGTGAAACAATCGTATCAAATGATCTATAGATAGCTTAAATTATTGAAAATTGTATATGTTATTAATGACATATCAATCAGGTAACTAGGACGGGGTGATTTTGGGTCGACCCCTCCTGACCAGGGGCCCAATAAGTGCTATAGGGGTTTTCGATGATATTCCGGACATTTAAAAGCTACATTTATAAGTTATAAGTTTTTGCTTGTAGGTCGGCCAAATTTGAACACATTTTGTCTGTTTTTGCTTTATTGACCAATCAGGAAAAAAAAAAGTTTATGAAATTTGGTTGACCGGAGCGTGAGCTAGGTCTCTTGGAGGGAGCTCTTATCTGGCTACTCGGCCGTACAGTGAACGTGGAGTATTTTAGTCCATATATGGACATCTATATATATCTATGTTCACCTATATTGAGCTATATACAGGCATATAGAGCTATATACAGGCATATAGAGCTATATAATAGCATATTCATCTGTGAAGTGTATATTTATAGGAAAATATAGGTAAATATAGTGGTATATAGCTGTTTAAATAGGAATTGATGAAAGTTGACTTCGTACGGGGCTGTCTAAATTGCCTCCGGCAATTTATTTGTATATGATAACAAGGTAAAGAAAGATAATGTAAGTGATTTTAAAGGGCGAATAGCTTTTCGGGAGAGAATGAAGTAAAAGAAATGAAGAGTTTTACATTAAAGGCTTTTGATACGAATAGGTGTTTCGTACGGGTCGGCGTTAGCTATGTTTTTACTTGGTTATTTGGCATGAAGCGTGTGAACATTGGCCTTGAAAATGTTGTTTTTTTCCTTCTTCATAGGAGGTAGACTACCTCATTTATTTGACTTCAAAAAATTAACAGAAATCTAATTGCTTGCGACGAACATGAGTTTATTGTGAAGCAGAGATGATCAACGTCCATTTGCAAAACATGGCCACTCAATACTTTCTACTTAATAAGAGGACTCAATCGTTCCCAACTATGGAAAATGTATGGAAAATCGAGTTATTTTTCTTAATCTCCCTTTAATATTTCGATGGTCCAATGATGTAAGAAATATACAGAATTCAGTGAACGACTTACAATTTTGTTTAATTTGTGTGTATTTGACTTCTTGCCGTCACTTAAAGTATGATATTATTTTCTGTTCTAACATATTATTGTTGCAAATAGTTCGGATAAGAAGTTATTGAATGCATAACTTGGAAATTCCGGCTATCAAATGAAAGTTTTTTTTTTTTAATTCAAATTATAGAAATTTAATTGTGTTTGTAAGTAGCAAACAAATATTTTATCATGAAAGGACCTACAAAGCTCATATATGAGTTTTAAAATATTTGTTTATCTGAAAGCCCCAAGCGAAATAATCCACCAAATTTATTTTTATACTTTTCCTTCTTGATTTCGCTCCAAAAATTAGTCGAGAGAATCTGTTTCAGTTATAAATTGCTTATTAAACCCCCTACAAACCTTTGTATCTTTCACAAATTATTCATACAACGTCTAAAAACTGTACAATACCCCCGTAATAAACCATTTATGGATATCTAGATCCATCCATCTATCTATATGATACAATTGTGTTTTATAATATGTTTCGGTAAGTATGTATACGACATTCGGTATGTAATTTGTAAAATACAGGAAAAGCTAAATATTTCAGAATTTTTGTTTAATTTGGCTCTTAATTTGCCCGTTTTATATCAAACAAAATATATGGAAAAAACATTTAATGTGAAGCTCATAAATATTTAATTAAGCGGAAAATAAACCTCATCTAAGTGCTTTTTGCAAATATATATTTTAATTTTATGAATGTTTAGCAGATGAAGGGTATTTGGTAACATCCACACACACCATACGTACATACAACGTACACACGTATTCGCACACATCGTTATTCACAAAACTCTAAATCTGAAGGATCAAATGTGTGTATGTGTGTATTCTTGCAATTGCTTAATTTTCAAAATAGAATTTCCAACCCATTCTACTCCGAACGGCAATAGTGACTTTACCGGCCGCCCTATCAAAAATATGGTGTATAATGTGATTTAGTGTGTAGAATATTTTTACTATTTAAATACGAGCATAGCGTTGCGGTAGACTTGTACAAATATAAAATGTTATGCCAAAATGCCTTTGAATGTTTAAAATTAGAAAAGGTTTAACTATTACCATCAGCAAATCAGGGAAATGTCTACAGTTTTTCACATTACATTCCACTGCACACATAATATACGGAACGAGAACGTTTGATATATAAAATGATACCGTGTACACCTTTCTTTAGACAAATATAGGAAATTAAATAATTCACAAATTTAAATTACACTCCATGATAGAGGTTACAATTTACTATTAACAGTATAAAAGACGAACCAACGGAACCGAACGGAACAGAAATGTGAACTTTTGCTGTTCAAAGAAGCTTTTCGGCTTCCTCCCATTTTATTTTTATTAAACAAATTATTGATTACCGCAGTTCATTTGTTTTTCCAGTTAAAATCCGAATTGAAGTTAAATTTGGTGAAGCACTTTGAAAGTAGACGGATAGACGGAATTTAGGAAGATTAATTTTATTTTATCGTTAAACTGATTTAATTCTATACCCTATTATGAAGTCATTAGTTATGTGGATTCGATGAAGCCTTATGAACACGATTCAGACGTTTGCGTGTAAAACTATGAGTGTTAGCTTGAGTTATGTTTGTGGTATAAGAAAGAAGCGATGACAACGTAAATCTCTAAGCGAATTCAATTTACCATTTCATCGTTAAAAAGATGGTCCGTTCGCACCGCTGATGTGGAGATGTGGAAAATACATTCCGGCCGGTAAAAGAAAGCAACTTTATCATGCGTATGTTCAGAGTCACATCGTTTACATGCTACCGATCTACAGCCAGGGTAACAAAACAAAAATGGATGAACTGCAAACTATGCAAAATAAGTGCCTCAAAGCGTGCTTTCGACTTCCCCGAGACACTTCAACCACCTTTCTGTACAGCGTTAGCATTCTCCCAATTCATCAACTTGCCATAGTGGAGAGAGTGGTGCATCTGCATCGTATGGTTAAATCATTGACGAAACATGGATTCGACATCCGACTCAATGGAGACATTCATATGCGATCCTCAAGACGACGAAGTTGTGTGCATCTATTAAACATTCACCCATCACTACAGCAGTCCATCAGTGAGTATAACCGGCTCAGTTCCGAAGTCCGTCAGCTCAGGTGTATTCACTCATTTAAAGCTAAAGTTTAGCTCAAAGTCATGAATGTAAGTGAGATGTTTTCTGCCATATCTCCCTTCGTTTTTGTGAATTGATTGTGGATAACTTTTTTGTGATATTTTATTCTAATTTTACCTTAGACGAAATTGATAGTATTCTTACTGTGATAAAAATTTAATTTATATTTTGATTGACACGAAAATTTGATTTCTTTTAATTGTGTACTTTTTCGAATGAGGCTGTATTCCGCGCAATGTTTATTATGGAATGATAAAATAAATGATTTAAAAAAAAAATCGTAATAGACCTACATAAATTTCAAGATTTTCTATCTCAGAATGCGTAGTAGAAAAGGACTTGAAACTGCCAACAATTTGAATATCCAAATATCTGAGCGAAACAAAACGTTGCTTGTGGCCAGAGCCTGTCGAGAAAATGACATTTCCTTCTTTTTCCCGAGGTCAACACAACAAAGGCTCGACGTTTCAGCTGAGTTGAGAATATAACTATATTATTGCATGCACTGTGAAAAAAGTGTTACTCTCAAAGTGTCATAGCGCCAAGGGGATGCCCAGTGAAATCTAATAACCTTCGAGCAGTACAGAGGAAACTTTGAACCGCTGCTTTTCAAAAAGTAGCTTCTAAAATTATTTCAATATCCTTTCAACAACAGTCATGCGAACGATTATAGGAATCTACTACTTTATTTGTTGAGCATGCATTTTGCTATGAGTAACACGAACAATGATAGTGCATTATTCATTTTTGACGTCGTTGTTAATAACAGATGAAATAGTCTCACTGAAACTGGATAAACAGTTCATTTAACCCATTTGCTTAACTCAGCTCTAACCTGACAAGTAAAAAAACGGTTCGACGAACATTAAACTTTTCCTTGAACTGTGCTTGCTTTTAATTCCATTTAAAATTATTAAAATAAAGTTGATTAACATCTTGAGGTCTAATTTTGTTATAACAATTACAATTCTAACAGCATGCTTTATGATTGGAAAAGCTACCAAGATCACGATGGTATCTTAAAACCTACATTAAGAAGGTTTTTGTGAAAATGCAAATGTTGTTAGGCCATTTTTAGATTGACCAATTTGGGCTACATTATGTGGGTATAGATTAGGGTTCAAGCAACACTGACTACTAGAAATAGTGTGACATCGTTTTTCCATCTGCTCAAACTTTTCGTTGACATTTTCTCTTTTGTAAGACATTTTCTCGTATAGAGGTATGACACCATTTCCTCAATCATGAATCGTAGACGGTGCATATCGAAGCAAATTCTTGAAGAAACGGCTAGAAATTCAACTGTTGCCAGCAGATATGACAAGAAAACCGTGAAATTTTAAAGTTCTCAGCCAGATTACCACTGAATAAAAGCGAAACGTGTATTATAAAAAGTCAAGACACAACCCACCTGTCTGTTTCGTACGCCTAAAAATACAACATTTAAAACTCATATTTTTCCAGCGAAAAATTCAAATTTCTACTCTCATTTATAATTCTATGTGGTGTTCACATTTTAAACTGTAATAATTAGACCCGATTATGGCATTAATGAAGATTTCGACTGGTCTACACGGATTAAGTTTTAAGCTTTCCCCATTTCAGATTCCCATATCATGATGAATGATTGTTTTCTCGATTTGCACCGAAAACGCGGGTGGACTTGAGTACACTACACATATTTATTTATGTGCAAAAGCAATGCTGTGCAAAAAGCTTTTACAATTGTTTTCAGCGTATTAAATATAGAGCTGTGTTGTGTGCAAAATATAACTATGATGGGGAATTCGTATACATAATACGTTCCGTTTGCATTCAAGCTGCGATGGAAGAGGAAGTTATATCGATATCATTGGCATTACGACCAGATCCACTACGAGAGTCTCGTTTAAATCTCTCCACATATATATATGTGAGTGGTTGGATGAATTATGTTTTCGGAAATTTTTGATTGGTTCATTTTGATGTAATGAGTACCCTATTGTTATTTTAAATCGTATTTATGTTCGTATTAAAGGATTAACAGAGTTTGTTTGCTTTATTAATTTAATCCCGATAAAATTTTCGAAATGACTGTGTATGTGGCGCTAAGAAATATGTATGTGGGATGATGAATATATGTGGTGTTATTTGAAAAAAAAGGAGCCATGGAGCGAACGTAACGGTTACTTTTGTTCATTGTGTTCTGTTTATGCGATTTAAATGCCTTCACAACATTAAACGAAAAAAATTAAAATAAAATGCATGCCATGTAGTTGTTGGTCCGAACCGCATATAGACATAATGTTTGAAGGTATTTTTTCCAGCCATACCAAAATAGAAATAAATGCGAGAAAAAAATGTGCTGACTAAAAACCAAAATTCGAATTGAAAAATAAAAAGGGACGACCATTTTTTTAAAAATAAAATCCACAAAAATCCACTTCTTTTGTTATGCAAACATTTAAACCGCAAAACATTGTTGGATTTAACATGTGAGTTGAGTTTATAAAATTTTATTTTTGTTATACTTTTTTTTTCTGCAATGTTGTATGTATGGAGTTGGTCATTGAGGAATTTTTTTAAATCGAAATAAATTATTCAACCGGAGCGCCATAATGCACAAAATATAGAAACAATTTTTGTTGTTGTTGTATAAATGTTATGAGTTCCACGCTATTTGGCATAATACAACGAACTACATGTATGTATTCTCAATCCATATCGATAGTTGTGCTTCCACTTCTGGTAATAATTGAGCTCTTGGCTGCGAATGGTGTAGTCCTAATTTTGGAACACCAACGTCTTAAATAATAAATTCATCTCCCGTGTCTGTCCATCAAGTCTGATGTTGATGTAACATTACCAGCTCAGCTAACTGACTCCCATAACCAACTAACAATACCAGAAACGAGAATGCCTATCAAAAATACATTTGTAAAATTCAGTAAATTATGCATGACCATCATGCAATCAAATTGAAATAGATCATGATGTGCGGGTGGTATGTATATATAAGTATCTGACAAGTTATTCCTTACATCTTGGGAATATGTGGAATGGTTACATATAAATACCAAACAGATATACATAAAGCTTCATTTCGGAATGAACATTACACCACCGAAATGAAAATAAAACTCGGGTGGTATCAAAGCACTGTGAATTCGTTATAAGGATGTTTTCTTTTCTGTGTGGGAATTACACTGTAAATTTGAATGCGGTTGTGTTTGAACATGGAAAAGTCCGGTTGTTGCTCGAAAGCTAGATTTTATGTCGGGAATATTTGTAAATATAATAATGAAGCTAAACTGAAAGTATGGTAATAAAATATAATTTGTTCCTCAGCTCTACTTAGCATAATTTGTTCAGACTTCCCTTTATATAAACCTGTTACGGAGATCATGTGTTATCAATAACAACTTTAGAAATAAGCCACAAGCTCGGACTAATGCGACCTTATATAGTAGAAAATTCCATCATCTCTTGAAAATCAAGTGAAGTAATAGACCCGATAGTAAAACTGATGATATGCTTGCCGTCTGTGAAAGAGTAAAAACTTAATGTCCTATGCTCCCAGTGTTGCTTTCTCTACCTGTTTTGTAACTTTACGTTTGAAATACAAATTTTTGGTTTTTCTTTCTCTAAATAACTTTTCGTGTAACATTCCAGGGTGAAGTAATCCGACTATCCGTTTTACTTTTAATTCAACTATTTTAGGTGCGATTTCAGTTACTAGCCAAAGTATTACACTTTTTGCCGTTACTAATTTTCAGCATTTCGAAGTCACCACAGTATTCCTGTCTTAGCCGTTTTTCTAACGAAATCTTATTCTTTATAGTCACAAAAGCACGAAACATAACAATGTCGTAAAACTGTTCCGCTCGTTACTCGCTTTTACTGTGTAGATAGGTATAAAGTTGTGCGGCAGATAAATAAATAACCAAACGATATTTTTTAAACAGGTTGCAATGTGGAAAATGACATGACAGGAACATGTCATTTTATTTGTTTTTCTGTGAATATTATAAAAGCGTAATAAACTTTAAAATGAAAATATCCTCACATTTTATGGGAGAAAGATGACGAGTCGAGATGGAGACAACAAAAAAAAGAAGCACCAGAGTACAACAACAACGACATCACGGAATGAAGGAACAGTTTTTTTTGCTCATCCAATTCATATATAAGCACCAAAAGAGGCACTCATAAATTCTGTATTTTGTTGGGAACATTTTACATGAGATGACCACATCAAGTGGGAACGACAGACGACTGTGCTGAAACGTGCTTGGAGCATATGAAAGACGTTTTAATTTTGGGCACCTGGTGAAAGACATTGAAAATTTTATAACTGTTAGGACAATAGAAGCGAAATAACTCTAACTAACTAACAGCCGATTTGGCGTTGATAGATGTTAAATATCTACAAATTTTATGGACTCCAGTCTTACGAAAGCCTTCAATAGGAATTTGAACTATGTGAAGTTTAAGAAGTACATCAACGCACTTCAAGTAAAAGTGGTACTCTAAATAGAGTACTGAAACTTGACAGTGTTCCATACAAAATTTTACACTGTAAAAAGAGTGGGGATAGAATTTCATACAAAAGCCTTTTACAGACTTAAAAATTCCTTCATTTATCACTGAGAAGTACATTTCAATGTACATTTCAATGACCTTTAGGGACAGAGTTGATTAAACTAAGCAATGAGATTAGCTCTGACTAAAATTTGATCTACTGAATCCTGTATCAAAATTCTTACAGAAGAACTGAAAAATAATTTGAATTAATCTTTTGAATGTACCGGTAAAGGATAACCGCACCTGTGATATAATTGCATGCCTTTAGTCGAATTATAACAACTTATACAAACTAGTGTTGATTTGATATGTCTAAGATTACATGTCGTCTGGTAAAAGGGTTAAGAAAGACTCAACAGTTTTTGAATCGTTAGCTCTTATAGGTTTCCAGTTTCTATTTGAAATTTTGTGACGTGGTTCAAAACAAAAACATGCATGAATGTCATCATAAGCTATATAGGTGACGATGGTACAGGTTTACTATATTTAATAGGTCAGACGTAAAATCTGATATGAATCATCCCGACAATAGTTTGAGACCAAAGGGGGTACACAACAAGGGCATAGTGACACAAAACTGTCAGCTTATAATCCTCTTTCATAAGCAAAGTCTTCAATGTCTTCAAAATTTACCGATTTGAATCACAGCATGGCTTTGAGCAAAGTATATCTATATAAACTGCTGGTACAATAGGTTTGGATTCACCATTCGTTGTTCTCAGGATTTCTCAAAAGACTGATGACTCATCAGTGATGGGGGATGTTATACTTCCTTCGTTTTAGTTTGAGTTTAGTTTTAACATGCATTATGTCATGTAGAACCACGTTAGCTAGACCATATTGTTGGTTATACTGTCGTCGATATTGATATAACAGTTGCGTCTGTTTCTGTTAACATATTGTAAAGGGAGATCTAATTTCTTACGTTCTTTCCAACAATCCGAAACTTTCTCCAGTACATGTTTTGATGCACTTTTCACTGACAAGGCGGTTCGTCTGTTTATTCATAAAAACGACGCAAAATAAACGCAAATTTTGAGTAATGTGAGCTCGTACATAGCAAATATGTTAAAAGAAATGAAGTAATAGATTTCCCGTCATTCTTTTGAAAGTTGTTTGATCAAAAGCAGTAATAGAACCATTATTAGTACTGGCAGTATGCTTGTAGTTTGTAACAGGTCTACTGATGGTCCGTATGTCCATTAATCTGGCCTAATTATATTTCCCCACCCGTTCCAAATGAAACTCGAGGTTTAAAAACTTTCAAAAATAGATTTATTATACAAAAGTTTCAACAATTTCCAAAAAGAAAAGATTTCTGAAGTTGATTACAATCAAAAAAGTAACGAATATCACAGCAAGTGTTACGGTACCGTTCTAAATTTAACATTTTAACATTATTTTCCCACATCACACACCAATGCTCAAATATACACTACCGAAGGAAATGGAACTGTTTTCTCACATAATCACCATGAGTTCCGGGCGATAAGTACAGGAAACATTTAATCGGGACATCAACGACACTTATCAACTTTCAACTTGATTGGGTACAGGTACAACTGTAGACACATTTACCGAATCCGATTGTTCGGCACGTAAGTACACTAAGCCTGTGTCTTTTTGGCGATTACTTCTGTCTCCGAAGTTATTGAAACATTCCGTTGGGAGTAACCTGCAGAATAATTGGCATACGATAATGGATATGGTCGTTTCAAAGCGAATGATTTAACTCTCACCTATGAATGACTGGAGATATCAACTCCGGATCAATCGTCTTCAAATCCCTAGGTCCGGTTAGAAAGGAAACGATTGTTCCTACAATCAAAACACTAAGTACACCGGCCGGATTTATCCAGTGGAATGACAGACGATACAGCGGGAAGACATCCGATTCATCATGTGGCATCAAGTTTGATATGGTTGCGTTGATTGCCTCACATGCTTCGACTGACGAATTCAGTTTTTGCGGTATAATTTGGCCAGCAGCTACGACCGCTTGTGAACCGAATGAAATCCAACCTGACATAATGGCACCCGCTACCGCTCCCCATAAAGCACCATATGTATTGCTCCATGGTACCAGCATTCCAAGAGTGAATATACCGAATGTTGTACCGGCAGCAATCTGAAAAGAATTTTTTTTAGATTTTTTCGTTTTGAAATTGAAACAAAAAAAGTTTCTCGCTTACCGCTGACAGACTTGTTGCCACCTAATGAACATGAAGATTTTGAAACGATCACATGACAAACGAAAACAAGTAAAAATGAGTGGATTAATAAGCAATTCTGGTTTTTCTTATAAAGAGTCTAGCAAAGTACTATACATACGCCGAGGATGCCACCAAGTTTCTCGACCACGAACAGAAATAGCATGGCTAACGCACCCAATGCCAAAATACTTCCTTTCACTATGAATCCAGCCACTTTATCATTTGGTTTTCCATTGAAACAACCTTTGCAAATATCTTCAAGCAGAACAGCAGCAGTTGAGTTCAGCACAACAGACAAAGAACTAAACGAAACAGAAGCCGAGCATTAGGCTCAAAACGCATTTGGGGATTCAATTAAATACCTTAATGCTGCACCAAACACACCAGCTAAAATTACAAGTTTAAATGAAATTAACATCGAGAAGCGAACTCAAAATTCCCTTTACCTATAAATAAACCCGGCAGTCCACGAATATCGCCAACAATTTTCATCACATACATGGGAAACAGTTGGTCATCAGCCTGTAAAATCGCAGATTCATTTCCATGTATCGTAGTAAAGCGTAATACGGAATGCATACCTTTATTAATCCAGATGCAGTCGGATCGCACTGGTAAAATTCTGCGTATACCAAAACACCAGCATAGCAACACACTGAAACGAAGAGACTTATACCAACGGTGAACATTGCAATGGACTGTCTGGCTTTCTTTAAATTGGGCAATGACATGTAACGTTGCACCATTGTTTGATTGACTGAATTAAAAGATGTCCAATAGGAAAATCCACCGATAAGAACGCTCCAGAATGTGTGCCGTTCGTACATTGATGGGCTCATGCTAATTGGTTTTTTGGTGAAAGGAGATAGTTAAATTTCTGACGGAAAAAGTTTATATTTTGTGTCGTGTTTATACTTCAAAAAATTTAACCGGCCTCCATCCATTGCTCTCTTATATATTTCAGTCGGACCAATAGCTGAAGTACCAATTGCAGTCACAACGACCTAATGGTTTTAAAATCAGTTGAAAAAACGTAAAATCTCTTAAGGAAAATATGGTTCCTACCACAGAAAGGAACATCACCATCACCTGCCAGGCGTCAGTATGGACAACAGCCTTAATTCCACCCTGGAAATTTGGAACATTATTTTATTCGACAAAATTTTGAGTGAATTCGGATATAAAATCGAACTTACAATAATGGTATAAAATATGCACACGATACAGACGATACCTCCAATGAGATACAAATTAGCTCCGGTCACTGAAATAGGATAAGGAAAATTCGAAAATATTTTCTTCCAACAGAATGTTAGGTAAAACTGATTCGTACCTTGATTAAATGCCAAAGCTGGAACGTATATTATGATTGGTAAAAATAAAATCTGAAACAATTCAATGGTTGAGCAAACACCTTTTTATGAAACTCTGAAATTTAATACCTCGTCTATGACGAACATTACAGATGCAACTGTTCGCACAGATGAACTAAAACGAAGTTCCAAATACTGCAAAATTACAAATCAAATTTAGTTTCACTTATTCTTCCACTTGACTAATTTTTCAGGCCGTACTTACTTCATAGGAAGAACTAACTTTAAGTGAAGAAAATACTGGTAGGTAAACAGTGGATACGACAATGCCCATTAAGAATATAGGTACCACAATCAACCAATATTGTGAGCCGTAGTTGTAGATCTCAGCTGGTGTTCCCAAAATAGTAACGCCTGATATGTAACTATTAGATCCATAAAGATAATTCAGGGAACGTTACTTTAATTATTATCGCTCGTATTTAATACCTGGCAATTAGGCTCATTGACACGGGAAATGGTTTTAATTTTCTTGATCCCAGCAAGTATTCATTCATTGATGACGAACCGAAATCATTTTTATTTTTCTTGCTGTTGATGTTCTCGTTGCGAGAAAGTACGGTATGGCTAGATGGTTTTTGTTTTCTGCAAAGTGAAGTTAATTTTCAGAAAACGTCAATAGTAAGAGAAGAGTGGTGGTCGAATTGAACGCTCTAGCGAAATACTTGGGAGTTGAGTTATATTGTAAAAACCAATTTATTAGCACATCGCCCTGTGGTTGTGAAGTAATAACTGAAAATTGTCTACCTTATGTATCCAAAATATGTTCCCGACGTCGCTGACAAGATCAACATAGCCGCAAAGACACAGTAGTCAACTGTGCCGAAGTAAAAGTGGGTTGTTTTTTCATCTTCATTCATCTGAAAAAAGGAGAAATCTTTTGCTGAATGGAAACGATAGAAATATGAGAAATAGTTATTTGTTTACAGAGGGAAAGAAAGTTGGAAACTTCATCGTGGCTAGAGCCATGACAAGTCACCCAAGAAAATGTAATTTCCTACTTTTTCCTCGAGGTCAACACAATCAGAACAAAGGCTCCCGAAGTTTCAGCTGGAACTAGATTTTCAAGATAATCTTCTAAGCTTTCTGAATCGTGCACGGTTTTGAAGGACAAGATTCGTTTTGACTTTATTTAATTCTTTCAATGAAGTCGTACTTTTGAATGTTCGACATAACAACAATTTATTTCCACATTTTGTCTGAAAAAAATTATTGGAACAAGTGAAATAGTTGTTAGAGAAATTGTACTGAGAATCATTGAATTTGTAGGGAAACCATGAAGGGACTACATTCGTCAAAAAAAGGTTTTCCGTTGAAAAAAAGAATTGGGAGGCTCAATCGAGATATATTTTGTTAAAATCTCATAAAGAACTTTAAGATCAACGCCCCTTTAACCCTTTCAAAATATTTGCTCAAGACTTTCGAAACAACTAACAATAAAATTTCATTTGATTATAGTTTGCGGAACTGTGATACAGTTTTAAATTAAAATCAATACCACTGGCACACTTTATTTAACAATTATAATGATACTATTTTCGTACAACGTTGATATGTTCACAATGTTGCATTGTCTGTTATAATTAAAATTGATAAACATTTTAAGATCAAAGTACTAACATCTTTCGATCACCAAGTTTAAATTACTTACAGAATCGTAATAAAACTTTAAACATTGGATATAAATACACATCAGCATAGCATATAGTTGTCATAACCAATTAACAGAACTCGTGAGGTTGATAAGATAAAAAATAAATTTAATTGAAGAGTATGTAATCGGATTGGATTTGAGTGACTGTCGCATTGTTCCAATGACTTTTCGGCTCAAAATTAAGTATGTCTACCTAGAATGATGTCCCGAAATTCGATTCTATATAAATTGACTTGTTGTTGAATCAAATGCAACTATCGAAACAACGTAACATTCGCCTGCGATTCTTCGTTCTTCGTGCCAATGTGCGGAAATAACAATTTTAGATACGATGTGTGATAGTCTACTGTTTTTACAAGTAAATTTCGATCGAAGCTATAAGCATTTTCCCGTACTGTGCCGGAATCAGTCATAATATGTTGACAAAACAAAAAATGAGGCATCATAGTCCAAAGTCTAAAGTCTAACCGAAGCACATTAGTTTTTTAACTCTGTTTTTGATTTGAATGTTAATAAAATTAAATTCAAATAGATTTTCTTGTTGGGTTCACATTGATCGCAATTTAATAGGACTCAAAAAAGACGTCATTGTGCTATCTGGACTTTGATATTTTATGTGTCGTATGTGTTGCAGCATTTAGATTTAGCTATAATTTATGTGCCCGTTTCACAGACAACAAACATATCATTGATCTAATCAAACCAGTTCCTTGATTTGAGTATTTTCTATTAAGGCAAACGCGAAGTTGCTACCGCTTCATACAGATTTTACGTTTGCCAGAATGAATTTCTGGAATTATTTTTATTTAGTACTTAGTACTTAGTACTTTTTACTTAGTAAATTTTCCTGTCTGGAATGACACCGACAAGGAAAATAAATGGCTAGCATTCCTTTGTCCTTGGTGACATTTTAAACAATTTGAAGTAACAGATTTAATAATTATTATTTTTGTTATCTTGATACGTTTGCCGTTTGCAAAAAAATAGGGCTGTGATGTGAGTGGTTACGATGCATTTCACTCTAAATATAAATAGTTCATTGCGTTCACAACACATAACGAGATACGATAGCTGCATTGTATACATAACAATACCGAATAGAATGCAATTTGTGTGTCGATAAATATTTTGCACCAAGTTGATTGAATGCAAGATTATTTAAAGCTCGATTTAACGAACCTTTTTGGCGATAGGATTTTTAGAATTCACACGAAAAATTGGAGAGTGAGTTAAGTGACACTGTTTTTATATTTAACTCCGTTGCGATTTATTTTTCATCTGTAGATGATAAAACATTCAATTTGCTGAAATTTTATTTGGTTCTCATTACTTAACACAATTAGCGTGCGTGGATAATTGGTAATTCGATAATTACAAATACCGGCAAAGAGACTAGCAATGCGGGTATTGATATCCGATAAGTCGAATTATAATTTTAGAGACTGCGGATGAATTACATTTTAGACAGAACTAACGCGTTGATTAACGCTAAACTAATCGACTATTTTTTCTTCTTTAATTCCACTTTCTTTTCACGTCCATTTCCTATCGCAGTTTGGTGCATGTCTTACCTATATTGATCTAGTTGTTATCATTTATTTACAATAAATTAAATGCATTTCACGTTTTTACTAATATACATACAATAAATCAATACAACGAACATTTCGCGTTTCAAGGCAAGGCAACGCAATGGATGTCAGATGTCAATCGGAGGCGAAAAGCCAATAAAACGTTTTTGACCAACGCACTTCAAGCATGAGTGGTACTCTAAATAGGGTACTGAAACTTGACAGTGTGTCACACAACTGTAAAACACTGTAAAAACCATTTGATACAAAAAGTACTCTATTTGACAGATGCCGACTATGATCACTTTTGCTTGAAGTGCGTTGATTTAACATATCCTAATATTAAATGTAAACATTTTCTACAATAGTGACAAAGACACTACCACTTTGAAGAGACTCGTCTAGGTCTGAACACCATTTTTCATGTGACTCAACAATTAATTTCAAATTTGCAAAATAAATGTGACAATTTCTTTAATAATAAATTTCACTAACATTATTGCAAGGGCCTAGTTTCACTTTATAATATAAAGTTAAATGTTCGATTGTTTGTTGTCTTGTCTCTTGTATGAGTCCAGTCGGTGAAAAACTTTTTATTTTCATGCGTGAATGTTTTTCCGTCTACGTCGTGGATGCATTCTTTAACAGGGAAAACATTGTTGCAACGCGTCACAATTTTTAATGCGTCAAATTTGGTAAAATTTATTTTTGAAAATATTTTTGGAGGAAAAGTTTACCTTTGACGCGTGAAAATATTTTTAAGAGTTATAAATATTTTCAAATCATACAAATCCACAATATTTTTATACTTCATTTTAAACGTAAAACTTTAGAATAATTTTTTTAGTTTCATGCGTTATGTCACGCGTCAAGCTTTTGTGCCTGTTTACGTCGTAAATGCGTTTAGTTCATTAAATGCAGAATTTTTTGACCGCGTGAAAATTTTTGACGAGTGAAAATATTTTTTATGAAACTTTAGTTTTATGACACGCGCAGAAACATAGAGTTGTAACTATGCGTATTTAAAAATACTATAAATATTTTGTCCAAAAAGTAATCCCGGGTAAAGCCGGGTACTCCGCACTAGTATTATTATATTATTATCTATATAAAAACAAATATTACGTATGCTGCGAACTGGAAATTGGTTTACATTTACTTCCCATAAAAATTGTTGTATTTACGTAATTGCTTTGGCCTTTGATCACTCAATGATCAACAATACAATCAACAAGTAATAACTCAAATAAGTCAAAGATCCCTAACTCGTATTGACCTGAGGACTTCATTCTGGTCCTAGTTCTATATGATAATTTATTGGACTAAATTGATAGTGTATTCGACGTAAGATTAACGTAGTAATGTCTAGTTTTGGACATTAAATGCAACTCTTTGTTTTATGCAAGCGCACTTCAAGCAAAAGTGATCAGCTGCAGAAAGTACTCTATTTTACATGAAAATATTTTTACAGTGTTTTATTGTGTAACACACTGTCAATTTTCAGTACCCTATTTTTGGAGTACCACTCATGCTTGAAGTGCGTTGCTTATGCCCGAAAAATTCTAATGACGTGAGTACACAAATGACCACCAAGAGTTACTAACTTCGCTTCTATCATGTAATCTACTATTTACTATTTAACAAACTCGGATAGCAAATTTTTTCGACTTTGATTTGGCAAAGCAATGAACTTTGATTTTTATGGCCTACTTTTAGTAGCGAGATATTTCAACAGTGATTATTCAATTTGCCACCACCAAGGCATTCAGTAGGTGAAAGATAAACAAAAACCTAATACTCGTGTGCATCTTATCTGTGACACTATAAATAAATATTCGAACCATATGATTTCCCATGTGTTCGGTTGTATACACGCATTTCTTTACTCATTCACTTTTTATCAATACAAACTTACTTTATCAAAAGATGTGAAAAATCAATATCAATGAAAGTTATTAGCTCGAATTTTGCAGACGGTGCGCTGTATCGTCCAGCGATATTTTTAAACCACGTAAATGTACCTACAGTACCCTTTTTACACAAAATTTCGATATTTTCACTTCAATTATGTATTAAAACAATTATGTAATTTATGCATGTAACGTACGGTGTCAAACTCTTTCGCAACAATGATTTGTGTATGGAACGTCGATTCCCATTGATTTTATTGCGTTCAGTTTATTGTTATTTTCCACAATTCCTTATCATTTTAAGTTTGGTTAAATGAAAATAAAGTAAAATAAAAACCGAATTATTTCAACAACGATTCAAATTTATACTCGCAAGTGAAACGAAAACGTCTTTAGCCGCTTAAAAGGTCGATTGAATACTATGTTTTATTTGTATTTATTAAAGAAACGAAAACATTTGGTGTTACACACATTACAAACTTCTCTCTTTCTCACATACACTCTCTTTTTACAAATATGCAATTTGACATTTTCAATATTTCGTTTACTCTACCAACTATCAGCCACCTAATCTATCCATAACATATACCGTATGAGTTTCTAATTCGTAAGAATTCGGAATGTTGTCCCTGAAGTAGATTTCTTTCGAAACTTCTAAACTATATTAACCAAAGTATTCACGTAACTGCCGAAGAAATCCTAAGCTTGATTAAGTAAAAGTTTTCGATAAGACAACATCCATTGATAAATAGAAGGAACAAAATTTCCGGGAACTTTTCACATCTGTCATTTTCGCTATGCAATACATGACTCATTCAAGTGCTCTCACGGAAACGTGAAAGAATGTGAAACAATAAAAGAAAGAAATTAAACCAGCCTAATGACACCAAATTTTGCACATCTTATTGATCAAGGTTGGTGAGCAAGTCTCAAACATAAACAATAGGTTTGTTACAAGTAACTGTAAACACGAATTTTCACTGGCCGAACGTACACGATTTCATCGACAGAGATCGGTTTTCATATAATTTGAATACTTCGTCTTTTACTTGCTACCGTTGTTATGGTCTAAGAATATATTTTCTTTTGGCTATAAACACATAGGGAACAAGAACACTCATTCGAGGGTCTTAGTGTCATCCAATGATCCGATGATTTGGGGAATTTTATGTACAGTGGGTTCATTTTAGTTCGGAACATATTTGAAAATTTTGAGAATTCTAAAAGTCATCGAGTCAATAAAAGTCAATAAAGCGTTTCCAGGTTATGATATTTTGGCACAAAATTTGAAAATCCCATAGCGAATTCAAATTTCGCGCCAAAATATCATAGACCGGGAAGAACTTAATTGACTGGGAACCTCGATGACTTTTAAAACTCTGATAAATCTGAAATTGTTCTTTCTAAAGATGAACACACTGTAAGTGAACTAGTTAGTTTTGAAATCAGAGGGACGAAACGGTGTCTTTAGGTACTTTAGGAATGACGGGACTTGCACAATCGTGTGATTTTGACGTTAATTTTTGAAAAAAGTAATTTAGCATTTTCTTCGTTTTTGACCTTGACTTGAGATCGGTACCTTGTTGTCTCCTCAAGTGTTTGTGCTGTTTGGAGTTTACGAGAACTCTGCGAAGTGCGAGGTTCGAGTGGTTATAACAGGATGCAAATTCGAGTTTCTCATTTAAGTGTTCTTGTAACCTTCAGGTGGCAAGCAAAAAACTGTTTTGTTGAATTGTAGCAAGTAAAAGACGAGGTATTCAGATGAGGTTATGTCTCTATGGATAAAATTTAACAGTTCGTAACCAATATATGGCTTTACAGATCATGTATTTACTCTCTTTGTAAGCGTATAGTGGAAATTGTACGGTTACTTTGTAGCTGATGTACGATGATGCAAAGTCTTTTACTTCACTAGGTTAAACATACACTTTGCTACAATGTAGCATCATCGTAACATGAACTGTTGTAGGTCATCCATTATTTTCGTCGTTGTTGTCGCTAACAGATGATCTACACTTCCAAGGCTGTATGGGCTGTATGCCTTGCTACAATTCAACAACTAGTACAAAATCGATTCAAATCCAGCTGCTACACAGCCCGCTGATAATGATGACAGCCATGACAGTACACAATCTACATACGTCAAAATAAATATTTTTCCGAGTTCGTGTCAGTCATTACCATATACACATTTCACAAAGATCAGAATGACTGAGAAATTAAAAAATTCCGGCCAAATAGATGACTTAGTGAAATACGTGACATTACATCTACCGAACCCGATTATCCTCAATGGCACAATTTTTCCATTTTTGATTTTTTATGCGGGCTGGTTGTATTGGTTTTTTATCAAACCCAAAACCGATGAGGAATACGAGGCCACTTATGATGCACTGTTGATTGCTTTGGTGGTTATCGCCTGCGTTCAGATTCTAACATGTCTGTGCTGCTTCTGGAGCGTTCATTGTCAAACATTTTTGAATTGTCGGAAGGTACGTGCAAATTTTAATTTACTAATCAATTCGGAACCGATGAAACAGTCCGTACTTGTAGTGAGGTTAGATTTTGTTGCCAGCTGGTCAATGTACATTTTTTCGTAGCGTTTCGAGCAGTCACAAAACTAGAATTTACCGAAAAATTGTTCTTTCAGCTAAAACCACAGATCCCACACCGTGGCGTAATAGCGAAGGTATGTCCGACCAAAAACAATGGTTCCGCCGAACTGGTCACTATCAAGGAGACGATACATGCAGACAAAACCGAACCAATGTTGTGGTTCATGTTTCAAAAACTGAAATATGTGTGGGACCCAGAAAAATCGCAGTTCCGAGGCATTGATTTTCCTATACACGAGACGTACGCACAGTATGTAAAATGGAAAGGGCATCAAAATGACAGCGATATCCTTGTAGCTGAGAAAACTTATGGGAAAAATTTGATGGAAATGGTCGTGCCAGAATTTTTAGAACTCTTCACTGAACGTGCTACGGCTCCCTTCGTAAGTTTGCTGAACCTGTTAGTAACATCGTCAACTGCATTGCTAACAGAAATTTTTGCTTCTAGTTTGTCTTTCAAATTTTCTCCGTTGGATTGTGGTGTTTGGATGAATATTGGTATTACTCGCTGTTCACCTTATGCATGCTCATCATTTTCGAATGCACATTGGTTCAGCAACAATTGCGCAACATGTCGGAGATTAGGAAAATGGGCAATAAACCCTATCCGATAAACGTATACCGAAATAACAAGTGGCGACCAACACAGTCTGACGAATTGGTACCTGGTGATTTAGTTTCCATTTCGCGCTCGAAAAATGACATTTTCGTGCCATGCGACGTATTACTGCTGCGTGGAGCTTGCATAGTTGACGAAAGTATGTTAACTGGTGAATCGGTGCCACAATTGAAAGAATCACTGGAAAATGTTGACGATCACAATCAGGAACTTGACCCCGAAGGTGATGGGAAATTATTCGTTTTGTTCGGTGGCACAAAAGTCGTTCAACACACTGCGCCCAGCAAAAGTGCCATGAGAGCTCCGGATGATGGATGCATTTGTTACGTTCTCCGAACAGGATTCAATACGTCGCAGGGTAAACTTCTACGAACGATTCTTTTCGGTGTGAAACGGGTCACAGAAAATAACTTGGAAACGTTCGCCTTCATTCTGTTCCTTCTTGTGTTCGCCGTTGCTGCTGCCAGCTATGTATGGATCAAAGGTACGGAGGATTTGGAACGAAGCCGCTACAAATTGTTTTTGGAATGCACCCTGATTCTCACTTCAATCATTCCGCCTGATCTACCAATTGAACTGTCGTTAGCGGTAAATACGTCGTTGCTGCAATTATCAAAATTGTACGTGTATTGTACAGAGCCCTTCAGAATTCCGATGGCTGGAAAAGTGCAAATTTGTTGCTTCGATAAAACAGGTACATTAACCAGTGATGATTTGATGGTCGAAGGAGTTGCTGGATTGAAAAGTGATTCGGAAATAACGAGCATAGCTGATTTGCCTGAAAGCACCGTACAAGTTTTAGCCTCATGCCATTCTCTGGCTATGCTGGACGATGGTTTGGTGGGAGATCCGTTGGAAAAGGCGACGTTGACGGCAGTTGATTGGAACTTAACGAAACAAGACAGTATTATACCAAAGAAGGGAAAATTCAAATCGATGAAGATCTACCAACGATACCATTTTTCATCTGCACTTAAAAGAATGTCCGTGCTATCTGGCTACTTGGTGCCATTCTCGAACGACGTTCACTATATTGGCACTGTGAAAGGAGCTCCCGAAACTATAATCAAAATGCTGAAGGTCGTACCCAGCAATTACGAAAAAACTTATTTGGAATATTCTCGTCGCGGTGCCCGTGTGCTAGCCTTAGCCATCAAAGACTTCGGTCAAATTGATTCGCAAGCTGTGCGAGAAATCAAACGCGAGGATGTGGAAAGTGATTTAACATTCGCTGGCTTTGTAATTATTTCGTGTCCGTTGAAGGTTGATTCAAAGTCAGCTATCAAAGAGATTGTAAAAGCGTCGCACAAGGTTGTCATGATAACCGGCGATAATCCGTTAACCGCTTGTTATGTGGCAAAAGAACTTCGATTTACTCGTAAAACTGTCATTGTCTTAACGCAAGATGAGGATGTTAGTGGAAAGGAGCATTGGATGTGGCAATCGATTAACCACGATGTTATCGTAGGCATTGACAAACCGTACAAAGAACTGATCAAGGAGTATGACTTAGCCATAACCGGAGAAGGACTAATGTTCTTAAATGAGCACAAGCATTCGTATTTGAAGAAAATCATTCCATACATCAGCGTGTACGCTCGATTCGCTCCGAAGCAAAAGGAGTTCGTCATCACAACGCTCAAATCGTTAGGATATTTTACGCTAATGTGCGGTGATGGAACCAATGATGTTGGAGCGTTAAAACATGCTCACGTCGGAGTGTCTATTCTAAGTAACACCATAACAAAGAAGAAGAAAACAGCCACCGATACAGCTACATCTGGTCAAGCGGATACAAAATCCATTGCCACTGGACCCCCATTCCGACGTGAGAACAGAGCGCAAGAAAGAGCTTTAACACCACGTGAACGAGCGATTGCCAAGCATCGCGAAAACCTGACCAACACACAGGAAATGTTACAGAAGGTTTGTGCAACGAAGGAGGGTGTCCGTTCGAAACGTTACATTAAATTGTTAATTTTTAGGCTTTGAAAGATATTGACGAAGAACAGAATCAAATAGTGAAATTGGGCGATGCGAGTATTGCGGCTCCATTCACATCAAGAATGTCATCGATTAACAGCGGTATGTTTGTTATAGCAATGAATTGTTACCATGAGCGAGGCGACATTTAAGTTAAAATGGTTTTTTGCAGTATGCCATATCATCAAGCAGGGAAGATGTACCCTAGTCACGACTCTTCAAATGTTCAAAATATTAGCGTTAAACGCTCTCATATCGGCTTACTGTCAGTCTGTACTGTACGTGGATGGTGTTAAGTTCAGCGATACACAAGCTACCCTACAGGGACTCTTCATAGCAGCGTGTTTCTTATTCATCATTCGATCGAAGGTAAGTCAAGCAGCCTCTTTGTCACATCACTTAACATATGAATTCACCCTCGTGTCCCATACTCTAGCCGCTCAAAGTTCTATCGAAGGAAGCTCCTCTGCCAAACATTTTCAACATGTACACACTGTCCACGATTCTGTTACAATTTGCTGTACATTTTGTGTCGCTCATTTATCTCACACAAGAGGCAACCGCGCTGAGTCCTCCACGCACAGAAAAAGTTAAATTGAACGTGGACTTGGAACCTGGCCAGAAGGAAGAATTTGTGCCGAACATTGTCAACAGCACCGTCTACATAATTTGTCTAGCACTGCAAGTGTCCACATTCGCTGTGAATCACAAAGGACATCCGTTCATGGAAAATTTGCGGGAAAACAAACTGTTAATGTATGCGATTGCAGCTTCGAGCTCGGTGGTTGTGCTGCTGTCGACTGGTCTGTCCAGTGACCTGTGTGCAACGTTTGAAATTATAGACTTTCCGGAAGATGTAAGAAATTTAACGCAAACTAATCGAATTTCGTTGATTTATTCTTCCCTTTGTCTCACTTTAGTTCAAGAAAACCTTAATATGCGTACTGATAGCTGACACAGTCTTAGCCTACGCTGTGGATCGACTATGTTCACTTATATTCAATTCGATTCGACGGAAATCGGAATTGCTAAATTACTAACTCAATGCGGACATGCATAACATTTGGACCCGGGGCAATAGGAAGGAAGCACCAATTTCATTCGATAGATTTGAATAGCAAAATTAAAATGGAACTGAGTTGTGTTTTGTAATAAATTAAAAATTGATGTGTCAGTGTTCCGATTATATAAACAAAGATTTTGATTTGGATGTTGTTTTGCTGACATTTTCAGGATGCAGCATTTCGAAGTATTTGTACTTTGTGTTTCACTTAAAATTGTTTCGTTAAAATCTTAAAAATCCTTAGGTGTGTTCTATCTCCCATATTCCATAGTACACCATTTGCATTTTCACGTTAAATTTATAATTGTAAAAGAATGACTGTTGCAGTTTTGAATGTACAAGTGAGCGAAATAAAATAAATTTAATTTATAAGTGGAAATCCTTAGTGTTTTATGACAACTATCAGGAAATCGACTTCATCAGCGTAACGACACTACGACAAATTCAAGTAGTTCAGCCAACATTATCCTATATAGCCAGATACATGTTTAATAGGCCAATGCCCCACGACACTTTGAGTCCCATAAGGCCAAATTGTTTAATTGACTGATACGAAAAACATTTGCTCTTCATCTTTTGGTATCACGGGCTGGACACTCTGTGAATAGCAGCATTTAAAAAATGAAGAATATCGTGAATAGTGTCAGGCCCTTGTTTGGTATCTAGCGCTAGAAAGACTAAAACTCGAAAATTTGCGACGTACCAGCTAACAAAAAATTCTCTAACTCTAATTTGGATTCTTTGCGATGTGCAATTGCCGAGTGTATAGGGCTTTTAGGGGTAGAAAACAAAAGTCGTAGAACAAATATTTTTCGTATCGGGTAATAAAACAACTTGGCGTAGGTAACCTTATGAGAGACTCAAAGTGCCGTAGAGCACTAGTCTATAAACAAATGAAGTGAAAGAAGTTTTCAGTCCGTTCAAAATATGTAGATAAGATGAAGTAGTAGATTCTGTAACTATCACTGTAAAAGGGCAAATCTCGTATAGCTGTAGAGAATCATACGATTTGATGCTGGGACAAAAATAAACAGAAACAAAATGACTAGGTCCCATCTTTTGGGCGGGTCAGGTCCCTTGACTGACATTTTTCTTGACAAAATTGACAAAAAAAAATCTTGGAAACGAGGACTTTTTCACACAATAAAAAAGTGCGATTGATGTTCTTCTCTTACACTTTTGCGAAAAAAAGGAAGTCTCCCGGTACTTAATATACCTTCACATGGTGACATGGTAATAAATGAACTTTATTAGTTTTTGGTTCATCGTTAAAAATAACTCAGTTTACCAATATTTTCGATAAATTGGTACCAATTTCGACTCTATAATGGTAAAGGGATTTAAAATATTTGTAAAAGGAGAAATGTATTCGTTCACCGAGAAAAAGAATCCCTCGATTTCCCATTCATAAAACCTTCAATCGTGAATAAAATGTCACGACTCGTGTGAATTACAGCCCTCGCTTCGCACTGGCCGCAAACTTCACACTCGTAAATTTTTTACAATATTCTCTTTGATTCATTTAATTCCATGAATAAAAAAAAACTTCAGAAATTAATTGAGATAGTTCATCTTCTTATTTGCCTGCAAAATTTTTTAATCAAAGTGTGCTAATTTGATAACAGGCATTTCGCTGGTCCACATCTTACATCTTGTAAAGGGAGTAAAAAACTTCTTACTTGATAAATGACAAACAACTTGATAGTCAACTATCAAATTTGATAGTCAACTATCAAGTTGTTAGTCAACTATCAAATTTTATAGTCAACTATCAAGATGTTAGTAGTTCACTGGAAAGAAATGTTTACACGTTAAAAGATGGGCATCGAATGATGAAATTATTATTCCTACTTACAAACAAACAAACTTATATGATTTACCCACACTACCAAACAAAATCAAACATCAAAGTAATCTTGTTTAATTGAGGCTATGATCAACAGTATAAAATCCCGTTTTTCTCGGATAGCTTCCAGTGCCTTAGTCCTACATAGCCCATCTTCGAACTTAGCCTCGGGATTTTAATTCCATGTATTTAAAAAAAAGAATCACATTTAACGTTTTTCATAGCATTTCATACATTTTCAATCACAGTTAACCTTTTTGTTACCCACATTTTTCGGTATTTTCTGGTGTAAGACCCTGACTTTCAGTCAAGGTAATAATAGTGTTAGGCCCATCAGGCCCATCAATACGTTTATTACAGAAACTACTCCCTTAGAAATTAAAAAAAAAAAAATCATGTTACCTAATGTTACCTGATCCATACCCACCGAAGACAATGATGCATTAAGTTAAAATTATTTTAATTTGCTACTTATTTCAATGAAACAAATTATGGTGGTCTTCGGTCAACTCAAACTGAATTAAAATGAACGCATATGAAACTGCTGATGCGGTTATCTGTAATTCAAAAATTACCTTGTTTTAGAGACAAACAGCATTCATTCACTGACCTAATAAACCTACCGAATACAAAACCGTATGATCCATAATATAAAGTCCACAAACGGTAAGCCTTAATTTGTTATTGGCAAGCTGCAGGCAAAATGCGTCCATCTACAAAAGGCGAAATAGATTTTTATCAACTCATCAGCTTTTCAATCCAAATTGACTCTTTTCTAACACTTTGTCTGAATCTGGTATCAATTTGCTTATTAACCGAAATTGGAAACAGAATGTCTGCGGTCTTCTCTGACTGGCAACGAAACGAATTTACTGGTGTTAGGACAATATCTTTTGTTGATTAAATTGAATGATTCAAAACCTCCTTCATCGTCGTATGACATGAATGCGACAGTAGACACATTGACCAAAAAGGCACGACAAAAACCACTGCGTTATACCAGAGAATCAAATAATTAAATTGAACTGTCTGTTTGCGTCGCCATTCAAATTCGAAGATAACATAAATGATGAAAAGTTTCGATATAAAAACTAACAGTTCGCAGGCCATGAAACACATCAGGTGAACGGAGAATATTCGATTCATAAATCTGGTACACGTCGTCACCTCTAGGTGTAAAATAGCTAAATGATCCAGTTGGTCGATAAAATGTCCCAAATTTTCCATGAAAAGAGAAGTCCCTGATGCATTGCTATGCAATTCACCCACAACATTTCTTAAATGATGATTCAATAGCCGATAATAGTAAGTTGTCGTCAGCATGGAACCATAGAAAATGTCGCAAATGACTGTGAGTGACACATTTGGAAGAATATAAAAGGCAATGAGCCAAGGCTTTCCAGCAGCTCGGTCACTTATTAAATTCGACAAAATTCCAATGCTTGCGTAGGCTAAGAGCCCATTGATTGCTACCACCTTTAATATAAAATATAGAACCGGTCGCAAAAACGGAAGAGGAGCGTAGCCGTTTCGAAAGTGGTGAAATTTCTCCAGCACTTTTCTTGATTTCTTTAACCATTCAATGATCGAGTTATAATTCGTAGACAGATAAGCTGACGAAATGGAATACACTGCAAGGATCATAAAACTCAATAGTATGGTTGTAAGTCGAGCAGTTGAACTTGGAATGTGAACACGTACATCATCGTTAACTTTTATGTTTTTGATAGCGAAAATGTATGCGAAGAAAATGAAAAGCATGACGATAACGGTGTAGCAGCTTAGTAGTTTTGTAGTGTGAAAGGACTTAGATTTTCGGTCATACCGATAGGGCCAAATGCCTATCACTTGCACACAAAGTAGTGCCGATTTTGTAATAAATTTCAATAAATTCAATGAAATTTTATCGCAATTCGTGGCCATATCACCGTAGAATCAAATATGTTGTTCGATAGCTTTCCTGGTTTTTAAACAATTGGTCTTCACAACGCCATTTTATAAAAAAAACGCTTTCTGTTATCAATGTGGCATAGTATGATCCGAGAAGCATTTAACCAAAAACACCTATTCATCACGAATTCATTATAACATAGGAGGTAGCAATAGCACAGTTAAATTCGAGGACGTTATCACCAGTTTTATGTCATAGACGAAAATAAGCAGTTGGTTGTGCTTGATAATCTATATTAATGATGATCCTACATAAAAGATCTTACGTAATAGTATATTACTTCCGAGGTTCCAAGTTGTGTATTTGATAAGTTGGGTGTTACAGTTGTCAAATAACAACTTGGAACCTCGTAAGTACAATGCTTTACGTGATTAGGCAATGTAAATGAAAATGAAACATGCCGTAACACGTAAAACATCATAAAATATTTTGAACAACAGAAGTAGCAGATTCAATTATATGATACACTCGCTGTTTTTTAAGGGTTCATAGCTCACATCAAGTTTAAAATCAATTCGGCATTTCGATCACATATACAGAATGTATCGTGTCTTCGACTGTAATTTGCCTATTACAGCAGAATTTTCGGTGCCACAATCTCCCTTTCTCACTCCAAATTGTGGTAGAATAATTTAATTATACAAATGGAAGTAAATCATACGTTAAAACGTTAACCTGAGTCATTGTTGTTTGCATAACAAGTTAACCATCTATAAAACGAATTTTATACTGTTTGTACAATGAATGTGCGAACGAAACATGTTCCCTATACCTACAATCACATTATAACATTTTTAAATGTAAATATCGTTACGTATTTTTACGCTAAATAAGTTTTTTCTGGTTTGATTTTGATGTTGATCTTTCATTGCAGAGCAATAGATATCGGGTTCAACCGTTTGTTCAAGGAGTCAGAGTTATTTTGGAATTTTTATATTGACAGTAAGTTTATCCCCATTTTGGTTGTACATTATTTCAGAGTGCCTGGAGCCAGAGGTGCTTCGACAAAGTTTCATCGAAATCTACTTTTAGGTATCCGCTTGTCTTGTGCACCTTCAAAGTTCTTCAAGATGTTTCTTTTGAAAAGTTGCAACAAATTTTTTTCGGAAATGAAAAATAATTTTTCCAGCTGGAAAAGCCAGTTTTATGATAACTTTTAAAGTCGAATATCTCCAAAACATCATTACCGACATTTCATTGAATCATCAATCCCAAAAATGAAATTTGTGACAACCCTTGAACAGAAATTAAGGAGAGGGGAAGTAGTCATAAATTGTCTGTGCGTGTAACACTGAAACTAGTATCCCAAATTATAGCTAAGCATCTTCTATTGATCTTATTCGGACATGTTTCACAGGCCATATCTCAGGCTCCTGAACATGCAACATCTCCGCCTGGCTCGAGAAGTACTTCAATGAAGCTTAGGAATGACACTTCATTTGTGATAAATGTTGATAAATTTTCCGGTACACTTTTTGGTGGAGGTATTGTAGTTTCGGAGATAACAGATTAAATCGTTTTTCCGGCTTGAAATACAACTTTCCATTTCCGAAAAAAAATTGGTTCCACAACTTTTCATGTAGAACAAAGAAAAATCCTAGAGAATTTAAGGCACACGGAGCCATTTTTCCTCGACAAAATGATCGATGTGTCGAAAGTAATAGTTTTGATTCGATTTTTTTTATTTTAAATAGTTTTTTATTTAATAATTTCCTAAAACAACAATAAAATATTTTTTGAATTCTTCTTTCTCTGTTATAATCATCTCTGCAAATTTATAATTTTTAAATATTTTCTTTTTGTTATCTTCCTTTCACAGATGGCTAACAAAATGAAACTATTTTGCTTTTGTTATAAATTATGTACAATCTCACCATTACTTATAAAATGTAATAACATAAAAGTTGTGTAATTATTTACATGTACGCTGATTACTGGTTCCAGTTGTTTTTTTTTAATCAAATAATTTTCTCTTAAAGGTGACAAAAAATTTAAAAGGAAACGCAAATTTACAAAAATATTTTTTATCTTTTCTTCATTTTAAAAATACGAATGTAATATTTTAACATATCAACAACAAATTAAATCCCCGTATAAATTGAACAAAATAATTTAGTTTCCACTATTTTACCTTTAAAAAAATTCTGTTTTTCTATTTAAATCATTTTTTGTTTGGGTCTTGTTTTTAACTGATCGTAAATTGTCTTAGTTTTGAATTGAGTGAATGGACAGAAAATGTTTTTCAATTGTATTTGGTAATTCTAATGTGGATGTTGCGAATACTTCAGGTCACTGGTTTGATGAGACCCGGGGATAAATTTTAAGCAGCAATGATGAGTACGATGAGTCAAATACTTTTTTAAATAACGAACAAAGTTCTCTAAGAACATTTTATGGAAAAATTCGAAGATCAATTCGATTTCAAATTCAATAGCCGCTCTATGCAATTGTTTAGGCCTTCGTTAATGCATTTCGCGTTTCATATAAAAAGTAAAACAAAATGAACAAGATATAGATCTTGAAATAAATTGATGCCTGTGTGGTACGTTACATAGCCCTTTTCAACTAGAATATATTAGATACATTAGAACTGTCGTCTCATAATCAAACATACTCGGAAGAGAAAGTGTTTCGATCGTTTCCTGATTAAACAATTCCACTGCCGAAGTAGTTAGTCTTTCGTCCCCAACGACTAAAATATATTATACAAATGCAAGCAAGAGCGATTTTAACGATACAACTCTCTCTTTTTTGTTAAGCGTAATCAAACTCTTTCTTTCCTACTGTTAAAGGTAATCGCCTAGCATTCGATGCAAAATCTTTTACTTCATTTGTTTAAACAGAAATATAATTTGCTATAAAAATGATTTCTTACTTAGCTCATCGCTTACTTTTGTCATCGGCGTCAATAACAGATGAGTAGCCGTTACTGAAAGGTAAGCCATGCATCATATCATTTTAACGATGTTTAGTTCAAAATTACTTTTACTCGTTTGCATTAAAATCACTCGAGCCCGAAAAAATGGACAAATGAGGATACTATCGGAACTTAACTCTCATTTCATTCAATTTTAATGTAAAATTAAGCTAAGGTGCGTGAGGGCGACAAAATACAACCCATTTTATCCTTGTTCAGGTGAAAAATTGAATTGTTTGGCCATGTAATGTAAAGCACAGACTTGGAGTATCTCTAAAAACATTGAATTTTTCTAATAAAAATTTAAACTCCTGACACTCTGGATCTAAATGACTGGGCATTCCTAAGGATACACGTTTTTCGAAAAGTGCTCGTAGGACCAAACCTATCGAAAATTCACTAGCGGCAGTAGAGTGATTCCATGAGTGGAAAATGTTTATTGTCCACCAGCTCATTTTTTTTCATACAAAACTGCGGCAGCGCCGGTGTATTTTATATAAATGTAAAAACGAGCTGTGTGGCTAACATTTTTGCGTTATGGAAGTACTGCAGTCTAATCAAAAAAATTTGTGAGGGAAGTTGTGCTAACACATAACCGCTGAGTGTTGATTAACCCTGTAGAAACGTCAAGTGTATCACAATAAAGTCATTTTATCTGCTACTGCAATTGGGTCGAGTATATTTTCTAGTGTTTGATAAAAATCTCTTTCTTGTAGTTGTCGATAGCAGATGACTGTTTCTATAAGGTTAATAAACTGCACACTGTAACACCGACAATCTCGGGCTGTGTTTGTAAGCTTTTATTAACATACACATGCAACATTTGCGAGTGTAATTTCATTATTAAACAAAACTCTTTTTACCGAGACAAATTTAGAACAAAAACAAAAAATCTTTTAAAACCGCTCTCACACTCATTGGCTGACATTTATCCATAAAACACAGTAGAAAAAATAAAATCGATATCACAACACAAATTCCATCTTTCAAAATACCGACAACTTGTTTGACTCGTATACCACAATTTACTCTTGCCCAAAACCCTCCGTTTCCTCAATAGCATAATTCAATTTCTCGACCAGTTGATCATAGCTTTTGTATGGCGGTAAATCCAAGCGATTGAAGCATGTGTGCGATCTCGGTAGCCAAGTGTCCTTGCCAACTTTTTCAATGCAATATCTTTGCGGACCGTTCGAGCCCATCAATTCAGCGAATCCACCAACCGGCACGCGACACGTTCCCGTGACGAATTGCAAAAGTCTAGCACGTTTTTCGTTGTCGGTTTCACGGACAAACTGAATACAAAAAAAAATTAAGTTTAAGAAAACCGAACGGAATATTGTACTCGTTAAGGGAAACGCACCTGCCAGAACCACACAATTTGCTTACTATTGCGATTATAATGACGATAAATGGTGTTGCGTTGCCAATCGTCCACATCGATTTCTTGCATACCGCACAACATCAACTCCAATTCTCTTTCATCAAAATATTTAAGCCACTCTAATGGCACCACTTCGTTAAAGCCTTCAAGGAATGTTTTAGTTTGTTGCTCAATGCCTCTGCAGAAAGCCAAAAAAAAGAATTGTTACAAAAATCCTTCTCGTCCTTTCTTTTGCTTTCCACTTTACCTCGACATCCTCCACTCTGTCATCAGTCCAATGTATTCTTCTTTGTTCTCCTCGGTCACACGCTCCTTATCACCGTCGTCCTTCAACTCATGGTGGATAATTTGACCGAGCACTTCAAAGTCAACACTAAACCATAATTCTAGGCCACATTCGTCGATATTATTATCTTTCACCCATATCAACGAGTTGTAAAATTCTGGATCGATCGTTTCGATATCTTTTGTGGTTAATTTCTTGTTCAACATACGTTTATAGAATGGCATCGTAAAGCCCGAGTAAATGAACCGGCCTATTAAAATATTAAAAGAAAGACAATTCGTCAAAGCAATCATGTGTGCTTCATGCAATTAAACGATTAAGCTTACCATGATACAGTGCCATCGCTATAAATCTACCGATAAATTTGAAATATTGCAAGTGATCCGGATTCACATAACTTGCCGGATTGATTTGTAGACTGTAGTTGTTTTTGTTAGCATATTCAAATAGGCAATACATTGGGTTAAGCACTTCATGCGATAGTAAGAAGAACCATTCTGTGAATTGGAAAATATTTCTTTTAAATTCATTCATTCATTTGTTGTCGTCGTTGTCGATAATCGGTCATCTGCCCTACAATTTACACAACAGCAATTGTCTTACCTCTTGATACACCTCCATAATCGAGTCCTTCCTCACCACGGAATATAATGTACAAACGGCGACGAAGTTCATAAGCGGGCAGACGCATTATTTGATGATATGAATCCTCAAACAGAGTTTGTCGAGTCACCGTAATTTTGATATGAGACGGAAGTGCATTACTCTGGCACAGATAACGGAATTGACTAAGTTTCCATCGAAAAGACCGCTCGTATGCTTCAAAATTAACAATCCAAAATCAAATACAATCACACGACGGAGTGCAAATAAATTACCTCTTGGCACTCCATAGACACCTTTCAATCCCTTCTGTGCACCCGGACGCGGATCCTCAAATGTTGTCTTCTTGGTGTTATGGTCGACGAAGAATCTTTCGCCCGATCCTGTATAGCGGACTTCCCATCCGGGCGGCAATGGTCCCTCATTCATTAAACTAACTTCTTGTCCCTGTGTTCGTGGATCCTCCCATTGAGTCGTACGATTCTTGTGATTGACAAAATAGACACGATTGTCCGGTTGTAGACGTTTTTCCCAACCATCTGGTAACTGTCCTAATCCATCATCTTCTTCTTCTGTTGACGCCACACCACCAGCAGCCTGAGCTTGTTGTGGGTATAAGAATCTTTGATTGCCTGTGGGAGAAAACATAAATTTTTGTAGTTATAACAAAGCGAAAACATCAACCGTAACAGCACCAATAATATCACATTCACTTACCTTGTGATACTATATGCGTGCGTTGATTTTGCCACTGTGCGAAATGCATCAAGCGTTCGCTATTTTCGTCGAAAAAAGACAATTTGAAAACTTGAAAAATTCATGGAATTTCGAACCGCTTACCTATTCGGACGTTGCCATGTTGTAGATCTGGTATTGTGATCAACGAAATATATTCTGTGGTCGAACAACAAATTAAGATTTGATTATGCATCAGAGAATTTCGATAGAAAAAATTAAATTCAAATTACCGTCCCCGTGGATCCCTTCGTATTTCCCATCCTTGTGGCAGAGGTGTTGGTTTTTCCCAGTATGTTGATCTGGTATTGTGATCGACATAGTATCTTCTACCGAATTGATCGAATCGAATTTCCCATCCGGCTGGCAGTGGTTCATCATCTGCGGGCTGAGCTGATGCTATTTGTTGTTCATTGGGATTGGGTCCATTCGGTACTGGTTGCACTGAACTTCCGCTAGCAACCGCTGATGTGGTTGGTGAAGCCATTCCATTTTGAACGGATGGTGTGTTCGCCGGTTGGTGCTGTAACCAAAATTTACAATTCGTGAAAAATTAGTCGCTACGGACATATGGAAAAGCATACGTTGATTCTTTGGTTAGCTGGCCCATTACTTAGTCCAGGTGATCTGGACTCGTTACTCATTTGATTGTCTGGAGCAAGTAGAGCTCTCATATCACGCGTAGAAGGAAGAGGAATGTACGGTGAACCTTCAGTTGCACCACTTGCATTACCTCTAAGCCTCATTCTAGACCTTATTCCACCAGATAAAACTCTTGACAAATTATTACCACGATTGCCATTGCTACCGTTAGCTTCAGCCATGATTGGCTCAGCACCATTGTTCACCACATGCACCTGTGTCATATCAATATTCAATCCGTTCAGTACAGCCACGAGTTCGCCACTCTTCGAACGATTATTGTATTTATTGTTAACCATTAAGTCCAGAATGATTTCAAGATTGTCACAACGTCCATTATAATGTTGTAAAACTTCGCCCAGCGATACGCTTCGTTCGCCGAGCAGAGCATCTTTTAGGAAACTGGAATGGTCGAGTACTCTAAAAACTAATTCCGAATTTGGTGTTACGAGAACGGTAAAATCGTCTTCCCATTTGGGTAGGTAGGTGTGTTTCACAAAATCGGTTTTGCGTGTGCTCTTATTGTCGATCGACAACTCAACGTATGGATTCGGCTTAAAAATGCCATTATTACGCAATGATGCTGATTCAACTAAATCGGTTAGAAAGGGAAGCGTTTAGTAAGAATTCTTGCCGGTGCGGGTAGTTGTTGATGTTCACTTACTTGATACATTAAGCTGATGATATAAATGATTATTTCTGCCATTTACATTTTCGGCCATATTTAAAACTCGTCTTTACTTAGTTAATCTAAAAAGGCGCATGACTCGCAATGTGCTATTTACTGAGAGTATCAACCAGAGTGTTTTGTAGCGCTACTGCAAGGAAAAATAAATAATATTAGGAATCGGTCAAACTTAATTGTTATTGTTGAAGAGACATTGTTATTAACACATAAAGCTTCTCGTGAAAGTCATCCAAAGTAGACTTTCATAAGCGGCTAGAATCAATGAATGTACAAACCAGGTATGGTCTGTTCATACAAACCGGAGGACATGGCGATATAAACAAACTCAATGAAAGTGTAAAACAGTTATGGTCTATTGTCCGCCCGGAGGACATAAAAATTTGATTTTCGTACTTAAACACACTCATTTTCATATTTTTTTGACATAAAATGTGAGTGCGTTTAAGACGAATTCGCCGATCGACCATACCTGTTCTAGACTTTCATTGAACAAACTCACCTCTCATGAGAGATGATTTTGTTTATATGAAATCACTATGTTCTCCGCTCCATACAAAGTTTGACATTCGGCCATACCTTGTGTTGACGTTTATTGGCTAAAATATCATTAGGTCCGACAGTTATCGAATCAAAGCACCTAGTAGTAGCAGTAGAATGTTGCTTACGTCAAAGAGAGCAATAAATTGCGGCAGTGTATCATGCAATGTTTCATACACTGTGTCAAGGTCGTACCATTATATTCCTTTTGACATAAGCTTTACTCTACTGATATGGTAGGTGCTTTGATCGAATCTATTACTTGATTAGATCTAAGTACTTTGCGACAAACAGAAATAAAATCTTTCACATCATTTGTCTGCTTTAGATGACGTTAGATTCAGTAAGTCAGTTCTAATAGATTTGTGAAAAACGTAAGTCCTTCTCTCCCCCATTCTCTTCACGATTTAATTTGATTAGAGTCGGTTGTATTTGCTGGAATTTATCAAAGGAAATGTAGTTGCCATTATTTGTTTAACAAGGTAAAGCCATACTACTGGCTTAATTAAGGACCTTGTTAATTGAAATCGTTTTCTAATAAACTAAGTAGAATAAGAAAGGTTACAGAATTCCAACAAAAAACATTTTTTTAAATTGGCAAACTTGCAGAGAGATTGTTTTCAATCACGCAAATAAGCTCCATTTTATCATCAGCGTAATTCAAACTGTATTTGACATCACGTTTCTACGCCAGTCAGAGCAGTTGTTTTTAATAGAAATTAGTAATCTTATCCGGTATCCTTATCTATACATTTTATGACATGTATTGTAGTCACTTGTCGCACTAATTCTGCAGTGACATATTCGAATCTGTCTAATGAAAATTTATTTATTTTCAAGAAAATGAAACGAAAATGTTAGTCATAACGTTTTCAGTGACCTATGCATCAATATTGGATAATTATATTAGAGATTTGTGTCACGGCAATACACAATAATAAAGAAATGCAGGAAGTATCCCATTAATTTTCGATGTTTATTTTTCGAGAGCGTCGTAATGTTATTGTAATTATTGAAGAAAATAAAAGTGGAAAATTAGAAGACGGTCAAATTTCAAACCAATTTCACTTGAGAACCAAACTCAACTGAAACACCTGCTGAAGCCATAATAGATAGCATTTTTAGGGGAACTATAAATACAATATGTGTGAGACACATCGGTTATATTTACCAGGTGAACACTACTCTGTTGTAGGGAGTGGTGGTGATGGATATTATATCCGAATAAATTGGTGCTATATTGATCATGACGGATAGTAAATGGCAAACAGAACAAATTCACAAATTGATTTGAATAAAATCAATATTGGAGGTATAGGGAATGGATGATGTTTTTCACGTCCCAAACGCTCTGAGTGAATCAACAAAATCAATGACAAATCAAAAATAAAAACGCACTTGAAAGTTTCACTTTATTTAACCACATTTTAGTAACATTAATTCGGTGTCTATTGTTTATTCTGTGTTAGGTAAGACGTATGTGATGTGCAATCCGACAGTATTTACCTGATCGTTAATTAAAAATAGAAGAGAGCAGAAAAAACAAAAGAATTCTTACGCAAAATATCGAAATTGTTTGTCACGCAATTTTCAAACGGTAAGCTTGATTGAAAGGATATTCTTATTTGTAACACTCACGCACTTTCAATTTTATTATTCCCTAATGCATAGTCCCTTTTTCAATTTTTTTTCTAATTTTTACGACTCTAAACTGGATGCACATAAACTTTTTTTTAATGAATTTGTCTGTCGAATATGGAAAATGGCGTACTCTGGTGTTGTTCTAGTACTGAAACTTTCGATTTGAGTAAACGTCATGCTGTCGAAAAAGGGAGGTAATCCATTCAACTTTAAGCTTCGTACAGATACAATGTAAATCTGGTAATCTGGCCTAGCTATGGAGATGACCTGATGACCCCGTCAATTTATAACATATCTACATAGGTGCCGCATGTGCATTTTGGGTGTTGCTTAACGTCAGAGCTACAAATGAAAGTACAAACCAGGTATGGTATGTCCATACAAACCAAAGTCAATAGCGATTTCATTGTAAAAAAAAATCACCGTCAATGATTTTCATTGAAAGGTGAGTTTGTTTATATCGGTTTAAATTTGACCACTTTTGCGTGACGAGGGGGGAGGGGGGGGGGTCTAAAACTGACCAAAAGTAGTGGACGTCATTTATGAATGACCCCAAATAAAATCACTATTTCCTCCGCTCCAAATTTTGACATTAGACCATTACATACCCATAGATTTTAGATTTTTCTTTCTCCAAACCAATTGATAGGCATCTCTTTATTTTCAACTACTTTATGCAAGAAAATTGAAGAAAATAGTACATTTCATACCTAGGACTAAAAGTCTTTTTTAGTGTGTGAGAAGTTTCCAGACAGAGCCGAAGGCGAGGTCTGGAATCGAATATGCTAAAAAAGACTTTTAGTCCGTGGTACGAATAGTATTTTTCATATTGGACTTAGAAAAAGTGCGACGAAGTCGCACCTTTCGGGTCCTGGACATGAAAAATAGATTTCGGTATTCCTTAAAACGAATCAAAATGAGTAAGGAATTAGATGGTGTGTGCTGCGTTCGTCACTGTTCTGGTTTTCTTAACAAAAAAATGCAATTTTCGGAACGAAATCGTATTACACAAATTTATTTCAACCAATTTTACCAATTTTTAATAAACTTCGAACAATCTAACGAAAAATCGAGATTACTCTATTGAATCATGTTATAGTGGAATAGTATCGTCGTCATCCATTGCATCACGGTCGTCCATTGAATCACAGTCTTCCATCAGATCAGGGTCTTCCATTGAATCACAGTCATCCATCGAATCACAGTCTTCCATCGGATCAGGGTCTTCCATTGAATCACAGTCATCCATTGAATCACATGAAGCGGCAGCGTCCGATGTGTCTGAGACATCCATCTCCATTATACTGTGGATCCATTCTAAATTAGGAGCAATAGCTGTGAATGTTGAAACTGTTTTACCGGGGCTCGCACAATTAACCGGCACAAATGATACTAATCCAATTTGAGTGGCATCGGAAGCTCGTATAAGCGGACCACCTGAGTCGCCCTGTGTTAAAGGTTGAAAATGGTAGATGATAAAGAATTAGGTAACCGATGTAATTTCAACATTTAACCGTAATACATGTCAGTGAATCTGCGAAGTTTTCTGTGCTAGAAATTTTGTCTCAGAAACTTTTTTTAATTAACCCGTACCAGGCTGTGCGTAGTGTTTTTTGAAAACATTTACCGCTTTACGAAAGATACCGGAAATATTTCAGATAGAACGAAAATATTGTACCTAAACAATATTTCAAGTGTAGGCAACGGTCATAAAATATTTACCCAGAACTATTCGGTAGAGTATGCTTACACACAGACGATACAGACAGACAGATAAAATAATAGTAGATTACGTTGGATGCTGCGAAAGTAATTCATTACACAAGGACACAATTTTGTGATACGAGCAAACTCACGAGTAAGTTTTTGAGCAACAAGCTTCGGTAACTGTTTTAGAGGCAAGTGTAGAGTTTGCATATCCGAGCCGAAGGCGAGGTATGCAATTACACTTGTCGAGAAAATAGTTACCGAAGCTTGTTGCTCGAAAACACGAGTGAGTTTGCGAGTTCTACAAAATTGTGTCCGAGAGCAATGAATTACGTCGCAGCATCCAACATATTCTGGTTTATTGCCTGCTCATGCGAAAATTGACTATTACACGGCTGTTCTGCAGAAATTCTACATAAATTCAGTATCTCAATAAACCAACACCAACAAAACAAAAATAAATCTGTTCTTCCGATAAAACGTTTACAAACAAATCTAGTGTACTGACGAAATCGGCTCACACGCTACACGTCCCCTAAAAAATTGATCCCGAAAACAGCACTCATGTTACATTAGTATTGTCGCAACAGTAGTTACAATTGCGTTGGCGACATGTTGACATTGAATAGTTTTTCGCAGTTAGTATCGATGAAGACGCATTGTTTGTGCAATTATTTTGTTAGTCCTTTTTAATGTTTTCAAAAAAATGTGCAGCAAGGTGTAGTGTTTGTACTATAAGCAAAAGCAATTAGTGTTACAAGTGGAAAATACAACGAAATGTGTGGCCATAAAGTGTTACTTCGGAACATCAATAGTACATTACTATGCAAGGGAAGTAAAGTGATATCTCGTATCCAGATGAGTAAAAGTAACCGAGGGCTTTAGCCCGAGGTACATTTACTCATCGTGATACGAGATATCACTTTATTTTCCGTGTGTAGTACGGCGTTTTACTATGCGAGTGATGTAAAGGTTATTGCCTATACATGTAATAGCCTTATTACATGCACCAGCATAGTAAAATTATTGTTACAATAAATATGGCCGACAATTCTGTGTTGTTCTAAAAGTATGTTGTAACCAGATTACTTGCGTAACAAGTTTTTCTGAAATAACTGTGTTCATCGATCAATATTTTTATCAAAAAAATGTTATTTTAGCGATATTTCTTACATTCTTTTTCGATCGATCGATTCATTCATCAAAAAAGATAAAAAAAAGATAAAATGAAAGCAAGGCAAATTTTACTTAAAAGAACTGTCAACTTGAAATAAACCCCAAATATTCCTAGTGTAATGGATCACTTTCGCAGGGGGTAAACAGCCGTGTAATAGTCAATTTTCACATGGGGCAGGCAATAAAACATTTTTTTGGTAGACTGTTGAGAATTAGAATATTTGCATTATTAGGGACTAAAATTGTAGTTGTAGAGTGTTCCCTCCCCTCTGCGGTAGTCATTCTCGGGTAAATTGTTTTTAATCTTGAGTTTGTTACACGGCAGAGTAAAATAAACCAGGCAAGAGCGGTTCATTTTCGAAACGTCAAATAAAGAACCTAATACACTGGATGAAAATGAACTCAAATGAACACTGACATAAATTGAAAAATTTTATTCGCAAAAATATAGGGCTACTATATTATTCAGGTCCCTAGTCAAACAAGCGCTCCTGCCTGGTTAACTTTACTCTGTCGTGGTTTGTTAACATCGGGTCATGGCAGTTTTTTTTTGGAAAATCTAGCCTTCACTGAACAAATCCACCGGTAAATGTATTACCGGGAAGAAAATGTTAGGTTTTTGGTTTATGCGAAACTTTGACTTGGAGACCTGGAAGAAAACATTTCCATGCCCGGTTAACATCAATTTGAATTTAATTTCATAAATTTTCTTTGCGCCAATAGAAAGTCTTTTGTTTCTAGCATAATTAAAATCGCATCGCGATAACACTTATAAGACTCTGGAATACTCACCGTACATGGCCCTGCTCCATTGGCGCCTAAGGTACAAATTTGATGCGATCTATCGCGACCGACATCAGCGCCAGTATTACATTCCTCTTCAGAAATTGTGTAGACTTTGCCTCTAAGTAATTTATGTGATTTTTGCGGATTTTTTCCCCAGCCGTCGACGAAACACTTCGTTCGATTTTCGGGTTTGTAACTTGAACTTTCTGGAAGAGAGACCGGGTCTTTTGTAACTCCGTCCAACATAATTTTTTCGGATAGTTGCAATATTGCTATGTCGTTCTTCTGGCTAAATTCTTTGAAGTGTACTTTTGATACTTCAATTACTTGTCCGGATTCCTCGTCGTCCAGATCGTTAGTTCCAACAAGAATTGTAAAATTACTCGGGTCATGCAGTGGAGGATTCGGTTTATTCATATTAGTTTCTACTGTAACACCTGCATTCACGATGGAATAATACGATAAGTATAGTATACACATAGGCACAGTGTATTTGTAATTTAATTTTTGTTTTTGGCAATGACAGTTTTTGTAATTAAAAAAAATCACGAAGCATAGCACTGCTTCTAGCACGACAACACATTATTCCAACATCAAAAAACCTCCAAATTTTCCAAATTTTATGACTGCACGATTGCATGTGTGTTTTTATTCACACCATGAAATCATGACTCCTATAGTTACGAGAAAATGGAAGGCCTATTTTGATTGCATAAGCCTCCGAATATTTCTTATGTTCATGCTAGAAGCAGAGCTGTGCACGAAGGTACATATGTTACAAAAAAATCTTCCGTTATTGTAACTTACAATGTCCAGCCGTAAGAATAAACATATCACTTAGAATTGTTCCACCACAAGCGCCTTCAACAGTGGCATTTATTTTGATACGAACTCTAGCCATACAAGGAGCATCATTTATATCAACTGTTTCTCCTTGGAAAATTCTAGACTGACCGAAACCATAGCCACTTTCAAAAAGTGCAGAAAAAAGTAAAATTCCAAAAAAAATCGGTAACATTTTCACAGCAATTGTTTTAGTTAATGAAGTGCTGCATTTCATTAATTAAGGTTTTATAGAATTTTCTTATCGTAACTTGCAGTTCACTATGCAAAAACAATTCAACAAAATTTATCAATTTGGACTAATATGGTATCGACTGATTATATAGTGTGTTTATGCAACTTTCCTAACGAATTAAGTTCTAATCAGACATCGTAAAACTCCAATTGAAATTTTGTAGGTCACCTGTCTTTATCCAATACCCAATTAACACAATCAATTTTTTATGTGGTGGTTCATTTTTTGTGTATTAAAAAAAAATTATGACAAATTAAAATAGCCGCGGAGTCCACGTGTTTTATCGTCCCTCATGGTTCGTGGATTGAGATTGGTGTAATACTGTTAGATTTTACAGGGTGAAAAACATTTGTCCTACGACTCCCCTAGAAAGGGTATCGCTAGTGCATATTATATCTCAGCCGTAATTGGGAAAATAAAGAATTCAATTTAAAAATAAATACTGACAAATTATCTGATTTGGGAGTCGTTGTGGTTTGCTGTAGTCCACACGCGAATTTGTTACAAATTCAAGTTTTTGTAATTGGAAGTTTACGCATATTTCACTGAAAAATCGAAAACGGGGAGTTCCTGAAAAAGAGGTGAGGAGTCAACGATTTTCATGAAATCACTTTTTCTTCAGAAAGTCATCACTTCTTCTGGCTTTCTAAGCATTTCGTACAAGAAATAATCCCTTTTACAAAAGGTTAAAAAAACGGCGATTTCTTAAGAAAAGGTGAGTTCTTAAAGTTTCAGGGACTATGCACCGCTTTCAGTGCAATATATATATTGCTTGGTGAAAATGGACTTCACCTAACACAAATTTAATACCTTGAACATTGGACATTGCAATGTATACCAACATATAGAAAAACTGAATTTCAAAACCCACCGAAACCCCGTGTTTCCCAAAGTATATAAACAAGTTAGGTGTTTTCACCTGCATAAAAATACTACATAAATGTCTCGCTGCGACATTTTTTATTGAGGCGTGTTGGAAGGTAATTCGAGCCGAAGACGAGGAATATAAGTATTCCACAAATCGAATTTTGAGTGGAATTTTATACACTGACGAATTGCCGAAGAAAGTATACTTTTATTTTGCATACTTTTCGATCTGCGAGGTCAAAATGGTGAAAAAAAACATGATTTTTGAGTGGGAAAGCCAATATCTTGAGATAGACGATTATTATGAGAGTTTTAATTATATAATTGATTATCAACCGAGCAATCCCAAGGGTGTATACTTGGGGAGGTCACGCAGATCACCATTTTATTAGATACACATAAAAAAGAATTCATCTATTACGTAGTTGTCAAATTTAAGAATCCATTTACTACGAAAATGTATCAAACTGTCAAATTTTGTGTGTGTCACCCGCGAGATCTGCGTGACCTCCCCAAGTATACAGCTTTGAGCAATTCTTTAACTAGGGACCGTTACTTACAAGAAGAAGCTTAAACTTACAGATGGAGTGAGATAATAGTAGAGTATGCACCTCTGTTCAAAATGTTTATTTTGACGATTCGGATGTTGTGTACTTCGCCAAAGGGGTTACCCGAGAATGTGATGATATATGGAGATGAGCTGATTTGCATTAGAAAGATAAATAATACTTTATACCACTCAGCATCATAATGTGCAAAATTTGCAAGCTTTATATGCCTCTGTTGCATAATCTCGGTGCAAAGTACTTTATTAGGCTCTAGATGAGTAAGACACATCAAGGCCGCAGGCTATAAATGTCATAAATAACCATTAAGCACGGCAGAGTAAAATAAAACAGGCAGGAGCGGTTCATTTTTGTAACGTTAAATAAGGGACCTAATACACAAGGCTGTATACTTTGGGGAGGTCACGCAGATCGCCATTTTATTAGATACGCGGGAACACACCTTTTCCATACAAACAAATTCACCAAAATTGAATTTGTATGGCGTGGTGAATTTTTTGTATGAAACGTGGTGTGTAACCCGCGTATCTGCATCTGCGTGACCTCCCCAAAGTATACAGCCTTGCTAATACACTGGATGAAAATTAACTCAAATGAACACTAACATAAATTGAAAATTTGTATTCGCAAAAAATATAGGGCCACTAGATTATTCAGGTCCATAGTCAAATCAGCGCTACTGCCTGGTTAACTTTACTCTGTCGTGCTATTAAATTTTGTTTACAGCAGTAACGTCATCTGTTATCATCTCTCTGACAACGGCTTATATTATGATATCTCTGTTTTTGGTACAAAAAATTCGATACTGTGTATAGTACTAGTCGGTATCACACTGACAGCCAGCCATATTTGAATAATATTGTCATCGACGCTATAGGAAGCATAGGTGTTTTCTATTTATTTTGATTTACTGCGAAAATTGATTATACAAATGCTGATTTCGTGTTGAAGGGATTAAACGTCTTTTAAAATCGGTACACCGCTGCCGTGTATATAATTACATTATATTGGTCAAGCCGTTGATACCGAATTCGATTCAATTGAAGTGAGTTACTATAACATTTCAACGGTTCTGCGTTTCGAACTATAATAGTTTATTCGCTTCAATATTTTACAGATTCACTGAACATTTCGCTTCTATCAAATCACATTTACCACCATCGATTGCATTCACAAAGTAAAAATTTAAGCTGAAATTATCTATGGATCACACGGAGGACGTTAAAGTAATTGATTTGGAAAATTCAGAAGAAGATGAGGACGATGACGATGAGGAGGATGGCAACGGACTATCAATGGATGCGGTTCCGTTTCAAGAAAAGGTCGAGAAGTGGTTGATGGATTGCAATGGTGCTCATGCTAGAGCACTCATCAGAGATTCTGAAAGAATTTTCCAAGAGAAGACAGTTGTAGTCAAAGAAGTCGTCGATAAAACCGAATCTTTGCACTCAGTGGACACTGAACAGTATATCAAATCGAACCGGAGAAAGACAACGACTAAAGTTACAACCACTACGATCAAGAAATACTATTCCCTGATAAAAGTTGGCAACAATGTTTGCAACAACAACGCGGAGTGCTATTCCGGTGATCGACAGTCACTTCCAGCCATTGAGAAAGTTGAGGACGAAAAATATTCATGCAAAGTGATACGAAAGAGTCCCAGAAAGCCAAGCAATAATTTACCCAGTGTCCCGGAACTAAATCAACCAAAAGTGAATCCAAAAAAACGAAATCATCAGCGAAGAAACGATTGTGATACTAATCATCTCAGTGTTGACGATAATGATCACCTGGATCTGGATCTGAATCAGGAAGTTCCTGCCAATGTTCCACAAAACTGCAATGACAGGATAAAAATTGAGCGTAAATGTGCGCCATACAACACCCGGCTGAAGAGTGAGGCAAGAGATAGAATTCGACTTTGTGTTGAAGCGTACAAAAATAAAAAGATGCCAAGGCGCGCTCCTGCCAAGAAAAAACAGAATTCTTTGTCAACAAAAGGTTGTCGAGTCACACTTAAGTCTTTCGATCATGGAACGAACTCGCTGATAACCGACGTCGATTCAAATGCGAAAACTACACCGTTACGAAATGTTGTACATTTAAGGCGCGACAGTGAGGACAGTGAACAAGATGATATTTTACTAACAAGCTATAAACCGTTTTCTCTTTGTCCATAATGTGCTAATAAAAGTTGCTTCAGCAAAAATGCTTAATTGTTTTACTGTTGAATTTATCGATGATCGGAGGGTGTTGAGATAAGTTATTGCTGGGATACAAAGAAAATTCCCAATTAAATCGCTGAAAGAAGGGACGAGTCGTAATGTTTGTCGGAGCTACACTTTGAAACCACGAACAATCGTCTTCGCTCTCTGTCACATCATATTCGAGTTTCGGATTTGTTTAATTTTCGATTAATCTTATCTAGAGTTTCTACAGAATCACATTTGATAAAAACCGTCACTTGTGTTCATAGCAATCTCTATCTTGCAACACTTCTAATTCAGTCGATTGATTTATTTTCACTTTGTCCGATATTTTCTTCAAGAGAAAATGTTACACATCAAGGAAACCTTGCAAAACATTAATCCCAGTTACAAAGGAGTTGGAAATTTGCTACTCGACAGCCATGACGACGACGCACAGTGGAACATTTTACAAGAAAATGTTAGTCTCCCTGCTGCCACATTGTCTTCGTCAGCCATAAATCATAACCAGTTGTGGATGGAGACATTCGCTGAAAGATTTAAATTTCTCTTGGCTCCACACGGTAAGACGACAATGCTGCCCGGATTGTTCAGTTTGCAAGTCGCCTCGCAATTCTGCTACGGAATGACGCTAGCAACCGTTTCTCAGGTTACTGTAGCGTTTAAAAGTGGAATCAAACGAGTGATAATGGCCAATCAACTCGTCGGAAAATGTAACATGGACATCATATCAACGATTATGGAAAACGATCCAACGTTTGAGTTTATTTGCCTGGTGGATTCGTCCGAAAATGTAGCCCAGATAGGCCAGTTCTTTGGGAAACGTAAACAAAATGTGAAGGTCCTGCTAGAGTACGGTGTGGACGGTGGTAGAACTGGAATTAGGGATGAGAATCGGGAGAGGACAGTGTTGACAGAATTACGAAATTGGACTGATTCTGTTTCGGTTGTTGGGGTGGAGTTCTTCGAAGGAATTTTACAAGATGCAACAGAGATTCGACGTTTTATCAGTTGGTCACTATCTCGAGTGCAGAAACTGGCAGCCGACAATGTTTTTATCAACGACGAAATTATCATTACCGGTGCGGGTACATCATGGTTTGACATAGTTGCAGAAGACTTTCTAAAGTTTCAAGAGAACTGTCCGCTTCGACTAAAGAAAATTATCCGGTCCGGCTGCTATCTTATCTACGATAACGGATTGTATGCACAAATGGAAAAAAGGGTCTCGGATATGAACTTCGGAGAAGGTAACGAATGGAAAATTTTGTCAGAAAGTCTCAAGCCGACACTAAAGGTTTGGGCGTATGTTCAATCGATACCCGAAAAGAATCTAGCAATTATCGGAATGGGTAGAAGAGACGCGGGGAATGATTCCGGCTTCCCAGTTCTGCATCTACATTTCAGGCCTGGTCAAGCAGCACCGACCTATTACGATAAGACCAAATATCCGGAAGTATTTAAGATGATGGACCAGCACACTTTTCTGCGAATTGGAGACGATGACGACTTTCAGGTGGGTGACATTGTTGCTTTCGATATTTATCACGCATGTACAACCATGGATAAATGGAGAAATGTCTTGCTGATCGACGATGAATTTAATGTACGCCAAATATTTCAATCGGAATTTTAAGGCGGTATGATTATGACGAAATAAATAAAAACATTTGAAAGGGTTAAATGGTTTGGATTTCATTTCTATTCAGTCTTCATTTTGTGGTGGTACAATTTGTTCGTCTAATCAACTGTATCCGCTGAATGCGCAACGAACAAGGTATATTCAGTTGTATGCCGTGCGCAGCCAATCAAAAATGTATTCTGAGATCATCGGTCCGAACGCAATAATCTCGCCAATTTGACTGTACGAGCTGTACGAGAAAGGTAGTAGGTAGACTACAGCCGCGCAAATTGTTTTGATGAGAGGAGCAGGGGGTTGATAAGACCAAAATCATTGATGATTTGCATCAATTAATGTGGACAGAACAATCGGTCCGGCTACTATTCTGCTTAAAGGACGTGATGGCTTAAGACCCTCAAACTGTGTCCGGCCATTTCCGTGCGTTATACTGCAAATAAAGAAAGGAAAAATCGTTAGATCTTATTCAACTGGTATAATGGGTGGAATGACTGGTTGGCATATTGAATGCGTTCTCAGATTGAATTTTAAGATAAATAATCACTTTAGGATCATATGTCCCTATCATTAGTTATCATCATTGAAAATGTGACCTCTCAACTCAGCTTAGCGAAATTTTCGAATTAAATTCTCAGCGTCTAAACTGAGTTCCGGTCAATGAAATTTCTAGTTAAAAATGAAACAAAAATTAAGGAAAACTCACCGTCGTTTGAAGCTGATCCAGACGTGATATTGCTGTCTCTCCACTCTTGTCACAGACGACCATCATAATATCAAATAAATACAAAGAAAAAACTCGGAGAATACTTTTCGTCGAAATGATATTGTTGCTCAATGTACGCCAAATATTTCAATCGGAATTTTAAGACGTTATGTGAACGATAATGACCAGTCATTGTCGGTGAGCTTGCGAAATAAATAAGAGTCAAATTGTTTGGATTTCATTTCTATTCAGTCTTGTGGTGGCACAATTTGTCCGTCAGGTATGTTTGATTACTTAATCCGCTGAATGTACAACGAAACAATGTGAGTTACACTCAGTTGTATGCCGTGCGCAGCCAATCAAAAATGTATTCTGAGATCATCGGCCGGAACGCAATAATTTTGCCAATTTAGATACTGTACGAGAAAGGTGGTCTACAGCCACGTAAATTGATTTGATGAGAGGAGCAGATTTGATAAGACCAAAATCATTGATGATCTGCATTGACAGGCGATTGTTTTAATGTGAACAGCAATCAACAATCGGTCCAACTACTATTCTGCTAGTAGGGCGTGATGGATTAAAACCTTCAAACTATGTCCCGCCATTTCCGAGCGTTAAACTGCAAATAAAGAAAGGAAAAATCGTCAGATCTTATTCAACTGGTGTAATTAGTGGAATGACTGGTTGGCATATTGAATGTGTTCTCAGATTGAATTTTAAGATAAATAATCACTTTAGGATCATATGTCCCTATCATTAGTTTTCATCATTGAAAATGTGACCTCTCAACTCAGCTTAGCGAAATCTAAATATTCGAATTGAATTGTCATCGTCTAAACTGAGTTCCGGTCAATGAAAATGAAAGAAAGAAAAACTCACCATAGTTTGAAGTTGATCCAGACGTGATATTGCTGTATCTCCACTCCCAAAGCAACGGGATACATAACAGACGACCATCACAATACCAATATCAAATAAATACAAAGAAAAAACTCGGAAAATACTTTTCGTCGAAATGACCACATCATTTTTATGTTTAATTTATTTTCTAGTTCCTTAAACAACTTATCAAAATTATAAAATTGGTTTTGAGCGTCTCCAATCAATTCAGTATATTTAATGGTTAGCTTTTTTGTTTGTGAGATGTAATGGAATTTCAAATTTAAATTTAGGAAAAATGATTTACTGATTGGGACACATCGAAATAATAATCGATTGATGTAAATTGTTGTAAATTAAATCTGCAAAATTAGCAAAGAAAAAATGGAACATCCAATTAGCATATCGTAAATGCACTGGTAAAATGTCTAGAAGTACTTACACTACTTCAATTGAGTGTAGAAAAACCATACATAATTCAATGTAAGTCCGTAATTATCCAAAACTTTAATCGTTTAGCTTATCTTCCCTCGACTAGAAAAAAAGAAATAAAAAAAAATCAGAAAATGGGATTGCAAACGCAAACATGACGCAAAAACTCACTGTAAGATGACAGGTCAATTTCGTCCGGCAATTCGCTGATGTTTACGTCAAACCGCTCTTGCACCTCATTCAAGATTTTAGCATCTGATTCGTCCGACACAAAGGTAATGGCCAAACCCTTGGTACCGAAACGTCCAGCACGAGCAACTCGATGCAAATATGTGTCCGAGTCTTCTGGCATGTCGTAGTTGAAGACAATGTTTACTCTTTCGATATCCATACCACGGCCGAATAGGTTCGTTGCGACCAAAATTCGCTGCAAAAGGGAATTAGTTTCAGAGGTCAGTGGAAGAATTTTTTTTAAAGAACAATTGGCGCCGAGAGTGAGCTTCGTTGATTTCATAAAAGAAATAACTTTTTACATTGGAGCTTGGAGTAAAAACGACACAAAACCGTTGGTTTCATGATTGTAAAATCTAATTCGTACATGCACGCGCCACAATTTCACAATTGTCGAAATAACAGACCCAATAGCAAAATGCCAACTTTGCAAAGAATTTTAAAACAAAATAAGTTTCTTGCTTCAATGGAACATAATAATGAATCGAGTGAGTCAAGCAGTGCAGTGCATAAAAAAATGCAAGGAAATCTCATCTCACCTTCTGAAAATCTTTGAACTGTTGATAACGAGACAATCTCTCTTCTTGTACCATTCCACGATGAATGCCAATAGCTGGGAAATTCTGATCAGTCAATAGGGTTGCCAGGGCTACACATCGTTGAACTGACTTCACGAAAATTACAACCTGCGATAGCACACAAAAAAAATTCATTGAAAGAATCACTCAAGGAAGTGATTAGCCGGTTGGCTCGACTAGGTCCGCTGCTTTGTACCTGGTTAAATTCTAAAACGTCCAATAGCTCGAACAGTTTTTTATTCTTTTCGTTTTCCTTGAGCTTAACGTAATGTTGCTGTAATCCGTGGAGCGTTAGTTTGGCCTCATCGTCGACGTACACTTCCATTGGCTGAAGATCGAGACGAAAATAAACGATTTTTGGTTAGTGAACGGGATTTTATGCTAAAAACAATGCCGCTAAGATGGTGAAAGAGTTAAAATTGTGAAAAGATGACTTTAGAAACGAGAGAAAAATTAAAATTAAATTTGTATAAAACACCATCATTTACTGTTGTCTTTATCTGCACAACAACCGGGGAAAACGTGCGCTTTGTTTTCATTTTTTTTTTCATTTAAAAAAATTATGTCAGTTGATTGGGCACCAGTCACACACAATAGTTATGGGGCGGTTGGTTCTAGTTGCATACGTTTTGTGTAGATCTTGTGGTTGGATACAATCCTCGACAACGGCAATTGTTGATCGGAATGGTTTCCACGGGAAAAACAACGATCCAAATCGTATGTCCTCATGGGAAGCATTAGGTTGTTTCACTATGGAAGCATGTACATTGGATACGGTTCACGTTCACATTGATGTGGCACAGTGTCCTTGAATATTACGCGTTACAAACCCCATTCCCCGTGTTTCTCTCTTCTTTTTTTTTTGATTATATACGATAACACCATCAGTTAAACGCGCACCTTAACTTAATTCCAGCACTCCAAACAAAACGCGTTTACATTTCGATCGCCTTCAACGTAATTCCCATTAAACCCTCAATGACACTCCAAAGGAAAACGTTTTTTCTTGCATCGCAGCGAATCGGCAAGCATCTGATTTCAAATGATTTCTTGTTAACTTGTTATCCCACCCCTGCTATATGAACAACGTTTCAGCGTCCGCTCCATTTGTGCATATTTCATTAACATCCAACTGACCCCATAACGATTTAGTGCTACTTTGGACGAGCTCATCCATCGTGTCATGAAACGTTTAACGCTTTTTATCGCCATGTTTTCAACCGTTTGGTAAAGTGTGACTGTGGCAGTAAGTAGAATAAATGAGTTCAATTACATCTTGCATGAATTTCTTGCAGACGGGACGAATGTCTTTGCTGAGTGTGGCGGAGAACATCATAACTTGTTTGCTATGTGGTGTGTTGCGGAAAATTTCTTGAACGTCGCGACGCATATCTGCAAAGAAACGAAAAAAAATTTATTTCTCTGTTCCACAACATCCATGCCATACATGGGGAGAATTTAGGCAAATCAGATTTTCATTTAATGAAAAGATAACGAATCACTGTTGGTTCATATGTCCCTATCTGTAGGTATCATCATTTGAATAATTTAGAGAAAACAGAGAAAAAAACACTTAAAATCGTGACTCACCTAATTGTTCCAGCATTTTGTCACACTCATCGAGGATGAAATGCTTGATGTTCTTCAAATTCAATTTTTTATTGCGAATCAATGCCAATATGCGTCCGGGCGTTCCAACCACTATGTGAGGGTTAATTGATTTCAGGGTCTCTTCGTCTTTTTGAATCGGCATGCCACCGAAGAATACACCCACTTTGATGGTGGGCATATATTTGGAGAAGCGTTCGTACTCTTTGCTGATTTGGAAAGCCAATTCACGGGTATGGCACATAACCAACACATACACATGATTTTCGGTCGGTTCCAATTGCTGAAGCGTAGCCAAAACGAAAACGGCCGTTTTACCCATACCAGACTTGGCCTGACACAAAATGTCCATACCGAGTACCGCTTGCGGTATACATTCGTGTTGAACTGTGAACAAATGCATCTTATATCAGTATGCATGACGTGTAAAGCATTATGACGCGGAGTTTATTTACCTTCAGACGGATGTTCGAAACCACAGTCGACAATAGCTCGCAATATTTCAGGTTTCAAAAGGAAATCTCGGAAACCACTGCTGTGAATGGATACGTATGTGCCTTTAACATCTTTTTTTGGTGGTTCTGCCACTTCAACTCCTTGTTCGGTTTGTTCTTCGTCTTCATAATCCAAGAGGTCATCATTATCGGCCATTTTGATTGATTTTTGTGGCGAAATTAAGGTTGAAAGCTACAAACAGTTGAAAAACCGACTTTAATAATTGGAACGCACAAATAATTCACTCGTTAACGTGGCTATGATTTAAATTTAAATAAAAATGTTTGCCGATCGACTGTATGAGGAAAACAACGAAAACAAAAATAAAAATTTTCCTTTGAGACGCCGACATTTTTAAGCTTGTTAAGTGCTGCTATTAGCCAATTTTTGATAATTCAATTATCGACACACGGTGCATAATTGCATATTCTTCAAATTAATTAATATTTTGTGTTACGATGACTTGAATGGATTGAGATATTTTCAAATGTAAATACGTACATTTTGCGAGTCCTCGATTACTTCTTTTCTATCGACCGGTTTGTCGTTGAGTGTCGGTTGATGGCTGTGGCTGACTGTCAGTTTAACTGTCTTGTACTAGAAGGTACACGCCATGTCGACGGAATGTGTTTGATCTAGAACAATGAAGCCGCCATTTTTTGAATTTTATCGGATCAAGGTAAATATAGTGAGAAGGTAATGCCATATATAACCGAATCAGATGTGCGGTGGCACGAAAATTCGATACAAACGCCATCTCATCCCTTCGTTGAAAGCAAAAAATGGAATAGAAAGTCGGGCCATCTGTTGTGAGATCGCGAAAATATTTTTGTGAAATACAAGTAAATCGTAGTCAAGATTTAAAAAAAGATATCATTGGCATCGAACTTATGTGCTAGGCCGCGCGTCTGAATGGCTTTACCTCCTCACTATATTTACCTTGGTTTTAAGGTGGAATAACCATTTCTGATCGAGTTATCAGGAAAATCTTTTGAATGCCGGTTGTTGGTTTTCGAATCTGAGGTGAAGAGTGAAGGGGGCCGTAATCAATCAAGGTACAACGCACAATGCAGTTCCATTTCGCCAACCAGTGAAACGCTGTTTTTGTTATATAATCAGATGGATTGAATGGTATACCTATTATAGACACAATGTGCTGAAAGAACAAGCTAAGACCCCACGAAGTCTTCTGAGTTGATCATGAAGGCGATCAAGTTGTTTTATCTTAGAAAATCTGCAATGAGTGTGTTTAACAAATTTTACGTCCACCTGTCTCGATGCAAGGCTTTGAAATAACAACTTCAGAGGGGGAAACAACAATTGAAAATCTTGTCCCACAGTTCGATCATTCGCACATTATTTACCTTTAATCGCCCGAACTCTGTCGAACCATTACATTTGAGAGTGTTGTTTCTCACTCAGACATTTCTGAGTTAGCCACTAAGGCAACGGCATTAAAATTTCTCTGCTTGTGAAAGTCTATGACGGTTTAACAAAACACATTTTTTTCTTCAAATTGACTTTTGACACAATTTGTAATGAGTGCGCTTAACAAATTTGATACCACCCGCCTTCGTGGTTGTCTTCAAGGTTCTGAAAGACAAGGTTACGACAAGTCTGAGTTGATCACGAAGGCGGTGACACACAAATTGAGTTCAGCGGCCACGAAGTTTGTATGAAAAAGGCAACGTAACAAAAACAAAATTCAGAATTTTCCTAAAAAAACATTTTCTTCAAGTTGATTTCACACACAATCTGTACTGAGTATTCCCGTGAAGTATCGCCAAAGTCAAATCGCCAAGAAAAAATTAAATCGCCAAAGTGTGAAGAACAACCAAGAAAAATCGCCAAAGTGTTAAGAAACGCCAATTATTTGACTTTTTTCTTTTTGTCATTTCTTCTCACTTTGACGAATTTTCTTGGCGTTTCTTCACACTTTAGCGATTTTTTTCGTCGTTTCTTCACACTTTGTCGATTTTTTTTGGCGATTTAAAAAATTCTCAGAAACTGACGAATCGCCAAAAAAATTGCCAAAGTGTGAAGAACCGCCAAGAAAAATCGCCAAAGTGTGAAGAAATGACAAAATGTGAAGAAACACCAACATTTTTTTTTTGCGATTTGTCTTTTGCGTTACTTCACGTGAATGTACTGAGTGCCAGAGTTGGATCGGTTATCCGAAAAACCGAAAATTTCGGTTCGGATAGAACCGAACCGAGAATTTCGGTTCGGATTGAACCGAACCGAAATTTTCGGTTCGGTTTGAACCGAACCGAATACTTTGGTTTTGTCGTAAAACAATATGAAATGAAGGCAGACTCGTCAAAATTGATTGATTTCATTATGAACTAAACAAAAAGATGTAAATGGAGCAATTGCATGCGATTTTTGTGAGAAAACGAATTTGACAAGAACTTATGAGATTTTCAATTCTCAATAAAAGTATCATGCAATTGCTCCAGAATTGCTCCATTTACTTCTTTTTGGTTAGTTCATAATGAAATCAATCAATTTTGACGAGTCTGCCTTCATTTCATATTGTTTTTCGACAAAACCAAAGTTTTCGGTTCGGTTCAATCCGAACCGAAATTCTCGGTTCGGTTCAATCCGAACCGAAATTCTCGGTTCGGTTCAATCCGAACCGAAATTCTCGGTTCGGTTCAATCCGAACCGAAATTCTCGGTTCGGTTCAATCCGAACCGAAATTTTCGGTTTTTCGGATAACCGATCCAACTCTGCTGAGTGCTTTTATCAATTTTGGTGTCACCCGCCTTCGTGGCTGTATTAACCTGTTGTTTCAGAACCTTGGTTGTCTTAACCTGTTCTTTCAGAACCTTGATCAGACCTTTAGTTTTATACCTTCCAATTTTCTAATTTTCATATGAAACAGTAGTAGAGTCGGTCTGCTACATATTTTTAGTGTGTGAGTGAGTGTAGTGTCAAATTTTGTCAAATTATCATTTTCTATATGTCCTAATACTCGAAAAGAGCAGAAAAATTCAAAAATACTACGAAACTACGCAGTTAAATTGATTTCTTTTTCTAATCATTAAAAATGGATACCGTACGAAAGTTTTTAAATTTAAAACGAGATGAAAATATTGACAAACCACCAAAGTACGTATCACTATCAAATAATTTCATCTGAAACTTTCATTATCACTGTACCCCATCATCATCATCTGTTTTCGTTTGTTATTGATTTTTCCGACAATGGTGTCGGCTGTCGGCATTTATATTTTCCGGAAATAAACTTTAGTTATAAAAAAGATTGAATTTACATTTTGAACAGGCAACCACCGTTTGGCAACGAGTTTCGTAAGCCAGTTTGGTTCGATGATTGCGAATCGGATGATGAATTGTCCGAGCGCAAAGGATTCCAAGTTTTTACCAACCCAATGGAAATGCAAAAATATTTTGAGCAACAAATGATCGAAATGTTGAAAAGTTTTGAGATGATTGATGAAAACGGTCAGTAAATGTGGTACACGATAGTCATTCCAGTTGGTAGAAGAATAACTTTTCTTTTTTAAATCGATCAACAGGAAAGATGATCATTGATGAAAATGTCCGCGAGAACTTTTTGAAACCAGGATTCGAGGACATGCAAAAGGATTTAATGGATAAGAATAAGGCTATCGATACAGATTTGGACGACGAAATCTATGCTGACCAGTTGCACTCGTTGCTTCAACGTATTTCACCGGAATTGGAAAAGTCTTCCAAAATGAAACCATACGTCGAAGGCAACAAAAGCGCCAAGAAAACGGATGAAGAAACGATCTGGGATCGCATTCACGGTACATTTGTTGAAGACGCTAAGCCAAATCCTCCAAAGCGCAATCAACTGATGAAAAAACTACCACATCCTCGCGGCGGTGTATTCGAAGGTGCGTTCCAGGGACCGAAAGTTTTTCGTCAAAGTGTAATGACTCAAGTCGTTCGCAAGCCGGATGGTTCCACTGAAACTCGTCGCACTGTACGAGATGCAGATGGCAATGAAAATACAACGGTAACGAAACGTTTTAACGATGGCAAAGTTGAAACGTTTTCGTATCCGGGCAATGGGACAATCGTTCCGACGCCATCAGTCCAACGGGATAACGCGTCGATGTTCCTGGTCGGCAATGGGGACCGCAATGTCGTCGTGACGAAAGACGGTTACGCAATCCCGAAATTGTGGTGACTACTGGCTGTGGGGGATGAATTTTTCGATTTTTGTCTGAATTTTATCATCAAATTATTGTCACACACTAGCTGAAATACAGCGATTCTACGCGGTAGGACGTGGTTAATTAAGTTTAATGCAGCCGATGATGGATGTAGGGAACAGTGGCATAAGATTTTGTTTTGTATTAGAATCCTATTTTCAGAATTTTGTTTGCCATTAAGTTAGAGCTTAATTTTCTATTTCCACTCCACTCAGACATCGGACGTTTTAATATCATTGGGAGTCAAAACGTTTTATTTTTCCCTTAAATTATTTGAAGAAAAAACAAAACAAAAATAATTTTACGTGTGATATTATTATAATATGCCCCAGCCAGTAAATTAAGAGATTTTTTTTTCATCCTTTTGATGATACTAATAATATATATATATGTGTGTGCTCGGTCAGTAAGTGCAGAGCGTATTAGCTGGTAAAGACAAAATGTTGGTTTTCTTCCTTCATCAGTAACATAATTGAATAAAAAAAAACTAGTAATTGTGTAGCAACAAGACAACCGATCTTTCATTTCAACTCAACTCAAAAGAGTAGGAAGAGCGGAAAAACTACTTCGACTAATTTCTGTCGGTTCCCGTGCATCCGAAATGCAACCAAAAAAACAAGAATTCTTTTCCCCGATTGCGCTACTCCCATTAGCTTTCAAATATGCACGGGTACAGTGACAAGATGAATGCACTTTTGAAGTGTAGTTTTGATAATTTTTTTGCTTTTACAGCTGCTAACTTACTTCTTCGATATCAGTAAACATAAACCAATGCAAAAGAAGACAGTTCCTCCGGTATGTATTGGTAACGGGGAGTCAAAAGTGGTGTCGGCAAATCCACAGTTGGTTTGTGTTTGCTGATGTCGAAACCGTAAGTTAGCAAACCCAGAAGAACAAGAAAAAATGTTTTTTAATCAAATATTGTCCAAGCCAGGAATTGATTGAGTAAAGGAACTGAGTCTCAAATTTACACTTCAAAAGGGCATTCATCCATGCATATTTGGTGTCATTGGAAAACTAATGCCAGTAGCAAGTTCGCCGAAGTAGCCTAATTTCAACCAGCTTTATGCCTGTTGCTGACTGTCCATTAAAAGACTTGCCCCAATTCTGTCAAGTTTCAAATGAAATGGCCGACAGTTATCAATTATTTCAATAAAAAATTGTTGATTCTCAGAAAAGGAGCTTGGGAAGTATGGAACGAACTTATACCAGCTGGAGTAATTCCTACAGTAGCATAGGGAAATCGCTTTATCAAAGCCAAGACTGCCCTTGCGAAGGTTTTCGCTTTCTTTTCGCTTGCAAATGAAAAGGAAAAATTAATTTTCTTACCAAATTTCGTTTTGATTTTTTGCTGTTTTACTTTAAAACACATTTCGTTTGTATCTTCTTCTTCTTTTTCAGCCTGTTTCTATCCACTGCTGGATGTAGGCCTCTCCAACTTCTTTCTGTTTCGTACGATCCATTGCCATTTGCTGCCAGTTTGTACCTGCAATACTCTTAATTCCGTTTGTCCATCTCTCTGGTGGTCTACCTATAGCTCGTCGTTTATATGGTCGCCAGTTCATGATCTTTTCGTTTGTATGAAAGGTAATAAATATCCAAATGAATCTTTTGTTTGTATCAATTGTCTTTTTTGTCAGCTTCCATTCAATATTTATTGTATTGATCGGAGCGAGACGACCGAATACTAGTTAATTATAACTTGCGTTGGGATACTTGTCAAAGTATTTGCTTCTCTTTCAACATCTTACGATGCGAGCGGCGAGAAGACCGTAGACCAGTTTATTATAATTTGCCTTGGGGTACTTGTCAAAATATTTCTTTCTCTTTCTTCATAACACTCTTTCATATGGGTAAATTCATCACAGTGTTTGAAAGCTTATGAAGTCTTCGTAGCAGAGCAGAAGATACAACGATTGCGGCGTAGCATGTCTATTACAAAAAGAGTGTGTGTTTGTGAACCAGCCGAGAATCCTCTACTTACATAACCCAGTACAAATTACAGTCTAACACTTCACTGAACATAACCTCCCCAAACACCTATTCTACTTTCAGTAAATCTAACAGATTCTTGAATTGCTAGTTTTTCTTGTGACACGGATAAAAGCAAAAATGCCGATCGATCGCCGAATAATCAATTTTTATTCTAAATATGTATCGATCAAACAGCGATAGCTATTTCACTATAAGAACACTCATCCTGATAGTTAGTGATGATGATCATCTTTTTTCACAAATCTTAGTCCACAGTAACCGCAAGCGTGCGCTCCGGGCTTATCCTGAAATGCAATCGAGTTTGTAACGAATCCAATTGACGACATAAAATGTCCTAAATTGAACTTACCAGATTTATATACACTTTCGGGTGGCCCAAGGGACCATCGCCTCCATTACAGGAAACGACTCGTTCGGTGCATTCCTTCGGAGGAATTTCGTTAATCAATTTTATACCCCAATTTGGATTGACCTGACGGGCTGCATTTGTGAAGCGCGCATTGCGATAGTCATCGCTGTCGAATACCTGGAAACGTTTGCATATAATTTTACAGCCTTTCTTCTACCGGAATTGAAGGGGTATCTGTTTGAGATACGGTTTATACATAGTGAATTGCTGTCATTTTATGAAATTTAACTTTCCAATTCAGTTTGAATTATTAAATCTATTTAATCGATTACAGACGAGAATCTGTTCTATACATGACATTGTAGGTGAACATCTTTTGCGTAACACAATCATAACACCACAAAAATAAGACCATTTGCGGCCGGAATTTACCTGTCCAGTATGTGTAACTTCACTCAATTCACCTTTCTTGGATGAATCAATTGACGAGGAATATAGTGTCGATGCTCGAACAGTGAAATTTCTTGTAATTAAATGTGAATTTTTTAAATTTAACACAAATTTTCGAGATGCCATGGTCGACGAACTTTTTTTTTCTCTCATAAATTTTTGACAGTTTGTAAATGTACAGAACAGCTGATGACGACAATTCATAATTCATTGAACTGAATCTCTCGGTTGTGTTGTTCAAATAATAGATGTCTCGCGCAAACTGGTCGGTACATTGAAAGTTTCGCGGGTATTCAATAATTCAATCTATTTATGATCGGTGCAGAGTGATAATTGAAAAAAAAACGAGCCATCAGAACAGTCGGAGCGTTTGCTGCGACTGAGCCCCGTACAAACCCGTATATCTATTGCGTACGTGACCCTAGTGCGTCTGTCACCCTACTTTGACCGTAAGCCTATTGCGCCGGTTAATGTAGTTAAAGTAAAATTATTATGTAATGTGTACATCTTACAAATTGCGCATAGCGCAATTACGAAGCCCCGTACGACGTTCCTTTCAAATGAAACAAAAATTTCAAATCGCCCTAAAATTTAATTTTTTTGAAGGGCCTAGTATCGGCCTCAGTCCGAGGACCCAAATTAAAAATTTTTTTCAACTAAATTCTATTCGGCCTTTGATTACCTCCCAAATGAAATAAAAATTACGAAAAACGGATGAAATTTGCTCGAGTTATATGTAAAATACACATAGGGCCCTAGTAGTGGCCTTAGTCCAAGGACCCAAATTTAATTTTTTTTCAACAACATTCTATTCGGCCTTTGATTACCTTCCAAATGAAACAAAAATTACGAAAAACGGATGAAATTTGCTCGAGTTATATGTGAAATACACATAGGGCCCTAGTAGCGGCCTCAGTCCGAGGACCCAAATTTAATTTTTTTTCAACAACATTCTATTCGGCCTTTGATTACCTTCCAAATGAAACAAAAATTACGAAAAACGGATGAAATTTACTCGAGTTATATGTGAAATACACATAGGGCCCTAGTAGCGGCCTTAGGCCAAGGACCCAAATTTAATTTTTGTTTCAACAACATTCTATTCGGCATTGGATTACCTTCCAAATGAAACAAAAATTACGAAAAACGAATGAAATTTACTCGAGTTCTATGTAAAATACACATAGGGCCCTAGTAGCATTTCACTTCTAAGGCCCTAACTCACGGTCCACTCACCCGATTTAAAAAAACTTTTTTTCCCTGGATTGGTATTGACAATACCTACCATTTGCCGTGTCATTTACATTTCCATCGTTTATTTTGCCATAAATATCACCAAAAGACCTTAAATCACTTAGGTGGCCCTAACTCACGAAGGGCCGACCCGAATATGCCCATCTTCGAACTTAGCCTCACTATTTCGACTATCTTTCAGGGAAAATTTTGAAATCGGATTTGATTTATTTAAGATATCGACGTGACAGACGGACAGACGGACAGACGGACAGACAAAATTTTTATTGCAGATTCGTCATCTATGAACATAGGCAAACACTTTGCCCTTACCGTCTGCTTCGAATTCCATCAATTACACACGGCATCGTAATCCTATAAGCCCCTTTGTACTTCGTACGGGGCTAAAAACAAAAGAATAGACCTTGTATTGTTGCAACAAATCGCTTTTTCTTCAAAACGCTGTGTCATTCAATCTACAGATATTTGTGTGTCTGCCGGGTAAAAGAACCAGTACTTGGCCATACATCTAAATCTGGCCTCTACATTTCCTCGTCACATTTGCATGTCACCTAATCACCTAATGCAAAAAATGCTTCCAACAGACAGTCAGCAGTCAGTGAACCGCCAGTGAATTTTTTGAACCGCCGCAAGTATAAATTTAATGAGAGCCTTAGAGGCACAAATTTAAAATTTTTCAAACAGATTTATAGAAATTCGCACAAACAATTGTCAAATATTATTATTTAATGAAAATTTCTTCTTCTTCTTCTTTTTCAGCCTGTTTCTATCCACTGCTGGACGTAGGCCTCCCAAATTCTCTTCCATTCCGAACGATCCGTTGCCAATTGTTGCCAATTTGCGCCTGCAATTCGCTTTATACTATTATTCCATCTCTCTGGTGGTCTACGTCACTTTGTCAATAAACAATATGTGCCCAGTAAGGTATTCGACCCCAGAAGCCAAAACCACTTTCAAAGAAATTCTTCGAAGCTTTTGTGGCTGGTGAGAGGTCATCAAAAACCGAAAACCTGCACTTTTCTTACAAAAATTTCTCCAGTTACACGAGCGTACAGGGTCATGTGGGGTGTCATTAGAAAGGTAATTGCATGTACTTCCAGGGAAGTAGGGTCCTTTTGGGTTTAAAATGCATCCACACTGAGATATGTACAGTTGAAGTTTTCAACCGAAAAAACACTGAAAACTTACACTTTTCTTACAGAAATTTCTCGAAATGTACATGGTCGTGTGGGTGTGGGGTGTCATTAGAAAGGTAATTGCTGGTTTAATCTGAGTCTCAGACTCAAATTTATTTAAAAGTGCTGCTTACATCCAAATCACTAGGAAAAGTTATTTTTATCTGTGGGGCGAAAACAATATCTCTGGTCAAACTCACACTTTGGCCTCTGTAGCTTCTGAAGGGTTTGATAAATGTTTTAAATAATTATCTATTTTGTAATTGCCACCAACACCATAATATGGAACAGGTGTCTTGAGTTTATGTTGCTGTAGTTCTATTTTCAATGTAGTAGCAAATATGAATGAAAAATAAAATGTGATGAAGAATCATATCTCCGAAATTTATCACTTAAGACCAAGAGAAAATTCTATTTCAAAATTATTTATACCAAAACGAAAAGTTACATTAACTTTTGAACATACGTAGATATAACATAAATATTGATTGTCTGTGTTGCCTGCCTCTGCTACTTTTAATTGACTCGCTTATTTAATCAAAGAAATTAGGACCAAATAATAATTATTATGATAGACGATTATCGAAGTATTTTCGTACTCGAATGCTAGTCGCCAGAGTATTAAGATTCTATTTACAAAATTAAAACAATTTATGTTTCGTCAGTTGACATTAAGAACACAATACAAAGGATTCATATTATACATATATATTACTTACACCATCTGGCAACAGTTTATATTAAATCCATCCAATTATATTCTGAAAATTCAAAGGTCTTTCTTGTTTTGTTTATCTTCAAGTGTACACCTAAAAAGTTTTGTACATACCGATGTAGAGAAGTGGAGTATAGAGTTAGATTATAGGAATATTTTTATGAACAACATTTTCTTTGTACGTATAATATTGTATAGTAAAGGCAGCGAAAAGTGAGACCAAATAAAGTTAAAGCTGCTTCCATTTAATGGAAAAGCCAGACTATACTATACGCTAACAATTATCTATATACAAACAAACAACCAAACAAAAACATCCATGTATTTAACACAATTCTGTTATTCGTATTGCTCTCATTTGTTGTTGAAGTGTAGGAAAAACAAAAAGGAAGAAAAAAAAGGGAAAATAATTCAATTGCTGAAGTCTGAGATAATTTATTTAAGAGTAGAAATTAAAATTCATTATTATGCATTTTGGTGCTCTATATAGATGCTACTACATACACATACACACACAATTGAATGGTATTTGTATTGCAACGAAGGATAATCTATTTGAACATTTCGCAATTTTTTTTTCTTTTTATAAAAATAAATTTTGCCCAAGAATTAAGTGGTTTTTTATGGAATGGTTTTCCGAGCATTATACAAATTCGGATTTTGAATCGTTTATTATTGCTCAAAACAAAAATTCATGGGAATTTTATTCGTCTGGGTGGTGTGGCTGTGTACGAATTGAACATAATACAAGTACAAAGGGGCCTTTATTAAAGGAGGCACAAATATACCGCGCCGCCACGATCATCGTCATAAAACATAAAAGTACAAAATACTTTCTTGTAAAAAAGAAAAATTGTTTTTCATTTTTTGCTTTATTGTTTTACTTTTTGTTTCTTCTTAAAACCAGAGATTAAACTGAAAGAAACGAAATATAATTCTCGTATACCTTCATTACATTAAATAAAATGGAGCAATAAAAATTCGATGCCCAAAAACAAAATAATAAATTCGTTCTGATTACTGCCAATGGGGCTTTCATCAATCTATCAATCAATATATAAACGAAATAATATAAAATGCCATAAACTTTATTCTGGTACAGTGGTCCATTATATTGCCGGAGAGTCAAGTTTTATATTTCATCAGCAATTGAAGCCGTATACCAATGTCTCACGGTATTCTATGATATACACAATGTATAATATAGTCCCGAGTTAACTTAGTTTGTTGTGCATTTACCACCATAACAGTGATTTCAGTTGCACGGATTGTGTGTATATAGTATAAGTCGAAAACACTCAAAGAGTAAACGTGACGCAAGTCCCTGGGCATTTTGCGTCACAAAGTGGCAGATGATTCGGCTATTTTTCATTTGTATATTCTAACATTCCCTATTTTAACACTTAACAGTACTTTCCTCAACATCTGCCACTTGTGACGCAAAATTTTTCTTATAGATTTTTTTTGGCCTAATTTTTGCTTTGACAATTTTTGCGTACAAGCACAGAATGCGTCACTTACAGCGATATCAGTTGTTTTGGAAGTATGCCCAGGGACTTGGGTCACTTTTACTCTTTGAGTGTTTTCGACTGATATCATTTCACTTCATTTCATTTCATTTATTTTCACAATAATAAAACATAACAAGTGACCTGCGTAGCTCCAGTTTGTAAACAATTCTAAGGAGCTACTTTATCAGTTGTTTTGGAAGTTTGGTTTGACTTTCTATTATGTTATTTGGTTGCAATTTATATCCTCTATATCTTCCATCCGAAAACGCGAAAACTGCGAAATTTCGCGAACATACTTTTTCCCGAAAAGTGTTTTCTCGACGTTTCAGAAGATACTCTAATTAAAAATTTAGGAACTAATCTTGGAACACCTCACTTATATCGAAAATAACCCAAATTCATCGAAAAATTCTATGGAATAATCTGTCATCCCAAAATTTAGGAACTAAACTTGGAACACCTCACTTATATCGAAAATAACACAAATCCATCGAAAAGTCCGATGGAAGTTAGGAAGTGCCAGAGAAATCATCTGTCATCCCAAAATTTAGGAACCAAACTTGGGACACCTACCTTATATCGAAAATATCCAAAATCCATTCAAAAATCCGAAGGAAGTTAGGAAGTGCCAGAGGAATCATCTCTCATCCCAAAATTTAGGAACCAACCTTGGAACACATCACTCATTACGAAAATAGCCCAAATCCATCAAAACACTTTTTCCAAAATTTACCAAACATAATTCATAATTACTAGCTGAAAAAAATTACTTGTGACACACACACAAAACACGCTGTTATATGGCATTGTATGGAAACTTCCAGTAACTTCCAAAAACGCTTGCATTTTTTAAAATCTTATTTTGATCTAGGGCTCGAGATTGACCTATAACCAAAACAGGAAAATCGTAAGAAACGTTTAGGAGTTACGAAATCGCTCTTTTCCATAGGAACTAACTAACTATAACTATAACAACTAACATAGCCAAAGGGATCAAAGGCAAATAGTGCGAAGACTATTTAACGTATGTAAACGAACTGGCGACTGGGCTCCCTACTACAAAGAATTAGGTATCTATAACAAAAAACTCAGAGAAAGAGAAAGAACAGGATGGAGAAACCAGTGCAGCGCAATAAATAAGATCCACGACGCATCGAAACTCTACAAAATTCTATCAAAAGACCCATCACAATGTGTAGGCTCCCTCCTCTTACCTAACGGAGAGTACACAAAAAACCAGGAAGAAACCTACAAGCATCTATTAAAAGTCCACTTTCCCAACTGTAAGGTAACTAGCATAAATGAACACAACAGCAAACAATTCTCTTTCGATGGAATAATTAATGAGGAATTAATTGAGAGAATAGTAACCGAGGATAGAATAAGCTGGGCCGTAAAATCGTTCCTTCCACTGAAATCACCCGGTCCCGACAAAATATTCCCAGCAATGTTACAACACGCCACTAGCGACGTTCTTAAGATAATGTGCAAGCTTTTCAAATCTTCGCTGAGACTAAAATACATACCAAAAAACTGGAGGTACGGTAAAGTGATCTTTATATTGAAACCGGGAAAAACCAACTACTCTCTTGCAGAAAACTATAGACCAATAAGTCTAACATCTTTTATGCTAAAAACCATAGAAAAACTGATCGACAGATACCTCAGAGACGAACCACTGAAACATTTTAAAATACACGAAAAGCAACATGCCTATCAAAGCGGTAAATCAACAGAAAATGCTTTGCAGAATATCGTGCAAAATATAGAACTGTCCCTATTACACGATGAATTTGCTCTAGGTTGCTTCATAGACGTATCGGGTGCATTCAATCATCTCACATACATAGCAATAAAAAACGCATGTCGGGTACACGGGATAGATCCAGGATTATCAGCGTGGATTCAAGCGATGCTGCACAGTAGGCTAATTTTTGTAAACTATGGCACATCTACAATCATTGTCGCGGTATCAAAAGGCTGTCCTCAAGGAGGGGTCTTACCACCATTACTATGGTGCCTAGTCATCAACGAACTACTAAAAATTTTGAACAACACAAATTATCAAACGGAAGGATTCTCCGATGATCTTGCCACCCTTCTAAGGGGAAAATTTGTCAGCGTCCTATGTGATCTACTTCAAGATGTATTAAACATAGTTAGCGATTGGTGTGACAGGAACGAACTATCGATTAACCCCAATAAGACAAAGATGATTCTATTCACCAGAAAACAAAAAATTTCAGGAATCAAAGTACCAACAATAAAAGGGGTACCTATCCTACATGTATTCAAAGTGAAGTATCTAGGCATTATCTTAGACTACAGGTTGCTATGGATCGATAACTTAGATGAAAGACTACAAAAAGCAACTATCGCCCTATGGCAATGTAGGAAAGCATATGGAAAATCATGGGGCCTATCTCCTAAAGTAATGTTTTGGATTTACACAACCGTAATCAGACCATCCCTAACGTACGCCTCCTTCCTCTGGAACCATATTTGCAACAATCAACAGGTCTTAAAAAAACTCAACAAATTCCAAAGAATGGCATGTAGAGCCATAACAGGATCTTGGAAATCAACACCAACCGCAGCACTAGAGGCAATTATCAACCTCACCCCGTTAAATATATACATCGAAACAGAAGCATTATGCACCTTAAGTAGAATAACTAGACAGCAGAGAATCAGAGAAACTGAGCATTCTAAAATCTGGTTTGTAACTCTGATAATGGAGCCGTCATTAGCTATGCCGTCTGACAAGATAATAACCAAATACATTTTCGAAAGGAAGTTTAACATCAGGATCCCATCTAGGGAAGAATGGCAAGATGGTAGCCTAAAAATAGAGGGTAAGGTGATATACACAGATGGTTCTCTTATTAAGAAATCAGCAGGAGCGGGAGTGTACTGCAACGAACCTAAAACTGAAATATCCATCCCTTTGGGACAATACTCATCTATCTTCTTAGCAGAGGTAAGAGCTGTCACTTCATCACTAATGATATGACAAACGAACAAAAAATAGCAATATGCACAGACAGCCAAAGCGCAATAAAGGCCCTATCATCTCATCGTTTCACATCAGCTCTAACAGTAGAATGCTTACAAATCCTGAATAGTTTATCCACAACAAAATGCATCGATCTCATTTGGGTACCCGGCCACAGCAATATCGAGGGTAACGAAATCGCAGACAAACTTGCCAAAATAGGAGCAACAAACATATTGGTCGGCCCTGAACCAGTCAGCGGCACGCCACACTCGCATTCCAGAAATATCGTAAACACAATAAGAGCAAACAAGTTTAGAAGCCACTGGCTTACTATCCCCACTTGTCGTCAGGCAAAGAGCTGTATAAGGATCAGTATAAGAAACTCTAAATTTCTACTGAACGTCAGCCGAACGAGACTAAAAATATTTACTGGCGTAACCACGGGACACTTCGGTTTTAACAAGCACTTAACTACAATAGGAAAGAGAACTGATCCAAGCTGCGATCTGTGTGGCCATCACACGGACACGGATACAGCTGAGCACTTCCTCTGCGAATGTCCGGCTTTTATAACAAAAAGAAGGATTCACTTAGGTGGGTACACTATCAGGTATGACCTGATTAAAAACTTACATCCAAAGGACATCCTGAACTTCATTGCAAGTACAGGGAGGTTCGAACCAACAGTAAATGACTAACCCAACGTTACAGCTAGCACAATGGGCCCAAACGGTGGCCCCCGTGCGTGTTTTACTTAGTAAAACAGCTGCATTTAATAAAAAAAAAAAAAAACATAGCCAATTTGAGTTATCTGAAAATACGAAATTTTGCTTATTTTCATACAAACATCAATATTTCGAAGTTCAACATCTCGGCCAATTTTGAAGCTGCAGTAGCGTGTGATAGCTCGTTAAACTCGTATGGATACCTAGATTCCTATTCCTAGATTTTAAGGGTCCCTGGAGTTAAGGGGGACAATTCAAAAAGTTGCTGTAAATATGCTCCGCCGTCCTCAAAAAAAAAAAAATTGTAAAACATTTTTGCTAGTGGACTAGCGTCACGCCCGCTTACTGACATGCGGGCATGATACACCATTCATTTTGGTATACATATAAAAGGATAGCAAAATCGAATCGAAATAAGCGAAAACGTCGATGGAATGGCATTAGAATGTAATTTATCTATTTCACTGAAATAGATTTCGATCACACTTTTTCAAACACAATACGGTAGTATACGGAGTATTATACAAGATAATTCAAGTTCTCCTCTCCGCTCTATACTGTATCTGTTCGCTTATAAAAGTGATGGCTTTCGTTTGTCTTAAGTCATTTTCATTTAACTTTTTCCTTTTCGCAAACGGCGATATTATCCTTTGCATTTTTCGTGAATAAAAAATTGAACCAGCCACTTTTTTGTACAACCGTTTGGAACGATTGCATTATGTTTCAATGTTTTTTTGTAATTCTACGTAGAAAAAATGTGCAATAGATTTACTTAAAGAATTTTTTGTGTGTCTACGCTGTGATAGAAGGATATTTTGTTCACACGATATTCTTACGTTTCAGATTTCCTACACGGATCTCTGGTCTTTGCTTTTAATTAGCATGAAACTTATGAAGAAAAATTGTCTTGCTCATATCGTTTAAATTTAACGTTTAAATTGAAATTCCTGAAATTAAATTTTTCAGTCTGTAAATTCCTGTTTCTTTTACTGAAAACACTTCGAACATTTTTACTCATGTTGTCAATTTTTGTATGGTTTATTAAAGTCTATCGAACCAGGTAATCCATTCTCATACATTCGTACTAATTACATGGTGCTTGCGTGTGCCTATAAGACTCATATAGAAACGTATAAGCACTGTGAAAGACCAACTGACAAATAAAACGCAAATTTGGTTGACATTAACTGTAAACATTAATCGATGAAGATCTCATTATTCTCTCTGCATTGTATCATAAGTACCCAAGTATAATGAGTGCGTTAGGGAACTACACCGACTTTCTTTACTTATAGTGGCGACAAATGCTATTGTATTCGATATTTTATACACGTAAGTCTACGAACATCATTATGTTCACTGCCTTAATGAATGATAAAATAACTTTCGCCAATAAAAATTTGATTGTAAACAACGTCAATGTGCAACGCATCATAGATCTTTTTACCAAAGCTGGTGGTGATTGTAATGGAACGAAATGAAAGACATCATATTGGGTACTGCAACTTCAACTATAATCGACAATATTGGAAGCGCTGGTGTCGACAAAAGTCCATCCATTAGCCTAGAATTGAAATAATTCCGAATGGTTCATCCAAAATCAGACCGTATTTTCACTGTGGTACGTCAGTCAGTGTTTACACATAATTAAAGCCAGTAGTTACATATTTGAGTATTCAGTTACTTACAAGAAAATACTCCACTTGATTAGTTTTCATATACTAGACATCAACAATCGAAAGCTCATTACTTAGTTCTTTCATCTTTGCCGTTTATAAATGCTTACTCTGAACATTGGTCTCTGCTTTTAATAGTTTACAAGTGTGCCAAAAAAACTCTCCAAATTTGTTTTGCTTTCAATACATCCTAAAAAGTTACCTCTTTCTTCGACTTTTCTCCGGCTCTGATGGTTGGGATGATAATTCAATGAAAAAAAGAAAAGCTTCGACTGAATAGTATTTAAGTACATTTTATCATACGGTATGTGTTAAAGCCTATATGTCATATATGCTTGGTACCCATAGGGTCAATAAAAACTTTTAATCTGAACGCAATTTCTACATACGAAAATCATACACCAAAACCGCACACCACATACTTTTCCAACGGTTAAAATTTCATTTGAAGCGCTTATGCGGCATGAAATATAACGTTTTACACCACAAGTCAGTAAAATTATGATTTATGAACTACCTGCGACTGTCATTATCACCATTTTTGTCTGGCCAATATAAATTTATTATATCTATCCATCCAATGAGTTATGGTGAATATCACGTCCATTCGCATAATACGAGTACATTAATATTGATGAAATATTATTGTCTGTTCGATAATTTTTTTTTTCGGCATCGGCTATTGATACGGTGTTATAGGGGATGGACATTCATATGCAAATATTTTTTTCGGCTTCAGTGTTTATCTCGATCGAAAGTTTTTTTTTTCTCAAATGTACACATACAAAGGATTGTGTTGTGTTTGAAGTCAATGGTCAACTATAAAAGATTTAATGCACTGAATTGCTATAACGTCTGAATATCTAATTCGTAAAACGATCGTTTAATTTGTAATTGGAATTCAGAAGCGGAGATAAGTTGCAATGAGATTTTTTTGTTTAAATTCAATAAGGCAAAGTGGAAATGAAAGAATACCAACTCATCGCTTTGAGAATCAGACGCTTTTTATACCTCATTACGTATTCAAAATTCTGTACAAAACTTCTTTAATTAATATTCAGCACCTTAACTTTTCTAGAGAACTTAAGTACTTTACACCACCGCCACGCCATCCACTGTGTACCATTTATAATAGCATTTACCCTCACTTCTATAATATATCATCTGTTGCATTTCAAGCAGGTTTAATTATTCTGAAATGAAAAAAAGTACTTGAAAAATGTGTAAAGGTATTATGTTAGCCTTATACAAAAAGACGTCTTTGTAAACATTCTTTTGTGGATGAATACGGTTGATACGTTTTTCTTCAGGTTCCAAACGGGAGCGCTTAAAATCTTAATAAACCAATATGAACGGAAACTTTAGATTGCAGCGTTACGATTTTCATAAGTTTGAACTCACATAATAGGACTAAAATCTAAGCAACAGTTTCCATTGAATCAACGAGAAAATTAATTTTTGTGTTTATATAAATCAAAGGTATACAATTTCAAACTTAGAATTTATATTTAAAATGTTGAAGAGATACATATATACATTATACAGTGACCTCACACACCCAAAGCACATATGAGACGTTGGAAACGTATAAAACTGCTATATGAACGAAAGTTTGAGCTAAAACTTTTATTAACGGTTGAACGACGTTAACAATCTTCTCTCATATAAATTTTGAAAAACTAATAAAGTACAAGATTTGATATATATTACGGAACGGCCAAAACAAAATAAGTAACAGATTGAATAGCTCCCTTGACTGTAAGTCATGGGTTTTACAAAAGAAAATACACCATACGTAACACGTTCACTATGATTAAAAATGTATGGAAATGTGATGAAAAAACGTTAAATGTTAAAATTTTTTGCCCTTTGTTAGCACGATAGCTTGAGTAAATCTCAACCGATTTTCAAAATCTTTTTTTTAATCGACGAAGTATTGAAATCCTCAGGTCAAGTTCGAAAATGGGCGCTATCGGTTCAACCATCTGGTGGTAGTTCTCGAAAGAAGCCTTTTCTGCTCTTTGTTCACACGATAACTGGAGCAAAGTTCAACCGATTTTCAAAAACTTTTTTTTATTCGACGAAGTATTGAAATCCTCAGGTCAGTTCGAAAATGGGCGATATCGGTTCAACCATCTGGTAGTAGTTCTCGAAAGAAGCCTTTTCTGATCTTTGTTAACACGATAACCGGAGCAAAGTTCAACCGATTTTCACAAAGTTGTTTTGCGGAGAATGGAATTAATTCCTGAGGTTAGGTTCTAAGACAGATTATGTTGGTCTAACGAACTAGCTGATGTTGATAACAGAATTTTTGTATCTCAATAGTATTTTTCTTGTTATGCGACTTTGCCTTGTAAACAAAACCGAATAAATAGAACAAAAATTTATGAGTGTGAAGTTTGAGGCCAGAGCGAAGCGAGGGCCGCAAGCACACGAGTTTAAGTTTCATTGAAAACATGTGTCATTTTGACAAATAGATACATTTTGTTGAACACATTCATTACAGTTTGTTTGAAATGTCAACTTGAAGAAAAAAAAAGTTTTTATCAGGTTGACATTTCAAACAATCTGTAATGAGTCTGTTCAATAAAAAGCATCTGCGTGTCACCGCCTTAGTGACCAACTCAGAAGTGCTTTAGAGATTTATTAGACCGTTCTAGTAATTCTTCTTCTAAATGCGTTTTTGTGGCCATCAACATACAAAATTTCATTTCATTGAAATAAATCAATAAATCATTGCCAATAAAAATACTATTGAGAAGCTCAGACAAACAGTCAAGGGATCTGTCCCACCCAACAGGTGGGACCTACTTAAGTGGTGATTTACTTGCAAAGAGGTTTTTAATTAGTTTTCTTGCGATCCAAAAATTTAACTAACGATCACAAGATCTCACAATTTTTCTCCTTTTGGGAAAATTTTTCCCATGTTTTCCACTTTTAACGTCTTTCTTCGAAATTTCCCCTCTTGACTGAATTTTTTTTTGAAATAGTATGGGGTGTATGATTTCCCGAAAATAGTCACTTCTCGAAGTAATTATCGGTCAATTTACACCTTTTAAGTGCACCAACATCAGGTCTTGCATGAACACTGCTTTACGACCTCAAGTGTCGTTAATTTACCATTGAGATTCATTTTCACCGGCTTTTAAATGACTTAAAAAAACAGCAAATTCATCAAGTGGGTTCAGCTAATAAGCCTTTACGTTTATGACTTCTTTTCCATGCTGTTCTTTTACTCGTATCGTAAAACAATCGCAAACAATAACCTCAAGATATACCTCATTTCAACTAATTAAATTTTATGGTGAGCATTTTGCTTGTTTCGTTTGTAAAGATTTTTCAGAGAATTCGGTTCATTTTTCAGCCGATTTCTATTTGTAAGAATATTCACCTTCGCATAATTTTTTTTTCGTTGCAAACACTTTGATATACGAACATTTTAGTGACAATAAAAATTCATATTCGTAGTGCGAGTTATCTGCTGCACGAGCGTTAAAAAAATGACATTGTCACATTCTTTTTCTATTTTTGAATTTTTTATTTTTTTAAAAAATAAAAAGACTTTTATTCTAACAAGAACAGAGTATAACAATATCACATTATTCTCGATTTTCACTTCATTATTTACCTTCCAGCAAAAAGATATGAAAAAAGCCATCATTGTTATCGAATGTAGTAGTCATATATAGCATATCCAATTCGCTGTTTTGTAACTCCGACCACCAGAAGAAATACATTCATTTGAAATTGGAACGGATATCTCATTAACATTCACCAGCTAACGCTGTTTTACGCTATCTTTTGTCCCAATGAATAATTAAAATGTGCATCGCAAAAAAACCCTTTCTTCGTCTTATTAAATACGATATGTGCTGGTTGATGCAGAAGGGAATAATTCAATTGACAAATGAATATGAAATACACGAATGCGACGCTTACCTTTCGATAAATACTCACAGTGATCCCAAGGAAAGCTTTTAGAATTGCTAAAGGGACAATTCACAGAGTACGTACCTTTTTCAGGTTGTCTAGTTGTGAGGGAGGGGAAAATTCACCTTTTACAACGGCATTGCATAAAAGCTAGTATTACATTTCAATCGTTTCACTTCACCACTTCTCAGCCATAATATCTTGCATAATATGCTTCCCTGGCTTACATTTTAAATTTACCAATCTATTCGATTCCTGCTGTTCTTTTTTCTAAAAATTTATTTTATTATGTGACCATACAAATGAATCAATTGTGGTATAACAATTTGGGCTATGTCATTAACATATTGAAGAGGTTTCAGTTGTACATTTACGTACACTGTACTTTAGAGCGATTTACAATCGATTCAATGGAAATTTATAGCTACCTATTAACTGCCAAATGGAATCTTTATTGTCGTCAAATAGAGTCTTCAGATATTCTAATCGCAGATGCTATGTATAAATGGTACAATATGGAATACACTTAGTTGTATGGGAATTTCGGTGTGGTGCCTTCAGAATAAATGTACGTACATGCTCTTACGAAACGATTTTACACGAATTCAATGAATAATTTGAAAATACAACTACCCCCGTCCACACACAATATTGTATGTGTTGTGTAACATCCATTTTGCCGATTCGTCTTCGACTGTAGCTATTTGTGAAAGACGATATTACTCTTTCAATAAGATAAATTGATACTGTCAATAAAGAAAATCAGTTTTTAGAAAAAAAAAACTTTTTGTTGTATCCAGTTCACTCTCATCTCATTCTTTTAAATAATGTTAAAGGAAATAAAGCATTAAATCCTAATACAAGGAATAAAAAAATACAAAAAAGAGAAACAATAGACATTTTCGCCAGAGATCTGCGTTGTAAATAGGTTGATATTGAATTCATTGTGAACTTGCTTCGGTATCAGCATAGCTCAGTACAAGTAAAACGTATTCTAAAATAGTTAAAAATCGCGAAAAGATTGGCACTTTCTCAATCAACATCAGGAATTTTAAAAAATATTATTCTGCATCTTGCATATTCAACGCCCTGGACCATTTAGTCCTGCTACTTTAGTAGTGCTACTTTTTCTTGGCCAGCAGAATTAGGCAAGATGTTTTGCGGTAAAAATTGAAATCACTTAACCAATTCATTGATTTTGAGTCTAATAACTTCATTCGCTCTTCCACAACACTTAAGTGCAAGTAATTGGATGCTGCGAAAGTCTAAGTGTTTTTTTGAGCAGCAACCTTCGATAACTGTCTTTTCGACGAAAAATGAACAAATAAATCAAATAGAAAAAATGTTCAACTTTTGCATGGGCAAAAGTAAAGTAAATACTTTGTGGGGTTGATGTATATGGTTATCATTTCTTCCAATCCTTTACAGTTTCTGCAAGAACTTGCACTAATATATAACATCACTAAAATCTCTTTGTGAAATTTACTCTTTTTTTTAAATACAGATCACTACTGGATCACTATCGTACAAATGTCGATTTAATGTTTTAATAAGTTAACAGACAATATCTCGCGTTTTACTACATGGATTGTTGAAATGAATTTCAAGACGGTTTGTATCTCACAGAACACCTTCTTGAAAGAGGAAAGAGTGACACAAGTCCTTATTCTATTTAGTGTTATTAGAAAGGGTGACGTAAAACATGGACTTTACAACCATTCTATCGATAGTAATATATATATTATGCACCTGTTGCCAAGATTGATATTTTGTCGTGTAGGACATTATTGCCCTAGCCGAAGGCGTGGGCCATAATGCCTACACGTCAAAATAACAGTCTGGCAATAGGTGCATATCATATTTTATCTGTCGAGAACAGATATATCGAGATAAACAAAAACTCCCTAGAGGGATAAGCTCGAGATTATCGTTCTAGACAGATAAGCGGTCGAGGCTTGCCGAGACGGCTTGTCATACGTGCATATTCTTTTTTATCGCATAAGCGAAAACGAGACAACAAGATATGCGAATGACACTTTGACAATTTACAGAAGTATAATGTTTGTTTATATATCCTAGGTGAATAATTTTTTCGGGGAATCACACCGCGTATGCGATAATAAATATTATGCACGTATGAAAAAGCGGTCGAGGCTTGCCGAGTCTGTAAGTTGTCAAAGTGTCATTCGCATATCTTGTTGTCTCGTTTTCGCTTATGCGATAAAAAAGAATATGCACGTATGACAAGCCGTCTCGGCAAGCCTCGACCGCTTTGTCATACGTGCATAATATTTATTGTGCTACAGCACCTAGACGTTCCTGTGTTTTAACCTTAAACACTAATGTTTCCGCTAGACGGTAGACAGTACTTGATACCATTAAATTACTAAATGATCACTCGTTCAAAACTTGTTATACATCGTTGATTTACAATTATGTATCAAACAATTATTATTCATATCCAATAAATATATAAACATCTCCGTATAATGTATACATGCAGCATAGCATATAAGTTTTATCAATTAATATTACTCAAAAGCGGGGGAATACCAACCAGTAATGAATGTGGAATTTGTTTGCGCAAATCCTTGTAATTTGAAAAGGTTTTTCAACTATGTGTACATGCATTGCATGCATACATCTACTCTAATATTAGGTTACAGTCAAACTTTTGATTACTTTTTTCATTTATTAGTTAAATTTGTTTATTAACGAAAGCATCATTTGTCGAGCGATTGGAGCTCTACAAAATTGTTTGTACATGTACCATGGGCCATTTGAGATGGGGTATTGATTCATTTTTAAGTAGTGCAATAAATCCTTTTGGTTCAGGTCCGCCTGTAGCTGGGACGTATTCTCAGGGTGAAATGAGGCTAGCGAAAAAATTTTGAGTGACAAAACGTTTCTTTACTTTTATTATCAGTTAGTGAGCGATTTTTCCAGATACAGCCTAGTTCACTATCCTTCTTGAAACTAATAGAGGACACGCCACGAAAAAGTGTGAATGTACAAGTTATAGATGGACAGATATTTTGGAAAAATTTTGGATAAAAGTTTTCTAACTCACAACTTGGTCCATCGGTAAGGTATGGTGAACATTTAAAGACCATTGAAGCACAACTAGTTTTCTGGTGGCATCTAGACGTCTAATTTACATGGTTTAGGGTTCCCAGATCGAAAATTTCAAAAATTTTGGACGAAGTGTAACCATCGTTTTATGCTAGGCATTAAGCATTTATTTATGATAACCACAAACGTTTCTATTTCTCAATACAAAGTTACCACCTCTTGACATCTATGACTGTACTTTGTCCAAAAAGAATGTTAGTACAACGTTATCATCAAAAATGTTTATTTTTTTGCGTATGAGTTCAGGCTTTAATTTAGTATTCAAATGATTTGTCTCAACTGTAACACTATTGCAAGTGTTGTAACTGCCATAAAAACGAAATGTTCATTGCAACTAAAATTCGAATTTCTCAATGGTAGGTCCTATTGGCAGGCGCCTGCCAATAGCCAGATATTATTATAATGACTATTGGCAGGCGCCTGCCAATAGTCAAAATATTATTAAAATGACTATTGGCAGGCGCCTGCCAATAGTGAAAGTATTATTAAAGTGACTATTGGCAGGCGCCTGCCAATAGCGAGATATTATTATAATGACTATTGGCAGGCGCCTGCGAGTAGTCCAGAATATTAAAATACACTATTCGCAGCGAATAGTGTATTTTAATATTCTGGACTATTCAAATTTACAGCTCAATAATTTCTAATATTTCTCAGTAATCCATATGTTAATTAGCTTTTGAGAATTGCATAGGAAAGTTTATTAAATAAATTTTCTCCAGATGTAATCGCCTATTCTATGAAATGATGTGGACATTACAAAAAGGTAGCAAACAGATAATGACAATCTGCTTATGCTAACCTTGTTGCTTAAATACACACTTGTGAGTTCGTCTCGTAACACAAAATTGGTACTTCATGTAGTGTATGACTTTCGCAGCACCCAATGTAATATACTATTTGTACTAGATTAATGAAGACGACACAGCATATGCTGTGATCAGTTTAGAGATGACCCATTGGAACCTTGAATTTTTCTGCTAGTACTTTTTGTCTATGTATCGCTTTCGCGTTATTCGTCATCTCATCATATTATGAAGTGACTATTCGCACAATGTACATACGAATAGCCTCTTCTTCGCTATTCCAACATTCCAACATTCCAATATTCTTCGCAAGGTCCAACAAAATGACGAAATGAGGCGTATTTCGTCAAAGGATAAATTCAGTAAAAAAAACCGAACACCTTCATCATTCAATTTGTAGAAGGATGAATTCAGTTGATCAATCAGAATACAGAAACCTTCCTTATTCAAGTTGAAAAAGTATGAATTCAGTACCAGACTCGTTCTGTACACAGTTTGTAAACGGATGAGTAAATTTGGAACAAACCAAACTCTTACCTTTTACAGTTAGTAGAAGGATGAATTCAGTTGAAACAAATCAAACTCTTCCCTTACACAGTTTGTAGGAGAATGAAAAACCAAACTCTTTATTTACACTGTGTGTAGAAGGATGGATTCAGTAGAAACAAGCCAAACTCCTTCCTCACACAAATTGTAGAAGGATGAATTCAGTAGTAGGAAACCAAACTCCTTCCTCACACAAATTGTAGAAGGATGGATTCAGTTGGAACAAATCAAACTCGTTCCTTACACAGTTTGTAGGAGAATGAAAAAAACCAAACTCTTTATTTACACTGTTTGTAGAAGGATGGATTCAGTAGGAACAAACCAAACTCCTTCCTCACACAAATTGTAGAGGGACGAATTTAGTAGGAACAAACCAAACTCCTTCCTCACACAAATTGTAGAGGGACGAATTTCGTAGGAACAAACCAAAGTCCTTCCTTACACAGTTTGTAGAAGGATGAATTCAGTTGGAACAAACCGAACAACACCTTTACTCAGTATGTAGAGAAATGAATTCGGTAGGAACAAACAAAACTCTTTCATTGCAAAGTTTGTAGAACGATGAATTCTGTAGGAACAAACCAAAATCTCTACTCCTACAAAGTGTAGAAATGAATTTAGTTGTATCAGACTAAACTTCTCCCTCACACAATCTGTAGAAGGATTAAGTAGGAACAAAACACACGCCTGAACCATATGATTCATAAAAGGTTAATATAGCTGACTATTTGATCTAATTAATATTCTGTTATAAAGTCGTTAAAAATATTTGGTTTCGAAAGCTCTAGAATACGTAATGCGAATAGCATTTTCCTTTTCAAATTATCGTCTGTGCCAATAGTCAAAATTCTATAAGAAAAACTATTGATAGGCGCCTGCCAATAGTCATTTTAATAAAATTTTCACTATTGGCAGGCGCCTGCCAATAGTCATTTTAATAATATTTTGGCTATTGGCAGGCGCCTGCCAATAGTCATTTTAATCGAAGTGACTATTGGCAGGCGCCTGCCAATAGTCATATTAATAATATTTTCACTATTGGCAGGCGCCTGCCAATAGTCACTTCGTTTCTCAATTGACACCATTGTTACAACTACTTCATTAATACAGTTGTTCTTTTGCAAAATTTGTTGTTTGCAAAAACAAACTTTGAATCAAAAATTTCAAAGCGTTCCCCATAGAGGTAGACTACCTAGAGGAATTATGAACCTTCTTCTTCCTCCTCTTATCTGTATCAACAGACAATGAGAGAAACGTCGTCTGCCGTCTGCCGCGCTAGACTGCACAGAGAATAGAGTAACGTACAACAACAACAAACAGAGCGTTGGGCTCTTCCCTTACCCAATGGTTCACGTTAAGTGAGGGTACAGAAAAGACAAACGCTGTTTCGACCTCGAATTTCTCACCTCCGCTTCCTGGTTCTTCATCTCAAGATTTCCATCCTGCTTCCGATTCTGCTCCTGATTCTGCATCGCCGACAAAATTAAGGAAACAATGTAACAGCGAAAATTAGACAGATTCTTTCAGACACTTCTTTTAGATACGCACACTAATCAAATCCGCCAATCAAAGAAAGAAAGAAAGAAAGAAAGAAAAAACAACAGACTTGCACACTAGATGAGTGTGAACGGCCAACACACAGTACAGTACAGAGTCATGAATGGTCAGTGTAATGAATGGTCAGTGTAATGAATGGTCAGTGTAATGAATGGTCAGTGTATAGGGTTCCCGAAGTTTTGAAAGAAAGTATTTTTTGGCCACTTTCTTATCTTACAAAAAGAAATCTTTTGTGAAACACGCACAATGGTTTTAGTAGAAAGTTGATCTTATATAAAAAGAGTGCGTCTGGGAATCCTAGCGTTTTCTACAATCTTTTCAATTTTCAACTAAAAAGAAGAAAAAAGGAACAAGTTTATGTCACTCTGAGACGGACCTGCTTTGTTATGAATATCGTTCACAAAGGCAACTGAATTCAAATTCAAAACCATTTGTTAATTAGAGAACAGTTTAGTCATGGATGGATAAACACTACAATGAGTCTACAAGTACTTTAGCCCAACCAATTTAATTACAAATTCACCGCAACCATTCATTTCATACAACACACAAATTGAAATATTTAATAAAATATTAGATTTGTCAGCTGGTGGACGGTTTATGGTAAGGATATGAATGGGAATGTATACTTATCACCGAATTTATTTGTACGCTGAGCAATTAACATACTCGGTCGAAATCCTTATTCCCTTTTGTGCATCTAAACATTCAACGCTTAATTCCAAATCCCACTTCTGTTGATGTTTGCTGTAAGCTTTCCAAACGTAAATTCAAAAAAATCTTCCTCTTATATTTGTTTATCTCAACGGAAAAACCGTTGAAAGAAAACTAAAACAAACAGACAAACAAAAACATACAACACAAAAAAAGCATGATAAAAGATCTGTGTGGCGTGTACGTATATGTAGGTACGTGAGGGCATTTTCCGTATTATCCACAAGCTTAAAATGACTTGAAATGACATTGAGCAAACATTAGACTTCCAACAGGTAGGCAAACGTACCACCAATGTGTTATTTATGTGGAAAATGAGAAAATACAAAGAACCGAAAAAAAACCTATACCCGTTGTTTAAGCGCCTGTTCTGGATGTCATTCATTCATTGTGTTACAACTAATACTTCTCAATGAAAATGCGGATGAAAGGAAAAATTTTTAAGTGAATATTTTCCCATAGGTATGACGAGCGGTTAGAATGGAATTATATTCGTGGAAAATAAAGAGACATATAAGACAATAGCAATAAAGACATAAATAATATGCTCTTCAAGTGGCCCTTGAAAAGTGTTTTGTATTCATCCAATGTTACTGAATACAATGTTTTACAGTGTTGTACGAATATGTTACTCATGCAGAAGTTTGTGGAGAATATAGAGGATAAACATATCCGTAAATTGAACTGTCAAGTCATCTTACTCTTGTAACTTATGATGTTTACAAAACAATACAATCTTTGATAGTACACATTATGAAGCACCCATTCATAATGTAACATAGAAAATGTGCCGTTGGCATCAGTTCTCTAGTACTTTTACTATGATACATTTAAAGTAAATTTAGACATGCATGCCTACAGTCCCGGTGTATATAGTTAGTGCAGAATTACAGACAAATCAGATTGATTTATCCAGCCTGTCTGAAGAAGATAAAGCTTCGATAGAAGTAAAAGAAGCTTTACTGTATGTAGCCACAACAATTGCCGCAGAATGTAAATTGTTTCTTCACAATACATGTGTTAAGGTTTAGTGATTGAATTTTGCACTCTAATCTGTTGAGTAATACGGACAAACAATCTTAAAATTGGGTAACATACAGAGCTTGTTCTTACCAGTTCAAAAGATACACGTATTCAGTTACTTATGTACATAAGGTTGGATTAAATAATACTGGTTAACAAATGAAAAAGTACATTTCTTAATTTAGAATTAGAATTTTGTGCCTGATCGTATGCGCCCCTAATAAATCCCAGAATAGAATTAGTCATCAAGCAAAATAATAATTTTCAATAATAAACAGAAATCGTACTTTTTTCACTTTTACTATTACTTGGATCAATGGGTAGTAGTAGTCGAAGATACTAGATCATTGGGGGTCGCGGATTGGGCAGGAACGAGTGGAGGAAGTTAGTAGAGTCAGCCAAAACCTGCTTGGGTTGACAAGGGCTGCTAAACAAAAATGGGTAGTATGGGCATCATACACATTTTTGCACTGTACAAAAATTTTGAACAAATTTTCATACAAAATAGTGACTCTATTTGGCAGCTGTCTCTGAAATCACTCATGCTTGCAGTTTGTTGCCCTCGACCAAAGCTCACACAAAAACTTTTCCACTCAAAATTGAGAAATGTTAACTTCAACTTACATTCAGATCAACGCACTAAACGAAAGGGCATTCTTTTTTCGTTTAAACGTTTAAGTATACAAAACATTCATTTGAAAACATTCATCAAATAATTTGGTAAATCTTTTCGACTCATAAAGTCTATTATATTTTCACCAGAATATCAGCAATCATTCTATTTAACCAATAGAAAAGCACATTCGCTGCTCTTAAAATTTGAGTTCTCATTTTCCACTGAGTTGAAAAGATTAAATGGGAAAATTTATACAACGAAAAAAAAGACACCGCTCGTGTATACTTACTTATACACTTATACATTACTCTCAATGCGAATTCGAACTGGGTAGAAGTGTGTATATATATGTATATAAACCATTAACCATTTCGGGTAATCTTTCCTCATGTTATTGTCAATAGAAATAATCCCTTTTATGAATTGGTTATTTGTTTGGCTGACAATTATGAGC